>NC_089495.1:82943335-83573648 GCF_036850765.1 Saccopteryx bilineata
AGTTATTTAAATGTTGTAAAATAATAACATGATAAATGTGGCTTTTGAAAAATGCTTTCTTTTTGTGTAGAATATATGCTGAATTCTGGCAGCCCAGTATAGAGGCTGAAGGCTGATGTTTTATGAGAGAAAGAATTTGTAAAAAAACGAAAGAAAGAAAGAAAGAAAGAAAGAAAGAAAGAAAGAAAGAAAGAAAGAAAGAAAAGAAAGTATCATCACAGAGGTAAATTTAATAAAAAGAAAGCAAATTTTACCAAGGGGAAAATGACATTAAAAAATGAAGCTGGACATTGAATTACATCATAATTAGTCTTTTACTGATGCTGAAAATGTACATTTTAATTGTAGAAAATTTTGTATAAGAAGTGACTTGATAAGATGTGTTTGGAAAAATTGCTTTTGAGTTACTTTTCTTCAAATGATTAAATATTGCAGTGGCCTAGCTGCACATTACCATCTGTCAGTTATCATGAGATAGATTGGACTACAAACACTAAAGTTAAAGAATACATTGGAACAAAAGAACAATGAAAGCATGGAAAACAAATAGGAGGTCATTGCTAAAATCCTGATAGAAAAAACTAGTGGGTTCAAGAAAAATGAAAAGGACTAAAAGAAATTAAGGTAATGCAACTCATTGCAAAGTACACATAAATGTAGAATTTGGTGATAGTTAGTAAAAGGAAAAAAAAATCAAAGATAACTCCTTGAGTTCTGACTTCAGCAACTATATGAGTGCTAGTACCACTCACTAAGATAATTCATGCAGAAGAATCAGTTGGAAATCAAGATTTTGACTTATCTGATATATTTGGTTTAATTAATCTGTGGGGCACACTAATATACTCAATAATTTGTTCTATTCTAAATTTAGACAGACTTCTTCCATTAAATAAATCAGTAGAAAACAGTCATTGCCATTGAAAGTTATCTATTTAAATAACTGTATTACATCTTTAGCAACGATCATATGAGTCCTCTTGTTGGTTGACTATTCTCTTCAATTTTCAAAAAATAATTAAGGATTGGTTAAAGAAGAGATAGTATATATATACTATGGAATACTACACAGCCATAGAAAAAAATGAAATACTTCCATTTGCAAACAACATGGATGAACCTTGAGATTATTATGTTAAGTGAAAAAAATCAGTCAGAAAAAGCTAAGAACTCTATGATTTTATTCATATGTGGGATACAAAAAGAAAATCTACAGAAACAAAAAACAGTATGGTGTTACCAGAGGGAAGGGGAACAGGAAGTGGTGAGGGGTACACAGGTCCAAATATATGGTGACAGAAGATGGTTTTATTTTGGGTGGTAGGCACACAATACAATATACAGATCACAAATGACAGAAATGTATATTTGAAGTCTATATGATCTTTTTAACCAATGTCACCTCAATTGGTTTAATAAAAATAAAAAATTAAATTAAATTAAGTAATATTATGTATCATGACTACTATTTTGTTTAAGTTTATTTTTCTTCAGACTTTCTATTATATAAATTATATTTTTAAAATTCTTGTGAGGTTATTATTGGCTTTGTTTCATGGTTGAAGACACTGAGGCACAGAGAAATTAAAGATACATATTTAGGTTTACATAATTAAATTACTGGAGTATCAAAGAGGGCTGGTCAAAATGTAAATACACATTTAAAATCTATGCTTGTTTCATTAATATTCCATTAATCAAAATAAGTCAGATGGTCCAGTTTAAAGATTAACTAATTGTGTTTATTGAAAAATCAATTGACAGTGAAAAAAAATTGAATTATTTAGAGTAATACATCATTTTACCCGAAGAAAGACTGGATGAGCCTGACCAGGCGGTGGTGCAGTGGATAGACCATTGGACTGGGATGCCGAGGACCCAGGTTCGAGACCCCGAGGTTGCCAGCTTGAGTGCGGGCTTATCTGGCTTGAGCAAAATAAAAAAATGCTCACCAGCTTAGACCCAAGGTTTCTGGCTCAAGCAAGGGGTTACTCGGTCTACTGATGGCCCGCGGTCAATGAGAAAGCAATATGAGAAAACAATGAGAAAACATATGAGAAAGCAATCAATGAACAGCTAAGGTGTCAAAACGAAAAACTGATAATTGATGCTTCTCATCTCTCTCCGTTCCTGTCTGTCTGTCCCTATCTATCCCTCTCTCTGACTCTCTCTCTCTATCCCTGTAAAGAAAAACTAAAAATAAAAAAAAATTAACTTAGAAAGACTGGATGAGCAATTGTGTCCTCCTGGGGTATGCATTATAAATAATTGGGTTTTTTTGTTGTTTGTTTTTGTTTTTTTGCTTTGTTTTGTTTTGTTTTAGCAAAAGACAGACTGACAAGCATATAGATAAGAAGGGAGAGAGATGAGAAGTATCAACTCATAGTTGTGGCATTTAAGTTGTTCATTGATTGCTTCTCATATGTGCCTTGACTTGAGTGAGGGTTGGGCTTCATCTGAGCCAGTGACACAAGCGATCTTTGGGCTTTAAGCCAGTAAACATGGAGTCATGTCTATGACCCCATGCTCAAGCCAGTGACCTCAGGGTTTCAAACTTGGATCCTCAGTATTCTAGGTTGACACTCTATCCACAGTGCCACCATCTCGTCAGGCACAAATAGTTGATTTATAACACTTTTTTTTTATTCTTTAAATAACCTGAATTACAACACAATATTTTGTTTGGACGCGATCTTAAAGGCTCTCTGATATAATACACAAAGGAGAGAACATCTAACAGGTGTGCTCAGGAACTTACCCTCTCTGCCTTCTGATGGACTTTGCTCTGTTAGTTTTTCTATGCTGGGTATCATATATATTTTGCCCTTTTGTATAATGAGATAAGTAAAACAATACAAAATTCACTTAAGCCTTGCCTCTACATATCTGCATAGCTACAATTATTTTTTAATAGTTCACTTTGTAATAATTTTACAGCCTGTTTGTTTTTATCCAATTCAAAATCATTTTATAAAACCAAAACCTGCCTTTGCACCCACTAATCCACCAAAGCTCTTTTTATCAATGTCACAAACAATATCCAGGTTTTTAAAAATCAATAGACTCTTTCTGTCGTCTCTTACTCATACTGTCATTGGTTTTTTTAATGAGATTTATCAAACGATTTTTTATAAATCACTTTCATTTCTCACAACTGCAGCAATACTGTCACATGTGTGGTTTGTTATTTTGTTTGCATACAAAAATAGTCCAGAATTCTCAGCATACATCATTTTTTTTCTCCATCATTACTGAATGACTAAAGGGTGGAATTTCTCAGTTGAGTATTTTAAGTTCATTTTTTCTCTCTCTACATTTCCTATATATGTAAATGCCTGTGATCTGATTCATTTAAAATATACAGAAGGAAATCTCATAATTGTTAAAATTATAAGGAATGGCCTGACCAGGCGGTGGCACAGTGGATAGAGGGTCGAACTGGGATGTGAAAGGACCCAGGTTTGAGACCCTGAGGTTGCCAGCTTGAGCGTGGGCTCATCTGGTTTGAGCAAAAAGCTCACCAGCTTGGACCCAAGGTCACTGGCTCAAGCGGAGGGTTACTCAGTCTGCTGAAGGCCCGCGGTCATGGCACATATGAGAAAGCAGTCAATGAACAACTATGGTGTCGCAACGAAAAACTGATAATTGATGCTTCTCATCTCTCTCCATTCCTGTCTGTCTGTCACTGTCTATCCCTCTATCTGACTCTCTCTCTGTCCCTATAAAAAAATTAAAAAACAAAAAAACAAAAAAAATTATAAAGAATGCACTCACATGGCTTAAAATAAAAGAAATAAAAAAGTTAAACTTCTTTCAGAAAATTAAATGACAATTTCTATGTTAGTACTTGATGTTTGGCTTGAGAACCTAATATAACTGATTCATCAATGGATAAAATTAGAGGTAATTTAATAATAATTATGTTAAATAACTTCTCTTGATGGTAAAACATGTCATTAAGAATCCAAATTGGCCCTGGCCGGTTGGTTCAGTGGTAGAGTGTCAGCCTGGTGTGCGGAAGTCCTGGCCAGGGCACACAGGAGAAGCGCCCATCTGCTTCTCCACCCCTCCCCCTCTCCTTCCTCTCTGTCTCTTTCTTCCCCTCCCGCAGCCAAGGCTCCATTGGAGCAAAGATGGCCCGGGCGCTGGGGATGGCTCTATGGCCTTTGCCTCAGGCACTAGAGTGGCTCTGGTCGCAACAAAGTAACGACCCAGATGGGCAGAGCATCGCCCCCTGGTGGGCGTGCCGGGTGGATCCCGGTCGGGCGCATGTGGGAGTCTGTCTGACTGCCTCCCCGTTTCCAGCATCAGAAAAATACAAAAATAAATAAATAAATAAATAAATAAATAAATAAATAAATAAGAATCTAAATTTTTATCTTAGCCAGTTACAAAAACATAGTCAATTGTCATTCTGAATAAAGCAACATAAGTACAATTTTCATTACGAAAAATTCCTAGAGAAATATTCATTTTCTGAACTAAAATATTGAATTTGCAGTTATTCAATTCCTTCTAACTAAAAATGCTGTCATAGATAATTATGAGGAAACACTCAATGAATAGCAATTTAATTTTATTTTGTTATTTATCTATGCATGTAATAATACTAAATATTTTCACTAATAAATTCTTTTAAAAATGGAAATTAAATTAATTCTTATTTTATTTTTATTGAAAATACCTAGACTTACTCAGAAATAAAATCTTACAAATTTTTGATTGCTAATTATTTTTAAATTAGCATCACGGGGAAAATTATTTCACTTGGAACATAGATGATTATCATACTTGGTTATGAAATGCTGTAAGACAAACTAATCATATATACTATGAATGTTTCTTTATGTTTAAATAGAGAAAGAATGAAGAATGACAGTGCAGTTATAAAAGTCTGTAATTTTTGTGTAGGTAGTTTGAAAAAAATAGCTAATATTTATATCACTTAGTATCCACCAGTCATGATTCTCAGTGCATTTATGCCAGTTACCATGTAATCTTCCAGATCAATTCTCTAATCTCTCCTTTACCATGGATATCTGACCTTCTTGTATGACATACATGGGCTTAGTTACATTTGGTTTCCAGTTGGATTCACCCAGTGGGCAAGAATAGCACAATATAAAAAGAAATAAAGAGAGTAAAGAGAGTGTATATTTCAATAGCTTCATTCTAGTATGATCATTTTGGACTGGTTGGGCCCTTTAATTCACAAATTGTCTTAAGGCTTCCATTCTATACAAGTCTCGCTATCCTTAAGAAAAAAAAAGCTATAGTTTATGAACCTTCCTCTTCCATCCCTCTTTTTGTATTTAAGGTGGCAACATCTCTGATTTTACTAGTCTTAGGGTACTAACATATTTTGTGTGAGTTTCTTTCATCTTTCTCAAACATTTGAATATCTCCTTTATTATGTAAACTTACTATCATTCTAATGAGTGCATAAACTTTTTTATTACCTAATTGATATAGCCATATATATAGACACTTTTATTTCTCCCAATAAACATTTGAGATGGTAAACCTTTTATCTCCATGTTTCAGATAAAAAAATTGAGCCAGGGTGGGTCTAGGTCACACAGCTGCTATGTGATCAGACTGAGATTCAAATTAGTTAATCTTGCACTAAATAGGATTTAATGAACAGCCACATGTATACAACACACACATGCAACATAGAGACACACACTAAAATATTATAGTTATGCCAAGGTTATAAGAACATTTTAATAACTTTCTACTATAAAACAGCATAGGAATAGATCATTTGCACTGATTGCTTTAATCCTTTTAATAATATTACTTAGGAAATATTTTTAAATAAAGATATGGACTCATATTTGATCAAGTGAACCTCATTTGATCAAGGGAATATAATTGGTTAAGATATTCTAGGAAAGTTTAAAATAAACTGACATGAACCATGATAAATAAAATGGTTGCATTAGTCCTTTGTTAACCACACACATATTTGTGAAAAGAACAGGAGTGTTACAGAGAAGACGGAGTGTCTTGCCAGAGCATACATTACTATGGGACTCTGCTAGCAAGTATCTCCAGGGCTGCAGCGAGTTCTTAATCTGAACACGAGACACAATACTCCTGCTTATGGCAGTTGCCTGGCAGATAATCTTTTTCAAGAGTCTGGAATCTCTCTTGACTTTTAAATAATTAAACTTTATGGCTAATGAGGAAAGAAAGAACAAAATTTAGCTACGACTCATAGCTAAAAATTGTAGAAAAGCCGAATGTGGCAGAAAATAATCAGATTTCTCATGACCAATAATTGGTAACAAAATCAAATTCATAATTTCAGTGCATCACTTCACCACTTGCTTGTGGCTAGTCACCCTAATAAAATCACTTCTTCTTGGGCAAACTTGCCATCATTTTACATTTCACTGTAAGGACACAATCTTTTCCCTAATATCTCTAATTGCATCCTTTACTATAAGCTCACTGAACATTTACTGAAGAAGGCAAAGAATTATAATATTGATGATAATTTAAATTTCTTCAGAGGTTCTTACATTGTGCACAGTCCAACTTCTTCAAGGCACTCAGGCTTATACATTTGTATTAAATATATAACAGCCCAGATAACAAATTAATTATTTTCTGGAAATATTATAAAATTAAAGTATTTTTAATTTCTTTAAATTTATTGGCATGACATTGGTTAATAACATTATATAGGTTTCAAGTGTACAATTCTACAATACATCATTCATATATTGCATTGTGTTTACTAAAGTAAAAACTTTCTGTCTCCATATGACTGACATTACTACCTCCTTCTATCCCCTTTTCCTCCTGGTAACCACCGTACTGTTGTCTGTGTTTATGAGTTTTTGTTTGTTTGCTTATCTTGTTTATTCATATGTTGCTTTCAGTTTTATATCACATATATGTGCAAAACATATGGTTCTTGACTTTTTTCTTGACTTATTTTGCATAGTGCAATATGCTCAAGGTTCATCTACATTGTTGCAAATGGCAGTATTTCATTTTTTCTTATGACTGGGTAGTTTTTGAAGCATACAATGGAGAAAATAAAGCTTCTTCAATAAATAGAGTTGGAAAAAGTGGAAAGCCACATGCAAAAAAAAAATGAAACTAGATTGCTATTTGTCACCATACACAATACTTAACTCAAAATGTATCAAAGTCTAAATACAAGACATGAAGGACTAAATTACATAGAAGACTAAACTTACAGACTTTACTTTTAGAAAGGATTTTATGAGTTTGACCGTAAAATCAAAGGAAGTAAAACAGAAATAAATAAATGGCACTATATCAAACTAAAAAGTTTCTGCACTGCAAAATAATCTGTCAATAAAACAGAGAGGCAACCAAATGAATGGAAGAAGATATTTGGAAACAACTCTAATAAAGGGTTAATATCCATATATAAATATATGAATATTATATATGGATAAATAAATTTTACATATATATGGATATAAGTTGTATATATATGAATATATGATATATACTCATACAATTCAACACCAAACAAAAAACAATACAATTAGAAATCAGAAGAGAATCTAAACAGACTCTTCTCCGAAGAAGTCATACAAATGGCCAACAGATGTATGAAAAGATGTTCTACTTTACTAGCTACTTGAAAAATGCAAATTAAATAGTCACTGTGGAAAACATTATGAAGGCTTCTCAAAAAATTAAGAATATGACCCCACAATCTATCTTCTGAGTATCTACCCCCAAAATTGAAAACATTTATTTGCCAAAATATATGTACCCTTAGTTTTATTGCAGCATAATTTACAGTGGCCAAGACAATGTAAACAACCTAAGCATCCTTTTTTTTTTTTTTTTCTTTTTCTTTGTATTTCTCTGAAGCTGGAAATGGGGAGAGACAGTCAGACAGACTCCTGCATGCACCTGACCGGGATCCACCCGGCACGCCCACCAGGGAGCGATGCTCTGCCCACCAGGGGGCAATGCTCTGCCCCTCCGGGGCATCGCTCTGTCGCGACCAGAGCCACTCTAGCGCCTGGGGCAGAGGCCAAGGAGCCATCCCCAGCACCCAGGCCATCTTTGCTCCAATGGAGCCTCGGCTGCGGGAGGGAAAGAGAGAGACAGAGAGGAAGGAGAGGGGAGGGGTGGAGAAGCAGATGGGCGCTTCTCCTGTGTGCCCTGGCCGGGAATCGAACCTGGGACTTCGCACGCCAGGCCGACACTCTACCACTGAGCCAACCAGCCAGGGCAACAACCTAAGCATCCTTTGATAGATGATTGGGTAGAAATTAAACACTTGATATCAACAATTCCTGTCGTTGAAATAAATTATTATTGATCAAATGTTCTTTATTTTTCTCACTCCAAAATTTTCCTTATCCTTTTCTTGCTCAAACACTATCTCTCCTGAGACTGGCAAAATCTGATCTGTTTTCTATTCATATACTTTTGGTTTTTTCCAGAATGTCAAATGAACTGTATATGGCCTTTTAGGTGTGGTTTCTTTCACTTAGCAAGATGTATTTTAGAGTCATCAATGTTGTTCTGTGGATTAATGGCTTCTTTTTATCATCACTGAATAATATTCCATTATATAGTTGTTTTTTTTATCTTTTTACCTATTGAAAAAGACCTTGGCTTCTTATAGTTTTGTTGCATATAAGTAAAGCCACTATTAATATTCATTCAAAAAATTTTATGTGGTCACAAATTTTCAAATCAGCTGGATAAATATTAAGGAGCATAAATTCTAAATTATATGGTATGTCTATGTTTTAACTTGATTACAAAAAAAACTGCCAAATTGTCTTTTAATATGTTTTTACCAATTTATAATCCCACCTGCAGTAAAATAGAGTTCTTATTGCTCCATACCTTCACCAACATTTGAAATTTATAGTGAGTAAAGATTTCGCCATTTTAATAGGTGTGTAGTGGTAGCTTATTGATCTTTAAATTAACATTTCCCTAAGGAAAATTATATTGAATTACTCTTTGTGTCCCATTTCTCCACTAAATTTTAGATATGTACATTAAATGACTGTTCAGACTTTTGGGGATTTCATTTTCTTTAGACTGATTGAATAACAAAACTATTTCTATAACACTTTGGTATTATTTTTTATTTCTTTGTGCATGTGTATTTTAGGTCATGGAAGGGAAAAACAGCAAAAAATTATATATAGAACATAATGATAATTATTATATTCTACTTTTAAAAATATGTGTGTTAATAATACATCAAGTAAAAATACTTTTTCCTGACCAGGGAGTGACACAGTGGACAGAGTGTCAGACTGGGACACGTGGGACCCAGGTTCCAAACCCCCATGGCTCCAGTTTGAGTATGGGGTCATCCAGCTTGAGCATGAGCTCACCAGCTTTAGCGTGGGGTCTCTGGCTTGAGTGTGGGATCATAGACAAGACCCCAGTGGTCACTGGCTTGAAACCCAAGGTTGCTGGCTTGAACCTAAGGTTGCTGGCTAGTGCAAGAGGTCATTCACCCTGCTGTAGCCCCACAGTCAAGGCACATATGAGAAAGCAATCAGTGAACAACTAAAGAGCAGCAACAAAGAACTGATGCTTCTCATCTCTCTCCCTTCTTGCCTTTCTGTTCCTCTCTCTGTTTCTCTGACAAAAAAAATAGTTTTAAATTGCCCTAATATTTTATGTTATCTATCTTTAAAATGCCATATAACACAAATCTATCATTTTATAGATGGTAGATGGTAAAATCAAATTTAAATATGCAATTTTTCTCTTATATTTTTACATGTGTCTCAATCTCTTTTCATCTGAAATCATCCTCTGCTATTGGTATTCTGCTTCTTTTTAATTTTGTGTATATTTATCATACATGTAAAGTGGATTGACAATTATTTTTTTTCTCTCAGTATTGTGGACAAGACCTGACGGGGGTAAGGACGATGGAGACACAAAGACCAGACTCTGGGGACCAGGTTTAGTGATGCAGATCCACTTTATTCAGGGAGTAAGCTAGCTTATATACGTGGGTTCAGCCAATAGGATGTTACAGCGTGTCCTTCATAGCTAATGGCTGAAAAGATCAGGAAGCTGCATGGTTGGCGCTAAGTTACTTCCTTATAGCAAGTGAGCTTCCTTCCTGGGAATGCTCAAGAGGCTTCTGGGAGCTGGAGTATTCTAGCAGCATTGCATCAGCCACAGCTTCTAAGAATGCGCTATGCGCTCCACCCACAACCCCCCCTTCTCTTTTAATTAAGGCCCATTGGACTTGATGAATGATAGCTTGCTGTTGTTGTAGCTTCTGAATGCTACGCATTATGCAACGGAACCCTAGTAGAACTAAAACAACTATAATACCTATTATACTATATGCTAATGGATTAGCTGAATTAAACAATGAGGCAAGTTTCTGTAATGTTTAACTAGTTAGGTAATAGAATGGGGGGTCTTAAACAGGGGATTCCTCCTAGGGGTCGGGATGTCATTTACCTCTCATTGTATTACAGAGAACTTCTAGGTGCTGTTAAACACAGTTCCATTTTGATTGTAAAAAATAGACATAGGTTTATGCATGCCCCCTTTCTACAAAGGTCCCAGCATCCAAACACAGAATGAATGGCTTGCTGTGGGCTGCGTACTGCATATGGTTGCAAAGCTCATTACACAAATTACAGAAACATGACAAATTATACAATTTCAATAATTACAAAGGTACATTTCACCAGTTTCTGAGCACTTTGCCAAAAGCACAAAATGTCCTCGGCCTTCTTTCTAGCCATGGGAAAAGCTTCCCGGGGCAGGAGAAGGGCTTCCAGCAGAGCCATCTCCACCCCATCAGGGTATTTCACATTGTCCAACATCTGTAAGTCCATCCAACAAAGGAGCCAGAGCCCACTCCAGGCATAGTCCAGGAAATCAGTCCAGGCACATGAGGCCTCAGCCACCCCCCTCATCCCTGCCGTCCTGGCAGGTCTTACACTGTCCCAATGAGGAGCATGTAGCAATGGCAGTCAGCATTTCCATCTCTGCTCTTGAGAGCATGATGGCAATCACCCTGATGTCCCAAAATGTCAGCAAACCCAACAGCGGCTTAGGCACTCCCTGCCATTCCAGTGGCCACTCAGCGATGGAAGCCTGGCTTTCATTCACCTCCTGCCACAGCTGCCACCGTTTACCTTCTGAAGTCTGTGAATCACAACTCCGGCCCAATTCTCCTCATCCTCCAAAGATGAACTGAAAACACCAGCTCTCGCTGCCAGACTCGAGTCCCAGGCTGCCGCCATCTATATCTGGGCATCAGCGGTCACTGTAGCACACATAAGCAAGAACAGAGCACCAGGGCCTGGGGGCC
Organism: Saccopteryx bilineata; assembly: GCF_036850765.1. Classification (NCBI taxonomy): domain Eukaryota; kingdom Metazoa; phylum Chordata; class Mammalia; order Chiroptera; family Emballonuridae; genus Saccopteryx; species Saccopteryx bilineata. Next base: position 82,954,659 of record NC_089495.1, read on the forward strand.
TGTCAGGGACAATTCTCCGGGCCAGCCCCGCCAAAGCCTCCACATCCCCCCAGGTGATGGGGTGCACATGCCGGCTGTGAGATCTTCTTCTGGAGCACTGAGGACCTCCTCCCCTCAGGTGTAGTTGGTGTGGAGAAGGCCAGGGCCGTGGCTTTGGACGGGTGAAGACTAAACCATTTACTGGGTTCCCAAGAAACCCTGTCAAGCAGGTTGAGGGGATCCTGGGATCCAAATTGGCTGAAAAACACAAGCATAACCTTTTCCCTGCATTAGAAGAGGGTATGGTCCCCACCACTGTGCCATGGCTGGGTCCTTCCAGCATCATTTCAGAGAGAGGGGTGGGGGAGAGAGAGAGTGAGAGATACAGAAAAATAGACAAGACAGACAGACAGAAAGAAAAAAGACACATGGGGGCATATATGCTGGCCCATGGGTCTGCAGCAGAAACACGTGTTGGAGAAAATGGCCTCTGAGAGGCTGGGGTGGGGCATTGAGCCTGGCAGGGAATGGGAAGGAGCGACTTCTGCTTTTTCCAGCGGCAGAGCAGATGGTGCAGTTAGCAATTCGGTTGGTTTTGTTTCTGCGTGCTCAGCCGCGATTTTGTCAAACTCGGAGGCTAAACTACTTTTCTACTCAGTGGAGGGGGGCTAATAGGGAGGTAGGGGCTCCCCAGAGAGAGAGGTAGCCTGCAATATCTTTGGCACTGGTGGAGGGTCCCCAGGAGGAGCACTGGTCAGGCAGGCATGTATCGCTAGCAGGGCAGGAATGAGGCCGAGAGGGAAGGTTTGTCCCCCATGTACTTCGGCCGAATGGACACTCCAAAAAGCTCGGGCCCAAGTATCGAGGTCCCAAAGAGGTGCGTCCCGGATCAGGTATTGAAACCTGAGAGGATTCCCAGTAAGTACAGATTCTTTTCACAAACTTCAACTTGCCTACTCTGCAATAGGGCGTGCAGGGCTCGAGCCTGCGGGGCTCGAGAGTGGGGGAGAAGGTTTCCCATTGCAGAGGGTCACTCACCTGACCCTTGGATGCCAGTTAGGTCCCTGCTGGACGTTGAGCACCAGTTGTGGACAAGTCCTGCCGGGGGTGAGGACGACAGAGACGCAAAGACCCGATTCCGGGGACCAAGTTCAGTGACACAGATCCACTTTATTCAGGAAGTAAGCTAGCTTATATACATGGGTTCAGCCAATAGGATGTTATAGCGTGTCCTTCATAGCCAATGGCTGAAAACGTCAGTGAGCTGCGTGGTTGGCACTAAGTCATTTTCTTAAAGCGGTTGAGCTCCCTTCCTGGGTATGCCCAGGAGGCTTCTGGGAGCTGGAGTATTCTCACAGCATTGCATCAGCCACAGCTGCTAGGAATGCGCTCTGCGCTCCACTCACACAGTATTAAGATATTTTTAAAAATCTGTTAGCATTCAAAATTAGGACTTTTAATTTCTTGCTATATTTCTCAAATGTCTTATTAAGTATCCCAACTCCTTACTTCAATCTACCTACGAATACATTCAGATGAATATTTTGATTAGAAAGCACATAACATGATACCTACACTTTTATTTTAATTTTAAATGAATAGTGCAGTTTTGTTAACTATAAACAGAAAATTATACATATTTCTAGAACTATAATTCTTCCATGCTTTATACTCACTGAAAAGCCACTCCCATGTCTCCTCTTGCTAGCAACTGGCAACCAACATTCTATTTTCTGCTCAGTGAATTTGACTACTATAGATAACTTATATAAATGGAATCATGCAGTATTTGTCTTTCCAAGACTGGCTTATTTCACTTAACAGAATGTCCTCAAGACTTATCCATATTGTAGCATACAACAGAGTTTTCTTCTTTTGTAATGGCTGAATAAAATCTGATTGTATGTATATTGCACATTATTTAATCCAGATATCTGTCAATGTACATTTTCATTGTGAATATGGTACAAAGAGCATGGGAATGCAAATATCTCTTCCAGATCATGAGACCAAGATTTTTTAAAAAATATCTAGAAGTGGGATTGCTAGATCATTTGGTAGTTCTACTTCTAATGTTTCAAGAAACTTCTACACTCATTCCATAGTGGTTGCACCATTATATATCCTCTCAGTATACAGTGCTTTCAATTTCCCCACATCCTTGCCAACATCTGCTATTTTATTTATTTGTTTCTTTATTCACTTGTATCCTAATAGATGTAAAGTGATATCTCATTAGGTTTTGAAAGGGAGGTATCTCTGTCCTTGTGAAATAAATTTTGAAGTCTTCACTCTTCACTTTTTAGAAGGGTTTGAAATGGACTGGTGTTAATTCTTCTTTATATGATTGGTAGAAATCACCAGTGAATTCATCTGGCCTTGAGTTTTCATCTGTTTGGAGACTTTGGATTACTAATTGAATCTCCTTACTTGTTCTAGAATCTTAGTGATAATTTATATATAGATTCTTATTTTATTCATAAATTGTTGTTGTTAGATTTTTCTTGAGCATCTGTATGATAATTTTGAATTATTTTTCATTAATTAATATAAATCTGTTTTGTTTCCCTTCCTCCCTACCTCCCTCCCTCCCTTCCTTCCTTTCTTCCTTTCTTCCTTTCTTTTCTTTTATTGTGAGGCAAAGAGGCAGGGAGATGTAGAGATAGACTCCCACATGCCCAGCAAGGGATCCACCTGGCAAGCCGCCTACAGGGTGAGGCTCCGTCCATCTGTGGCTGCGGCTCTGTTACTTGGCAACCGAGTCACCTTAGCGCCTGAGGTGAGGCCATGAAGTCATCCTCAGTTCCTGGGGCCAAATTGTTCCATGGCTGAAAAAGGTGAGGGGAGGAGAAAGAGAGGGAGAGACAGAGCGAGAGAGAGAGAGAGAGAGAGAGAGAGAGAGGTAGAGAGAGAGAGAAGAGAGAGGGAGGGGTGGAGAAGCAGATAGTCAATTCTCCTGTGTGCCCTGATCAGGAATTGAACCCAGGACATCCATATGCCAGGTCAACACTCTACCACTGAGCCAACCAACCAGGGTCCTGTTTCTTTAGATTTGGTTTCCGAAAATGTACATTTTACCTTTAATTTGTCTACCTTTTCTTCTTTCTTTATGTTTCTTATAACTTTGTTTTGTTACCTCTGTATTTGAAAAATTAGCTACTGGCGCAGTGAATAGAGCATCAGACTGGGACGTGGAGGACCCAGGTTCGAGACCTCGAGGTTGCCAGCTTTAGCCCAAGGTTGCAGACTCAAGCAAGGGGTCCCTCAGTCTGCTGTAGCAACCGCTCCTGCCCCCCCTTCTCCACCCCCCCGTCAAGGCACACATGAGAAAGCAATCGATAAACAACTAGGGTGTTGCAGTGAAGAATTGATGCTTCTCATCTCTCTCCCTTCCCGTTTGTCTGTCTCTCTCTCTCTCTCTCTCTCTCTGTCTCTGTCACACACACACACACACACACACACGAAATAAAAAGGAAAAATTATCTGTTTTGGTACAGGGAAACATCTCCACCAATCAGTCTAAGATTCTGAAGGCCTATCTAACCTTTTATGTAGTGATTCTTCTCTAGATTTGTACATGTAGATCCTGGAGGGATTGGCCAAAGTTTAATCTCTTGTTCCTTTGGTGTCTCTCTGTGCCATGGGTGCCTGAAACAGCAGCACACCAGCCAGCTCTTATTTGTTCTCAGTGGCTCCTCGGCATCTAGACAAGTATACTAGGTCTTGGTAGTGCCCACATTGGGCAAAACCAGTCCTTTAGGTAGCCCCCCAAAATGTCAGAATATTTGATATATGGTCCAGTTTTTTTATTCACCCCAGGGTTATGTTGAAAGGTAAAGTTTCTTTTTGATTATGAGGAAAAACTGTGGTAAGAGACTATTATAAGAAGGTGCCATAAATTTTCTTTTTTTTTTTTTTTCAAAATATTTTATTTATTGATTTTTTTAGAGAGAGAGGAGTGAGAGAGAGAGACAGAGAGAGAGAGAAAGGGGATTAGCAGGAAGCATCAACTCCCATATGTGCCTTGACCAGGCAAGCCCAAGGTTTGGAACCGGCGACCTCAGTGTTCCAGGTCGACGCTTTATCCCACTGCGCCACCACAGGTCAGGCATAAATTTTCCTACCAACTTAAATGAAACTGATTTTGAGTTTGTCTTATGTAGAGAAGCCTCTTAACTAGTTTCTGAATTTCTTACAAAAATAACTATTGTGTGAATATTTTCTGAACTGATGTCCTTATGTAAGAAAGTAGAGTTTGTTGCTTCTTATTCCACTATCTTGCTAATGTTCCAGAGTAGTATTTTAAAGCGAATTTTTATTAGGTCTTTGTCTTTTTTGATAGATTATAAATTTTTTCTCTATGTCAATGATAAATGTTAATAGATTTTATAAGTTAATTATATAATTGAATTATTTATATAATATTTAAAATTGAATGTTAACTTATTAGCAATCTGGCATACTAGTTTTTTTCATAACACCCATAGTATATAATTGTTTAGATATAATTTTCATACTACCTTTCAGAAACAATAAATTAAACATATTCTAGGCAAATAGATTATACTAATGTTTACCCACACCATGTTTATTCTAATTTCTACATATTTTTTGTATTAATCTCCTTCCATAAAGTACTCCATTATATTATTATTTTCCCACTTAGACTCAATATTGTCTTTAGGATAATTTTTTTAATGTACCAAACCACAGTAATACCTCCTTAGCTAATCATTTTTAGGATAGAATATGCTAAAAGTGGTTTTCAAATTGATTTTCTCTATAAACCTAAGTAATTTTAAAAAAATCTATATTTCTACCTCATACAATTTCATGCTGATGGCTAAAAGTAAACATATAAAATAAATATAACATCCATTTATATTATGCTATATTTTTCAATATAATGTAGAAGTGGGAAAAGTATGTTTACAGTTGTTTGGAACAAAGCATGCAGGTTATGATTATTATAATAATTTATTAACTCTGTATTTCTCATACTTACAACTGTAAACTTACTATTGCCTACCCCTATATAATATTAATGTCTTTAAATGTGACTGCTGAGTAGATGAGGGTGTTTTCTATTATTCTTTTAAATTTTTATTAATAATAAAAAAATGTACAGTAATGACCATAAGGTCAGATATACCTTATGCACTCATCCTTTTAAACTCTAAACCTTAGGCCATAATAATAAAAAGTTATACAGACCAGTTTTATTTTTTTACTTTGTCTTTACATGTATACTCATAAATTCTTTTTTAGAAACTTCAATATAATTGCCATTTTAATACTGTAGCTAAATTATCTCCTAAATACAAAGTCTTTTAGTCTCAATCATAATTCATCACCTGGAAGCATTTCAAGCCAAGGATACAGTATTCATTTCGGTGTCTAACTACACAAACATCTGGTAGGTTATAAATTTAGGCATAAATACATCACCAAATTGATTTATAAGTTACATAAAGGACAATCTATAACTCAGAATATAAAATATCCAACCAGTGTGGAGGCACCTAGAAACTATATAAGTAAAATTAATGAGTACAAATATAAAAGGTTTAGAGTTTGATCTGAAGTGACTTAAATTCTTATATTTCTGCATGTTTGTAAAATGTTTTTAAATGATGGAATGGTAGAAACCAAAGTCATATTTATGGTTTTCTCTGAGAAACTGAAGAGGGAGTTGAGTTTGGGGGATAAAAGTAACAATAGCTAAAGTTAAATATGTTCAACAATAATGCTCTTTATTTTTTCACAGAAAGAAAATAGGCCTATATAATTTCAGCCAGTGACCTTGCTAAGTGCCTAACTGATACTAAAGGGAGGAGTCAAATGATTTCTATTGATCCCTTTCATGATTTTGACACAGCTAAACAGAAGCTGTACCTACACAGCCTGTTTTGACTGTGTGGAGTACTCATAGTTTTATCTAGAGCTCGCCTCACCAGGCATTCACTAACTCATGATTCTTTTTATAAAATAATACTTCTATCTTTACTTCTTTATCATCATGTTTAAAGCTCTAGGGGATCTTTTTGCATCAGCTTATGTACTTGGTCTTATTATTTCTATCATTCACAAATTAATATTTTTATGATTTTATTTTTTCACCCAGCTGCTACTGTGCATCTTTGCTACATTTAAAAAAAAAATCCCTTGGAAAGAATTATACTTATATTTTTATTTCTTCAAGTCCTGTAGATGAAAATATAAATGGGTACAACTTTGAGAAAATTGAGTTATATAATAAAAAGTTGAAAATTCTAATCTAGCAATTTATCTATAAGTATATAATTTATAGCATGGCTTAAATGTTCACTTATAAACATGTACAAGGAAACGTAAAGCATGCAGTGTTTGTGAGAAAGTAAAAAGCTACAACCTAAATTTCTATCAATGTTCAATAATAATCAGAGTCAATAAATTATAATATAGTCATAATGCAGTGTAGTTTAAATGAAGTACTATTTGATAGTAAAAATCAATCATAGCTATAGATAATTACATAATTAAAACTCAGTAATATGATGTGTAAAAAAAAAAGTACCAAAAACATGTTTACTGGAAGTGTAAATTTGGGTAACCTCTATAAAAAACTTTATGGTATTCTCTCAAAAAACTAAGAATAGAACCTCCATATGACTCAGCAATTCCTATTCTGCATATTTGTCTAAGAATGTGAAAACACTAATTTGAAATAATATACACACTCATGTCTATTGTGACATTATTTACAGTAGTCAAGATAAGAAACAAGGTAAGTGTCTATTAATGGATAAATAAATAAAGAAGATGTGATAAATAAATAAAGAAGATGTGATATGTGTAAATGCAATAGAATACTATTCAGCCAAATAAAAAAAAGAAATACTGCTATTTGTGAAAACATGGATGGATAGATCCTGTTGTATTATGCTAAGTAAAGTGAGTTAGACAGAAAAAGACAAAAAAGTATGATTTTATTGACATGAGAATATAAAACAAAGAAGAAACAAAATAACAATAACAAAAACAAAGAAAAAAAACAACAACTCATAGAAACAAAAAATTTGTGATTACCAAAGGAAATTGGAGGAAGGTAAAATGGATAAAAGAAATCAATTATGTGGTGACAGAGAGGAATTAGACTTTTGATAGTGAGCATTCTATATAGTCTCTAAAGATAATGAATTATAATGTTGTACACATGAAACATATTTAATGTTATTAACCAATTTTACCTCATTTGAAAACTGTTCAAAATGTATGTGTAGTACATTCCATTTTTATAATTCAAAACCATGCAAAAGTACATGTATTTAGGGATACTAACCTAGGTGATACAACCCTCAAGAGTAACAAGGGAATATTATAAGCAAAATTCTGGATAGTAAGTATTTTTTTGGGGGTAGAAGAATTATAATAGTCTCTAAAGGGGCACATAGGGACTTCAAGGTTGATGGTAATGTTCTTTTGCTTAAGCTAGTTTGAGTACCACACACTCTTTGTATTCTTATTCTTTACTTCATACTTTTATTTTATAATTGTCCTTTTCATTTTTGAAATGTACAGTGCATAGTGATGTTTTTTAAGCTAAATAAACACCTTAGTTTTCAAATCACTGATAACTGGCATACTTAATCATGAAATTAATGCCAAAATACATTTTAGGTAAAATTATCACAAGAACATATAAAAATTCACTGGAATGAGGACATTTTAATAAGCATAAAATTGTAGTAAAATCATAATGAGTAATGCAGACATATTTGTAAAACTGTTTTAAGTTACTATATTTATCAAACAAACAAATACAAGTCAGTAGCATATGTTAGAATATGAAAGGAAAACTATTATACAGAATTTTTTTAAATCAAAGAGATAAAAAGAAAAGAACAATATACAATTGAACAAAGAACATAAGTAAAGAACAAGTAAATATCTTCATACTGAAGTGTTCAATCTCAATGGTGTCAGACACAGACAAGCAAGACCTCAAGGTCAAGCTGCTACTAAATACTATAAGAAATCAAATCCAGGTCTGTCTAAATCTAATGCCCATGCTGTAAATATCAACAGTGAAGAATTTTACCGAACCCATGGGGAAAATACTTATATTTATCTCAGAAGTTTCTAAAATATTTTCTAACATTTAATGGTTTAGTAGAAAAATCTTGTATTTTAAGAAGACTAAAAAATTGAAGATATCTAGTAAATAGTACCTTTATTCTTCTGAAATATTGATAAGACTTTCTCAAAGATACTGAGAAATTTAAAGGCAGAGTTGTGCTTCATGCTTACATTATAATTTTTATCTTATATATTCAACTATTTTCTTTCTATGGAAACTTTTATTGGTTTTTAAATGTGTTTCTGTCTCTCCATTAAGAAAAAAAAATACAATTCCTAATGACCTTACCTTACTGCTTTTAATGTCTGCCTGTTTCCTCCCTTTACAGTGATACTTTTAAAGAGACTTTTCTGTAACTATAATTTAAAAAATAAAATAAAATAATATTTAAATAAATAAGCAAAGTTTTCTGTTCTGACTGTCTCCATCCCCTCTTTGTCTATACTAATTTCTCACACAAGGTACCCGTGGCCAGCAGCAATAGTCCCAGAATGAATGAACACTTATAAACGTACCGATCAAGTCCTTTTTTGGTTATTTTCCTTGACCTCTCAAGAAAGCATGATGAAAGAGAACATATTCTCCTATAATAAGATCACCTTACATAATTCAACAACCTCTTAATATACCCTAAAATAAACACAGAAGCTCTTTAAACTTGATCTTCTCTCTCCTGGTCAGATCACAAGTCAGGAATAATATTTAAAACATTTCTCTAATATGAACTTATATCTAATTTGTCATTAATATGATGTTAGTTTTACCTGCCAAATCATATTTCAGCAATGCTAGTTTGCAATAGAACACACGAGACTTTGTAATATATTAAACATATATAAAACATAAAACAAAATTTCAACAATATAGAGATTTATAAGCTTTGAATGCTGAAGTTCCTCCCATCATGAATGTTTCAGGAATAATATTAAATTCCCTTTCCTAGTAGCCTCAAGTCTAAAGAAACCAAAAGCAGCACTCTGAAGTATAAAATCTTTATGTCTAACCCATTTTCTGTTTATTAGAAAATAGTGATGATAATATTTCAAGCTAAATATATTTCATTATTTTATTTTTCTCTGCCCATATTACTTACAATCATACCTCTGAACAAGTTATTATCAGTCTCCTGTGTAACTAAAAAAGCCCTCTAACTATTCTACAATAATCTAGTCTATCTCTTTAGTTCTCACTCTGCTTACTGTTGCTGAAGGATTTCTCGAAATACGGGTCGATGTACTTCATTACATTTCAAAGTTACCAAGGCTTCTCATTGCTATTTTGTTATTTTTTTAATTTAAATAATTATTTTTAACTTACAATTTTAGATGACATACAATATTATATTAGTTTCAGTATACAACCCTGTGATTAGCCATTATATAACTTACTAATCAATCACAATACATCTAGCACCCATCTGACACCATATGCAGTTATTACAGTATTATTGATTATATTTCCTATGTTGTACTTTACATTCCTGTGACCATTGTGTAACTAACAATTTGTACTTCTTAACCCCTTCACTTTTTTCCTGCATACCGCCTAACACTTCTCCCATCTGGCAAACATCAAAATGTTCTCTGTATCTATGAGTCTGCTTCTGTTCTGCTTGTTGATTTTGTTTTTTTAGATTCCACATATAAGTGAAATTCTATGGCATTTTTCTTCTCCTGTATGTCTTATTTCTCTCAGCACAATATGCTCTAGGTTAATCCATGTTGTTGCAGATGGCAAGATTTTATTATTTTTTATGGCTGAGGCAAATTTCATTGAACATATGCACCACTTCTTTATCCATTTATTTATTAATAGACAATTAAGTTGCTTCCATATCTTGGCTAGTGTAAATAATACTGCAGTAAACATATAGGTGGATGCTTTTTTGATTTAGTGTTTTGGTTTCTTTGAATAAATACCCAGAAGTGATATTACTGGGTCTTTCTTTGTCTTTAGTTACATAGTCTTTGTCTTAAACTTTATTTTTTCTGTTATAAGTATTGCTACCTCAGTTTTTTGGTGTTACCATTTTCATAAACTATCTTTTTCCATTCATTTACTTCTGTCTGTGTGTGTCTTTTAATCTGAAGTATCTTGTAGATATCATATATAAGGATCTTGTTTTGTTGTCCATTCAGCTTCTCTTTGTCTTTTGGTTAGAGAATTTAATTTATTTGCATTTGAAGTAATTGTTGATAGGTATGTAATTATTGCCATGATATTTTTCAGATTTTTTATGTACTTCTTTCTCCTTCTTAAAAGAAACATTTCTTGGAACACTTGATTTGGTGAAGATAAACCCCTTTAGCTCCCCCCCCCCCCCGGGAAGCTCTTTATCCTCCAATTCTAAATGATAACTTTGCTGGCTAGCGTAATCTTGGTTGTAGGCCCTTGCTTTTCATCACTTTGAATATTTTCTGCTTATCTCTTCTTGCCTACAAAGTTTCTGTTTAAGAATCAACTAACAGTCTTATAGTAGATCTCTTGTAGATAACTAACTTCTTTTCTTTTGTTACTTTTAAAATTCTCTCCTTGTCTTTTACTACTGGCATTGTAATTATGATGTGTATGGTGTGGGCATCTTCAAGTTCATCTTGTTTGGGACTCTGTACTTACTGGGCTTGTATGTCTATTTTATTCTCAGGTTAGCAAAGTTTTCTATCATTGTTTTACATAGGTTTTCAATTCCTTGCTCTCTCTCTTTTTTACCTGTCACTTCCCTGATGTGAATGTTATTTATGTTTGGAGTTGCCCCAGAGACTCCTTATTCTATTCTCATTTATTTTTTTGGATGTTTTTTCCTTTTACTGTTCTCATTGCATGTTTTTTGTTTCTTCCCTTTCCAAAATGCTGATTTGATCCTCTTTTTTCATTTAGACCACTGTTGATTCCCTGTCATGTGTTCTTCAAATACTTTATTCATTTCTGGTTGTTTTTTTTTTATATTTTCTATCCCCATGTTTATGTTTACAATCTATTTGCTAAAGTTGTCAATAAGTTCATTTACTCTTTCCCTAAGATCACTGAGCATCCTCATAACCAGTGTTTTGAACATTTCATCTGTTAAATTGCTTGTCTCAATTTGGAGATTGTTCTATTCTTTCATTTGAAGCATGTTTCTTTGTCTCTTCATTCTGGCTGCCTCCCTGTGTTTGTTTCTATGAATTTGGTAGAGCTTCTATACTTTCTGGACTTGCAAAAATGGCCTTCTATAGTCGGTGCTCTATAGAGTCCTTCCTGACCCCCCAAGCTGGACACTCTCAGGTACATCCCCCAGGTGGACTGTGTCTACCTCCTTTTTAACTGAACCTTGATTGCTATTGACACCTCAATGGGAGAGATTTAATCCCAGTTCAATCAGCTTTCAGAACTGACTTCAACCACTATGGAAGATCAGCTTTGCAGGGGTCAACCCTACTGAGAAAGACATATTCTGGTGTTTGCTGAGTCCACCTCTTAAATGTGTCAGTTGTGGAAGTGACTGGGCGGTGCTTCAACGTGGTGATACAGGCCAAGTTTAGATGATACCTGTGCCATACCCAAGGCACGCAGGATGAGCTACAAAGTGATGTGTAGATGGCTGCTACTTTTTTGTGTTGTAAGTGCCCAAAAGAGGTGAACTAAGTCTGGTTGCCAATAGTGTCAGGTCTGGCGCTCTTAGAGGTACAGGATTCATTGAGGCTAGATGCTGCTTGTTTGAGAGATTTCAAAACAGTCCAAAGCCAAGAGAAGCCACTTATATGGAAATTCTACTGGAGGCAACTTGGTTTGGCCAAAAATTTGTATGGGGTAGGGTATCAGGGAATCACCAAGGGTGGGGTGAACAGTGTTAGTCAATTTGATAGAGACTTAGACATGGTGCCTGCTAGCTGACTATGTGGGGGGAAAACTCAGAAAAGAAATAATGGTCTCTGTAATCTCTTCTGTCTGAGATAAAGCTATTCTTGTTTTGATGCCAGATGATTCAGTTCTTCCCCGCATACCCTGGTGTCTTTTAAGCTGCTGCCCCAGTGCTGGAACTAGAGCAAGTGAATGCAAGTAATTGTGTGTTTGTCCCTTTAAGAGTACTGCTTGGGAATCCAGCAATCTCTGTCTCACTCAGTCACAAACCCTGATCTTTTTTACAGCCAGAAGTTAATGGAACTTCTATTTCTAGATCTGGAATCCTGGGCTGAGTTTGGGGCTGGTGTGGGGCTGGGACCTTTCATCCAGTAAAGTGTACCTCTGCAGTTCAGATATCCCTCCCAAATTTTATTTGCCACTTGTGGGCATGGAACCACTGCATTTCTTATCTCTGCCCCTCCTACCAGTCTCCATCTGTGTTTATTCTTTGTATCCTTAGTTGTAGGATTTCTGACAAACAGATTACAGGTGGTTCTGAATAATGGTTATCCTGTAATATAGTTGTAGTTTTGATAGTGTTGTGGGAAGATTCAAGTACCACATTTACTTATACCTCCATCTTGACCCAAAGACTCTCATTGCTCTCTATATAGAGAAAAAATGCATTCAAGGGGACTAAAGTTTAAAGTTCTTAATGTAATCTGTCATTGGTCCTATTTCCAGTTTACCCAGTTCTATGAATTAATTCTGTATTTTTCTGCTTAGTATACTAACCTTTTTAGACTCCTGCTGAAAGAAGGAAGAGAGGCAACATAGGAGCAAGAAGAGGAGCTTCAGGATAAAGAGACGAGGTGAAGGAAACCAAAAAAGAAAACAAATGTACTAACAGGTGGTGACTCCAATACTTGAAGATATAAGAAAAGCCTATTTAACTACAAATGCTAAAAAAAAAAAATACATTACAGACTTTTAAAGAAAAGCTAATATGTCTAACCTGAAACTGAATAGATATTTGTTCAAGTACACCTTTCCAAAATCTAATTTTGTCAGGAAATCTTATAGAATAAATATTTTCAACCATTTTTCATCTCATGGCATGCATAAATTAATTACTAAAATTCTGTAGCAAACTAAAAAAATGCTTTTTGTTAATCTGACAAAAAAAAGTATAATTTTGATTCATTTACACCAGACAGGTATTGTTTTGGCTGTTATTTTTTTTATTTGACAAGCTAAGGGAAAAAAAAGTCTGTTCTACTGGCTCAATCGACAGGTATTCTATGTTTTTAAAATTCCTGTGACACACTGGTTGAAACTCACTATTATAGAGCAACAAAAAATATATCTGTGATACAGTGAATGGTGGATCCTTGTAGTGGCTGCTACAAGCATTTATTCTTATTGGTATTATTATGACTATCTACAAAAAATAATCAAATAAAGCTTAAACAATGACTTTTGTTTACTTATGTAGGTTAATTTCCTAAGTTCAAAGATAACAGATCTTGCTACATATTCACCCTTGTATTGACCAAAAGAGTGACAATAATCACAATACATTTTTATCACTATGTAGTAGACATCATAGTGAGATATTTTTCTGAGATCTTGAGTTGAAATCTGAAGCTTTTTAACTTTTATGTTTAGACTTTTGAGCACTTCAAACTAATATTTGATCACCATGTTATAAAGAATGTTCATTTAAATATTAAAACATATGCTAAAAATTAATTTTATATTTATTGACATAACTATTAGTTTTGCTGGTTCATTTTATGGTAAAAATCACTCATTTCCAAAGCTAAAATTTTAATACTCTTTTTTTACAAGGACAGAGAGAGAATGAGAGAGAGGAATAGATAGGGACAGACAAACAGGAACGGAGATAGATGAGAAGCATCAATTATCAGTTTTTTGTTGTGACACCTTAGTTGTTTATTGATTGCTTTCTCAGATGTGCCTTGACCACGGGTCTTCAGCAAACCCAGTAAGCCCTTGCTCAAGCCAGCGACCTTGGGTCCAAGCTAGTGAGCTTTTTAGCTCAAGCCAGATGAGCCTGTGCTCAAGCTGGCAACCTCCGGGTTCGAACCTGGGTCTTTCGTATCCCAGTACGATGCTCTATCCACTGCACCATGCCTGGTCAGGCAAATTTTAATATTTTTAAAGAATATTTAAGGAAGAATTTGTATGTCATCTGTCAAATGCAAGCAAAAAGAAAATTTGCCTTTAAGAAAAATTAAATTTGAAGAGAATAAATTTCCACTCATATTACTCAAATTTCTTATGAAATTGCTCAATTATCAATTTAAATGAGCAAGAGTTATCTGAATTTTAAACATATTATTTAGCTAAAACTACATTTTATAAAATGTATGCTCACATAGTACATATGTGACTATATATGAAAAAAATAATACTACAAACAGACACATGTATATTTTCACAGAGAGAAACTGAAGTAAACTTAAATTCAAATTCAGTACAATAAATAAAAAGACCTTTTCTGTTGAGAATTCTATGTAACTCTTATAATGCATATGCTTTTATTTTAAGGTGTTTATGAAATTATCTCTTGCTATAATCAGATTCAGTATTATGTGCATTAGAAGAATAAAAAAATGTTCTTTTTCTTAGATGATCCCTTGCATTTTAAGTAAATCCAACAATTAGTTGATTGAATTAAAGCTAAAAACATATTGTAAACAAGAATTATAATAAATCTGAATTACAAACCTCTTTAGAAAGCAGACCCTAGAAAAATCTAAGGAATAATCTTTAAATGTATACATAGATTATATATTTAAATCTGTATCATTCATAGTCTCCAAGTACATTTTGCATATAAATTTGAAAAATAGTTTGCTGAGTTCCTGCCTCTAAATGTTCAACAAAATTATGGGTAAAATCCAATATGAGGACTGGAAAAGAGACTTTGCTTCATCATTTGGAAGGTTGAACTAGGTTTGATCAGTCCTCTTAGTTTTGCTCCAATAACCCATCATGCCCTGAAAGTCACACCAATACAGTACATTTGCATTATGGAATCTTTAAAATAGATTTTAAAAATAAATATATCAAAAACATATCAGACATTGAACTTACAGATCAATGTCACGAGAGTATCAAATTATATCAAATTGTCCCACTGACTACCTCAGGTCAGAGTTGTACTATATCCTTAACCATCATTAACCTCCATTTAAACCTTCCACTGAGGAAATAAAGGTGCAATTTAAACACAAGCGTATAAATAAAGAATAATTTACATATTGATTAATAAAGAAATTGCCACAATTTTATTGTAAGCAACATTTTATGCCTGAATAATTCCCTTTGAAATGATTCTGCATAATGTAATTTTGAAAATATAAAATATGTAATGTATGTATTTTAATAAAAACAATCAAATAGAATTCAAGTGAGTATAAATTTTGTTTCTATGTATTGAAAAGACCATTTTAGTATTTTCCTTTCTTTTCTATGAGAAGTTGTGCATCCATTGAGAAAGAAATTTTCCTGACCCAATTTTCACTAGTCTGCTTTCTCTACAAATAGCAAAGGTCTAGTTATTATTAGCAGTGCCCAATAGACCTACAGGTGAAAGGATTATTGAATATGGCATACATTTTGTTAGGAAAAGGCACTAGAGAGAAGTGTACAGTTGCAGGTTATTATAAAAATATGCTTTTGCTGAAAGGTAAATTGCAAGGAAATATTTTTTTCTCTATTGTAATTAGGCAATCCTGGGTATATTTTATGTGCAAAATACTTCAAATGATGAGGGAAACAAGTATAATTTAGCAACTAATTTTTTTTGAAATAACCTTTTGTTGGTCTCTCGAAGTTCTACCAGCTGGCTTGGAATTACGGAAATATTGTAGAACGTATCTCTCCGGGACAGCTGAATCACTGGAAACTTTAGTGGAATAGGATCAAAGGCTGACAAGGGGCTCTACTTAGAAGATAAAGAAAGTACAATAGGGTTGTGAAAAGTTTTATTTGAGATCATATCCTTATCTCTTAAAGACTAAATAAAACTTTTGAAACATCAGCAATCCAGAGCAATCCACTTTCCTCTGAGATGAGCTTCCATATGTCAATTGCTGTATTCAATACTTTGATTTGTTGGGAAGAAAAATAATAAAGAGAAAAAAGGCTAATTTTGTTGTATCAGAAAATTTTATGTGTAGTCACATCAGAAAAAGGCATGCATTGTATATGCAAATATGCTTTTAGAGAATCTCTATGTCACTTATTAAGCTACTAAACTCAACAAGGTAGATGTGTACATACAGACATGAGAATGCCATGGGCTTTTTCATTTTTGGACTCACATGTACCTGAATGACTATACAATCCAGCTTTTTTTCCCCTTGGACCAGCATTATCTTCTATCTCCGGCTCTCTAAGTACAAAATATATTTAAATCTTCCCTTTTGTGAATATAATCTTACAATGACTATATCACAGATATTAAATAGTGAATTTGGTAGAGGGAATAAAATGCATAGATTCAGAGTTCCTTTCCCACCAATATATAGGTATTCAATTTATAAATAAAATGATTATATATAATTTTTAGTAATTCATAAGATAGGAATTGTATTATAAATGTGAAATCAGTTCACTAAAACAAGTGACCTATCCTATCTTTGAAACTTACTTAATTTTATAACAAGTTTTATGTGTTCGTTTTCTTTTTATTTACTTATATAATACAGAGAAATCAACTTTAAATTTAATTTAAAAAATTTGTATTCTAAATAAATATCACTTTGGAATAATAAGTGATATTTATTTCTACTCATGATATAAATAATTCTTTGCATCTGACAATGAACCAGAGACCTTGGTAAATTATATTGTAAAGATATCATATGCTACTATTATTTTAAACAAAATTTGCATACCATTTAGTTCTTTAATGACAGTTGTATAAATAGAGTTTTCAAAAAGTTTAAAAATAATTATCTATTGAGTTAAGCTTTATTTTGCATTTTATTCAATGTACTCAGTAGTTAAATCAAATTGTTTTTTGTTATTCCAGGAATGACTGCATACATATAATTACCTATGCTGGATTTCTTCCTAGGTTTATCCAGATATATAAGGCGTAATGCTTATTTTATAGTAGTGAACTACTTTTACCTAATTTTAATTAGAGTTTATTTTTGTTATTTATCATCTATCCATCTATCATCTATCTAATCTATCATCATCTATCTATTATTTATTAAGCACTTACAAAGAAAAGGAGGAATGATTGATGTATTGTAATGCATATAGTTGAATGACAATCATTCAACTCAATTCTGGCACTATCTTTACCCACTGATACACCAGATTCCACAAGTATAGGGTTCAGCCCTATAAGAGTGTGCATCCTCACTTCAGATATCACTTGCAAGCCTAGGCTATATCACTTCTGCTTCTGAGTAACTTGCAAAAGATTGGAGTTTCCAACAATACTTTCCAACACAAAATGCAAGTCTAGATTGTAATCTGTACTTCTGACCAAGGGTAATTAAACAAAGGTTCCCATGGTCTCTCTTTGAGTTCAATTAATTTGATAGGGCAGCTCACCAAACATTTTATTTACTAGATTACCAGTTTATTTTAAAACATATAACTCAAGACTAACCAAATGAAATAGGTGCATAGGGCAAGGTATGGGGAAGAGGTGCCCACCTGCCATGCCTTCTCTAGGCATGCTACTTTCTCCACTTCTCTATGTGTTCACCAACCTAAAAGCCCTTCGAATCCATACAATTGGAATTTTTATTTATTTATTCATTCATTTTTTTAGAGAAGAGAGAGAGAGGGAGAGAGAGAGACAGAGAGAGAAAGCAAGGAGAGAGAGACAGAGAGAGAGAAGGGGGGAGAAGCATCAACTCCCATATGTGCCTTGACTAGGCAAGACTAGGGTTTCGAAACCGTGACCTCAGCATTTCCAGGTCGACGCGCCACCATAGGTCAGGCCAATTGGAAATTTTATGGAGGCTTTATCACATAGAAATGATCAATTATTAACTCCATGTCAGCTTTCACTCTTCTCAAGAGAATGAGGACAGAGTTGAAAATTCCATGATTCTAATTATGGATTGGTATTTCTGATGACCAGCCCATATCCTAGTTATCCAAAAGCCCACCCAAACTTGTCTTATTAGAACAAACTATGCTCTAGGTCAGGGGTCCCCAAACTTTTTACACAGGGGGCCAGTTCATTGTCCCTCAGACTGTTGGAGGGCCGGACTATAAAAAAACTATGAACAAATCCCTATGCACACTGCACATATCTTATTTTAAAGTAAAAAAACAAAATGGAAATAAATAAAATATTTAAAATAAAGAACAAGTAAATTTAAATCAACAAACTGACCAGTATTTCAATGGGAACTATGCTCCTCTCACTGACCACCAATAAAAGAGGTGCCCCTTCCGTAAGTGTGGCGGGGGCCGGATAAATGGCCTCAGGGGGCCACATGCAGCCCGCGGGCCGTAGTTTGGGGACCCCTGCTCTAGGTACTAGATGGTTGGCTCAGTGGATAGACTGTCTGCCTGTTGTGAGGACTTCCCAGGTTCGATCACGGTCAGGGAACACATGAGAAGTGACCATGTGCTTCTCTTCCTTTCCCTCTCCTTCCATTCTCTCTTTCCATTTTCATAGCCAGTGGCTCGATTGGTTTGAGCATCAGCCTCAGGAGCTGAAGATAGCTCTGTTGGTCTGAGCATCAAGCCCAGATGGGGATTGTTGGTTATATCTCAGTCAGGGTGCATGCAGAAGTCTGTCTATCTCACCTCCTCTCACTTAAAACAAACAA
This sequence comes from Saccopteryx bilineata, assembly GCF_036850765.1. Lineage (NCBI taxonomy): Eukaryota > Metazoa > Chordata > Mammalia > Chiroptera > Emballonuridae > Saccopteryx > Saccopteryx bilineata. Next base: position 82,973,421 of record NC_089495.1, read on the forward strand.
ACAAACAAAAAAAACCCCCAAACAACAACAACAACAACAAAGAACAAACTACACTTCCATCAACCAAGAAATTGCAGTGTTTTAAGGAGTTCTGTGCTAGAAAAAGAAGTCAAACACAAAAATTATAAAAAGAGATGCTCCTAGTTTTCTTATCATTTAAGAAATCACAAGGATTAGAGGAGTTTTGTGCCAGGATGGAGATGCAGAAACAGGTATGTATTTTCTGTCACCTCACAAAGTCAATAGAACAATGTTGTTAGGTCTGTTCTGAAAGCATCAAATATTCTAAAGCTATATTTACCTTTTAAGTTATGACAAGCAAAATTAAAGTCACAAAAACTGTTGCTATAAAAATAAATTATGAGATGTACATAGTTTTAATGTGAGAATGGGATCATTTTAATAAAATAGCATAGACAGTGATTTAGTTCACCTATTTTTAATACTGACTTTCGGCCCTGGCCAAGTAGTAGTTCAGTTAGTTAGAGTGTTGTCCCAAGGTGCCAATGTTGCACGTTCAATCCCCGGTCAAGGCACATACAAGAATCAACCAGTGACAGTTTGAGTAAGTGGAACCACAAGAATCAATCTCTCTCTCTCTCTCTCTTTCTCTCTCTCTTCTTTTTTATTTATCTAAAAATCAATAAAAAATTTAAAAATTAATCATTTTTATTACTGAGTTTAAAATTCTATTTAGTTCATATAATAATCAAATTTAAAAATAATCCAAAAGGACAATATAATGAGCTTTTCATTTAGGTAATATTACATTATAACTGTGTAACAACCTATCACCCTTAAGATATTTCCTCTGAGGATTCATCCTAGTCACAGGAGATCTGATGCTTCTAGTTGGCACTTTCAGCAATATATTATCCTCTCCTGAGCATGTCGACTCCCTAAATACTCCAGCAATAGGTTTCTGTCTCAGATTTTTAACTTTAGTCTTTTCATAGAAGAACACACTGTCATTATATTTTAATTAATTTGCCAGTTTGTGATCTTCACATCTGGATAATAACTTACAACAGCACAGCAATTTGGACTCATTCTGTCTCCATAATGTGTTTGTTTGTTTGCTTGCTTTTAGGTATCATATTACTGCCTTCTGGTGTTGTTAAAATTATGACAATATGAACTAACTTTGAATACATATTTGTTCATAGAGCATAGAGAATATGCCTTAGTCCCTAGAATAAAAATAATGATATTTAGGAGTGATTATTTTGTTCATAAATTAAACTAAAACAAGTGAACCATATTTTATCATCTTAGCTGTTTAAAAATTATGAAATGTTTTTTATTCAAACTTTTGATTACTGATTATAAAACATTTGCTTTTTTCTTTCTAGAGCATCCATTATTACAATTTAAATCCATGCTTAATATCTTATTAACATATTTATATTATTTTATCCTATTAATTTTAAGTTTATTTTGTATTTGACAATTTTTTACAAAATAAAAATTTGCCATGTGAATTCTTCTAGTGATTATATTTGTGACTGGATATATTTAATAGACATACTGCATCTCAAGTTTTTGATAAATAAATCTATAAATATCTACTTTTGAAAAGACCATTTCTTTGTCATTTATTTATATTCTTTCCCTTTTATTTCTCCCCTCAAGCTTTAGTACTTTTATTGAATTAATAGGTACAGAGAAAAAAAATACTATTTGTTTTCAACATGAAATAATGCAACTATATCGTTTATAGCTTTAAGTAAGGTGAAAAATTTCAAACATAGTGGAAAAATTGATTGTAAATCATGATCTTATTCTGCTTTTGCTCCATAATATAATGTATCTTATTTGATTTTGGGATCTTATGGTACCAGGATGGAAGGCCTAATGAGTCCAGTGCCACCTGAACACAATGATAGAAAGAGGGGCTTAGCCTCACTGACACAGAGACAAATGAGATAAGCTAAATCCCTAATAAGACATCTATAGTCTACCAAGCTCAAAATGCCTGTACGATTTATTCTGATAAATTTAACTTCCAAATGACAATATTTAAATAAAAGTGGTTTAGAACATTAAGTTCTTGCCTATCTTTGATGGCAACCATGTAGGGTTTAGATACAAATTCCCTTACTACGATTTTCTCCTTGGAGAACTGAGGCATCCAGAAACAATGCCATATGGACAAACTCAAGGGTAGTATTTGGATGGCTATCTGGGGATTTCAAGGCACGGTTTACTTTTTGTCCTCCCAACGATCATATACTTCTAAGGATGAATAAAGTAGATGTTGGATTCACTGAAAAGTATTAACTCATTTTGCCATAGTCTTCACTTTTGGAGGCCCCATCAGGAAAGCTGTGATGTATAGCAACAGTGGCAATGAGATGAGTTTTAGAAAAATTCTTAATAGTATCAGAACAAAATTATATAAGAATATAAATGAACTAATAAATTATATTGACTACCATGTCAGGGCTGACCTCAGATCCCTGAGCCAACTGAAACTTAACTTCAGTTTTACTGATACCACTAAGTCGCTAAGCCCTTAACAGCACAGGCCCATGTATCGGCACTCTAGTGACAGAATTGTTAGAAGCAATTCTCTGTATGATTATTCTCATATAAATCTTCCTACTGCTTTTACCCATAACAGCTCATTCTCATCCTTTTGCTTATTACTTCTTGATCTTATAGGCTCTGCTTGATCAGATTTTCAGCTTTTTCCAAGATTTGACTTGCCATGTTCACCTAAATGACCATATTACTCACACAGTTTTTCTCCACACATCTTTTCTGCTCTAGTTTTGGCCAATAAATGACTTATTCTTTAGTTATTTCACAGTTCATAATCCTGCTAAAGAGAAGTTACTGGTTCAGTATAGATTTCTGAACCAGGCTTAACAGCAACAGGCAAAATGAAGGCAAACATGTTATATATAAAAACATGTCTAGCACCAAGGACTTCTCAAGGGAAACTGTGTTAGGTAGTTTCCTCAGGAGAGTTTGGAGACATAATAGGTAACAAAATTAATTAGATACATACACAAATGTCTTGTGTACACATATATATTAAAATACATGTATGTTTATGTATATATATAATTTTAAATTCTTATGCAATTCTTATCCTGAACACTAAATTCATATACAGTCTTTTCATGTTGGCATGATTATCTACACACTGAAAATACTGAAGTTCAAAATAATAAAATGACAAGTGATAGCACTTGTTAATAACAGAACATGTCATTAATTGAAACTGTTCTGTGACCAATATGGTCCTTTTTCATAAATAGACATTTCTTGAACCCAGAGTTTCAAAAGTGCTCCATGGGATTTCATAGATAATCTTTTCAATATACTTACTTACACATAGTTCTATAGGCTATTAAATGGAATATAATTTTTTTATTTATGTTGTGCATCTGTATAATGGTAGAAACATTAAAAATGTTCTATAAAAAATTAAAATACAAATCACCCATAATAGTTGTCAATATTAATTATAATGAATAATTCATTGTCTTTCCATGGTATAAATAACCAAGATAAAAGATAAAGAAATGTTTTACACTACTTTTTCTTAAAGAGTAACATGTTAGTTGTGTGGCTGTCCTAGGTTCAATTACTGATTAGGGCACACAGGAGAAACATCCACCTGTTTCTTCACCCCTCCTCCTCTCGATTTTCTTTCTCTCCTCCTCCTATAATCATGGCTCAATTGAAACAAGTTGGCCCCAGATGCTGAGGATAGATCCACAGCCTCCACCTCAGGCATTAAAAAGAGCTCTGTTGCTGAGCTATGAAGCAACATGAGCAGAGCATCAGCCCCTGGTGGGCTCACAGAGTGGATCCCATTCAGGGCACATGTGGGAGTTATCTGCCTCTTCTCTTTTTACTGAATAAAACAAAACAAAACAAAAAATAAAAAAAAGAGTACCATGTTAGTGACAAGTACAGCCTCATTTGCCTTTAAACAAATACCAAAAAGACTGTTAATGTATTACACAATAATTATGTTTAAAAAATTACTTTCAATAATAAACAACAGCTTCTTATATTATTCTTAATTTGCTTCATATTTTCTCATTGTGTCTTCATAAATAAAAACTATGTACATATCTTAAATATATTTTGCTTTATTAAAAAGTCATAAGTTAGAATTGCTAGGTTAAATTGCTTAAACATTTTAAAGGGTTTATTTAATTTAGATTATAAAATATGCTTTTTCAAAGTTGTACCTTATTTACAGTCTCATCATTATGATGAAAATCTCTAACCAAATTATCTTTCAGCTTTGAAGAGCACTATCAGTTTTTAAAAGAAATAGAAAGCCATTTCTCAAATTTTTATAAGCATTATTTAAACCATACTCTAACTTGGAAAGATTTGACATATTACCTTTACATCCCCCCAAAAAATCTAGTTTTCCATATAGTAAAGTTTTATTTTATCTTTTAAAGAGTTACTGCTATCTTTATGTACCTTGCTTACATTTTAAATTTATAATTTATTTTAATTCCATGCACACTAGGAAGAGGAAGATAATACTAACTTAGAACTGAAAAAGCAAAGAAATAAATAACCCTGGCAGAATAGCTCAGTTAGTTAGAGCACCCTCTCACCCTCCCAAGGAACAGAGAGGTTGTAGGTCTGATTCCCGGTCAAGGCACACAGAGGAACAGCTTAATATTCCCATCTCTTTGTCTCTCTCCATTTCTCTCTCACTAAAATCAATAAATTATAAAAAATTTAAAAATGTAGGAAAGAAATAAAACAAAAATATACATATAAAGTCATGATTGCATTCATGGAGAAAAATGTTGTCTTATGTTTAGACCAATAACATAGAAAACTAACTTTATACTTCTCAGAAAGTATCTCAACTTTTTTTTAAATTAGAAACTTCTAGACAATTTATCTTGTTATATAAACTAGAGAATTAGTTAAATAATAAGAGATTTCTCTTTTTGGAAAATTTCTAGTCCTAGAATCAATGGGGTGCTGAGAACCACCTCGTACAAGTCTATGGGAGCTTATTGTAATATTTTCATGAATTTTACTTAGTGATTCATCAGCTTATTAACTGACATCACCCCAATAAATTTGATTTTAAAAAGTTGTTAAATACAATCGTTATTCAAAATTAAGCTACATAAACTTATAATAAAATAAATAATAAAAAAGCTAATAGATATTCAAACCTTATAATTATCTAATTATTTCACTACATTTTATTATTATGTCTGCTTTTAAAATATCTGTGTCTATAAGGTCTTTTTTTTTTTGTATTTTTCTGAAGTTGGAAATGGAGAGGCAGTCAGACAGGCTCCCACATGTGCCTGACGGGGATCTACCCAGCATGCCCACCAGGGGGCGATGCTCTGCCCATCTGGGGTGCTGCTCTGTTGCAACCAGAGCCATTCTAGCACTTGAGGAAGAGGCCATAGAGCCATCCTCAGCACCCGGGCCAACTTTGCTTCAATGGAGCCTTGGCTGCTGGAGGAGAAGAAAGAGACAGAGAGGAAGGAAGGAGAGGAGGAGGGGTGGAGAAGCAGATGGGTGCTTCTCCTGTGTGCCCTGGCCAGGAATCAAACCCAGGACTCCTTATAAGGTCTTTATAATGGAAATACTAAATAATGCTTACTATTACATATTATTAACCAATGCTTCATTTAATGCTAACCTGTTGGAATATTGAACTTGGCTATAGTGGGTGTGTATTCTATAGAAACCAATAAAAATGACAAGTAAAGTCTTTTTTTCCCCCAGAGAGCAGTTACATACTTACTACTTACCAGCACACCATTGTACATTAATTTCTTAATTAAACCTAGATAGTTTAAACATTTACATAAACAAAAAATATACATGTTTAAAGACATTCAAAGTTTGCTAATGTGATAGAAATAATGAATAAGGCACATACATGAAATGGCCTATATAAATGATAAAACAAAAGTAGAAATTTTCAAAAATCAATGATGAGCCCTGGCCACGTTGATAGTTGGTTAGGACACTGTTCAGATATGCCAAGTTCACAGGTTCAATTCCGGGTCAAGGCACATACAAAAATCACCAATTAATGCATGAATAAGTGAAACAAAAAATTAATTTCTCTCTCTCTCAAATAATAGATAAAAATTTTAAAATGATGATATTGTGCCGTCCTAACAACTAACAAATATGAGCAAGTTAAATTTTCTACCTACAACTGAAAGAGATTTTTTGTAACTGTTGACCAATTCCATACATTTAAATATAAAACTAGTAGTTTAAATGTCACCCTAAGAATCTGAAGTCAAGTGGAACAATAATTACATCCATTAAGATTATAGTTCTCAATTCTGGGTCAGAGTAATGGCGGAGTAGGAAGCGATACCGATAAATCTCCCCAAAAACTCAACAAGATCTTCAACCAGAAACAGAAAAACCTATACTTGGAGCCTCCAGATGCTTCACAATACACCCGAAGGTATGGTCGAGTGAAAAATTGGCTAAATATATAACCAAATCCTGAAGGAAATAGGAAGTAAGAAATGCTCCGCCTTCCTCACTAACCTAAACAGGGCGGCTTTCTCTGGTAACTGTGAATATAGAAACTGAGGCGGGAAAAGGAGGTGAATACATCCAGGCCGTGCACAAAAGGCCGAACCAGGCTGTGGCACAGTGATCCAAGCCGAGGAAAAACTGTTCCTGTGGCAAGCCGGGCAATACAAGCTAACACTCGCGCCAAACCCAAAGAAAGAAAGACAAGCGGGGCAGCCATTTTACCCGTTCTCCTGGTTGGTGCGCAGTTAGTGGGCGAGAGATCTCTTCCTAAGCCCCAGAAGTGGGTGTCCGTGTTGCCCCACAGAGAGGCAGGGTCAGAGGCCTTTCTGTGGGCCGAAAGCAGACTCTCTGGGCAGCCCCAGCGCCCTGGGAAAGCCGCGCACGGGAGGGAGCGAGAACTAATTCCAACGGTGGAAATTTTCCGTGCTGGTGAGGGTTTCACTCAGGGAAACGCGGCCGGCCTCATATCCTGGTGTGCGCACGCAGATAGGTAGTGAGCGATTCCTCCAGTGCCTCGGCAAGGCGCGCCCGTGTTATCGCACAGAGGGGAAGAGTCAGGGGCCTTTGTGTGGGCAAAAGCGGAATCTCGGGCCGCCCCAGCACCTTGCAAAAGCCGAGCACGGGGACGGAGCGAGAGCGAATTCCAGCGCTGCAAATTTCCATGAGGTTGGGGGTTTCACTCAGAGCGTGAGACTACTGGCCGGATATCCTGGTCTGCGCACGCAGATAGTGAATGAGAGTTTCCTCCAAGCACCCCGGAAGTGGGTGCCCGCCTGTGTTACCGGACAGAGTGGCAGAGCCAGAGGTCTTTGAGTGGGCGGAAAGCCCGCCTGATTATGCTAGCAGCTCTGACTGACTGAGCCTTACCCAGAGCCCTGTGCTGAGTGGAAATAGAGTGGGGAGTTGCCAGCTCTTTGAACCTCTTACTATCCAGGCAGAGGCAGCAACAACCCCATAGCTGGATTATCAGGCTACTAATTGAGGAAGGAAAGACTAGGAGAAAGGCTCCAGGAACATGCACTCTCTCACTGTCGGAGCCTATGAAAGCTAATGAGCCTTGACTCCCAACAAGACTAAAGCACAATACATGACATTGCCATAGAGACTTATCAACTGCAAACCTCTACCTGAGCGTGCCAAAGGGGCAGAACCTGGGGTACAGAGTCACCGACCAGGAAGAGGGAGAGAAAAGAAAAAACAAGAAGATAACCTCTCAAAATCAAGAATAATCTGCAGACTTTATAACCTATCCCATTTTATTATATTTGTTCGTTTGTTTCTCTTATCTTCATTTTTGATACTTTTTTTCCTCCTCCAATTTGGCCGATTAACTCTCTGCCGGTCTTACTCTCTCCTGTCCTTGAACTACACTACCCATAAGTGTTACATCTCCCATTATCTTTTTTCTCCTCTTCCTTTCTCTCTATGAGGGATGCACTCCAAAACCCTTAACTCTCTCTCTCTCCTTTCTTTTTTCTTCTTTTACTGGTTCCCTCTTTTTTTCTCTCTCTCTCTTTCTTTTCTCCCTCTATATTAGTTTCTTCCTTTCTCCTTTACATCTCCTCTCATTCAAACCTCAATAACAAACAAATTATCTTATCTGGGACTCAAACTTATGTTTGTGGCATTTTGGGGGGTTTTTACTTCACCTTTTTAACTCACTAGCAGTGCTCCCATCCCTGGCTTTCCATTTTATCTAGTTCTTGTTCCACTAAATACAATAGTATTTTTTTAATTTGTCCCACCATTTTTCTGTTCTCTTATTCCTCTCATCATAACTCTTAGACAACACCAACACCTAAAAGCAAATCATTTTATTCTTGACCCAAATTTTTTCCTTATTTGCTTTTTGTGGGTCCATACCGCCCCCCTTTTTTTTTTCCTTTTTTTTTTCTTTTTTTTTTTTTGCCCCTTTATTACTTTTCCCCAATTCAGGACCTCCATCACAGGCATTGTTTGTTATAATTCACAGTTCACCACAAGATTTTCTCAAGAAAAAGGGGAGAGGAGAGGAAAAAAGGAGGGGGGGAATTTTTTAAAAAATTATTATTTTATTTTTCTTTATTTCATTATTAATTTTTTTTTAAAAAAAACAACTCTTTTTGATTTTTTATTTTTTTTAACTTTTTATTCTTTATTAAATCTCATTAATACTATCAACAAAACCACACTCAGATGCCATTAAGGAAGAGAAAATCGAATATCATGGATACAAAAGAAAGAGAGGTAACACAGCTAGATGAGGAAAAATCTATGGAGAAAAAATTTAATATATTGGAAACCTTGGAGCTAAATGACAGAGAATTCAAGATAGAAATCCTAAAAATCCTCCAAGATATACAAGAAAACACAGAAAGGCAATTTAGGGAGCTCAGAAAACAACTCAATGAACACAAAGAATATATGTCCAAAGAAATTGAAACTATAAAAACAAATCAAACAGAGATGAAAAACTCAATTCACGAGCTGAAAAACAAAGTAACAAGCTTAGCTAATAGAACAGGTCAGATAGAAGAGAGGATTAGTGAAATAGAAGACAAGCAACTTGAGGCACAACAGAGAGAAGAAGAAAGAGACTCAAAAATTAAAAAAAATGAGATAGCCCTACAAGAATTATCTGACTCCATCAAAAAGAATAACATAAGAATAATAGGTATATCAGAGGGAGAAGAGAGAGAAAATGGAATGGAGAACATACTCAAACAAATAATAAATGAGAACTTCCCAAGCCTGTGGAAAGAACTAAAGCCTCAAGTTCAAGAAGCAAACAGAACACCGAGTTTTCTTAACCCCAACAAACCTACTCCAGGGCATATCATAATGAAATTGACACAAACCAACAGCAAAGAAAAAATTCTCAAGGCAGCCAGGGAAAAGAAGAATACAACATATAAAGGAAGGCCCATTAGATTATCATCAGATTTCTCAGCAGAAACTCTACAAGCTAGAAGAGAGTGGACCCCAATATTTAAAGTCCTGAAAGAGAGGAACTTTCAGCCACGAATACTATACCCATCAAAGCTATCCTTCAAATATGAAGGAGAAATAAAAACATTCACAGATACAGAAAAGATAAGGGAATTTATCATCAGAAAACCCCCACTCCAGGAATTACTAAAGGGGGTTCTCCAATCAGATACAAAGAACAAAAAAAAAAAACAGAGCCACAAGTAAAAGCTCCAAGAAGAACACAACACAACCAAATTTAAACTGTGACAACAACAAAAAGAAAGAGGGGGAGAAGATGGAGATTAACAGTAGCAAAGGACGATGGAGTGCAAAAGTACTCACAAAATAGTTTGCTACAATGAACAGGGTAGGGACCCTTTTCATTACTCAAAGGTAACCACCATTGAAAAAACCACCACAGAAGCACATGAAATAAAAAAGATAGCAACAGAGGAAAGATGTATGGAATACAACCAAATAAAAACAAAAGATAGAAAAACAAAAGAGAAGGATCAAACAAGACACAAAACTAACAGAAAGCAAGATATAAAATGGCAATAGGGAACTCACAAGTATCAATAATTACACTAAATGTAAATGGATTAAACTCACCAATAAAAAGGCACAGAGTAGCAGAATGGATTAAAAAAGAAAATCCAACTATATGCTGCCTACAGGAAACTCATCTAAGTAACAAGGATAAAAACAAATTCAAAGTGAAAGGCTGGAAAACAATACTCCAAGCAAATAACATCCAAAAAAAAGCAGGTGTAGCAATACTCATATCGGATAATGCTGAATACAAGACAGGAAAAGTACTCAGAGATAAAAATGGCCATTTCATAATGGCTAAGGGGACACTGAATCAAGAAGACATAACAATTCTTAATATATATGCACCAAACCAAGGAGCACCAAAATATATAAGACAGCTACTTATTGACCTTAAAACAAAAACTGACAAAAATACAATTATACTTGGAGACCTCAATACACCGCTGATGGCTCTAGATCGGTCATCCAAAAAGAGAATCAACAAAGACATAGTGGCCTTAAACAAAACACTAGAGCACCTGGATATGATAGACATCTACAGGACATTTCATCCCAAAGTGACTGAGTATACATTTTTCTCCAGTGTACATGGATCATTCTCAAGAATTGACCATATGTTGGGCCACAAAAACAACATCAGCAAATTCAGAAAAATTGAAGTTGTACCAAGCATATCTTCTGATCATAAAGCCTTGAAACTAGAATTCAACTGCAAAAAAGAGGAAAAAAATCCCACAAAAATGTGGAAACTAAACAACATACTTTTAAAAAATGAATGGGTCAAAGAAGAAATAAGTGCAGAGATCAAAAGATTTATACAGACTAATGAAAATGACAATACGACATAGCGGAATCTATGGGATGCAGCAAAAGCAGTGATAAGAGGGAAGTTCATATCACTTCAGGCATATATGAACAAACAAGAGAGAGCCCAAGTGAACCACTTAACTTCCCACCTTAAGGAACTAGAAAAAGAAGAACAAAGACAACCCAAAACCAGCCGAAGAAAGGAGATAATAAAAATCAGAGCAGAAATAAATGAATTAGAGAACAGAAAAACTATAGAAAAAATTAATAGAACAAGGAGCTAGTTCTTTGAAAAGATCAATAAAATTGACAAACCCTTGGCAAGACTTACCAAGGAAAAAAGAGAAAGAACTCATATAAACAAAATCCAAAATGAAAGAGGAGAAATCACCACGGACACCGTAGATATACAAAGAATTATTGTAGAATACTATGAAAAACTTTATGCCACTAAATTCAACAACCTAGAAGAAATGGATAAATTCCTAGAACAATACAACCTTCCTAGACTGAGTCAAGAAGAAGCAGAAAGCCTAAACAGACCTATCAGTAGAGAAGAAATAGAAAAAACCATTAAAAACCTCCCCAAAAATAAAAGTCCAGGCCCTGATGGCTATACCAGCGAATTTTATCAAACATTCCAAGAAGACTTGGTTCCTATTCTACAGAGTCTTCCAAAAAATTGAAGAAGAAGCAGTACTTCCAAACACATTTTATGAGGCCAACATAACCCTCATACCAAAACCAGGCAAGGATGGCACAAAAAAAGAAAACTACAGACCAATATCTCTAATGAATACAGATGCTAAAATACTAAACAAAATACTAGCAAATCGAATACAACAACATATTAAAAAAATAATACATCATGATCAAGTGGGATTCATCCCAGAATCTCAAGGATGGTTCAACATACGTAAAACGGTTAACGTAATACACCATATCGACAAAACAAAGAACAAAAACCACATGATCTTATCAATAGATGCAGAAAAGGCTTTCGATAAAATACAACACAATTTTATGTTTAAGACTCTCAACAAAATGGGTATAGAAGGAAAATATCTCAACATGATAAAGGCCATATATGATAAACCATCAGCTAACATCATATTAAATGGCACTAAACTGAAGGCTTTCCCCCTTAAATCAGGAACAAGACAGGGTTGTCCACTCTCTCCACTCTTATTTAATGTGGTACTAGAGTTTCTCGCCACAGCAATCAGACAAGACAAAGAAATAAAAGGCATCCATATCGGAAAAGAAGAAGTAAAGGTATCACTTTTTGCAGATGATATGATCCTATACATCGAAAACCCCAAAGAATCCACAAAAAGACTACTAGAAACAATAAGCCAATACAGTAAGGTCGCAGGATACAAAATTAACATTCAGAAGTCAATAGCCTTTCTATATGCCAACAATGAAACAACTGAGAAGGAACTCAAAAGAATAATCCCCTTCACGATTGCAACAAAAAAAATAAAATACTTAGGAATAAACATAACAAAGAATGTAAAGGACTTATATAATGAAAACTATAAACCATTGTTAAGGGAAATTGAAAAAGATATAATGAGATGGAAGAATATACCTTGTTCTTGGCTAGGAAGAATAAATATAATCAAGATGGCTATATTACCCAAAGCAATATACAAATTCAATGCAATTCCCATCAAACTTCCAATGACGTTTTTTAAAGAAATAGAGCAAAAAATCATCAGATTTATATGGAACTATAAAAAACCCCGAATAGCCAAAGCAATCCTAAAGAAAAAGAATGATGATGGGGGCATTACAATACCTGACTTCAAACTCTATTATAGGGCCACGACAATCAAAACAGCATGGTATTGGCAGAAAAATAGACACTCAGACCAATGGAACAGAATAGAAAGTCCAGAAATAAAACCACATATATATAGTCAAATAATTTTTGATAAAGGGGCCAACAACACACAATGGAGAAAAGAAAGCCTCTTCAATAAATGGTGCTGGGAAAACTGGAAAGCCACATGCAAAAGAATGAAACTGGACTACAGTTTGTTTGTCCCCCTGTACTAAAATTAACTCAAAATGGATCAAAGATCTAAACATAAGACCTGAAACAATTAAGTACATAGAAGAAGACATAGGTACTCAACTCATGGACCTGAGTTTTAAATAGCATTTTATGAATTTGACTCCAATGGCAAGAGAAGTGAAGGTAAAAATTAATGAATGGGACTATATCAGACTAAGAAGTTTTTGCTCAGCAAGAGAAACTGATAACAAAATAAACAGAAAGCCAACTAAATGGGAAATGATATTTTCAAACAACAGCTCAGATAAGGGCCTAATATCCAAAATATACAAAGAACTCATAAAACTCAACAACAAACAAACAAACAATCCCATAAAAAAATGGGAAGAGGATATGAACAGACACTTCTCCCAGGAAGAAATACCAATGGCCAACAGATATATGAAAAGATGCTCATCTTCTTTAGCTATTAGAGAAATGCAAATCAAAACAGCAATGTGATACCACCTCACACCTGTTCGATTAGCTATTATTAGCAAGACAGGTAATAGCAAATGTTGGAGAGGCTGTGGAGAAAAAGGAACCCTCATACACTGTTGGTGGGAATGTAAAGTAGTACAACCATTATGGAAGAAAGTATGGTGGTTCCTCAAAAAACTGAAAATAGAACTACCTTATGACCCAGCAATCCCTTTACTGGGTATATACCCCAAGAACTCAGAAACATTGATACGTAAAGACACATGCAGCCCCATGTTTATTGCAGCATTGTTCACAGTGGCCAGGACATGGAAACAACCAAAAAGCCCGTCAATAGATGACTGGATAAAGAAGATGTGGCACATATACACTATGGAATACTACTCAGCCATAAGAAATGATGACATCGGAACATTTACAGCAAAATGGTGGGATCTAGATAACATGATACGAAGCGAAATAAGTAAATCAGAAAAAACCAGGAACTGCATTATTCCATACGTAGGTGGGACATAAAAGTGAAACTAAGAGACATTGATAAGAGTGTGGTGGTTACGGGGGGGAGGGGGGAATGGGAGAGGGAAAGGGGGAGGGGCACAAAGAAAACAAGATAGAAGGTGACAGAGGACAATCTGACTTTGGGTGACGGGTATGCATCATAATTGAACGACAAGATACCCTGGTCTTGTTATCTTTGAATATATGTATCCTGATTTATTGATGTCACCCCATTAAAAAAATAAAATTATTTAAAAAAAAAAAAAGATTATAGTTCTCATCTAAAACACTTATTCTATGACTTAAACTGTTTAAAACCCACATATAAATAACTACACAAAATGCTAAAATTTTATTTGATTTCTCATAATAAATATTCTATTAATATGTCATAATATTGTAAAAACAGAATTTTTGTATGTTTTTTTGATATTTTTCTTTTAATTCTTCATGGCTTATGGGGTGAAGAAATAACACTGCGGAGCAGAGAGCAGATGTCTTATTTCAGCGACTAGAGTGAAATCTCAGGAGATAGGTTGCACCATCTTTCAAAAAGGCCATTACAATTATTTAGTTATTTTGCAAAAGTGTTCGTACTTTAGTAAAAGGAAACAAAGAAAAAAAATCAATAATCACTAATGTCATTGGGGAGATGTATATTGAGGATGCACATAGTATTATGGTTGCATAGGAAAAGAGGAAGAAAACAATGACTAAGATAAAACTTAGATACTGTTGAAAGATTAAAATTACTTTTAAATATAGTAGAAACTCTTGCTCCACTGTATGAGTAATTACTAAATAAAATAAAAATAATAAATTATGGAAAAAATGATAAATAAGCTGGTATTAGATTTGGTCTTTTCTTGTTATATGATTCCTAACTCCTGTAAAGTCAGCAGTGTTAATGAATATAAAAATATATATAAATAATTTAAAACTAAAATATTGCAAATACAATTTATCCATACTGAAGAATATAAAATTGTATGTTTTTTGAGTGGCACTTGCATTTCTTGTTATATATATTTAGTGACCTAAAAATACTATTCTCTTTTAAAAGTCACAAAATCTGCAAATTTTGTAATTTATTTAAAATGTAATAAAATGTAATTGTCCTTTTATCTGTACAACATATCTTCATTTCATTTGAAGTATACTCCCTTAGCTTAAAAATATAAATGTAAAAATATATAACTAGAATATATTTCATAACTTTAAGGTAACTTTAAGAAAGTAAAGAAGGTAAACTAAAATAGTTACTGTTCCATTAAGAATTTAACCCAAAGCATCTGCCTTAGAGACATAACCTACAAGAAAAAAATAAAATTATTTGTGTCATATAATTTATAAGAACTGATACATCATAGTTGTTATTCAGTGGAAAGAGCTCTGAATGTAAAATAAGATCCAGTTTTTAAGTTTTAGCTATAACATTTATACATGCTATGGTTTTGTACAATTTTTTAAATATTATTTATTACCCTGTACAATAAAAATAATAAACCCTCTCATGAGCTTTGTTTAAATAATCTTGCATAAATACCAGTTGGTAAAATTCTATGATTATTTTATTGACAGTCATATACTTCTTTTTTTTTAATTTTTTTTTATTTATTCATTTTTAGAAAGGAGAGAGAGACAGAGAGAGAGAGAAGGGGGGAGGAGCTGGAAGCATCAACTCCCATATGTACCTTGACCAGGCAAGCCCAGGGCTTTGAACCGGCAACCTCAGTGCTTCCAGGTTGACGCTTTACCCACTGTGCCACCACAGGTCAGGCTCATATACTACTTCTGACAAATTATAAAGAAAACCCAAGCCCTGGCCGGTTGGCTCAGCGGTAGAGCATCGGCCTAGCGTGCGGAGGACCCGGGTTCGATTCCCGGCCAGGGCACACAGGAGAAGCGCCCATTTGCTTCTCCACCCCTCCGCCGCACTTTCCTCTCTGTCTCTCTCTTCCCCTCCCGCAGCCGAGGCTCCATTGGAGCAAAGATGGCCCGGGCGCTGAAGATGGCTCCTTGGCCTCTGCCCCAGGCGCTAGAGTGGCTCTGGTCGCAATATGGCGACGCCCAGGATGGGCAGAGCATCGCCCCCTGGTGGGCAGAGCGTCGCCCCTGGTGGGCGTACCAGGTGGATCCCGGTCGGGCGCATGCGGGAGTCTGTCTGACTGTCTCTCCCTGTTTCCAGCTTCAGAAAAATGAAAAAAAAAAAAAAAAGAAAACCCAAACACATCCTTTAACTCCAATAAGAATAGTGTGTTTTTCCATAAATGTGTCTTCTAAGAAGTTAAAAATTTATTTCTTGAATTCAATATATTTTTAAAATTTGTTGAATTAACAATATTGAATTCATAGTATATATAAAATAAAACTCTAATAAAAATACTTTAATTATGTAATGTACAGTGTAAAATTCTACTAAAAAATTGCAATCATACTGCTTAAAATTTACCTGAAACTAAATGAAGAAGAGCCTGTATAGTCAAGGATTGAAAGTTTTGAATGTGATTCATTGTAGTAACAATTTTTTATTCATTGAGGTAAGTGTATATAATATGAGAATTATAAATAAAATATTTTTGTTCCCTCATTCTTCACTGAAATACTAATCTAAGTACCATGGCAAAAAGACTTGTAAATGTCATTGAAGTCTCAAGTTAACTGAAATTTAGAAAAAACAATTACTGTATCTCAGTGAATAAAAATTCAAGTAGTAGCTTTCCTTGCCTGGTGTCATAAGAGAAGTCATAGAGAATCAAAATATGACAAATATTTGACATACATTACTGTGTTTGTCTTGAAGATTGTGTTTGTGTGTGGTGGGGGGAATTGGGCACACATATGATAAATAATCTGGACAACATCTAGAAGCTGTGAGTAACCATAAATAACAGCAAACAAGAAAACAGGGACCTCAATTCTACATTATAGAAATAAATTTCTTCAACCACTTGAGTGATCTTAGAAACATTTCTCCTCAGAAACTCCACATACAATCCCTGCCCAGCTTTGTGTCTAGACCAATAGTAGTCAACCTAGTCCCTACTTCCCACTAGTGAGCATTCCAGCTTTCATGGTGGGTGGTAGCAGAGCAACCAAAGTATAAATAAAAAGATAGATTTAACTATAGTAAGTTGTTTTATAAAGATTTATTCTGTCAAACTTAGCGAAAATCTGACATAAAGTATTTGGTGAGTAATTATTATTATATGCTTTAACTTGCTATAACTCTGCTTTATAAATTTTATAAAGTAAAGTTACTTCCCTACTTTATAAATCACCATAACTGTGGAACTGGTGGGCGGCTAGAAAATTTTACTACTAACAGAGATACAAAAGTGGTCGATAGGTATAAAAAGATTGACTACCCCTGCTATAGACAAACACCTTGATTTCAACTTTGTGAAACCATAAACAGAACTCTTTTGAGCTTGTATAGATTTCAATTTATAGAATTATTAAATAATAAGTGGTATTATTATTATTATTATTGTTATTATTTTAGGTGAGAGAAGGGGAAATAGTGAGGTAGATTCCCACATGTGCCCCAACCGGGACCCATGACAATCTCATCTTGGGCTAATGTTCATGAAACGAGGTATTTTTAGAGGCTGAGGTGATATGCTTGTACCAACCAAGCTATCCTCAGAATCATAAGCCACATTCCAATGAATTGAGCTACTTGCTGAAGGAGGGAAAGGGAGAACAAGAGAGGAGAAAAAGATGGTCATTTCTCTTGTGTGCCCTGCTTGAGAATCAAACCCAGGACATCCATACACAGGGCAGATGCACTATGCACTGAGCCACTGGCCAGGGCCATATGTCATATTATTTTAAGGTACTAAGTTTGTGGCAATTTGTTACTTAGCAATAGAAAATCAATGCAGGCCTGACCTGTGGTGGCACAGTGGATAAAGTGTCGACCTGGAAATGCTGAGGTCTCCGGTTCGAAACCCTGGGCTTGCCTGGTCAAGGCACATATGGGAGTTGATGCTTCCAGCTCCTCTCCCCTTCTTTCTCTCTGTCTCTCCTCTCTCTCTATCTCTCTCTCTGTCTCTCCTTCTCCTCTCTAAAATGAATCAATAAAAAAATAAAATAAATAAAAAAATTATAAAATCAATACATTTATTCAACAAATTGTCTTTGTGTGCCAGCAAGATTTAAAGCACTATGTTGAATGATGTGAGTAAACAAGCTCTAATCAAATATGAAGTGTGTTTTCTGAAAAATATACAAGTATTTGAAAAGATAAAATACATAAATAAGTAATTAATAAGATAGAAAGTTATTCCATTCAATTCCCAGTTAGGGCACACAAGAGAAATGACCATCTGCTTCTTTTTCACTCCATTTTCCCTTTCTCTCCCTCTCCCACCCCCACAGCTAATGGCTTGTTCCATTTGTTCAAGTGTTGACCCTGGGTGCTAAGGATAACTCAGTTGTTCTAAGCATCAGCCTCAGGCAATAAAAATAGCTTGGTTGTTTGAGCATTGGACCTAGACAGAATTGCCAGGTGCCAGGTGGATCCCACCCAGGGCACATGTCGAAGTCTGTTTCACCATCTCCCTTCCTCTCACTGAAAGGAAAGGAAAGGAAAGGAAAGGAAAGAAAAAGGAAGGAAGGGAGGAAGGAAGGAAGGAAGGAAGGAAGGAAGGAAGGAAGGAAGGAAGGAAGGAAGGAAGGAAGGAAAGAAGGAAAGAAAGAAAAGGAAAAAAAGGAAAGTTATTTCAGAAGATATATGAGTAAAAATGACATGGATGTAAAATATTAGTTTGAAGGAAAAAATGATTAATTGGTGTTTTAAGATTATGGAAGAGAAACTAAGGTTGAATATAAAAACATTTTTATAAAGAAAGTCTAATAAAATACTAGATTATTTTTGTGTTTCACATGTCAACTGAAATTATTCATTAGTTCTGTATAATTAACAATAAATATCATGAAGAATTGTGAAAAATATGATGAAGTAGGGATTATGCAGACATTGAATGATTATCTAAATGATGTAGATATTATTATTTTTAAAAAAAAAAAACAGAGCTATTGACAATTTTTGTTATTTGAATGGACTGATTCGATGAGTATTCCTGGAAAAATAAAATAAAAGCATTATCAAGTGAATTAAGAAGAGAAAACGTGTGTCCTTAGAGTCCAGGTGAAAGATCAATTTAAATATCATGGTAAGTGAAATGTGGTCTTAAATATTTAAGAAATATAAAAATAAAACAACACAATACAATAAACAAATGTAGTGGCAATTGGAATAAATAGAAACATGATTTTGAAAGATATTGCAAGACCATTTTTTAAAAGGAAATAATGCAAAGAAAGAGAAAAATACAAACATACACATTTTTTTCTCCCTTTCCTTTTTTCTGGTTTTTGAAACCTCAGGATTTCAGAAACATTATATACTGGGTCTAGGTATGCAATCAGGCAGAGAGTAGTATCATATTAACTCAAAGGTAAGTAGGTAAAGAGGGAAAGTTGGCGGTATAGAAAGTAGATGATTTTAAAGCACTATTTTAAGGTTCAGTGAATTGTTAAAAAAAAAGTGTTATTTACTTATGAAATTTTAGTTTTGAAGTTCTCAGTGAAAAGAAGTTGGACATTTTTCTTTGAACTTCTCTAAAGTTATATCTAAAATTTTTAATTTTATAATGAACCAAATTCAATAAAGTATCACACTATCATACAGGAATAGGGAAACAAAAATTAGTTTACAAAACACATATGTGAAAAGGTCCTGTTAAACACTGCACACTTACCATGGAAAGGCTAATCTCCAAAAATGAATTCTTATTAAAAATAAACTTGGTTTTAAAAAAAAACTGAAACTCATAGATATCATTATCTAATCATATTAAATATCATTATCTGATTGGATTAAAACTCTTAATCATATTATTAGTCAAGAAGCTGGGCAGTTAAGATAAGCTTTTTGTAATTTCACAGAAAAGGTGATATAAAATTTCAAGTTAATTGTCCAAGAAGACACAGGGGAATTATGTAAATTCAGTCATTCTATTGCAGTCATCGATGGGAAATATCTTAATAAATAAAAGTAAAACAGAAATTAAAAAAAAACCACCTCTCTAAAGATTAAAACACAATTATTTAAAATATACAATCTCAGTTTGGACTTAGAAAGCTATCATAAGAGAAGAAATATATATATCAAGATGTTAAATATCACAACTTTTAACACACAACATTCATTATTCAATAAAATATTATTCAACAGAATCAAGTGGATAAAACAAAAGATAAACAGAAAAATAAAATAAGACCCATTATGGATGCAATTAAATTAAAAAGTTTTAGGAAATTTGTAATCTGTGGATTCCAAAAAATATGTTGCAAGGTGAGAAATTCAGCAGAGAATTACATATAATGATAATAGGGAAGAGGAGGAGGAGAAGAACGAGGAACATAGCAGGAAAATATAATTGAACCAAAACATAATAAATAAACTTAAAGTGCTAATAGATGATTTTAAAATAAAGGTAAATACTTTTAAAGAGAGAATTAAGAAATTGAGATACCTATCGATATACAATATCCTGTTGGTAGAGGGGAAAAATAAAACAACACAATACAATAAACAAAATTCAAAAGAAACATTTAGGATGTGTTGAAAGGTTTAATATACATATGATTGGCATACAAAGAGGAATGAGCAGATAAATTATGGTGAAAGCACTACTTGAAGACATGATGGATAAGGATTTTCTAAAAATGTAGAAAAGTATCAAGTCACTTATGCAAAACTGTTACAACCTCAGGAAATAGTAAAACTAGCAGAGCAAAACAAGGCCTTAAAAAGGACAATAAACCTGGCCTGTGGTGGTGCAGTGGATAGAGCGTTGACCTGGAATGCTGAGGTTGCCAGTTCAAAACCCCAGGCTTGCCTGGTCAAGGCACATATAAAAAGCAAATACTACATGTTGATGGTTCCTGCTCCTCTTTCTCTCTTCTCTTGTAGAAATAAAGAAATCATAAAAAATAATAAAAATTATAAAAGACACCAAGAAATAGAATATCTCTATAAATAATAAAATTAAAAGTTATCTATACTTATACCCCATTAGGTACTTTCCAGAACAAAATACAGAATATTTAGATGAAGATTAACTGAGTAAATCTATCATAGACAGACACAGATGAAAGAATTAAAAAAAAAGATTTTCAGATAAAGTAAAAAGTATCAGGTTTTGAAGTAAGGAGATGTGCTAAGCATGGATAAAACAAAATATTTTTTAGGGATTTTAAATATATGTAGAATTAAAATACATGGCAGAAATATTACCTGGGAATTAAATACCTGGATAAAAAAATAAGTAGATTTAATTTGTGTTAATGTCCTCCACCTATGGAGCAATATAGTTACTAATTTTTTTAATAGTTACTAATTTATATTAGACTTTAGTCAATAATGTTAGTTGCAATGATTAAGGTAAATTCAAAAAATAAGAAAAGCATATATAACCTAACTTTCTTTTATTTTTTTTTTTTTATTAAGTGAGAGTCAGGGAGGCAGAGACAAACTCCTGTATGAGCCCTGACAGGGATCTACCCTGAAAGACCCCTACCAGTGATACTCTGCCCCTCTGGGCTGCTGCTCTGTAGCTTGGCAACCGACCTATTTTTTAACACCTGAGATGAGGTCATGGAGCCATCCTCAGCACTTTGCTCAAACTATTCGAGCCATGGCTGCAGGAAGGGAACAAAGGGAAATAGAGATGGGGGAGTGGAGGGGTGGAGAAGCAGATGGTTACTTCTCCTGTGTGCCCTGACCGGTAATTAAATCTGGGATTTCCAAAGCCAGGTAATGCTCTACCATTGAGCCAATTGGCCAGGGCTTATCTAAATTAAAAGAAAAAAAAAATAGGAAGGTATGAGGAATATAAAATAAGTAATCTAAATAGAAATCAACATATAGATTTCAACATAAATTTAGTAGTAATTGCAATAAACAAAAATTGATGCAATAATTTATATAAAAGATAATGACAGAACAAATAATAATGAATAAGGAAACATATACTATTAGTAAAATAACTACACTTTAAATCACCATCGTAAAAAATAACCCACACTTTTAACATGTTCTCTAATTCAATTAAAGGACTACTAGAAGACTCTGTCATGACTGATTTTTTTTTTGTCATGACTGATTTTTAATCTGAGTAAACAACAAATAAATAGGGAGCCTAGCTAGTAGTCAGACTTCAGGGACACCTCACACTTCTACTCGGTTTCTTTTTTTTTTTTAATTATTTATTTATTTATTCATTTTTAGAGAGGAGAGAGAGACAGAGAGGAAGAGAGAGGAAAGAGAGACAGAGAGAGAGAAGGGGGGAGGAGCTGGAAGCATCAACTCCCATATGTGCCTTGACCAGGCAAGCCCAGGGTTTCGAACCGGCAACCTCAGCATTTCCAGGTCGACGCTTTATCCACTGCGCCACCACAGGTCAGGCTCTACTCGGTTTCTTTTAACTGTCATAACAAAATGTTTTCTCTGAAGTTTAGGGCAACTCATGCCCTACTTTCTGGAAGTCTCTACTGTTCATGCCAATCAAACATTCTAAATCAGGGGTAGTCAAACCTTTTATACCTACCGCCCACTTTTGTACCTCTGTTAGTAGTAAAATTTCTAACCACCAACCGGTTCCACAGTAACGGTGATTATAAAGTAGGGAAATAACTTTACTTTATAAAATTTATAAAGCAGAGTTACAGCAAGTTAAAGCATATAATAATAATTACTTACCAAGTACTTTATGTTGAATTTTCACTAAGTTTGGCAGAATAAATCTTTATAAAACAACTTACTATAGTTAAATCTATCTTTTTATTTATACTTTGGTTGCTCCGCTACTGCTCACCATGAAAGGTAGAATGCCCACTAGTGGGCGGTAGGGACCAGGTTGACTACCACTGCTCTAAATAATCAAGCTTAATACTGACCTATGTCAAGACATAAAGGTATCAATTGCAATATATTATTTCTCAGATAGTGTCTTTAAAGTACCCAAGTTTAAAGTCATGGTTAAAAGCTTTTGATTCTCCTTCAGTTTTCTAAACTCTTACTACAAACACTTTCCTCATCAGGATTCCACTGTGTGAGCCACTATATACACACAAACTGCCACATGTTATCCAGAGCCCATATTCTGTAACAAGGTACAGAATGTCTAAGGACAGACTGTCGTCTACCCTGGAGATAATGAAATAGTTTAAGTCAGCCAGTCAGCAAGAAGCGTGGTGAAATCCTGCTACCCCTGCCACACTTGCCATGTACATTTGCTGTCCTCTGTAGCTCAAACTTGCTGGTTTGTATGGTTCCTAGTTACAAACTCTGGTAGGACCTTCTGTAGTAAACATCTATGCTTGGGAGCTGTAAGTAATAAGAATTTAGTCTTTCATTGATCCAGTAGTCATTGTGTTCTATATTACTATAAAATAAATCTTTAAATATCTTGAAATAACAATGCACATGAGAATAACATCTCTTAAAAAGTACCTGAACTACAAATGAAATAGTATGGTGTCATCTGAAGATAGCTTTACTTTCAAATTTATATAGTAAATTTGAAAACAAAAACAAACAAACAATTAAAGGTTTTAAAACAAAGGAATATAATAGAGATATCAAGGAGGAGACAAAGTAGAATTAAATAAAATGCTTAATTAAAAACAGAGTTCACAAATAAAGATGTGATTAAAACATGCAATGAGTAGGAAAGTTACAAAGATGATAGCTTTTACTATAACTATATTTATAATTATTTAAATGTGAATATTGTAAATATAAATGTTAAAACACAGAAATTATCGTGTAGAATTTAAAAACAAGACCTAACCATATACTGTTTACAAGAATCACATTTTAAATATAAACACTCAGATAGGTTAAGAAAAAAAGAGTTGGTAAAATACTATATATACCATGCTATCCATAATTAAAAGAAAACTGGACTAGCTAAACTGATTTCAAAGTGACTTCAGGCCCTAGCTGTATAGCTTATCTGGTTAGAGTTCCCCTGAAGCATAAAAGTTGTTGGTTTGATCCCCAGTCAGGGCACATACAGGAACAGATCAATGTTTCTCTCTCTCTCTCTCTCTCTCTCTCTCTCTCTCCCTCTCTTCCCCTTTCTTTCTCTCTCTCTCTAAAGTCAATAAGTAAATTTTTTTAAAGTGACTTCAGAACAAAGAATATTATCAAAGATAAAGAAGTATATTACATAATAATAACAATCTTAAAGACATAACAATCTTATACTTGCATCTAACAATGAAGCATCAATATGTAAGGCAAACACTGATAGAAGTGAAAGGAGGAATAGACAAAACTAGACAAATCTATTATTGTAAGAGAATTCCACATAGCTCTCCCTAAAAATGACAGGTCATGCAGGAAAAAATTTATAAGAATATAGGTTACATGAACAGTGTTATCAATAAACTTGATCTAGTTGACATTGATAAAATACTATTTTGAACAACAGAAATGACCATTTACAAAGAAAGACCACATTATGAACTTTAAAATGCAATTTAGAAATATTTATTAAAAATAAAAATCTACACAGAAACAAATACTATGTAATTTCACTTATATGAGGTAGAATAGCTTCAGTTTTGTTATTTTTTTTTTATTATTTAGACAGTTAAATTTAACAGGGTGACATTGGTCGACCAGAGTACATAGAGTTAGAGAAAACATCTCCACATCATTTGGACAGACAGTTATGCTGTATACCCATCACCAAAAGTCAAATAACCTTCTGTTACCCTATATTTTGTTTCTCTTTAAGACCCTCCCCTTCCCCCACACCCCTCCCTCTCTACCCATCCCTTCCCCTTAGTAATCACTGAACATTTATTTATGTTCATGAGTCTCAATTTTGTGTCCCACCTATGTATGGAGTCATACAGTTTTTAGCTTTTTCTGATTTACTTATTTCACTCAGTATAATGTTATCAAGGTCCATCCATGTTGTCGTATGATACTATGTCATCATTTCTTATGGCTGAGTAGTATTCCATAGTATATATATGTATCACATCTTCTTTATCCAATCCTCTATTGAAGATCATTTTGGCTGTTTCCATGTCTTGGCCACCATAAACAACGCTGCAAAGAGCATGAGGATGCTTGTGTTATTAGGTTCCCATCTTTTCAAGTTTTGGGGGTATATACCCAGTACAGGAATTGCTGAGTCATATGGTAGCTCTATTCTTAATTTTTTGAGGAACCACCATACTTTCTTCCATAATGGTTGTACTATAATACTTTACATTTCTACCAACAGTAAATGAGGGTTCCTTTTTGTCCACAGCCTCTCTAGCACTTGTTATTATTTGTCTTCTTGATAATAGCTAATCTAACAAGTATGAGGTAATATTACATTGTATTTTTGATTTGCATATCTCCAATAGCTAGTGAAAGTGAGCATCTTTTCATATATCTATTGTCCATTTGTATTTCTTCTTGAGAGAAGTGTCTGTTCATGTCTTCTTCCCATTTTTATTGGATTATTTATTTGTTGCTGTATTTTGTGAATTCTTTATATATTCTGGATATTAGCCCCCCTTATCTGAGCTGTTGTTTGAAAATATCATCTCCCATTTAGTTGGCTATTTGTTTTGTTGACAGTTTCTTTTGCTGTGCAGAAGCTTCTTAGTTTAATGTAGTCCCATTCATTTATTGTTGCCTTTACTTCCCTTGCCTTTGAAGTCAAATTCATAAAATGTTCTTCCTCAAAAATTTAAAAATGGAACTGCCTTTTGACCCAGCCATCCCACTTTTAGGAATATATCCTAAGAACACCACATCATTGATTCAAAAGAAGAAATGCAACCCCATGTCTATGGCAGCATTGATTACAATAGCCAAGATCGGGAAACAACCCTAATGTCTATCAGTGGATGAGCGGATTAAAAAGGGGTGGTACATATACACAATGGAATACTATGGGGCCATGAAAAAGAAGGAATTCTTACCTTTTGAGACAACATGGATTGACCTGTAAACTATTATGTTAAGGGAAATAAGTGAGACAGAGAAAGAAAAATATCATATGACCTCAGTCATTTGAGGAATCCAATGAACAATGTGAACTGAGGAACGAAATAGAGGTAGAGGCAGAATCAAAGGGACCAGAGGAAAAGCAAACAGAGGAAAAAGGGATGAAAGGATGGAATCAGAGAAGGGAAAGAGATTAGTAAATTTATATATACATAACATGATGTTTTAGAGAGCAGAAAAGCAAATCTAGGAGGTAAAGGAGGAGGGCATTGGGGGAAAGGAGGCAAGGGAGATGCTGAGAAAACATGAGGGTGGGGAGGATGTGTTTGGTGGAACACTTGAATCCATGTAAACACAATAAATTTAAATCAATAAAAAATGTTCTTTATGGCCAAGGTCCATGAATTTAGTACCAATGTTTTTTTCTACATAATTTATTGTTTCAGATCGTATATTTAGGTCTTTCATCCATTTTGAATTAATTTTTCTGCAAAGAGATAAACTGTAGTCAAGTTTCATTCTTTTGCATGTGGCTTTCCAATTTTTCCAGCACCATTTATTAAAGAGGTCTTCTTTCCTCCATTGTGTGTTTTTGGCTCCTTTATTAAAGATGATTTGACCATATATATGTGGTTTTATTTCTGAGATCTCTACTCTGTTCCATTGGTCTGTGTGTCTATTTTTCTGTCTATACCATGCTGTTTTGATTATTGTGGCCCTGTAGTATTGTTTTGAGTCAGGTATTGTAATGCCTCCAGCTTCATTTTTTCCCCTTAGGAATACTGCGGTTATTTGAGGATTTTTATGGTTCCATATAAACCTGATGATTTTTTGTTCCATTTCTTTAAAAAATAACATTGGAATTTTAATAGGAATTGCATTAAATTTGTACATTGCTTTGGGTATACGGCCATTTTAACTATATTTATTTTTTCTATCCATGAACAAAAAATATTTTTTTATTTCATGGTGTCTTTTTCAATTTCCTTTAATGCTTTGTAGTTTGCAGTATATAGGTCCTTTACATTATTTGTTATGTTAATTCTTAGGTGATTTTTGTTGTTGTTGCAACTGTAAAAGGGATTATTATTTTGAGTTCTTTTTTTGATGTTTCATTGTTGGCATATAAAAAAGCAATAGATTTCTGTATATTAATTTTGTATCCTGCAACCTTACTATATTGTCTTATTGTTTTTAGTAGCCTTTCTGTGGAGTCTTTGGAACTTTCTCTGTACAGGATCAAATCATCTGTAAAAAGTAAAACTTTTACTTCTTCTTTCCAAATAGAAATGCCTTTTATTTCTTTCTCTTGTCTGATTGCTCTGGCTAGAACTTTCAACACTATGTTGAATAGGAGAGGAGAGGGTGAATAGCCTTGTCTTGTTCCTGATTTTAGTGTAAAATTTTGTTTTTTATCATTTAATATGATGTTAGCTGATTTTTTTTTTTTTTGTAAATGGCCTTTATTGTGTTGAGGTATTTTCCTTCTATACCCATTTTGTTGAGTGTTTTAAACATAAAATAATCTTGTTATTTATCAAATGCCTTTTCTGCATCTACTGATAGGATCATATGGTTTTTGTTCTTTATTTTGTTGATACAGTGTATTACATTAATCATTTACATATGTTAAACCATCCTTGTGTTTCTGGGATGAATCCCATTTGATCATGATGGATTATTTTTTTGATATGTTGCTGTATTTGATTTACTAGTATTTTGTTCAGGATTTTTGCTTCTGCATTCATTAGAGATATTGCTCTGTAGTTTTCTTTTTTTGTGTGTTGTCTTTACCAGGTTTTGGTATGAGAATTGTGTTGGCCTCACAAAGCAGGTTTGGAAGTATTGCTTCTTCTTAAATTTTTTGGAAGACTTTGAGAAAAATAGAAAACAATTCTTTGAATGTTAGAATGTTATACTAATGTTTCATTAGTATAGCCATCTGGCCAAAAACTTTTATTTTGGGGAATGTTTTCGATAGTTTTTTTTCTATTTCCTCCTTGCTTATCAGTGTATTTAGGCTTTCTACTTCCTCATCATTCAGTATAGGAAGATTGTATTTTTCTAGAAGTTTATCCATTTCCACTAGATTGTTGAATTGGGTGGCATATAATTTTTCATAGTATATCTATGATATCTGTGGTAATTTCTCCTCTTTCATTTTGGATTTTATTTATATGAGTCTTTTCTCTTTTTTCTTAGTGAATCTTGCCATAAGTCTGTTGATTTTATTGATTGTTTCAAAGAACAAATCTTTGTTGTACTAGCTTTTTCTATAGTTATTTTTTTCTCTATTTCATTTATTTCTGCTCTAATTTTTATTGTTTCCTCACTTCTGCTGGTTTTAGGTTGCCTTTCTTTTTTTTTTTTAGTTCCTTAAGATGTGATGTTCAGTTGTTTACTTGAGCTCTCTCTTTTTTTTCATATAAGCATATAATGATATAAACTCCCCTCTTATTACTGCTTTTTCTGCATCCCAGAGATTCTGATAGGTAGTATCATCATTTTCATTTGTCTGTATATATTTTTTGATCTCTTCTTTTATTTATTCTTTGAATTATTCATTTTTAGAAGTATGTTGTTTAATTTCCACATCTTTGTGGGTATGTTTACCTCTTTTTTACAGTTGAATTCTAGTTTCAAAGCCTTATGGTGAGAGAATATGCTTGGTATAATTTCAATCTTTCTAAATTTGTTGATGTTAGTTTTGTAGCCCAGCATACAGTCTATTTTTGGGAATGTTCCATGTACACTGGAGAAAAATGTATACTCTGGTGGTCTGGGATAAAATGTCTTGTATATGTTTATTATGTCCATTTGTTCTAGTGTTTCATTTTAGGCCAATATTTCTTTATTGATTTTTCTCTTTGGATGAACAATTGAAAGTCATCAATGGTGTACTGAGGTCTTCAAGTATGATTATATATTTTTCAGTTTTTACTTTTCGACCAGTTAGTAGATGTCTTATATATTTTGATGCTCTCTGGTTTAGTGTATATATATATCAAGAAGTGTTATGTCTTCTTGATACAATGTCCCCTTTATCATTTATCATTATGAAATGTCCATCTTTGTATCTGCTTACCTGTGTTGTCTTGTAGTCAACCTTGTCAGATATGTATAGCTACACCTGCTTTTTTTTTGGATATTATGTGCTTGGAGAATCGTTTTCCAACTTATCACTCTGAATCCATTTTTATCCTTGTAGCTTAGATGTGTCTCTTGAAGGTAACATAATATTGGGTTTTGCTTCTTAATCTAATATGCTACTCTGTCCCTGTTTATTGGTGAGTTTAATTTATTTACATTTAGTGTAATTATCGATGAGGATATCCTATTGCCATTTTATATACTGCTTTCTGATATCTTTATGTCTTGTTGGTTCTTCTTTTTGGTTTTCCTGTCATTTCTTTTTCTTTAGTGGTATTCCATATTGCTACCATCTGGGTTCTTTTTTTTTCTTTTCTTTTTTCTTTTTTTTTAGCTATGTGATTCAGTAGTGGCATTTTCAGGGGTGGTTACCATTAGGTTATTAAAAGAAATACTATCGAGATTCCAAGATGGCAGTGGAGTAGGTAGATGCACAGATTCCCAGCTCACACCACCAAACTGGATTACAAATTAAATTAGGAACAATCAGCATAAAAAACCAACTCTGGACTATAAGAACAGCTCTCAAAAACCAAGGAGCAAAAAAGAAGCCACACCGAGCCTGGCAGAGAGCACTGAGAGCAGTGGGTCTCTCCTGCTTACAGGAATGGAGGTGAGGTTGAGGCTCGGAGCCCTGAAGGGCTCTCATTCCAAGGAAAAGAGTAGAAAATATTGCTCACATCCACTTGCCTGGGGACCTGGGAACGAGGTGTGTTGAAAGGGCTGGCTTATCTTCCAAAAAGAAAGGGGCAAGAGAGAATCAGATGGTGACGGGCAGAGGAATGCATGGGAGGACCTGAGAAGCTGGCTCATCCAGTGCTGGAGGCAGCCATAGCTGGAAGAGGAGTTGTCCATCCACATAACACAAGACTAAAAAGGTTCTGGGTCACCCATCATAAGATATCTTTCTAGCTCCTATCAGCACAATAAGACACAGCTGAAAACAAGAAGTGGAGATGAGGGGCAGTAACTCAGGTCTCCCATGGAGATCTGAGATACACCTTCCCCTACTGAAAACAGAGAAAGCATCCTGCCCCAGAGAGAGCAACTGGCAGATCAGGCCTTCAGAGTTTCAGGTTACACTCATTGCATTCCTGGATACAATTTCAAATAAACCCCCTGCTGAGATCAGTAAACAAGACTACCAGGTGTTAAGAAAACTGAGAAAAAAACAAACAAATTAAGACTTCAAAGCGGCTCTATTAGAAAAGCCAAATCAGAAAGTGGATTAAAATAACACGTGATGTCAACCCAAGAAGACCTAGAAAGAACACAACTGAAAAGTGGGGGCAGACAACACAAAGCCTAGACTCAACCAGCTCTACAAACAATACACCCAAACACACAGAAATAATGAGAAGGCGGAGAAGTGCAATCCAAATGAAACCACAAGAGGAACCTCCAGGAAATGAGTGGAGTGATATTGAAATAACCAAACTTCCAGATGCACAGTTTAAAATAATGTTTGTTAGAATGCATAGGGATCTTAGAACAACAATGGATGGTCATTACAAGCATCTAAATAAATAGCAAGTATAAAACAGGACATTGAAATATTAAAAAAGAATCAGTCAGAGATGACAAATACAATATCAGAAATGAAGACCACAATGAAAGAAATTAAAAACAAGATGGATGAAGTCGAGGATCAAATCAGCGAGTTGAAGGACAAGTTGAACAAAGGCATGGAAGCAGAGTAGAAAAAAGAAAAGAAACCCAAAAAGTCTGAGGAAACTCTTAGAGAGCTCTGTGACAAGATGAAGAGAAACAACATTCACATCATAGAGGTTCCTGAAGAAAAAGAGAAAGAACAAGGGATAGAGACTTTGTTCAATTATATCATAGCTGAAAACTTTACTAATTTAACACAGGAAAAACTCTCACAAGTTCAAGAAGCACAGAGAACTCCATTAAAG
Organism: Saccopteryx bilineata; assembly: GCF_036850765.1. Classification (NCBI taxonomy): domain Eukaryota; kingdom Metazoa; phylum Chordata; class Mammalia; order Chiroptera; family Emballonuridae; genus Saccopteryx; species Saccopteryx bilineata. Next base: position 83,004,355 of record NC_089495.1, read on the forward strand.
AGAAACCCAAAGAAACCTACACAAAGACACATCATAATTAAAATACCAAAGCTAAGTGATAAAGAGTAAATATTAAAGGCTGCTAGAAAAAAAAGGCTATCATCTACAAAGGAGCCACCATAAGGATGACATCTGACTTCTCAACAGAAACACTTAAGGCCAGAAGGGAATGGCAAGAAATATTCAAAGTAATGCAGAACAAGATCCTACACCAAGATTACTTTATCTAGCAAGGCTCTCATTTAAAATAGAAGGAGAAATAAAAAGCTTCCCAGACAAAAAAACTCAAGGAAGAATCAGAAAACCTAAACAGCACCCATTCATGATCAAAACTCTCAGCAAAGTGGGAATACAGGGAACATACCTCAACATGATAAAGGCCATCTATGACAAACCCACAGCCAACATCATACTCAATGGGCAAAAATTAAAAGCAATCCCCTTAAGATCAGGAACAAGGCAGGGGTGCCCCCTTTCATCACTCTTATTCAACATAGTTCTGGAAGTCCTAGGCACAGCAATCAGGCAAGAAGAAGAAATAAAAGGCATCCAAATTGGAAAAGAAGAAGTAAAACTATCATTATTTGCAGATGATATGATATTGTATATAGAAAACCCTAAAGTCTCAGTCAAAAAACTACTAGACCTGATAAATGAATTTGGCAAGGTGGCAGGATATAAAATCAATACTCAGAAATCAGAGACATTTTTATACACTAATAATGAACTGTCAGAAAGAGAAATCAAGGAATCAATCCCCTTTACTACTGCAACCAAAAAAATAAAGTACCTAGGAATAAATCCAACCAAGGAGATTAAAGACTTATACTCGGAAAATTATAAAAGATTGATAAAAGAAATCAGGGAAGATATGAATAAGTGGAGGCATATACCGTGCTCATGGTTAGGAAGAATAAACATCATTAAAATGTCTATATTACCCAAAGTAATTTATAAATTCAATGCAATACTTGTAAGGTCGGTGGATAATGGGGGATGGTCACGTAGGGAACCCAGGCCCGTGAACTTTGGCTAGGACCGCCTACAATCAAGCGCACAAAAGGAAGCTTCCCAGGAACCATTTGGAAAGAAGTGATCATCTGCCAGTCAGTGAAATTTCACCACGTCATAGTAGCTCCACTTCCCTAGAGGGACCCTTTAAATATTTCCCACGCAGTTTAATCTTTGCAACTTCCCTAGCCTCCATCTTTCTTTCCTCGGGGCCAGGGAACCTTGCCGGGTGGGATGCACACTCTGTACTCAATAAAGCCGTTTGCTATTCCACACTTTGTGGCTCTGGGACCTCTTCCTTCCTTCTCGGTGGGGAAAAATACCTTACATTTTGGTGCTGAAAACCCAGAAGGAGTTAGAAGTTCGCAAGGACCGCTCCTTTCCCCTCCCCTCTGAGAAAGAACCAGGAGAAAGAACCAGGATCTCCGACCTTACACCCACTTCAGTGCACGGTGCGGTAAGTCCCCTGCCTCCAGCATTCCTCTCGGTTCTTTCCTCCGAGACTCCCTGTCCGAAACCGTAGCTATGTCAGGGAAGTTTTTTCCATCCAACCAAGTGCATTTGCTTTGGAGACTTCCGGAGCATTTCCACTTTGCCTTTTTTTCCGTGGCTGAACCTTAAGTTTTGAGGATGCTAATACTCAAGTCTGACCACTCCGAGAACTGAGGGTGACTATTGGGGCACAGGAATCTCCCTCCCTAAGGAAGAAGAAACTGTTCTTCTTCTCCACTGTGGCCAGGTCACAGAACCCACTAAATTAGCCTCCTGAAGGGACTTTCAGTTTTAACACCCTCACCAATTTAACTATCACCAAAAAAGCTGGGAACTGATTGGAGATCTCTTACATACACAGCTTCTAATTATTCGCGCACCAGTCCTTAATCTCTGTGCTGCCTGTTCCACTGCGCAGGCCTTTTCCTTGCCAGAGAAACTTCACCTAAAACCTCCACTCCTAATCTTTCCTTCTCTGCGGACTTCAAATTCTCTTTCCCTCCTGCCTGACCCCCAGGGGCGCCTCTCTCTCTTTCTCTCTCTTTATTCCTCTCTTGAGACTTTTCTCTGATCCCTCTGTGGACCTCTTTTGTGCTCGGGTTCTCCTCCCTCTGAGAGCCTCCTCCCCTCCCTTTGCAAAAACCTGTTTCTTATTCACCACTACCATCTCTTTCTCCTCCCCTGCTGCCCAGGGGCCCCTTCCTTCACTGTGTTCTCTAGTCCCTCCTCCGTCAGGCCTTTCTCAGCCTGGCATTGGCTCTTACACCGGTTTTCAGGACATCCAACCACAATTTTCTTGCAGGAAGTTCCTGCCCTGTCCAGCGTTTCCCTCAGGATCTGGGTGCCAGACTCCACATGAGCCCTTCTCCTCTTATTCCCAAACCCCCAAACCCCTATCCGGAACCTGTGAACACGGCATTTAAAGTTTTTAATGGTCCCAATTAGTAGAAGCAGGCCAAGGCTGTTCATCAGGCCCCCATGTAGCAGAAAGTAATGCTCCAAACCCAAACTCTTGTGGCAACCCTGAGACCAGCAGAGCCACCAGCAGCTTGCTTTAAGTGTGGCAAGCAGGACCACTGGTCCCAGCAGGGCCCCTGCCTGCGGCTTCCCACTGAGCCCTGCCCTGACTGCAAGCAGCCCAGTCACTGGTGGAGTGATTGCCCTTTTGGGCAACAGGTTTTTCCTCAGTGCCTCTACATGGAGGACAAGCAGCCCAAATGGAAGGCCAATCCAGCCAGGTGGGTGCATTGCTCAAACTCCTAGGACATGGCCTGGACTCGGAGAACCCAGGGTTCTGCAACAAGTGGGTAAGTCCATCTCATTTCTTGTGGACATGGGGGCTGCCTTCTCTGTTTTACCATACACTCTGGACCTCTAGTTCCCTCACAGGTTTCGGTTATGGGAATGGAAGGGACCCTCTTCCTTTCCCCTTTTTACGCCACTCCTGACATGCAGTTTTGCCTCAAGCTTGCCTCCTTATAGGACCACTGGCAGTCGGAACCACTGGACTCCATCCATCTCCAATTCACCAAAAGGCTGGACCCTACAAACCCCCCTATAACACCTCTTTTTTTAAAATCCTTACAGGACTGCATCTGCGAAGTTTCTCAACTCACAGCCACACAGATGTTCTTTCTGACACCCCTCAAAGCCACCATCTTCTAATCTCCCCTCCCCATGACAGCCCTATTCAGCAGGAAGTAGCCAGATGAATAAACGGTGCCCCTTTTTCTATTTAACACAAAAGGTCAGAATGTAAGGTTGGTGGATAATGGGGGATGGTCACGTGGGGAATCCAAGTCCGTGAACTTTGGCTAGGACCGCCCACAATCAAGCGCGCAAAAGGAAGCTTCCCAGGAACCATTTGGAAAAAGTGATCATCTGCCAGCCAGTGAAATTTCACCATGTCATAGTAGCTCCACTTCCCTAGAAGGACCCCTTAAGTATCTCCCATGCAGTTTAATCTTTGCAACTTCCCTAGCCTCCATCTTTCTTTCCTCGGGGCCAGGGAACCTTGCTGGGTGGAATACGTGCTCTGTACTCAATAAAGCCATTTGCTATTCCACACTTTGTGGCTCTGGAACCTCTTCCTTCCTTCTCAGTGGGGAAAAATACCTTACAATACCAATAACATACTTCAAAGATATAGAACACATATTTCAAAAAATTATATATTGAACCAAAAAATACAAATAGCCTCAGAAATCTTGAAAAGGAAGAATAAAGCAGAAGATATCATACTTCTCAATAATAAGTTATACTACAAGGCCATTGTACTCAAAACAGCCTGGTACTGGCACAAGAACAGGCATATAGATCAATGGAACAGAACAGAGAACCCAGAAATAAACCCAAACCTTTATAGACAACTGATATTTGACAAAGGAGGTAAGAGCATACAATGGAGTAAAGACAGCCTCTTCAACAAATGGTGTTGGGAAAATTGGACAGCTACCTGCAAAAAAATGAAACTAGACCACCACCTTACAACATTCACAAAAATAAACTCAAAATGGATAAAAGACTTAAATTTAAGCTGTGAAAACATAATCAACTTAGAAGAAAACATAGGCAGTAAGATCTCTGACATCTCTCACAGCAATATATTTGCTGATTTATCTCCACAGGCAAGTGAAATAAAAGACAGGATAAACAAATGGGACTATATCAAACTAAAAGGCTTTTACACAGCTAAAGACAATAAGAACAGCATAAAAAGATGAACTACACAATGGGAGAACATATTCGACAATACTTCTGATAAGGGCTTAATTACCAAAATTTATGAAGAACTTTTAAAACTCAACATCAGGAAGGCAAACAATCCAATCAAAAAATAGGCAAAAGAAATGAATAGACACTTCTCCAAAGAGGACATACAGATGGCCAATAGGCATATGAAAATATGCTCAACATCACTAATCATTAGAGAAATGCAAATTAAAACCACAATGAGAGATCACCTCACACCAGTCAGAATGGCACTCATCAACAAAACAAAACAGAAAAAGTGCTGGCAAGAATATGGAGAAAAGAGAACCCTCCTGCACAGCTGGTGGAAATGTAAAATGGTACAGCCATTGTGGAAAATAGTATGGAGATTCCTCAAAAAATTAAAATCAAACTGCCTTTTGACCCAGCTATCCCACTTTTAGGAATATATCCCAAGAATACCATAACACTGTTTCAAAAGGAGAAATGCACCCCCATGTTTATGGCAGCATTGTTCACAGTAGCGAAGATCTGGAAACAGCCCAAGTGTTTGTCAGTGGACGAGTGCATTAAATAGCTTAGGTACATATATACTATAGAATACTACTCAGCCATAATAAATGATGATGTCAGATCATTTACAATAACATGGATGGACTTTGATACATTATATGGAGTGAAATAAGTAAATCAGAAAAAAAACTATATTATTTCATACATAGATGGGACATAAAAATGAGACTCAGAGACATGGACAAGAATGTGAGGGTAACTGGGGGAGGGCGGGAGGGAGAGGAAAGAGGGAGGGTGTAGGGCATAAAGAAAACCAGATAGAATGTGATGGAAAACAATTTGACTTTGGGTGAGGGATATGCAACATAATCAAATGTCAAAATAATCTGGAGAATTTTTCCTGAACATATGTCCCCTGATTTATCAATATCACTCCATTAAAATTAATATAAAAAAGAAATACTATCATATTTATTAGAGTCCATTATCTCATGAGTCCTTCTGCATTCCATCCTTCTTTACTGCTGCTGATCTTTATCTTCTTCCCTTTTATGTTATTGTTGTCACAGATTATCCTTGTTTTTACTGTGGTTTTGTTAAAATTTTTTACTTGTAATTTTGTTTTGTTTCGTTCTTTGTATCTTATCAGATAACTCCTCTTAGTATTTTCTGTAGTGGGGGTTTTCTAGTGATAAATTTCCTCAGCTTTTGTGTGTTTGTAAATGTTTTCATTTCCCCTTCATATTTGAAGGAAAGCTTTGATGGATATAGTATTCTTGGTTGGTAGTTTCTCTCTTTCAGTACTTTAAATGTTGGGATCTACTGTCTTCTGGCTTATGGAGCTTCTGCTGAGAAATCTGATGATAACTTGATGGGCCTTTTTTATATGTTATATCCTTTTTCTCCCCAGCTGCCTTGAGGATTCTTTCTTTGTCATTGATCTGCGATAATTTCATTACGATGTGCCTTGGAGTAGGTTTGTTTGGGTTGAGGTAACTCGGCGTTCTGTTTGCTTCTTGGATTCAAGGTTCTAACTCTTTCCACAGGCTTAGGAAGTTCTCATCAATTATTTGTTTCAATATGTTTTTCATTTCCTTTTCCCTCTCTTCTTCTAATACACCAATTACTTTTATATTGCTCTTCTTAATTGAGTCAGACAATTCTTGTAGGGTTTTCTCACTGTTTTTTTTTTTTTAAATGAAAAAAAATACTTTTCTCTGTAGTATTTTTAATTGCTTGTCTTCAATGTCATTAATTTTCTCCTCAGCATGGCCTGTTCTATTGGCTAAGCTTGTTACTTCATTTTTCAGTTCATGTATTGAGTTTTTCATCTCTGTTTGGTTCTTTTTTATAGTTTTAATTTCTTAGGTGAAGTACTCTTTTTGTTCATTAGGTTGTTTTTTGAGCTCACTAAATTGCCTTTCAGTGTTTTCTTGTATCTTACTGAGTATTTTTAGAAGTTCAATTTTGAATTCTCTGTTATTAAGCACCAAGGTTTCCATCTAATTTGAATTTTTTTTTCCTGGAGATTTTCCATCATCTCTCTGAGCTATATCTCTGTCTTGTATATCCAGATTTGATTTCTTTTTCCTTGGTGGCATTTGCAAGTGGTATTGTTAACAAACCCAACAAGAGATAATTACTGTATTCCTTTTTCTGGTAGGGGGTACTGTGCTACAAGATTTGCCTCTGCTAGATTCTTGGGTGCAGTTCCAGTGAGGCATAGCTGTTGCTGTCATAATTATGCCAGCAAGGCTGTTGCATTTGTAAGAGGGGCTTGCTGTTAGTGCTTTGCAATTTTATGCCTCTAGCAATGGCCGACCAGCGGTTTTCTGGGGCCCTCCACCACATCCCAACAGAGCAGGAGATCAAACACCTGGGTACTCCACATCTCACAGGAGAGAGAAGCCTGAAGACCTGGTTGAGGTGGTCCGTTACTGCCACTGTTGGCATTGCACCACGAGGGGAGCAATGCTGGACTGGAGGCTGGGGGTGACACAGTCCTGTCCCTCTTCCGGTACTACTCTAAACACTCAAAGTGCATCCCTGGGCAAGGCAGGGGCTGCACTTCACAAGCCTGTGTCTGAGCTTCAGGAGCAGTTGCAACAGAGATTGCAGATCCCAGCTGTCCTACCCACACACGCTGTACTCCACCCAGCAAGCTGGCGCCTGAGTTTTAGAGCAGGTAACAAAAATCCTAGATCAAACACGTTTGGCAACATAAGGCTAAACTTTGCCAGCAGATCACACATGCCCCAGTGTCCCATGGGCTGATCTCCACAAGCTGTTCACACACAGTTCTTAGGAGCATGCCCTGGGCTTTGTGTGCACCCAGCACCTGTAGTTGCCCAGCGCCTGCAATCATGGGTACTGCAGATGCCGGGGAAACAGCCTTTCTCCCTGTTTATGGTCATTGCCCCTATCTCAGATCCTTTTTTCCAGACTCTTCTCTTCTCCCAGCTCCTGCTCCAAGATAAACCCTGCATCAACAGTGTCTCTCTCCTTCAGGTCCATGAGGAAAGAGAAAGACTCAGTCCTCTGGCATTTTTTTCTTCTGTGAGCAGATTCTATGTTTGGCCCACCTTCTTGCACTATCATACATTTGTCTGTCTGGTGTGTGTATATTTCAGGTTCATCTGTTTTTTTGTTTTTTCTGTGTATAGTTGTAGCATTTGTTGAAATTTCAAGGAAAGAGATCAGAAATATCTCTCCCGCTGCCATTTCTCTGATGTCACTCTTGTTATTTAAAATATATATAATATCACTAAAATAAAATAAATGTAAATATATTACATTCTCTAAAAAACCTCACCATTTTCTCACCCTGTGCTAGGTATTGTGCAAACAGGTTATTTCTTTTAAGTAATAATTTTATTTATTTATTTATTTATTTATTTATTTATTTATTTATTTTTAGAGGCGGAAACATCGATTTTTTTTCTTTCACTTATTTATGTGTTCATTAGTTGATTCTGTATGTGCCCTTACAGGGGGTTGAACCCGATTTTTGATATATCAGGACTATAGTCTAACCAACTGAGGTGCCTGGCCAGAGCCTGTGTCAATTATTTTATATTAAATCATTATACAAAGTGGGGCAAAGTAACTTTGCCGTCATTCTTATAAAAAACACTTCAATAATTAATAAATAATAATATAAGAATAAAATATTTTGTGTATTCACAAATGTAAACTTAATTTTTCCCAACCTTGTATATGTACTTGTTATATTATAAGGAAAAGTATGACAGACCATGTACTGCTAGAGGCAGGACATTATCTTCTTTTTTCTCTTTTCTTTTCCATTGAATTTCTTTTCCTGAGAAAGAGACAGAATGGGGGAGAGAGAGAGAGAGAAAGAGAGATAGGAAAGGTATGAGATGAGTAACATCAATTCATAGTTGTGGCAATTTAGTTGTTTATTGTTTTCTCATACATGCCTTGATGGGGGTTGGGGCTTTGGCTAAGCCAGTGATCCCTTACTCAAGCCAGTGACCTTGAGCTCAAGTCAGTGACCTTGGACTTTAAGCCAGAGACGTTTGGGCTCATACTGGTGACCATGGGGTCATGTTTATGATCCCATACTCAAGCTGGCACCCTTGTGCTCAAGCTGATGGGGACTGTACTCAAGCCTGATGAGCCACTGCGCAAGTCAGGGACCTTGGGATTTTAAACCTGGATCCTCAGCATCCCATGTTGATGCTCTATATATTGTGCTACTGCTCCTTTTTTATTGAATTTATTGGGTGATGCTGTTTAACAGAATTCTACAGGTTTCAAGTGCACAATTCTACAACACATCATCGGTACACCCCAAGTAAAGTTGTTTTTTTCAAAATTTTTATCTGTTGAAGATATAACTTTGTTTTGCACATATTAAACATGTATGTAACATTTTTTAATAAATCAGTGAATGAAGTAATGGCAATCTTTAAATCAACAATAATATCCAAAATCTATTAGAATCTATTGGTCGATTTTGAAGATTGTTGCTTCTATTCTATATCTAGAATCAAAGTTCTCATGTTGTAAATCAGACAATTGAGGTATTGAAATGTTAAAATATAATATTCAGTCTCAAGACTAATGAGATAAGAGATGATTAATTAAAACCAAGTTTTTCTTAATTTTAGTTTATTCATTCAGTCAGATGTATTAAATACCAGCTCTATGTCAAACTTTCTCCTTTTTATTTTATTTATAAATACTAATAATATAGTAACATTTTATAAATATGATAAACAGTTTAAGCAGTACATCAATATGTTTGCTATCTTTAAAATAAAATTCATCAGGAATTTTTTTTTTGTATTTTTTTGAAACTGGAAATGGGGGAGGCAGTCAGACAGACTCCCGCATGTGCCTGACCAGATCCACCTGGCACGCCCACCAGGGGGCAATGCTCTGCCCATCCGGGGCGTCACTCTGTTGCAACCAGAGCCACTCTAGCACCTGAGGCAGAGGCCACGGAGCCATCCCCAGTGCCTGGGCCATCTTTGCTTCAATGGAGCCTTGGCTGTGGGAAGGAAAAAGAGAGACAGAGAGGAAGGCGCGGCGGAGGGGTGGAGAAGCAGATGGGTGCTTCTCCTGTGTGCCCTGGCCGGGAATCGAACCCGGGACTTCCCCACGGCAGGCCGATGCTTTACCACTGAGCCAACTGGCCAGGGCCTCATCTAGAATTTGATAGACAGAATTGCTTAGGAATTTATGATATTTAGAACTTTTTAAATGTTTAGAACATATGTAAGATAATAGCACCTTATTAATTTTACTTAAAGTTTTTTGTTTACATTAAGATTAAAAAAAAACCTAAATCAATTTTTGAAAGATTAATAGAACCCAATTCAATTACATCAATATCTCAATAAAATGTTCACTCTATGTCAGAGATGAGTTACATCTTAAATATTAAATAATCTTGATATAGTTGGTACTAATAAATTTTAATCTTATGATGTTTTAACACAGCATGTTGCACTAATGGGAATATTCTGTCAAAGCAAGTCTCTAGTCAAAATAATTAAATTAAATATCGCCAAAGGTTAATTTCTTCAATTTGCTAATACTATTTACATAAAATCAGTGTTTTTAACAGTTTTATAAGGAGAAAGGAGAAATCCTCAATATTTCTTTCTGATCTTAGAACTTGAAACATATTAACCAAGGGCACTGAGTTTTACTAATTTTTCTGATTTTTTTTTTGGTTTTCTAGATTGCATTCTTTCTTCTTAGGTACACATTCCAGTTACCACTTCAACACAACCTGCATTCTTTTTGAAAAATTATACAAATTTATTTAAAAGAGCACAAAATTTGAAGTAATTTAAAACCCCGTGTTAAACTGCAAGATTTATATTCTATCTCTTAGGAGTAAGCATCACCTATAAAAGACTCATGATAATGAATCAAAGGATTAATGTTGACCCTTTGATTTATTTATGGCATTTAAATTAAAAGTATTTAAATGCCATAAATACTTTTCCTGCCTTGTGGGCAGTAACAATTTAAGCTTTCTAAAGTGAAAGTTATTAAATTAAAATAGTGTAAGTAGCTAAGTGCCAATTCACTGCTGTCATATGTGTGCACCTTGTCACGGTCCAGAAGCTCTTGCCACATAATGTAGAGTCTGGCTATGCATACCTCCCTACAATCTGATGTACTAAGACTCCAATAGTGTGATCTTAATGAGCTCTTCACTAGGATTCTTTTTTTTTTTTAGAATTTTTTTTTCACAGAGATTCTTTTCCCTAAAAAACAATATTGGAATAGGCCTTGTTGAAAAGAAAAATTGAAAATACACATTTGTTCTCATCCAGGAACCTTACCTGGGGTATTTCCTCAACAGAACATGACATGTTTATAACAGAAGATATGCACAAAATATCCACAATATCATTGTCTCTTAAATTCAAAGAATACACACAGCTCAAATGTCCATTATACATTTTTAAAAATTGTGATGCATTTTACAATAAAAATAAAAGAACTATAAATGCATGCAATCACATGCATAAATATCATAAACGTTTTGTAAGTTGAAGATATTTAGACACAAATGAATACACACTGTATTCTTCTATATATAATGTCCAAAAAAGAAAAAAAAAACTAAAACAATAGTGTTTTCAAAGGTACTAGATATAGCTTGTAAACCATACTATTAAGTCATGTGCATATTTCTGCATGTGTCTTATATTTTACATAAATGTTTTATAAGAATTTTTAAATAGAGGGAGGTACTAAAAGCTGCTGACAAGGTTTATTATTTGTGTTGATTTTACTTTTAGATATGATATATATATGATATCATATATATATCATATATATATTATAACATTGTTAGGATCCTAAACCAGTTTATATAAATCTCACATTAAAATAAGAAAATTAATATATCATATAACCAGGAGTCTGTAGGTGGGATATGCTTCATGTTTTATTCATTTGGTGTCACAATATTTTCACTGACCATCCAGGTTCTCTTGTTTTCTGTACTGTCCTATCCAGAGTGTGCAACGATTAAGCCCCTAGGAGGCAGGGCTCACTTCAGTATTTCTGTGCAAGAATTCTCAGAATTGATCACTTCTGCTTAAGCTGTTCTTCTCCACACAAAAGGAAGATAAGCCAACACTTATTCCACTTAATGTTTCTGGATCCAAATTCCAGGATCATGATATACATTATAGTGCCCAACATATATCAGAAAATTATCTACCTGCAACAATCTGACAATGTAATAAAATATCTTATTTGGTAAAAAAAAAAAAAAGTATTAAAAACCAAAAAAAAAAAAAAAGTAGAATTGTAATCCCAAGGTAATTTTAGTGTAGGCATGTGTAATAAACATATGCTACAATAGGTCACATGATTTCCTGAGGGACAGAAATAAGAAGAAACATCTGACCTGACAGTGGGTAATTTTTCCTTGGTCAGCTATTTAATTTGGCAGCCAATGGTTTGAAAATCTGGGTAGTGCTGTCACATTCATTTTTTTTTTCCTTTATCACATGACTTGGGACTGGGAGGACTGTGCTTTTGAAGACTATATTTCTTTGTATATTCAGTTCCTTGGGATGGTGAGAGTTCAGGGATATTTGGGTTGTTTTAGCACTTCACCACTCAAAAGGGTATTGTTAGTCAACCATTAGATATCTTTGTTAATACGTGAAGTAAAGAATTCCCTGTCATGAGGTATCAAACATAAAAGGGATACGGAGGGTTATTAAGTTAGGGGGCTAGCCCAGAGTAAGAAAAGGACCCATATTAGGGTGCAGCCTGGCACAGAATGTTAGAGTTCAGACAGTTTGGAGAGTTTACATTTCAAAGGCTAATCTCTGCAAGGTGCAGAGCATCCTCAGAGTGAAGATGTCCAGATGGAGGACATCAGTCCAGCACAGATTATCAGTTCAAGAGAGGTGAGGGGACAGCCAGAGAGACAGTAGGATAGGGATGACAATAAGAAATTGGTTACACCTAAGACATATTATGGCTGAATTGTGCCCTCCCTAATTTATATATTAAAGTCATAGCTTCCAGTACTATTATAATAATGGGGTCTTTTCAGATGTGATTAAGTTAAAATGAAGTCATTAGGATGGCCTAGTCCAGTGTGAGAACAGGGTGTCATAAGAACAGGGAATGTGGACACAAATATGCAAAGAGGGAAACATCATGAAGACACAGAATGAAGGCCTGAGCTGGTTTACTCAGTGGTAGAGCATCAGCCCAGTGTGTGAAAGTCCTGGGTTTGATTTCTGGTCAGGGTTCACAGGAGAGGCACCCATGTGCTTCTCTACCCCTCCCGCTTGCACTTCTCTCTCTCTCTCTCTCCCCCTCTCTCTCTCCTCCTTCCTTGCAGCCACAGCTCAATTGAAGTGAGTTGGCCTCCAGCACTGAGGATGGCTCCATTGCCTTGCCTCAGGTGCTAAAATAGCTCCGTAGCCGAGCTATTTGGCAACTGCCCCAGATGGGCAGAGCATAGCTCCCTGGTGGGCTTGCTGGGTGGATCCCAGTCACGGTGCATGTGGGAGTATCTCTCTGCCTCCCCTCCTTTCACTAAAATAAAATTAAAAAGAAAAAAAAAGACACAGAGTTAAGATGGCCATCTCAAGCCAAGGAAAGAAGCCTGGACAGACCCTTTCCTCATGGCCCTGAGAAGAAAGTAACCATGCTGACTTCTTTTTCATTTTCTTTTTTCTTTTCTGAACTGAGAAGTGGAGAAGCAGAGAGACAGGATTCCTACATGTGCACGACCAGGATCCACCCAACATGCCCACCAGGGGGCGATGCTCTGCCCATCTGAGGAGTTGCTTCATTGCAACCAGAGCCAATCTAGCACCTGAAGTGGATCCATCCTCGGCACCTGGGCCAATTTTGCTCCAGTGAAGCCTTGACTATGAGAGGAGAAGAGAGAAACAGAGAGAAAGGAGAGGGGGAGGGGTGGAGAAGCAGATGGGTGCTTCTCCTGTGTGCCCTGGCCGGGAATTGAACTAGGGACTTTCATACACCAGGCCGATGCTTTACCACTGGCCTGGGCACCATGCTGACTTCTTGATCTAAGACTTCTTCTGACATCCAGAACTGTGAGAAAATAAATATTTGTTGTTTAAGCCACCTTAGAAAAAGTGATGAGGTCATGTCAAAGGAACACACAAGTCAGTATGGGAATATTTTCACATGTCTGTTATATTTTCTTATGGCAGTCCTTGCTACTAGTTGAGAAAATGAATATATTTAGGATAATGGGAGCCAAGTTTTTCACATTAGGCAAGGGAATTATAAAAATAAATAGGAAGAAAGGAACTAAAATAAACCTGGTAATTTTAAATTGGAATTGGAAGTAAATATATGAATTAATATAACACTACATGTATATTCCCTGGCCTGTACCACAAGGCATGCAAACTGCTATATCACATCTAGAGCCTATAAATTAGTTACCAAATACCACCTAACTCTTAACAAAAAACAATGGCTCTTTGATACCAGTTCAGTGTTAGGAAAAAGACAGGATGAATTGGAAATACCTTAATGAGGTAGGTCATGCCAGTGGAATACAAAAGTCAGTCTGGGGATATTTCCACAAGTCAAATCTAGCATGTTCTGAGCATCATAGGCCTATTATCTCTTTAACTAATTTTAATTAAAAAAATATAGTCCAAAAAGGATACAAATAAATAAATTGATGAAGAAAGAAATATTACATATTTTCAAAGTACTTCTATACAAGATATTTTTTAAATTCAAAATGAAACAGAGTTAATTCTATAAAGGAGAAGACTGGAAGACATAACCTTCCCCAAGCAGTCATGTGTGGTGAGGCAAATCAGAATCATGCCAGACCCTGTATATAGTATTCAGTGAGAAAAACAAAGCACACTTCTGCCAATGACATATCAGCTGGATATAATCATGAAGAAACATCATACCAACCCTCATTGAAAGGCAATCATAAATAACTAATATGCAGTTTTCAAAAGCATCAATCTCATGACAGTAATTGAAAGATTAAAGTAAATTAATACATGGAAAGTTTATTTTTCAGTGGGTGACTTGGCATGGCATGTACATTCCAAATAAATGATGGCTACTGGTAATATATGTTATAATAAAGAATTTAAATTTTTACAGAGTGAATTCTGTTATATATTCAATTATTTTAACTTCTGACTAGATTTCTCTTCACTATTATATTTTAATTTTTCTAGGCACTTGAGAAGCAACTCTAATGCTATACTTCTTTTTGGCATTCAAGAATTTAATACAGTACTTAGAATGTCACTTGTATAAAAAATATTTATTCAGTGATAATAGTTTACAATATTTCTGAAGGTCACTTACTGACTTTTAATATTATTTTTATTTTTATGGTGAAAACACAAGAGATCTACTCTCTTAACAAATATTTAAGGGTATAGTACAGCACTGTTGACTGTAAGTAAGCATTTTAATGCTTGGTTAAATTTAGGAATATGGAGCCTGACCAAGCGGTGACACAGGTTCGAAACCCCAAGGTTGCCAGCTTGAGCATGGGCTCATCTGGTTTGAGCAAAAGCTCACCAGCTTGGACCCAAGGTCGTTGGCTTGAGAAAGGGGTCACTCGGTCTGCTGTAGCCCCCTGGTCAAGGCACATATGAGAAAGGAATCAATGAACAACTAAGGTGCCTCAGCAAAGAATTCATGCTTCTCATCTCTTTCCCTTCATGACTGTCTGTCCCTATCTGTCCCTCTCTCTGTCTCTCTGTTTGTGTCACAAAAAAAAAAAAAAGGAATATGAATGGTTTGGGTTGTATTTTAAATATGCTTTTGAACAGTGCCTATGAAATAGAGGTAAAATCTACAAGGCTAGTTGGTCATAACACAATAAAAAATCATGAATTTTAGGAATAATCAGTAATTTACTTCAAGTTTTCAAAAGCATTTCTGATTTGGGCAGAATATAGAAAGTAGGCTAACTGGGAAGAAAAAAGAACATTTAAAGCAGCCTCTTTTTTCACCATTAATGGTTCATGGTTTATTTTATAATTTCTCAATTAGCTTGGGAATATCACAGAATCCAAGATAATATTTCAGTTTTTTGAAAACAGATTTACTAAAAATTATATTTAGTATACATCAACTTCAGTGGCTGGAAGAATAAAGCCTTAAATGTTTTGATTTATTATAAATAATTCAGGTTTTTTACTATGAATTAAAATCCAAGAACCTTTTTAAAAATTAAAATATTAATTAAAATAATTTCATATGTAATATTTAATTAACAGAATTACTTATATACGAATATTTTCAAATATACTGAGGGTTAATTAAGATTAAGATAGAAACTTCATTATATGTATGATTTCACATTACATATGACAACCTTGAAACATGACTTTATATAAAGTTTTAGACATAAGGAAAAAGAAACACTTATTTCAAAATTGAAATTGATTTTAATTGATGCACTCACTATCCCAGTGCTTTCCTATCCATATTATCCATAGCTTTTTTTTAGATTTTATTTATTCATTTTTAGAGACAGAGAGAGAGAGAGAGAGAGAGAGAGAGAGAGAGAGAGAAGGGGGGAGGAGCAGGAAGCATCAACTCCCATATGTGACTTGACCAGGCAAGCCCAGGGTTTCCAACCGGCAACCTCAGCATTCATTCCAGGTCAATATTTTATCCACTGTGCCACCACAGATGAGGTCCATCACTTTTTCCCCTCCAAAGTTAGAAACAGGGAGGCAGTCAGACAGACTCCTGCATGTACCCGACAGGATCCACCTAGCATGCCCACCAGGGGGCCATGCTCTGCCCATCTAGGGTGTTGCTCCATTGTGGCCAGAGCCATTCTGGTGCCTGAGTCGAAGGCCATGGAGCCATCCTAAGCACCCGGGACAAATTTTGTTCCAGTGGAGTCTTGGCTGCAGGAAGAGAAGAGAGAGATAGAGAGGAAGGAGAGGGGGAAGGGTAGAGAAGCAGATGATCGCTTTCTTGTGTGCCCTGACGAGGAATCAAACCTGGGACTTCCATAAACCAGGCCTACGCTATATTGTTGAGCCAACCAGCCAGGGCTGAGGCCCATAGTTTTTTAAAGTACAATTTCAGGGGTGAATAACTACAAATATATCTGGTTTATTTTCCCCCCAAACCAGACTCAATGGTCATATAAAAACAAAGTTATATTTTTTAATGTACTAAAGGAAAAAAAACTGAGTCTGTAAGATGTCCAATCCTGAACATTTTCCATTTAATACACATTTAAGACATGTCAAAACACATATTAATAATTTTAAAATTAAAAATTAAATATATGCAAACTAATTATGAACAAACATGTTGAAACTTTATTTTAATTAGTTTTAAAATTCTTATGCTTATTTTGCAATTAATAACTTATATAGCCTGACCAGATGATGGTGCAGTGATAGAGCATGGACCTGGGATGCTGAGGACCCAAGTTCAAAACTTCTATCTAGGTCACTGGCCTTACATGGGTTTATCTGACTTGAGCATGGGCTCACCATCTTAAGCATGGTGTCATCAGCTCGAGTTTGAGATCAAAGGCATGACTACATAGTTGCTGATTGAGCCCAAAGGTTACTACTGATTTGAGCCCAAGGTTGCTGGCTTGAGCAAAGGGTCACTAACTCAGCTGTAGCACTCCCCTCACCCTGGTCAAGGCACCTATGAGAAAGCAATCAACGAACAACTAAAGTGCTGCAACTATGAGTTGATGCTCTCATCTCTCTCCTTGTCTGTTCTTCTGTCTCTCTCTATAAAAACAAATAAAATTATGTAATGACTCTACTTTATTATTAAGAGGTCTTCAGCACTTCATATAGCATGAAAATAAAATGTCCAGACATTTAAAAACCCTTCTAGACCAGTAATTTTTATAAATTTTACACTATTTCTTTTATTATTTTTCCCAAAATAATTTTGAACTCAAACTTTTTCTCTCAATTAGCAGAAAATATTTGTTGCTTATATATGAAGTGCATTCTTCTAGAAATGTGATTATCAAACATTGTGCTACAAGAATTTTTTTTTAATTTTTATTTTATTTATTCATTTTTAGAGAGGAAAGAGAGAGGGAGAGAGAGAGAAGGGGGGAGGAGCTGGAAGCATCAACTCCTATATGTGCCTTGACCAGGCAAGTCCAGGGTTTTGAACCGGCAACCTCAGCATTTCCAGGTCGATGCTTTATCCACTGCGCCACCACAGGTCAGGTGATACTACAAGAATTTTTTAAACATTTAGTACCTGACTATTTAGTTGGAGGCACTAACCTCTTTTCCCAAACAAAACAAAACAAAATAAAACAAAACAAAAAAAACCCAGCATATAATAATAGCTGTCTGGTGTGAAAGAATCAAAATTATACCTATATTTTTGTTGTATAGTCAAAAAATATTTTTTTGGTGTGCCATAGAATGTTAGTTATTAGTTTATGTGTGCTATGAGATAAAAAATGGTTAAAAATTACTGCTCTTAGATGCATTTCAAAATCCTTCTACAAGACACTATTGGGCATTAACAACACAGGTTTATTTAAATAAAATATTGAGACTGGCTTATTTAGAATAACTTGCAGACATAATGTTTAAATTCTGGTAGCTTTTTCACTAAAAGATAGCATTATAGTTAGAAATTCTCAGAGAACTTTATTTCTCTTTATAGCCTTCACTCATCTCTGAGTTCAGCACAAATATGTATTTCCAAGAACTGTAACTTCAAACTTTGGTGTCTTCATTTTTTAGAAGTTCCTGTTTTATATCCAGTTTCTCTTGATTTGACCTCCCACTTTAAATGTGTACTAGGTTTTGAAGTCATCTCTCTGTCAGGTGTAGCCTGTAAAAGCACATGTTCTAAACTACCAGAGTTAGCAGTATAAAGCAAAAGTCACATTCACAGCCAAGTCACCCCTTTTAAAAATGTAAGTTTTGCAGTTTCTGATCTGTGTGAGATTCCCTGCATATATATTATTAATTTGGAAATAAGAAAAGTTTTCTAGGAAATATATTTGCTCTGTATTTTTAAATATTCTGAAGTTTTCTCTAAGAATTGAATGTTTCTTTTTCCCAGTAATTTTATTTTTTACTCATGTGTTGTGGAATAAAAATTCCAACTGCAGTTAGTTTAAATCATTTGATTTATTATTTAAATTGTTTGTATGGCCATAGATAAAGGAGAAGTTTTTAATCTTGTTAGGTTAAAATAATTGTTAATGTTTCATAAGGCAGTAAGTAAAATTCCAAAAAAATAAAAATAAAACTGTCTGAAGTATTTTAACTTATAGTATTAAGAATACAGATAAATTACATAATTTCTAAGGTGGACATGTTAAGTTTTTTCTGGAATCTTTAAAAATTCTAACCTTAACTAAATGTATCCTGTTCACTTCCCTGTATCATTTTTTCATAACATGAAGACAGAAAACAAAGAACAAAGTTGCTCTTATTAAACAACAGAAAGCTGGTCTTTGAATGCTTTCTTTTTTAATTTTTTGTATTATTTTATTGATTTCTTTTTTTTTTCTGAAGCTGGAAACGGGGAGAGACAGACAGACTCCCGCATGCGCCTGACCGGGATCCACCTGGCACGCCCACCAGGGGCGACGCTCTGCCCACCAGGGGGCGATGCTCTGCCCCTCCAGGGCATCGCTCTGCCGCAACCAGAGCCACTCTAGCGCCTGGGGCAGAGGCCAAGGAGCCATCCCCAGCGCCCAGGCCATCTTTGCTCCAATGGAGCCTTGGCTGTGGGAGGGGAAGAGAGAGACAGAGAGGAAGGAGGGGGGGGGGAGTGGAGAGGCAAATGGGCACTTCTCCTATGTGCCCTGGCCAGGAATCGAACCCGGGTTCCCTGCACGCCAGGCCGACGCTCTACCACTGAGCCAACCCACCAGGGCCTATTTTATTGATTTTATAGAGAGAAAAGGGGAGAGTGAGAGAGAGAAGAACATTAATCTGTTTGTGTATGAGTCCTGATCAGGGATTGAACTGGCAACTCTCGTGCTTCGGAACAATGCTCTAAATAACTGAGCTATCCAGCCAAAGCATGTTTTCTTTTTATGTGATGATTTTCAAATCTTTAGAAACTGTAACATGCATAATAACAATGGTTATATTTTAATTCTTTTTATCTGTAGCATCTATATGTAGCTTTCTCTATTTTCAAAAGATATATAACAAACCAAGAAGTACACAGAATTTAGCACAGTGTAAAGCAAGATAGAGGAAGAAAGGACACCCTGAACAATAAAAATACCATATACTGAATGAGATTAAAAGCAAATTACACAAAGAAGAATAAAATATTAGTGAATTTAAAATTTCCACAAGAAAAATCACACCCCCATCCAAGTAAGTAAACCAAACAAATAAAAAACAATGCATCATAATTGGTCAGCTTTAGGAAAATTTCAATCAGTCTAATTTATGTAAATTGGAGTTCCCAAAGGAAAGGAAAGAAAAAAAATACAAACAAATAATGCCTAAAAACATTTCAAATGTGATGGAAACTATAAACTGATACAAGTTCAAGGAGACCTATGCATGAGGAACACAAAGAAATATATTTCCATCTACATCATAATCAAGTTTCTCAAACCCATAAAAAATAGAAAAAACAAAACAAAATGTACTCTAATAAACTAACAATAAAAATGAGTATTATAAATAATAATCCACAAAAGGCAAAAAGTCAAGTAAATGAATACTCTAATTAAATATAACTGATGTAAATATCCCAATTAAGTGACAGGGCTTATCACACTGGAAAAAAAAAATTCACTATATGGTACCTAAATAAGTCCTATTAAATATAAGAAAAAAATATTTTTTCAACGTGGGCTGAAGAAAAATATACTGACATCAATCAAAAAATATCTTATAGGCATTAATTTATATAATAGATTTCATAGCAGTGATAAATATAAGAAATTAAAAATATAATCTCATAAGTCTATAATTGTCAGTTTCTCAACAAGACATCATATATGAAACAAAAGAAACTAATAGAATGGCAAATAAAAGCAAACCTATAATTATATTCCAATTTAATATAATCCTCTTCATAATAATAAAATAATCATACAGAGATCAAAAAGAATATAAAATGACTATCCATCTACTTGACCTAATTAACATTTATAAAGGCAATTACATAAAACAGCAGGATGCACATTTTTTAAAGTATATATATGACATTTAGGAAGATATCATAATATGGCCCATATAAGTTTTGGTATACTTATATATATATAAACAGTTATCAGCTTGTTGACTTTTATTTATTTATTTTTAATTTTTGTGTATGTGTGAGAGAGAAAGACCGACAGAAAGGAAGAATGAGAGATGAGAAGCATCAACTTGTATTTGCAGCACTTTTAGTTGTTCATTGGTTGCTTCACTTATGTGCCTTGACCAGAATGCTCCAGACAAGTCATTGACCCCTTGCTTAAGCTAGAGACGTTGGGCTCAAGCCAGAGACATTTGGCTCAAACCAGCAACCATGAGGTCATGTCTATGATCTCATGCTCAAGCCAGTGACCCCCCACTCATCCTGATGATCTCAAGGCGTCAAACCTGGGTCCTCAAAATCCCAGGTTGACATTCTATCCACTGCATCACCACCTGGTCAGGCAACAGTTACCAGATTTTTAGAAAGTTAAATATACATTTATTAAATAATCTAGCCACTGTAGTTGAAATTTTTACCCAATAAAAATGAAAACATTTGTTCAAAGGCTTGTACCTGACTGCTTATAGCAGCTTTATTTTTGTAATAGCCAAAAACTGGAATCAATCCAAATTTCTCCCAACAAGGAATATATGTCTATATAACCACATAGTAGAACATAATGCAGCAATTAAAAAGAGTGAATACAGTCATAGTAACTAGGTGAATGAATTTCTAAATAATTATGAAGAGCTGAAGAAACCAGAAAATAGATAATTTTCTAGAAAATGCAAACTAATATATAGTGGTAGAAATAAGATCAACAGTTATTGTGGACAGAGAAGGGGGTCAGGGATGGATGGAAAAGATTGTAAAGATGTGCAAAAATCTTTGGAGTGAAGATATATTTGTTTTCTTGGTTGTGGTTTATAGTTTCATAAACATACAGATATGCCAACATTTATCAAATAGTTCACTTAAATATGTGGCATGTAATGTTTGTCAGTTTTACCTCAATGAAGCTTTAATTTAAACAATAATTTAATAGGAACACTTTTTTACTTGTCTCTGTTTTTCTTCTCTCTCTTGATAGTTAAATAAATTATCTTATGGAAATTAAAAGACTCAAATGTCGTATCTGTGTCAAGCTCCCCTAATAACAGGTTAATAATTTCTTCTGTTAAGAGACAAATTATAATTAACTGGCAAATGGCCAAGCAACCTCCAGGCCTGCTGTTACATAATGTGCAAAGTTCTATACACATATACTTATGTATCAAAATAGTTTTTACTTATCTGATAAAACTGAATTCAGTTAATATTTAAAATAAAATAACTTTCTGTCTTTCAATAATTATTTCACTATCCCTAAGATAATTTAACTGTTGCCTTAATATGTTAGGGCTGTTATAACAAAATACCAGAGATTGGGTAGCTTATAAACAACAGAAATTTGTTTTTCTCAAAGTTCTGTGGTCTGGGAAGTCCAAGATCAGGCTGCCAGCACTGTCAAGTGAGCACCCTCTTCCTGGTTCATAGAAGATGCCTTTTTCCTGCATCCTCACATGGTGGAAGGGCCCTTTGAGCTCTGCAGGTACTTTCTAAGTACCAATCATGAAGTTTTCACCCTCATGACCTAAATATTTCTAAAAGGCAACACCTCTTAATATTATCACATTAGGCATTAGAATTCAACACAGTAAATTTGGGGGCAAACATTCAGATCATAACTTTTGTGAATTTCTATTTGTATAAGTACGCAACATGATGTAAATTAGGATAACTATTTAGTATCATGTTATTAATGAACCAAGATTGGTACACATATATTTCCATATTGCATACGTGTGAATACAGACTTTGTACTGTATAAGTGGATAGTTAGATATACCAAGCATTCCTACAATGTGAACAAAGCAAAAAAGCTAGAGATCTAGAAAAAGCTAAGTATAAAGAATTATAGTCATGCAATAATAATGCTCAAAATAACTTCAATTTTCTGAACGAGATTGCCTAATTCAAGTACAATAAACACATCTTGAATAAATCTGACCTAGGATTAGGTTGATCTCTGTCCCCAGAAACCCAACAAATGTAATATCCTAGTAATTTTATTAATGTCTCTTCTGGACATTTTATAAGAAATATATGGGCAAAAATAATAACATTGTAAGGTTTTAACACCAGCATATTGGCCATTATTTTGAATATCAGGTATAACTAATAACTCAGCAGCCCATGGCATAGTTAAGATATACAGTTAATGTAACAATGAAATCACATTAATCTGAATGTGCACATTATAATAGGTTAAGACCTCATTCTACCTGCCTGCACAATGTTCTATTTTGAACAATTCATCCTACCCAAGTACCACAGACCTCTCCAGTGGATGCTTTTTATAACTTATCAATATTCCTTGGATTTACTTAATTAACAATCTAGTTCTTTGGTTCTGTAATGTTCTATCAATTAGTCATTTTCCTTAGTACAAATCAAGATGGCTATTAAGTAACTCATTAATTAAAAAACTAGAGTCAAAGGAAGTGTCTGATATTATACCACAGGTAGTTTAATAAAGTTCAGGACTCCTGTATAATGGAGGAATTTTTTCTTGTCACATTCTTAGTGAAAACAACTTTCCATGGTGCCACAAAGAAAGGACAGCTAATCAGTGCTATAGGAACTCGGAGAGAAAGGAGAGTATCAGCAGAGCAGCACTGAGAGAGAATTAGAGAAATCACTCCATGGTGCAAAGTCAGGAATTTTTTATAAAGAATTTTTAAAAAGGTCAAACATCATATGTTCCAGAATTATATGTGTTTTATCTGTGTGTGTACCTGTGTATGCACACAGGCACAGATCTGAATACATTAAGGATAAGAATAGAAAAAGACTAACATATACAATAAAAAAAAAACAAATAATATCGAGCTACAGTTAAGAGACTGAGAACTCTGCTATTTTGATTTTTAAAAAAAGGCAAGAAATAATATCATTAGAGAAAAACCCATTTTTTACCTAAAATAGAATAACTCATAGGAAAAAACACTGCACAATATAATATCAATATTATTTTCAGATAAGATCTGTTGTACACTAAACTATCATTGTACTAATTATTGTTTTATACTTGCTCATACTTTGTTTACACTTGTAAGTTTCTTGCTTCTTTGTCATGTATCTCTGCAAGAAGAATATATTTCTCTAACCCACTAATTCTAGGCTAGCTATAAAATTGCAAATGGATATGACATGCAATACGCCTAAGCTATAAATTTAAATGTCATTGTATGGCTTGATTATGCACTGTTACCTGGACTCTTTCTTGAGTACTGGCTTTCTGCTGTGATAATAAGAGAAGACATGTAGAACTGAGATAGGTCCAAACAAATGTGACTGAGAATTTCTCAGGTAATCCAAGTAGATTTACACCCAAAATCATAAATAAACTCAAGAAAAAAATGTTTATTGTTTTATACCATTGAGATTTGGTGTTGTTTGTTATTTATTTATTTATTTATTTATTTATTTATTTATTTATTACTGAAGAAAAAGCAGACTAGTATTCCTTGAAGGAGATGTTAGAAATAAATATAAGCACCATGACTTTCTTTTTATAATTAAGTTACTATATATATAATTATAATTTTTACTATCTAACATATCGTACATCATTTATTCTAAGATTCTAGTTAACAACATCATATTTGTTGGTATGTTTTTGTTTGTTTCACCCTGGTTTTGCAATGATGTCCCAAAGCAACAAGTTACCAAATCCCTTCAAGCATTATTAAGAAAGGATATATAATTCCCAAGAACCCAACTAATGATGTACAGTCAGGATTGTAATATCACATGTTCACAGTCTAAGTTAGAAATCACCTTTACTATAAAATGGAGTATTAGTTAAAGGAATTTATTTAGCTAAGTATGAAATAAATGTCTTATAGTATGCACTATTTAGCATTCAATCTCAATTTATAATGAGCCTTTACAGCTCCTTTTCGTAACTCATTACTGTTTTTTCTTTTAAAATATGGGAACAGTCAGCTAATGACTCTACTCAACACAAATAATTTTTTTTTTTTTTTTTTTTTTTTTTTTAGTGAGAAGATGGGAGGCAGAGAAACAGACTCCTACATATACCCTGTCTGGGATCTACCAGGTAAGCCCACTTCTGGGGGATGCTCTGCCCATCTGAGGCCTTTGCTCCATTGCAACTAAAGTCATTTTTTAGTGTCTGAGGTGGAGGCCATGGAGTCATCCTCAGTGCCCAAGGCTAACTCACTTGGGCCAATTGAGCCATGTCTGTGGGAGGAGAAGAGAGAGAGAGAGAGAAGGGGAAGGGGTCAAACTAAAGGGGAAAATGGTTAATTCTTTAAAGGTGTTGAATTTCTCTAATTCCTTAAATACTATATATTTACCTATTAACAGTGTTGAATTTTTTAAATTCCCTAAATACTATTTGCCAGAGGAAATTAAAAATAATTTGAATGTACTGTATTTGTTATTAGCTAACTCCCCAAAGTACACAGTTTATAGCTCAAAAAGATGGCTAGTTGATTGAATAATTTAAAAATATACATCTTTCATATATATATATATATATATATATATATATATATATATATGCGTGCAAGGATAAATCTGAATTTTAGACTGCACAATTTGTGTGTAAATCTTAAATATACAATTTAGTTTGTAGCTTTTTATGGGCAAGGGGGGTCTCAAAGCCACCCATCTTTCTACAAGTGTTTAATTTTAGGTTCTTTTATTTAAGCTTATTAGCAATTTCTGGAATGGTCAACATTACAATGCTCCCCCTCACCCAGCAACCCAAACCTAAAGCATAAACAAAAAGGAAAAGGAAAAATAAGAAACTGATTTTCAAAATATACTGCAGAGTAGACATTCGTATAAGAAAGAACTGTGGTTTAAATGTTTATGAATCATATTACAGGGGAGATTAAAGGCTATTAAGAGTATGAAAGTATTTAGACTTATTATTCTTCAGAGGAAACCTTTGGGGTTTTAAAATATTGCAGCTACATGATCCGTGGTGCTTTTTTCCCCTTTCCTTTGTATATAACCCTAGGGCGTCAGGTAATTTCCTTAGCTATGAGTTTAAATGTCTGATCTATTTTTCTTCTAAATGTTTTGCTTTTCTGTGTTAACCTTTTTTATCCATCTATATTTAGTTTGGTCTGTAAATTCTAAAAGTGCTGACTGAACTATCTCAAAGGACAATAAAGAAAATAAAAATGGACCTGAAATCAAGGAAATAATTTTAACTGTTTGTAGTCATTCTTAAGAGAATACTTACTAGTGAAATAGCACAATTTCATAGACAGGTTGTCCTCTGAAATGAAAGCATATGGGAATATTATTCCTACTAATTAATAGATCACAGCATTTGCCAGAACTTTAGAAAATACGTAGACTAAATGTTTTCTTTTGAGTTTATAGGAAAGAAAAATCATGCTCATAGAGCTAAAGGTCACACAACTAGCTCCTTATTAGATTGATAAATATCAACAAGATACCCTGATCTCTAAGAAAGCATAGGTTCAGTTTTAAAATGTTTCCTTAGGTGATTTATGCATTTTTAGAAAAAACTTGGCTCATCATTCAAAATAACATTTTGTATTATGAACTGATTTCATTTAATTGTTAGTATGTTTAAGGGATGTAGTATGAGTTAATTTTTATAGTGTTTTTATATTTTAAATGTAAGCAGCACCTCTAGTTTCTGCTCAGACATGTAACAAACTTGAAAGTAATCACTTCCTTCCTCACAAGAAAAAAAGTTGAACAATCTGAAAATCAACTCTTCATAGATCCATCAGAAAATTTAAGTCATACAGCTGCCCTGAAAACTTGACATACAGGCAAATAAAGAGAATCATATTTCATCAGGAACAGAAACTGTTACTACAGCTTGAAAATGGCCAGATACATAAAGAATAATTGAGTAAATGCTATAAACTAAGTATGGCCTAGTTTGAAAGATAAAACCTCCTCCTTGGGCCTACCTATGCAGGGTCTCCACTCTGTGAGTTTTACTCCCAGAAGTCTCACCAAAATTTCAGAGTAAAGAACAAATAAAAATGCTCTCTTACTGCCAGCTGGCAGAACAGAGACACATCAATTTTGAAATAAACCCAGAGAACTCTGTTCTCTTTAACAAAGGCATTCCTTCAAGGGAAACGGTTTTTTTCCAGAGCTTATTTAACTTGAGTTTCACCGGAGCCTAATCAACTTGTTGAAAGGAAACATACAACTCCAACCTTTATATCAATGTTTATGGTAGATTTATTTTTAATGGCCAAAAATTGGAGGTAAGAAAGATGTCCTTCAGTAAGTGAATGAATAAACAGACCATGATGCAAAGAAATATTATAAGAAAAGGAAATCAAATCACACAAAAAATGGGGGAATCTTAAATGCATGTGGCTAAGTGAAAGAAAAGAGTCTGAATGCCTCCTATGTATATACTGTATGTTTCTGTCAATGTAAAATTTGCACTGGACAAAGTTAAACAGGCAGGGAGAATTGATTCAAGACTTACAGTACAGGAGAGTGAACTCAAATCCATTGAAGCAAAAGTCAGAGGAGGTGATAAGCACAGGGTCTGTCCAGAGGAAAAACATTGGAAGAAGTTAGAGGAGAGCTTGATGAGATGTACACAATACATTGAGTAACTCCTGAGTAAATGTTATTTCTTATGAAAAAATTTTCCCTTTAATTAAACCATCTGTGTTTGATAACACTGAGGAACAAAATTTTGGTTGCATCCACAAAAACACATGTTCCTACCTAATTTGAGTGTGCTGATTTCAAAACTGACATTAGTTTTTCTCTGTAAGCTACAGTTTTTCGCATTTCAAGGTTTTAGGTTTTCATCTTATTGTAAAATTTTCAACATTTAGTTTAACATAATGAAGTAGAATGTCTTCTTGGGTATCATTTTATGAAAATATAATAATTTATATAATGCAGTAAATACACTAATACACTAAAATATATAATTGCATCAGAATTTTTCTACAATTTCAAAATAGAACATATTAAAAAACTTAGTTTAATCATAAAATTTATGCAAAACTTATTTAAATTCTATTCAGGCAAAAATTTGCGTTTGTAGCTCTTGTGTTTGTGTACTTGTTGAGGACAGTCTCGTTTGATGCTCCAACAGTAGTCTGCCATCATATTTCTGTCCCATCGCCCCTGATAACGCTCTTCCATCATCTTCAGATCTTGATGACAGCACTCTCCCTGCTCTTCACTAACAGGTCCAAGGTTTTTGAGAAACTTATCTAAGTGACTGTTCAGGAAGTGAATCTTAATGCTCATGTTACATCCAATGTCTCAAAAAGCCAACAGCATCCTTTGAACCAGAAGTTCATAGTTTTCTGCTTTTTTGTTGCCAAGAAAGTTCTTTATAACTGCCACAAAAGACTGCCATGCTGCTTTCTCCTCCTTATTCATCGTCCTGGAAAATTCTTCGTCATGTCTAAGGGTTCAAATTTGAAGTCCATTGAATACACCTGCTTTTATCTTCCCGAAAGACAAGGCAGGAAAAGCAGAAATAATATATATGTTGAAAGCATTCACTTTCTCTATTCAAAGCCTGAACAAATTGCTTCATTAAGCCAAGTTGGATGTGAAGTGGGGGAAAAATGATCCTGTCTCTATTAACTACAGTTTCATTCACAATATTTTGCATCCCTACTTCCAGAGCTTCATGTTTTGGCCACTCCTTCTGTGTCCAGTGTTTCTCCAGAGCTCGGCTGTCCCACAAACATAGAAAGCAGGATACTTTGTGAAACCTCTCTGTTGTCCTAGCAGAAAATTTACATTTTAAGATCCACACAAATGAACCAGTTATGTTCCTCATATGTTAGAAAGTTGAGGACAATTTTTATGTCATTATAATCTTCTTGTAGATGAGTTGAATAACCAATTGGAACCACTGCATAAACATTACCATTGTGTAGGAGAACACATCTCAGACTCCATTTAAAGCTGTCAAGAAATAGCCGCTATTCTGTTGGATTGTAAGTGGTAACACCTAGCTGGCTGAGAAGACTACTGATATCATGACAGTAAACAAAGTTTTTGTCTTCAAAAAAAATTTCACAAAAATTTGTTCATGCTTCCTGAAATGAGATACTTTAGCTGACTGGTGAAGTTCATTTTTTTCTTAAAACTTGGAGGCTAATAACTCAGCTGCTTTCTTTGATAGGCCCAAATCTCTTACTAAGTCATTCAATTCGGGTTGGCTAAACTCCTGAGGGGTTAATGACTACTTGACATAAAAAGAAGACCCTTCAGATTCTACAACCATTTCCTCATGCATCTTATCAAATACACTTGATCACCATGTTCACTTTCTTTGTCCTTAGAAGAAATAAAACCATTGAAAACTGGAACCGGGAGTATCTCAGAGTCTTGGATATGTCGTATTGCTGAAGGAATATTAGGATATGTGATCATATGCCATTTTTTCTTGCCAATGTCATTTGTATGGATCAGACAGAAATAACAGTCACTGCTGTGGTCCTTAGGTTTACGCCAAACCATGGAATACCAAAAGGCATTTCTTTGCATTTTCCTTTTGTCCAGTCACAAAGCATTTCCTCAAAATTGTGACACACAATATGAGGAGCCCAATTCTTGTCTTGATCGCCAAGGGGAACGTAGGCAATATATGCACATGTCACAAGTGATGAAATATTGTGCCTTTGACGTTGAAGTGTGTAACAGCCATATATATAATAGAAGGTGTCAGGACTATTCTTACATTTATGCCTACTTGAAGAAGCCATGATTCAATCTTAAAACAAAATAAAAGGATGTTTTTATCAGATAATAATTTTTTTACATTTATAAACAACTACAATTATGTAAAAGTGATGTTTTAAAATATTAATTGCCTTGTGGTTATGTTCAATCCAAGAGTCGTTGCCCTTTCACTCCAATTTAAAAACCAATGCATGCTATTAACTGTAACAAAAAGAAATTAAAATTGCATAAAAACTAGAGCATGTACCAAAAAATGAATTTCAGATTTGGAATCAGCAATGCAGAGATATATAAAAAAAGTTCTAAAACCACATGCAACAGAAAATTTAAAAAAAAATTGTTCCCCAGTGTAATTGGTAGCCATGGAAGTCAGGCTCTCATATTGGCAAGGAGACTGAAGGATAAGTTTTCTATCTTTTACCATGTTTAAATTTCAAAGAGACAGTTACATGATCCTTAATAAAGTATGTGTTGGGGTTGTAAAAATGGCTAGTACTTGGGGGGAAAAATGTACATATATTACAAAAGGGCAAAGTAAGAATTTAGGATTACAAGTCATCTAAAGTAAATGGTCTAAGAAAAGGATGGTTAGGAGTTATAGTCAGAAAGAAACCTGTCTAAAATTTACTTAAACAGAATAGAATATTAAGGCAATGTCAGTCAATTCCAATTACATGACATTTTCGAAAGAAGAAAAACTATAGTG
Organism: Saccopteryx bilineata; assembly: GCF_036850765.1. Lineage (NCBI taxonomy): Eukaryota > Metazoa > Chordata > Mammalia > Chiroptera > Emballonuridae > Saccopteryx > Saccopteryx bilineata. The sequence goes on from NC_089495.1 coordinate 83,034,260, forward strand.
ATGGTAGAAGGATCTGTAGTTGCTGGACTGTAGAAAAATACATAATGAAGGCAGGGATAGATAGCAGGTAGAAGCACACAGAATTTTTAAGGCAGTGAAACTCTTCTACATCATAATAATGGATATAAGACATCTCATAGAACTGTATAACACAAAAAATGAGCACTAATGTAAACTAAGACATTTAGTTAATAATAATATTTAATATTGGCTCATCAATTGTAATAAATGCATGTTTTAATAATGGGAAATATGGATGCTGAGAAGTCTAGAGAGTAGAAGGGATCTATCAAAATTCTTCACACTTTATTCAATTTTTCTGTAAAGTAAAACTGTAAAGTAAAAATGATTTTATTGTAAAATAAAAATAAAAATATTTTTAAATATTTATCATTTATATCACCCAACTGTTTCATGTTAATTATTTGTACTAATCATTTTCACAAGATAAGATCAGATTATCTTAAATATTTGCTATATATTATTTGAGATTATACTATACTTATATTAAATATTAAATATATTGCATAACATTATTAATATAATAAATTTGAAAAGAGTTTATTTCACATATTTTTATACTAGGAGCTCAATACATTTATTTCTTATTTTCCATTTAGAAAGTTTTCTTCTAAAGCTTGACTTATCTGAGTTACTTATTGTTTAATCAAATATCCTATCATTATATATTATATTATATCATTATATTATATTTTATATTATATCATTATATTATGTTATATTATATTTATTATATTATATTATATTATATTTTGAAAGAAACTATATTATCTGCATTGTGTTTCTGTCTAAATTTTCAATTTATAGAATCTAAATTGTTTTTTCAAGGACAAATTACTAGTCTTGCCTTCTACTGAGCTATACATGAAATGTCAGTCTAGAAAATACTTGCTTCTGTAAAACTATCTTATTGCAGTCATATAGCTATTCATATTTTGGAAGGATAAATATATTAAGATATGTTTTTCCCAAGACTAAAAAAAATTAAATTATATACTAAGATAGGCACAAAACAAACTATTTGATATGTGATGTTAGAGACTAGACAGCAAAAGTAGTAGAGTTTTATTTTATTACAGGTTCTATTTTTGGTGACTAAACCATCTAGAAGACTACTAATGATAACATTTTAAAGCCCATGGTTTATAAAGGCATGACAGATTGCAAATTTAAAACAAGATTATTGTCTACACTTGTTGAAACCAACCGCACTTGTCTCCAGAAAGTAACAATGACTAAAAAATTTACAGTGGTAGTTTCTTTGAACCTCGCTTTTTATTTGGAATATTCATTTGAATATGCCTCTCCCATCACAGTGTGAGGTTAGAAGAGGAAGTGTCTTAGATTTTATAACTTTGTCTCAAGTGTAGGTGTATTTAAGAGCATGCTTAAAATAACATTAAAAATATTTCTTTTCTTATTTTTCTTAGTTTAGTGTTGATTGACTTTTTCTAAATTACTTTCCTTTAGTGTTAAGTGATATCAAAAGAAAATCAGTGAAGAAAACGCCAACTCTCTATAATTAGGAAAATATCCTTATAACAGATCACTTCTTATCATCAGGCTTATACAATTTTATATTTTTCTTGAATCTCACCTCTCAGCTTATCTCCAACAGGAAAATAAAGTATATGTATTTTAAAACTCCACATCTCCACTATATGAAATGGATTTAATGTAGAGGGACTCACAAGCAGGCCTCTGGACTTGTGTTGATTTATAAATTGTCTGCTATAAGTCCATGACACGATATTTTTAAATTTTATATCATTTGAAAAATATAGGTAAATCATGATTTACATTCTTAGGCTTTTGATAGAGTAAACGTATATTTGAAAAATATAATAGAAGTTAATTTTGGGGCCTTGGTATGGCATCATTTTTAGTTTTATTTTTCTAGTGTTGCACTTTTTAAAAATTTTGATCAAAGATCTATTGTTCATCAGCAAATCGTAAATAAATAAATAAATAAACTTGTTATTTAGAAGGCAGTTGTTCACTGTTATGTAATTTGCCCCCATCAGTCTTGCAGAGTTCTGAAGAACAGAAGCCCTGGAGTCGATTTTCAAAGTTCAGATCCCAGGTGTACTATTTCTTTCTATGAGACACTGGGTAGCTAGCTATTAATGGTGTCTCTCTCGTGTTGTGCATGTGGCATTTAGCTCTGTGTCTGACATCAGCTAAATGATCAACAAATGTCAGTAACATCTATTATTGTTTTTCTCTGAGTCAAAGAAAATTTCTCATCCCACTTTCTCCCAAGTGAATCCTCCCAGTTAGTTCTGCATCCTGGTCTGAGAAAAATAAAACAAAAAAGCACAATATATGTCCAATACTGATTTCCAGAACTGTGAGAGGAGGCAAAAATGTACTTATAAATTGAGAGGCTAATCCAGGGAGGAATACCTTTGAAACTTACAACTCTAAGTCAAAATAATACCTTAACCATGCAATAACTATGCATTAGGTAATTAAACAAATACCAGACTTACCAACAAATGTAATACCTGTCTTTCTTAGTATATGGAAACAGAATCTTCATTATTTGTTCACTTATGTCTGCTTGTGTCACCTCATAATGTCTTGTAGTTAGAGATATCTCAAAAAAAAAAGAAGTTTAACCAGGTAAGTAAATATCAAAGTAAACAGAGATATATAGCTGTTGTTTTCTTCTGCTTTGGTAGCTCATCTAATAACAAAATAAAGAGAAAGAGTGAAATCAGAATTTTCTCATTCTGGAAATTGTTTTGTTCATATTTGTTTGTTACAGAATCTGTGTATATCTTCTGGTCAATTAATTATACCATATGACAACAAAGTAAACCTCTTTGACTCTAAAATAGTATGCTTAAAACTTGGGGGGTAAGGCCCTGGCCGGTTGGCTCAGCGGTAGAGCGTTGGCCTAGCGTGCGGAGGACCCGGGTTCGATTCCTGGCCAGGGCACACAGGAGAAGCGCCCATTTGCTTCTCCACCCCTCCGCCGCACCTTCCTCTCTGTCTCTCTCTTCCCCTCCCACAGCCAAGGCTCCATTGGAGCAAAGATGGCCGGGGCGCTGGGGATGGCTCCTTGGCCTCTGCCCCAGGCGCTAGAGTGGCTCTGGTCACGGCAAAACGACTCCCCGGAGGGGCAGAGCATCGCCCCCTGGTGGGCAGAGCGTGGCCCCATGGTGGGCGTGCCGGTTGGATCCCAGTCGGGCGCATGCGAGAGTCTGTCTGACTGTCTCTCCCTGTTTCCAGCTTCAGAAAAATGAAAAAAAAAAAAAAAAAACTTGGGGTGTAAACAACCTAAATAATAAAAACAATAACTAGGGGATAAATTAAACATGAGTATTCTAAGTCCTTAATATTTGTGAAGCACTGAGATGCAGAACTTTATAGGGCACATCCCTATCTCTCTTGATTTGAATATCACGTGTCTCAGATTAACCAATAATTTTTTTAGAATATTGCATTTGTAGCAATCATTCTTTACTTTAGAAGTCATAGTTCTTAAAACAACCTGACAAAAGCTAGTGACACACAATCAATAATACTCATTAAAATATGCATAAAGATTATATGAGTGTTTAATTTAAAAAGAGTCATGAAGCTCCCATAAGAAAATGAACCCTGGTCCTGGCCAATTGGCTCGGTGGTAGAGCACCGGCCTGGCGTGCAGGAGTCTCGGGTTTGATTCCTGGCCAGGGCACACAGGAGAAGCGCCCATCTGCTTCTCCACCCCTCCCCCTCTCCTTCCTCTTTGTCTCTCTCTTCCCCTCCCGCAGCCAAGGCTCCATTGGAACAAAGTTGGCCCGGGCACTGAGGATGGCTCTGTGGCCTCTGCCTCAGGCGTTAGAATGGCTCTGGTTGCAACAGAGTGACGCCCCAAATGGACAGAGCACCGCCCTCTGGTGGGCATGCCGGGTGGATCCCGGTAGGGCACATGCGGGAGTCTCTCTGACTGCTTCCCCATTTCCAACTTCAGAAAAATAAAAAAAAAAAAAAAAAAAAAAAAAGAAAAGAAAAGAAAAGAAAAGAAAATGAACCCTAAGTTTAACAACTTTTCTTCATAGGCTTTTTAAACACCCTTCTGCTCCATTGCTTCATAAAAAATTCAAATTTCTCTCTCAAAAATGCTCCTTTTCATTGGCTTTTAAATTGTAGTCTTTTCTCATATGCAAAAATATAAGTTAAACTATTAAACTACAACACATTTTTTAAAATATTTTATAAAAATTTGACATTATCTTTCTTTTAATAGTAAGTTTCAGATTTTGATTACTGATATACCTATAATTTTTAATATTTTATGTGTCATATTTTTTCACTTTTTTCTTTATTCTTTTATTCTATTATATTTAAGAGCTTTAGCTTCTTTATTTTATTTTTCTCTACTTATAATGAAATTGATCTTATTCTGATAATGTAAATGTTACACATCTATTCTAAACATGCATAAAAACTTTTAATTATTTTATTTTTGTAATTCAAGTTAAAAATATATTAGAATTCTTTAAATCCAAATTTAAATCTTTCATTATGTATAATACTGATAGAATTTTAAACCTCCATGACAAATAATTAATAAATAATTTTTACTCAGCATTTATACATGAACAGTTTTATAATTTTTTTCACTAATGTCATGAGTCTGCCAGTTATTAATTTGAAATTTTATGTCTAGAAATATTATTTCACACTTATCATTAACATTATTTAAGTAACAGTAATTTGGAGAAATACTACTTTAGACTTATGGTAATTAAGGTTGATAAAAGTCTTTCTTCATAATTTATCTTACTTTGTTTTGTTTTCAGGACAGCTTTTAAAATTTTATTTCTTGAAGAAATGTATGTGAATTTTTACTATTATGCATTTAGCTATTATTATGTATGCTTATTATTTTGTATTTTAATCCTTTGGAGAGGGCCCATTTTTTAATTATAAGAAATTATTTAATATTAAATTTTAATATTTTTTACTAATTTTCATTTTTAAAAGAATACCTACTAAACATTTGACTTTTTATTTTGTATTTTATTAAATTCTCTATTATAATTTATATATTTTAACACTTCTGCCTCTGATATGTGTGCTTTTTTATGTATATTCTAAAACATTCATTTTTAAAATATATTTAATATCAGTGATAGTATATGGCAATATTTTAATTGTTTTATCCCAATTCTTATTAATATGTTATCATAAACTTACCTTATGGTTTCTATTTCTTATTTTGTCTTATTTATATTTTAAACTTTCATATGTTGGAAACTCCCTCAAAGTCTTATATTGTTTCTTGTGTTTGGTGAGAAATTATCCAAATTGTGAATTAGCTGACTTCATTCATCTCCTGAGTTTATTTTCTTAGTAATTTGCAATTTTTTTTTCTTGATTCAACTGCAATTGTATTGTTATGATGAAAGAGGCTTGTGTCCTCTTATCTTCTGTGGATACACATGGGTATTAGCCTTGGTGTAATTTTAAGATTAATGTTTAAGTTTGGAGATACCGAGCCATGTATTTAGTGAGATTTCAGGTCCCATGTGCATATTTACTGAAATCTGCTCTATAATCACTTATTCAAAAGTAAAATTATTCCCAGACTACCCCTGAACTTCTGGTCAATAAGATAATTATTTGCAGCTTCCCAAGAATGATGCATAGAGAACCTATCATTTGTCTCACAGATGTGACAGAGATTTGCAGATCAACTTTACACACTTAGTTCAACTGCAAGCTTAGTTTTAGCCTCCCATTTTGGCTGGAGACTGAGAATTCTCTCCTGTCATTGCATTGTAATTAAAATCTCAACTCCACAATCAATATCTTATTACCTTTTAACCTTTTGTGAGCTACTCAGTTTTAGTTTTTGCTCAATCAAATCAGATTGTTGGCAACTGAGGTGTTCTTGTTTATATCTTCTACTTCTATATTATATAAAATATAGTATTAGAAAATGTCCAGTGTTTTGTGTATTTTTTTAAATTTTTATGTATTGAGTCTAGAAAAAGAAGGAGGGAGAAAATAAAAACCATCAATTTGTCGTTTTACTTATTTACACATTCATTTATTGGTTCTTGTATGTGCCCTGACCAGGGACCAAATCCACAACCTTGGAGTATCAGACTATGCTCTATCCAAATGAGCTAGCAGACCAGGGCAGTATTTATGTTTTTATAAAAAACCCAGTCTTTGTAAGTTAGCTAATTCTGCCATACTCACCAGAAGTCCTCATTGTCAATAATATACATAATACTTGAAGTGTTAAAGTGTTAAATATTTTATCTCATATATATATATAAATAAACTTGGCATTATACAAAGTTTTACAATTAATTAAAATCTCAATTTACTAGCATATTAAAGATTTTATTTCCAAATTAAATTTTTGGTGTTATAAATAAATATTGCCTAAAAATGCACAAAAGTCATTTAAAAATATTTTAATACATTTGAAGGTTAGTGTTTTTAAACTGTTTATATGAGTGTAATTTTTTTGTTCAAATATATATTTTGTTTGGAATACATAATCAGGAAACCTCAAGAATATGTGTTGCAAAAAGCTTCTCTTTAAAAGGTAAAACTGTCGCATGTCAGATTTCCTTAAAATTATATGTAATGTTCCATTAAAAGTTTGGAGGCTACTCTCAATTAAATATTAAATATTATTTAATATAGTGGAAATTTTATTGTAAATGTAAAAGTTATTATATTTTTATTCCTTTGAAGCTCTAAATACTTGATTTAAGATGGCAATTTAAAGTTACAGTCTATGATATTGAACACTTGTCATGAATTTATGTCAATGAAAAGCTGAAAATTTTCAAGTTACAATTTATGACAAGAAAAGAGAATAAATGGTAAATTATTTTCTATATCTATACTGTACCATTTGTGTTCTAGGTATAATAACATTTCAAAAGAAAAAGTGTTTTAATTATTTTTAATGAATATTACGTTAGTTGCTTCAACTTGAAAGACTAGAGAAAGAGGAAAGCTCAATATTGTAAAGATATGTGTTTATCATAACTAACTTCACAAATGCAAATATTTGTTTTACTATTTCTTGCTGATTTTTAATTAATGGATTTCAATTACTTTTCAAATGGTGTTTATTATTGATTATAGAATAATTATTTACCTCTATTTCCCATAGTAGTGTATTGATATTTAATTTTGTTTAGTTGAAAGTAAAAAAATTAGCAAAACAAAGCAGATCCAATAACAATAGACTTTAAAGATAGTAGATTATGGCTAGGAAAAACGAACAGTATATTTTTATTAAAAATTGTGTGTCCTTCCATTATCTTGGGGCATGGATATTTCGTCGCTTCTCCCCCTCCTCAGAATGCATGCAACAATGTGTATTCTGTGGGTACATAAACTTTTCTTAGTAGGATTTACGTTCTCATCAGATTTTCTACAAATAGAAAGAATATTTCTAAACTGACTTACAGTGGCTAACTAGATCAGTGGGAATATTGCATTCTCTGTGGTTATGTAACTTAATGAACGTTTAGAATATTTTACATTGCAAGGTTAGAGGGATTCATCATTTTAGTTCTGATTTAGGTTTAGGATTGAGGAGAGGTGAAATTGAGATGTTTTTGGTTGACAAGAATAATTGAAGAGTTATACCTTTACATATTTTTTAAAAAGTATATGCTCTTAAAAGTACACATTTTAATACACTGTTCCTTGTAGTGTGTCATAAATTTTTCATCACATGCCATCACCTTTTTCTTTGGTATGTAAATAAATATAGTGTTAGACAAAGTTGCATGAGGATGTTCTAAACTGAAAGAACACCTAACAAAACTTCTTAATTAACATTTCAGAATTGAAAGCTAACTAAAATTCCCAACAACAAACACACTAGTGACAAAACAGAAGTGAAAATGAAACAAAAACAGAATTCAATCTTCTGCTTTCAGGTTTGTGTTTTCACTTCTCTGTTAACTTACCAGAAAAATAACAGAGAGCACTGCAGGAAAACATTTGTAGGTTAACTCTCCTGTTACTTAATATTGCCCTACCATTAATAATGATTCCTATAATAAGGAATAAAACAGGGACCTGTTTTATAATATGTCCAGAGTAGCATTAAAACAAAATGGGCCTCAAGCAAAACCACAAGTTGGATCAGTCTTTGGAGAGTTTTTTTTATTTTTTGTTTTTATATATAAAGGCATTCTGTTAGCATGGCATTTATTTATTTGGTGAGACCTAAATTTCAAAATGTAACAGTTTATATTAGGTATCCTTCTATGTCCTACATAATTTCCATTCTAAAAATTCTTGGGTAAGTCCTGGAGGGTGGCTCAGTGGATGGAGCATCAGTCCAACATATGGATGTCCCAGATGCAATTCCTATTAGGGCAACAAGAAAAGCAATCATCTGCTTCTCTGACTCCACACCCACTCCCCCTTCCCACAGCTCATGACTCTATTGGTTTAAGCATGGCCTGGGCACTGAGAATAGCTCCTTTGGAGCATATCAGATTAAGGCAATAAGAATAACTCAGTACTGGAGCATCAACTTCAGATGGGGTAGCCAGGTGGATCCTGGTTGGAGCACATGTGGGAATCTGTCTCACTATCTCTCCTCCTCTCACCTAAAATAAATAAATTAATTAAGAAATAAATTAATTAAATTTTGGAGTAAAAATACACATATGTAGAAAAATTTTATTAGCTTTCTTCAGAGAGTAATTTATTTCTTTTCTTTTTCATATTTAATTTATTGGGGTGATACTTGTTAACAAAATTATACAGATTTCTGGTGCACAATCCCACAACATATCATCTGTACACTGTATTATGTGTGCAACTCCCCAAATCAAGGCTTCCATTACCATTTATCCCCCTTATACCCTCTTTCACCTCCTTGCACTTTCAGCTCCCTGGTAATCACCACACATTTTTTTTATATCAATAAGGTTTTTATCTTCTTCTTCTCTTTAATGCTCAGTCCTTCCAACTCTGGCCAGACCCTCAATCGCCCCATATATGACAACTGTCATCCTTCTCTCTCTCAACGAGTACATCTCTGTGTTAATTTTTAGTTCATTCTGTTCATCAGAGTCAACATATAAGTGAAATCACAAAGTACCTGTCTTTTGCTAATTGGCTTATTGCACTTAGTATAATATTCTCCAGGCACTTCCATGCTATTGCAAAGAAAAAGACTTTCTTCATTTATATGGCCAACTAGTATTACATTGTATAAATGTATGCCTGCTTTTTTATTGACTCATTTACTGATAGATATTTGGACTGTTTCCAAATCTTTCTTATAGTATATAATGCTACAATGAACATAGAATTGTAAATACTGTTTTTGTGACAATGTGCCAAGAAACTGTAAAACTATTAACATTAGCAATGCAATTTTGTATGCCTTCCAATAATCACCATTCTAAAATTTTTGAAATTTTTGTATGAGCAAACTTGCTAACTGACCAAGAGTACAAGCTAAGCTGTAAGAAACTTAAGCAAGCATTGACTTTGAATTTCCTGAAGAGCTAACTGCTAGTTTTGCTTTAACTATTAGTTTTGCTTCTGTAATCTATCTCTTGCAGCTATTAAAATTCCTTGTTACTTTAGTTTTTTTTTTTTTTTTGTATTTTTCTGAAGCTAGAAACGGGGAGAGACAGTCAGACAGACTCCCGCATGCACCCGACCGGGATCCACATGGCACGCCCACCAGGGGGCGACGCTCTGCCCACCAGGGGGCGATGCTGTGCCTGCCCCTCCGGGGCGTCACTCTGTCGCGACCAGAGCCACTCTAGCACCTGGGGCAGAGGCCAAGGAGCCATCCCCAGCGCCCGGGCCGTCTTTGCTCCAATGGAACCTCGGCTGCAGGAGAGAAAGAGAGAGACAGAGAGGAAGGAGAGGGGGAGGGGTGGAGAAGCAGATGGGCACTTCCCCTGTGTGCCCTGGTTGGCATTCGAACCCAGGACCCCTGCACGCCAGGCTGACGCTCTACCACTGAGCCAACTGGCCAGGGCCTACTTTAGCCTTTATAAACCCTGCACCCCAAACTCTTCAGGGCTGCCTGATTTGGAATCTGAAACCCCCATGTGGCCATACAGCTTAATAAAATTCTCTTGAAATTCTTTGTAACTCTGGTGTCTTTGTGGAACTCATTGGTCATAGTACAACATTTTGGAGGCCCCAGTGAGATCCTGATGCTCCATGTCACCAGGTAGAGACAGCTGGACCAGTTGGCCTCTCTGAGAGGTTGCCCTACCCCACTGGTTCTTTAGGAAAGGTGCCCCCTGAGATGTTCCAGGACTCCAATTATCCTGTGAGTCTCAGACAACATCTTGGAAGACATCACAGTCCCTAGGATTCAGCAAAAATCTAGGAGTGCAAATTCAGAACTCCAGAGGTGGGTAAAGTAAAGCTCTTGCTCACTTGACTTCTGACTTTCTGTTTTGGACTAGTCAGTTTGAAACTATTGCAGTGGAGAATTGGACACAAACTCAGGCAATAGGCTCTCTAGGGCTAAGACATTGGCAGAGTTAAGTCCCACCTTTGGTTCCCAGGACACATGTGTTTGTGCTCTCAGGGAAGACAATTAGTGGGGACTAAGTCCTTCCTAAGGCTTCCTGGGACAACTTTGTGCTGTCTGTCCATGTCAAGATCTCATTCTTTGCTCTTGTTTCTATCTAAAAATCCCTGAATAATTGGTATGGAAATGGGAATCTCTGGTGACTGCACCTGAGTTTTCAGTTTGTGGCTCCATGGTGAATAACCACAGAGTCTGAGTGAGATCTAACCTTCAGTTCTGTGGTTATCCTCATACAGTGTAGGGTGGTATAAGACACTTTCTAATTTGAGTTGGGGCTTTATACTGACCCACCAATGCTATGAGGTGCCTAAGTTCCATGAAGGATATGGTCAGGTGAGTACCTGAGAGCTAATGGGTACTTCCTCTTCCCTTGTCTGTTGAACTCTCTATAATTCAAGTGTAAACATAAATGGTAAATTGTCTGTCCTGTAGATTCTCTTTGTTCATCTGAGAAATGTCTTGTGACATTTCTTGGTTCGGGCCACCTTCCCCAGACCTGCTAGATCTCTTTTGCTGGATCTGAGACCTCTGACTTCAAGGCACTCTGTCTAACTTTTCCCTAAAAGAAATCATCCTTTTCTGCTGGCTCCTGCCTCTGCTCTTCTGTGATGACTGACACCTCTGTAGTTAAACATCCTTTATTCTGGGTGCTATAAGAGGATAAAGATAATTTATTAATAAAAGCCAGTGAAACACATGGGGCTATAGCTCCAAAGACACATGCTCCCTAAAATTACTGTAAAGCCAGTATCCACAGCCAGGGCCACCATTACAGCCGCCTGGCCCATGCAGGTTCGCATTGGATTCAGACAGTCGGTAAAAAAAGAATGGAGCCAAAAACTGGTGGGCCACCATCTTTAATTCTAGCTTGCACCTGGTGGGCAAGGAAAAAACACACACTGGGCTTCAAAACCCACTCACATTCAGTGCTCACAAAGCTACTGACTTATCAGAGTTTTCTAGAATCAAAGGTTTCTAGCTCACCAGACTTTTTCACTTCTGTTCCCCATCTCCTTCCTTCTCACTGCACATACTGCACAACTGGCTTCTCACTCAACACTCTACCATCTTGGCTGCCTCTCCTGACCTCCTCCACATGGCCTTTCTCTGCTCTCTAATGCTAATCTCAGGAACCAAGAGCAAGCTCTCGTTCTGCCCCCATTTTATAGTGTAGAAATCCAAACCTTTAATCCAATATACAAAATAGGGAAGTCCTTAATACAAAGTTACTTATCTGGGGCATGATGGGATTGTACCACCCCACATCAAAAAGGGTGGGAAAGACTTAATCCCAAAACCAAGCCCCAGGCTACAATGATCCTGCCTGCCCACAGCCCACAGAGACAAACATTAATATCACCTGGGCAATGGCCTCCACGTGGGCAGTGCCATCTTTAACAAAGTGAGCATAATATATTTTATCTACCCAACAATCCACCCCTATGCTCACTTTACTACCCACAATCTACACCACCAGCATCCCTGTGCAAGGAAATTAGGCACATTACACAAATTACAACACACAAATCATACAGTTTCAACAATCACAAAGGTACACTTCACCAGTCTCTGAGCACTTAGCCCAAAGTGCAAAATGTCCTCAGCCTTCTTTCTAGCCATGGGAAAAGCTTCCTGGGGCAGGGGAGTGCTTCCAGCAAAGCCACCCCCTGTCGGGAGCCGATCCACTAATGCTGGCTAACTAGGTCACAGCAGAAGAAGATCCACAACTGCTGGTTGACAAAGTCACAGCAAAAAGAAGATAGAGTCACCGCAGTAAGACCAACAGCTGCGGGTTGACAAAGTCACCACGAAGGATAGGCACAACGATACTCCCCCCTTTAATCTTTTGAATTAATCTGGCCTTATATTCCCCCCTTTTCTGGGTGTGTGCTATTATTTGTAGCACAGGGATAATAGTACCGTGCTTTCCCTGTAGATTTGTAGTAATTTCTTTGGAAATGAGACAGAAGGTGTAAGTTGCACAGAAAAGCATGTAAGCCCCTTGAACTGGGCTCATAAACATAAGAGGCTGGCCATGATATCCCTCATAAAGGGTTAAGTTTGTAGGAGAATTTCTTCTTATTAATCATGTTAGAAAGAATATAGTTAGAACCTAGCTAGTATATAAATATAGTAAATAAATAAAGTTTAACTAGACATTAGAATCTTAGGTAAAGTGTAGTGGAGTGGCCTGTTGCGTGGCCTTGGATAGGAGTGCAGCTGGCTAGTAAAGAATGTTTTGTTAAAAGACTTGTTTTGTCACTGAAGGCAGTTGCTGGGCTTTTCTCAGTAAAACATTCTCATGAGATTTTTGTATTTTTGTTGGGCAGATAAAATGTATTATGCTCACTTTGTTAAAGAGGCCGTTGCCCAGGTGATATTAATGTGCGTTGAGAATTGTTGTAGCCTGAGGCTTGGTTTTGGGATTAAGCCTGTCCCACCCTTTTTGGTGTGAGGTGGTACAATCCTATCATGCCTCATAGAAGTGATTTTGTATTAGAGACTTCCCCATTATGTATATTGGATTAAGGGTTTGGATTTCTACACTATAAAGTGGGACAGACCAGGAGCTCAGACACACAGTTCCTGCTATCACAATTGCAGGGGCTCCCCTGATCCCTTGCCCTTCATGGGAAGAGCTGGTTTTCTGCTTTTCCCTTGTCTTCTTTTGTGGTTTGCCTGTCTTGGTGAGACACCAATAAATAGGATGGCCCCCCATCCTCTGACTCCGCCATTTCTTTATCGTCTGCCCAAATCCAATGGGAACCTGCATGTGAATGGTCACGTTGACGGCTCCTGGCTTTACATTTGGCGTAGTCTGTGGCAGGATTCGATACAGTTTGGTATGGAGCAACCACCACCTTTGAGCGGTGGAGTAGAGGACTGGCTGCTGTTATGGTTCCCCATGGCTGTCCTTTTGGGGACCGTAGGCTGGCTGACTTTTATAGCCATGTGTGAGGAAACTGAGAGCTCTGTGGAAGAGGCTGCCCGGGACCTGCAAACCGAGCAGCGGAAGGAGATGGAGCAAACGCAGGAGAAACCGATGCTGACCCTGGAGCTGGAGGAAATGCTGGAGGAGGAGGCCAACCAGGTGTTCGAGATTTGCCTGGAAATGGAGCAAACACTGGAGGTGGATTCAGAGGTTCGTGAGTTGCAGATTACCCTGGATGTTGTGGAGAGCCAGCAGCGGCGGGAGGCCGGGGCTGAGGCTGAAGCTGAGGCCGGGTCCGGAGCTGCAAGGTCTGCAGAGCAGAAGGTGGCAGCGGTCCGGGGATCGAGCCCGGCAACGGGAGCTGGTGTTTTCAGTTCCTCTTTGGAGGATGAGGAGAATCGGACTGGAGTTGCAATCTACAGTCTCCATAAGATGAGAGCCCAGCTGGAAGGAGCACCTACTGCGGCCCTGGTAGGTCTGCGATTTGGGGACATAGGGCTGGACATGCTTTCCGGAGCAGAGATGGAAATGCTGACTGCCATTACCACGTGCCCCTCTTTGGGACAGTGTAAGACCTGCGAGGATGGCAGGAATGAGGGGGGTGGCTGACGCCCCATGTGCGTGGACTGGTTTCCTGGACTACGACCGGAGTGGGCATTGGCTCCTTTGTTGGATGGATTTATGGATTATGGATTTTGGACAATGTGAAATACCCTGATGGGGGTGGGGGGTGGCTTTGCTGGAAGCACTCCCCTACCCCGGGAAGCTTTTCCCGTGGCTAGAAAGAAGACCGAGGACATTTTGCGCTTTGGGCTAAGTGCTCAGAGACTGGTGAAATGTACCTTTGTAATTGTTGAAACTGTATGATTTTGCTGTTGTAATCTGTGTAATGTTCTAATTTCCTTGCACAGGAATGCTGGTGATGTAAATTGTGGGTAGTAAAGTGAGCATAGGGGTGAATTGTTGGGCAGATAAAATGTATTATGCTCACTTTGTTAAAGAGGCCATTGCCCAGGTGATATTAATGTGCGTTGAGAATTGTTGTAGCCTGAGGCTTGGTTTTGGGATTAAGCCTGTCCCATCCTTTTTGGTGTGAGGTGGTACAATCCTATCATGCCTCATAGAAGTGATTTTGTATTAGAGACTTCCCCATTATGTATATTGGATTAAGGGTTTGGATTTCTACACTATAAAATAGGGGTAGAACGGGAACTTGCCGCTTGGTTCCTGAGGTTAGCATGAGAGAGCAGAGAGAATAGAGCCAGCAGCGGGAGGAGGCCACGTGGAGAAGGCCAGGAAAAGCAGCCAAGATGGCGGAGTACTGAGTGAGATGCCAGTTTGTACAGAGTTTGTATCTGGGATAAGGAAGGAAATGGGGAACTGAGGAGAATAAGGCTGTTGAGCTAGAAACCTTTGATTCTAGGAAACTCGGATAAATCAGTAGCTTTGTGAGCACTGAATGTGACTGGGTTTTGGAGCCCAGTGTGTATTTTTACTTGCCCGCTGGGTGCAAGCTAGATTAAAGACTATGGCCCACCAGTTTTTGGATTCTTTACCGACTGTCCGAATCCAATGCGAACCTGCATGGACCAGAAGGCTGCTGTGATAGTGCCCCTGGCCTTGCCTCCTGGCTTTACAATTTTCCAAGAATAGGAGAGTTATGTGGTGGGATTCATAGCAGCAGTAGCAACTAATGCCTTCTGATATTATGTTGCTACTAGCTATCTTGCAGGTGCACTCTATGTATCTCTAAGTAAAAATTACTCTTTATACTATGTCAGTTTCTTAATAGCAAGCCTTTTGTAGTCTTGTGAGAAAAGAATTAGGACACTACATGAACTCAAGGCTATTTGCCTGAGCAAGCGGTGGTCCTTTGCTAGTCCTTGATGATTTCGTCTGCTATCTCTTTCTGTGCCCTTGACTCACAACAAGAGTAAAATAGAGTTATTAATTAGTACTAATCTTTTAGAAGTTTGTACCAATATTATTATTACTATTGTATAACTGTACTTTGAATGACTTACCACCTGACTTGTAGCTTATAGATATGAATTAACTGTTATCTAAAAACATGTAACCATAGTGAAACAAAATACCATGTGACTGTAACTCAGTGTGTATGCATAAAAAGTAATGTTAGACCAGCCATTGAGAGAGATGCCTGGCAGTAAATGCTAACCGGAGAATAAAAAATTCGGCTCTCTCACTTGATTTCGCCGACGCCGTCTCCTCCTGTGGGACCCCTGGATCCTCCCCCCCAGGGCTGGACCCCGGCAACCCCCACCCCCATCAGGGTATTTCACATTGTCCAAAATCCGTAATCCGTAAGTCCATCCAACAAAGGAGACAATGCCCACTTCAGTCATAGTTCAGGAAATTAGTCCACGCACATAGGGCATCAGCCACCCTCCTCATCCCTGCCATCCAGGCAGGTCTTACACTATCCCAAAGAGGGGCACATGGCAATGGCAATCAGCATTTCCATCTTGGCTCTGGAGAGCATGATAGCGTCCATTCTATGTCCCCCAAATCGCAGACCTACCAGGGCTGTAGTAGGTGCTGCTTCCAGCTGGGCTTTCATGTTATGGAGACTGGGGATTGCAACTCCAGCCTGATTCTCCTAATCCTCCAAAGAGGAACTGAAAACATCAGCTCCCCCTGCCGGGCTCAAACCCCGGGCGCTGCCTCCTTCTGCTCTGCAGAACTTGCAGCTCTGGACCCGGCCTCAGCCCGGCCTCCCACTGCTGCTGGCTCTCCACAACATCCAGGGCAATCTGCAACCAATGAACCTATGATTCCTCCTCCAGCAGCTGCTCCATTTCCAGGCAAATCTTGCAAACCTGGTCGTCCTCCTCCAGCAGTACTTCCTCCAGCTCCAGGGTCAGCATCTGTCTCTCCTACGTTTGCTCCAGCTCCTTTCACTGCTTGGTTTGCAGGTCCTGGGCAGCCTCTTCCACAAAACTCTCAGTTTCCTCATGCATGGCTATAAAAGTCAGCCAGCCTGCAATCCCCAAAAGAACAGCCATGGGGAACCATAACACTAGCCAGTCCCCTACTCCACCACTCAAAGGGTCCTTGCCGATCTGTATCGAATCCTGCCACAGACTACGCCAAATGTAAAGCCAGTAGCCGCAGCCAGGGCCACTATCACAGCAGCCTGGCCCATGCAGGTTCGCATTGGATTCGGACAGTTGGTAAAAAACAACGGAGCCAAAAACTGGTGGGCCACCATCTTTAATTCTAGCTTGCACCCAGTGGGCAAGTAAAAACACACACTGGGCTCCAAAACCCAGTCACATTCAGTGCTCACAAAGCTACTGACTTATCAGAGTTTTCTAGAATCAAAGGTTTCTAGCTCATCAGACTTTTTCACTCTGTTCCCCATCTCCTTCCTTCTCCCTGCACAAATTGCACAACTGGCTTCTCACTCAACACTCCGCCATTGTTGGGCAGATAAAATGTATTATGCTCACTTTGTTAAAGATGGAGGCCGTTGCCCAGGTGATATTAATGTGTGTTGAGAATCCTTGTAGCCTGGGGCTTGGTTTTGGGATTAAGCCTTTCCCACCCTTTTTGATGTGGGTGGTACAATCCAATCATGCCTCAGAGAAGTGACTTTGTATTAGAGACTTTCCTATTTCGTATATTGGATTAGAGGTTTGAATTTCTACACTATTGTAAGGCCAGGAGCCGTCATCGTGACCATTCACATGCAGGTTCCCATTGGATTCGGGCAGACGATAAAGAAATGGCGGAGTCAGAGGATGGGGGGCCATCCTATTTATTGGTGTCTCACCAAGACAGGCAAACCACAAAAGAAGACAAGGGAAAAGCAGAAAACCAGCTCTTCCCATGAAGGGCAAGGGATCAGGGGAGCCCCTGCAATTGTGATAGCAGGAACTGTGTGTCTGAGCTCCTGGTCTGTCCCACTTTATAGTGTAGAAATCCAAACCCTTAATCCAATATACAAACAAGGAAGTCTCCGATACAAAGTCACTTATCCAAGGCATAATTGGATTTCTCATGATAGTGCACCACCCAGACCATACAATCAGTCAAGGGTGTGGGGAAAAGCCCACTCCCAAAACCAAACCTCAGGCTACAACAACCCGGCCCGCCCACAGCCTGTCCCCCACACCCAATATAAGTCACAAGCGAGCAAACATATATATTATGTCTACAAACCTATTTGACCAACATGCCACCCCTTTTGCTTACTTTACAATCTAAACCACAGGCATCTTCCATGATGGTCACTGAACAAAGAGTAGGATACATTGCATAAACAGAAATAGTACCAACTACAGCAATAGGATTAACAGATCAAAAACTATGGTCGAAATGAGAGAGCTGTCAGTGGCACCAAGAGAGGCAAATCTTTTCCCTCTGGCAGAATACAGGCCAGAGTTTTATCTGCAGACAGCACTGTAGCTGGCACCAGAGGCCGCCCTGAGCGGGCGCACCAAACCTTATTGGCCAATACACCAGCATCTGCTGGTTCTATGTGTAGTAAAATAGGGGAACTCATTATTGGCCATAAAGAAATTACAAAGGTGCCCTTCAAAATGCTGTCCCCTTGAGCACTCAAGGGATAATACATTTCTACCTTAGGTGGCCTGTAAAGGTTACCCGAATGCAGATGTGGGTAGACTTGATTGCGGCTGGAGCAGATTAGGGGAAATTGGATGGCCAGTCTAATAAAATTCTTTTGGAGCTTTGGCGGCAGCTTAAACCAGAACAGAAGTTCCAGCCACTGAGACGAAAGGCCCCAGCAGCTACCAATAAAACTTTTGGTGCGCGCACAGCTCGGTTACAAGATTATATGATAGAGACAGCCGAGGGAGAGGGGAACTCCCAAGACCCATTGTACCAGTTTGAATAGGAAAAAGGCCAAGGGACCCGTCTAACAGGGATGGGCGGGGACCGGAGGCCACATGTGGAACTGGCTATCCACTGGTCCCCTTCCAACGTACAACAGGTGTTGGCTTTGGTGGATACAGGTGCAGAATGTTCCCTTCTCTATGGAAACCCAGAGCGGTTTGCTGGGACCCCAGTGGCCATTGACGGTTATGGGGGCCAAACTGTTCAAGTGAAGCCAATAACTATTCCATTGGGGATAGGGAGACTGCCTCCTAAGCCATATAAGGTGTATGTATCTCCTATTCCTGAATATATTTGGGGGGTAGATGTCTTGCAAGGACTGTGGTTGGAAACTACAGCTGGGGAGTTCTGGCTGCGGATCAGGGTTGTGAAGGCAGTATTGCGGGGACATGCATCACATTCCCCTTTGCAATTACCCATCCCTTGGCGTGTGACTAACACCAAGCAGTACCGCCTGCCAGGTGGTTATGAAGAAGTCACAGGGACAATCCTTGAACTAGAAAAGGTGGGGATCATCCGGCCAGCACACAGTCCTTACAACTCCCCAGTATGGCCTGTGCACAAAGCGGATGGAACCTGGAGAATGACAGTAGATTATAGGGAACTTAATAAAGTTGTTCCCCCTTTGCACGCTGCTGTTCCCTCGATAGCTAACATGATGGATCGGCTAAGCCATGAGTTGGGGACATACCACTTTGTGGCAGACTTGGCCAATGCTTTTTTCTCTATTGATATAGCCGCAGAGAGTCAAGACCAATTTGCCTTCAGTTGGGAAGGGAGACAATGGACCTTTACAGTGTTACCCCAGGGCTATTTGCATAGCCCCACCTTGTGCCATGGGCTGGTGGCTGCTGACCTGGCTAAATGGAAACAGCCAGAGGTAGTCCGCATGTACCATTATATTGATGATATTATGCTAACTAGTGATTCTCTTTCAGAATTGGAGCAAGCAGTCCCTACCCTGCTATCCCATTTGAAAGCATGTGGCTGGGCAGTTAACGAGAACAAATTACAAGGACCTGGGTTATCTGTTAAATTCTTGGGAGTTATCTGGTCGGGTAAGACAAAAGTTATCCCTGACGCAGTTATAGATAAGATTCAAGCATACCCCATGCCCACTATGGTAAAACAGTTACAGGAATTCTTAGGTTTGTTGGGGTATTGGCGAGCATTTATACCGCATTTGGCTCAGTTACTACGCCCCTTGTACAACCTTATTCGAAAGGGGGTTCGCTGGGATTGGACTGAGCAGGCGCAAGGTTCATTTGCAGCTGCTAAGAGAACTGTCAAGGTGGCACAGGCCATGAATGTGTTTGATCCTGCCGACTACGCCAGTTGTAAGGCCAGGAGCCATCATCGTGACCATTCACATGCAGGTTCCCATTGGATTCGGGCAGACGATAAAGAAATGGCGGAGTCAGAGGATGGGGGGCCATCCTATTTATTGGTGTCTCACCAAGACAGGCAAACCACAAAAGAAGACAAGGGAAAAGCAGAAAACCAGCTCTTCCCATGAAGGGCAAGGGATCAGGGGAGCCCCTGCAATTGTGATAGCAGGAACTGTGTGTCTGAGCTCCTGGTCTGTCCCACTTTATAGTGTAGAAAACCAAAATCCCTTAATCCAATATACAAACAAGGAAGTCTCCGATACAAAGTCACTTATCCAAGGCATAATTGGATTTCTCATGATAGTGCACCACCCAGACCATACAATCAGTCAAGGGTGTGGGGAAAAGCCCAGTCCCAAAACCAAACCTCAGGCTACAACAACCCGGCCCGCCCACAGCCTGTCCCCCACACCCAATATAAGTCACAAGCGATCAAACATATATATCATGTCTACAAACCTATTTGACCAACAACTATAAAATGGGGACAAAATGGGAGCTTGTGCTCTTGGTTCCTGAGATTAGCATGAGAGAACAGAGAGAGTAGAGCCAGCAGTGGAAGGAGGCCACGTGGAGGAGGCCAGGAAAAGCAGCCAAGATGGTGGAGTCTTTGCAGAGTTTGTATCTGGGATAAGGAAGGAGATGGGGAACTGAGGAGAATAAAATTGGTGAGCTAGAAACCTTTGATTCTAGGAAACTCGGATAAGTCAGTGGCTTTGTGAGCACTGAATGTGAGTGGGCCTTGGAGCCCAGTGTGTGTTTTTACTTGCCCGCCGGGTGCAAGCTAGGATTAAAGATGACAGCCCATCAGTTTTTGGCTCCATTGTTTCTTTACCGACTGTCCGAATCCAATGTGAACCTGCATGGGCCGGGCGGCTGTGATGGTGGCCCTGGCCGTGGCCACAGGCTTTACAGACATCTTGGCTGCTTCTCCTGGCCTCCTCCACATGGACTTTCTCTGTTCTCCTCTCTGCTCTCCAATGCTAAGCTTAGCAACCAAGAGCAAGCTCTCGTTCTGCCCCCATTTTATAGTGTAGAAATCCAAACCTTTAATCCAATATACAAAATAGGGAAGTCCCTAATACAAAGTCACTTATCTGAGGCATGATGGAATTGTACCACCCCACATCAAAAAGGGTGGGAAAGGCTTAATCCCAAAACCAAAGCCCCAGGCTACAATGATTCTGCCTGCCCACAGCCCACAGAGACAAATATTAATATCACCTGGGCAACAGCCTCCACGTGGGCAGTGCCATCTTTAACAAAGTGAGCATAATATATATATATATATATTTAATAATTTTATTTTTTTAATGGGGTGACATCAATAAATCAGGATACATATATTCAAAGATAACAAGTCCAGGTTATCTTGTCATTCAATTAGGTTGCATACCCACCACCCAAAGTCAGATTGTCCTCTGTCACCTTCTATCTTGTTTTCTTTGTGCCCCTCCCCCTCCCCCTTTTCCTCTCCCATTCCCCCCTCCCACCCGTAACCACCACACTCTTATCAATGTATCTTAGTTTCACTTTTATGTCCCACCTACGTATGGAATAATGCAGTTCCTGTTTTTTTCTGATTTACTTATTTCGCTTCGTATCATGTTATCAAGATTCCACCATTTTGCTGTAAATGTTCCGATGTCATCATTTCTTATGGCTGAGTAGTATTCCATAGTGTATATGTGCCACACCTTCTTTATCCAGTCATCTATTGATGGGCTTTTTGGTTGTTTCAATGTCCTGGCCACTGTGAACAATGCTGCAATAAACATGGGGCTGCATGTGTCTTTACGTATCAATGTTTCTGAATTTTTGGGGTATATACCCAGTAGAGGGATTGCTGGGTCATAAGGTAGTTCTATTTGCAGTTTTTTGAGGAACCACCATACTTTCTTCCATAATGGTTGTACTACTTTACATTCCCACCAACAATGTATAAGGGTTCCTTTTTCTCCACAGCCTCTCCAACATTTGCTATTACCTGTCTTGCTAATAATAGCTAATCGAACAGGTGTGAGGTGGTATCTCATTGCCGTTTTGATTTGCATTTCTCTAATAGCTAAAGAAGATGAGCATCTTTTCATATATCTGTTGGCCATTTGTATTTCTTCCTGGGAGAAGTGTCTGTTCATATCCTCTTCCCATTTTTTTATTGGATTGTTTGTTTGTTGTTGAGTTTTATGAGTTCTTTGTATATTTTGGATATTAGGCCCTTATCTGAGCTGTTGTTTGAAAATATCATTTCCCATTTAATTGGCTTTCTGTTTATTTTGCTATCAGTTTCTCTTGCTGAGCAAAAACTTCTTAGTCTGATGTAGTCCCATTCATTAATTTTTGCCTTCACTTCTCTTGCCATTGGACTCAAATTCATAAAATGCTCTTTAAAACCCAGGTCCATGAGTTGAGTACCCATGTCTTCTTCTATGTACTTAATTGTTTCAGGTCTTATGTTTAGATCTTTGATCCATTTTGAGTTAATTTTTGTACAGGGGGAGAGACTGTAGTCCAGTTTCATTCTTTTGCATGTGGCTTTCCAGGTTTCCCAGCACCATTTATTGAAGAGGCTTTCTTTTCTCCATTGTGTGTTGTTGGCCCCTTTATCAAAAATTATTTGACTATATATATGTGGTTTTATTTCTGGACTTTCTATTCTGTTCCATTGGTCTGAGTGTCTATTTTTCTGCCAATACCATGCTGTTTTGATTGTCGTGGCCCTATAATAGAGTTTGAAGTCAGGTATTGTAATGCCCCCAGCTTCATTCTTTTTCTTTAGGATTGCTTTGGCTATTTGGGGTTTTTTATAGTTCCATATAAATCTGATGATTTTTTGCTCTATTTCTTTAAAAACTGTCATTGGAATTTTGATGGGAATTGCATTAAATTTGTATATTGCTTTGGGTAATATAGCCATCTTGATTATATTTATTCTTCCTAGCCAAGAACAAGGTATATTCTTCTATCTCATTATATCTTTTTCGATTTCCCTTAACAATGGTTTATAGTTTTCATTATATAAGTCCTTTACATTCTTTGTTATGTTTATTCCTAAGTATTTTATTTTTTTTGTTGCAATCGTGAAGGGAATTATTCTTTTGAGTTCGTTCTCAATTGTTTCATTGTTGGCATATAGAAAGGCTATTGACTTCTGTATGTTAATTTTGTGTCCTGCGACCTTACTGTATTGGCTTATTGTTTCTAGTAGTCTTTTTGTGGATTCTTTGGGGTTTTCGATGTATAGGATCATATCATCTGCAAAAAGTGATACCTTGACTTCTTCTTTTCCGATATGGATGCCTTTTATTTCTTTGTCTTGTCTGATTGCTCTGGCTAGAACCTCTAGTACCACATTAAATAACAGTGGAGAGAGTGGACAACCCTGTCTTGTTCCTGATTTAAGGGGGAAAGCCTTCAGTTTAGTGCCATTTAATATGATGTTAGCTGATGGTTTATCATATATGGCCTTTATCATGTTGAGATATTTTCCTTCTATACCCATTTTGTTGAGAGTCTGAAACATAAAATTGTGTTGTACTTTATCGAAAGCCTTTTCTGCGTCTATTGAAAAGATCATGTGGTTTTTGTTCTTTGTTTTGTTGATATGGTGTATTACGTTAACCGTTTTACGTATGTTGAACCATCCTTGAGATTCTGGGATGAATCCCAATTGATCATGATGTATTATTTTTTTAATATGTTGTTGTATTCGATTTTCTAGTATTTTGTTTAGTATTTTAGCATCTGTATTCATTAGAGATATTGGTCTGTAGTTTTCTTTTTTTGTGCCATCCTTGCCTGGTTTTGGTATGAGGGTTATGTTGGCCTCATAAAATGTGTTTGGAAGTACTGCTTCTTCTTCAATTTTTTGGAAGACTTTGAGTAGAATAGGAACTAAGTCTTTGAATGTTTGATAAAATTCGCTGGTATAGCCGTCAGAGCCTGGACTTTTATTTTGGGGGAGGTTTTTAATGGTTTTTTCTATTTCTTCTCTACTGATAGGTCTGTTTAGGCTTTCTGCTTCTTCTTGACTAAGTCTAGGAAGGTTGTATTGTTCTAGGAATTTATCCATTTCTTCTAGGTTGTTGAATTTAGTGGCATAAAGTTTTTCATAGTATTCTACAATAATTCTTTGTATATCTACGGTGTCCATGGTGATTTCTCCTCTTTCATTTTGGATTTTGTTTATATGAGTTCTTTCTCTTTTTTCCTTGGTAAGTCTTGCCAAGGGTTTGTCAATTTTGTTGATCTTTTCAAAGAACCAGCTCCTTGTTCTATTAATTTTTTCTATAGTTTTTCTGTTCTCTAATTCATTTATTTCTGCTCTGATTTTTATTATCTCTGTTCTTCGGCTGGTTTTAGGTTGTCTTTGTTCTTCTTTTTCTAGTTCCTTAAGGTGGGAAGTTAAGTGGTTCACTTGGGCTCTCTCTTGTTTGTTCATATATGCCTGAAGTGATATGAACTTCCCTCTTATCACTGCTTTTGCACCATCCCATAGATTCTGATATGTCGTATTGTCATTTTCATTAGTCTGTATATATCTTTTGATCTCTGCACTTATTTCTTCTTTGACCCATTCATTTTTTAAAAGTATGTTGTTTAGTTTCCACATTTTTGTGGTATTTTTTTCCTCTTTTTTGCAGTTGAATTCTAGTTTCAAGGCTTTATGATCAGAAGATATGCTTGGTACAACTTCAATTTTTCTGAATTTGCTGATGTTGTTTTTGTGGCCCAACATATGGTCAATTCTTCAGAATGATCCATATACACTGAAGAAAAATGTATACTCAGTCACTTTGGGATGAAATGTCCTGTAGATGTCTATCATATCCAGGTGCTCTAGTGTTTTGTTTAAGGCCACTATGTCTTTGTTGATTCTGTGTTTGGATGACCTATCTAGAGCCGTCAGCGGTGTATTGAGGTCTCCAAGTATGATTGTATTTTTGTCAGTTTTTGTTTTAAGGTCAATAAGTAGCTGCTTATATATTTTGGTGCTCCTTGGTTTGGTGCATATATATTAAGAATTATTATGTCTTCTTGATTCAGTGTCCCCTTAGCCATTATGAAATGGCCATTTTTGTCTCTGAGTACTTTTCCTGTCTTGTAGTCAGCATTATCCGATATGAGTATTGCTACACCTGCTTTTTTTTGGATGTTATTTGCTTGGAGTATTGTTTTCCAGCCTTTCACTTTGAATTTGTTTTTATCCTTGTTACTTAGATGAGTTTCCTGTAGGCAGCATACAGTTGGATTTTCTTTTTTAATCCATTCTGCTACTCTGTGCCTTTTTATTGGTGAGTTTAATCCATTTACATTTAGTGTAATTATTGACACTTGTGAGTTCCCTATTGCCATTTTATATCTTGCTTTCTGTTAGTTTTGTGTCTTGTTTGATCCTTCTCTTTCGTTTTTCTATCTTTTGTTTTTATTTGGTTGTATTCCATACATCTTTCCTCTGTTGCTATCTTTTTTATTTCATGTGCTTCTGTGGTGGTTTTTTCAATGGTGGTTACCTTTGAGTAATGAAAAGGGTCCCTACCCTGTTCATTGTAGTGAACTATTTTGTGAGTACGTTTGCACTCCATTGTCCTTTCCTACTGTTAATCTCCATCTTCTCCCCTTCTTTCTTTTTGTTGTTGTCACAGTTTAAATTTGGTTGTATTGTGTTCTTCTTGGAGCTTTTACTTGTGGCTGTGTTTTTTTTTTTTTGTTCTTTGTATCTGATTGGAGAACCCCCTTTAGTAATTCCTGGAGTGGGGGTTTTCTGATGATAAATTCCCTCATCTTTTCTGTATCTGTGAATGTTTTTATTTCTCCGTCGTATTTGAAGGATAGCTTTGATGGGTATAGTATTCGTGGCTGAAAGTTCCTCTCTTTCAGGACTTTAAATATTGGGGTCCACTCTCTTCTAGCTTGTAGAGTTTCTGCTGAGAAATCTGATGATAATCTAATGGGCCTTCCTTTATATGTTGTATTCTTCTTTTCCCTGGCTGCCTTGAGAATTTTTTCTTTGCTGTTGGTTTGTGTCAATTTCATTTTGATATGTCTTGGAGTAGGTTTGTTGGGTTTAAGAAAGCTCGGTGTTCTGTTTGCTTCTTGAACTTGAGGCTTTAGTTCTTTTCACAGGCTTGGGAAGTTCTCATCTATTATTTCTTTGAATATGTTCTCCATTCCATTTTCTCTTACTTCTCCCTCTGATATACCTATTATTCTTATGTTATTCTTTTTGATGGAGTCAGATAATTCTTGTAGGGCTATCTCATTTTTTTTAATTTTTGAGTCTCTTTCTTCTTCTCTCTGTTGTGCCTCAAGTTGCTTGTCTTCTAATTTCACTAATCCTCTCTTCTATCTGACCTGTTCTATAAGCTAAGCTTGTTACTTCATTTTTCAGCTCGTGAATTGAGTGTTTCATCTCTGTTTGATTTGTTTTTATAGTTTCAATTTCCTTGGACATATATTCATTGTGTTCTTTGAGTTGTTTTCTGAGCTCCCTAAATTGCCTTTCTGTGTTTTCTTGTATATCTCGGAGTATTTTTAGGATTTCTATCTTGAATTCTCTGTCATTTAGCTCCAAGGTTTCCAATATATTAAATTTTTTCTCTATAGATTTTTCCTCATCTAGCTGTGTTACCTCTCTTTCTTTTATCCATGATATTCGATTTTCTCTTCCTTAATGGCATCTGAGGGTGGTTTTGTTGATAGTATTAATGAGATTTAATAAAGAATAAAAAGTTAATAAGAATAAAAAAATAATAAAAAAATAAAAAATTGAAAATAATTGTTTTTTAAAAAAAATTAATAATGAAATAAAGAAAAATAAAATAAAATAAAATTTTTTTAAAAAAGGAAATTATTCCCCCCCTTCTTTTTTCCTCTCCTCTCCTCTCCCCTCTTTCTTGAGAAAATCTTGTGGTGAACTGTGAATTATAACAAACAATGCCTGTGATGGAGGGCCTGAATTGGTGAAAAGTAATAAAGGGGTAAAAATAGAAAAAAAAAGAAAAGAAAAAAAAGAAAAAAAAAGGGGGTATGGACCCACAAAAAACAAATAAAGAAAAAATTTGGGTCAAGAATAAAATGATTTGCTTTTAGGTGTTGGTTGTCTAAGAGTTATGATGAGAGGAATAAAAGGAAAACAGAAAAATGGGGGGACAAATTAAAAAAATACTATTGTATTTAGTTGAACAAGAACTAAATAAAATGGAGAGCCAGGGATGGGAGCACTGCTAGTGAGTTAAAAAGGTGAAGTAAAAAAACCTGCAAAATGCCACAAACATAAGTTTGAGTCCCAGATAAGATAATTTGTTTGTTATTGAGGGTTGAATGAGAGGAGATGTAAAGGAGAAAGGAAGAAACTAATATAGAGGGAGAAAAGAAAGAGAGAGAGAGAAAAAAAGAGGGAACCACTAAAAGAAGAAAAAAGAAAGAAGAGAGAGAGAGTGTGTGTGTGTTAAGGGTTTTGGAGTGCAACCCTCATAGAGAGAAAGAAAGAGGAGAGAAAAGATAATGGGAGATGTAACACTTATGGGTAGTGTAGTTCAAGGAGAGGAGAGAGTAAGACTGGCAGAGAGTTAATCGGCCAAATTGGAGGAGGAAAAAAAGTATCAAGAATGAAGATAAGAGAAAGAAACGAACAAATATAATAAAATGGGATAGGTTATAAAGTCTGCAGATTATTCTTGATTTTGAGAGGTTATCTTCTTGCTTTTTCTTTTCTCTCCCTCTTCCTGGTTGGTGACTGTGTACCCCGGGTTCTGCCCCGTTGGCACGCTCAGGTAGAGTTGTGCAGTTGATAAATCTCTATGGCAATGTCATGTATTGTGCTTTAGTCTCGTTGGCAGTCGAGGCTCATTAGCATTTATAGGCTCCGACAGTGAGAGAGTCTGTGTTCCTGGAGCCTTTCTCCTAGTCTTTCCTTCCTCAATTAGTAGCCTGATAATCCAGCTATGGGGTTGCTGCTGCCTCTGCCTGGATAGTAAGAGGCTCAAAGAGCTGGCAACTCCCCACTTTATTTCCACTCAGCACAGGGCTCTGGGTAAGTCTCAGTCAGTCAGAGATGCTAGCATAGTCAGGCAGGCTTTCCGCCCACTCAAAGACCTCTGGCTCTGCCACTCTGTTCGGTAACACAGGCGGTCGCCCACTTCTGGGGCGCTTGGAGGAAACTCTCATTCACTATCTGCATGCGCAGACCAGGATATCCAGCCAGCAGTCTCATGCTCTGAGTGAAAACCCCAACCGCATGGAAAAGTTGCAGCGTTGGAATTGGCTCTCGCTTTGTCCCCATGCACGGCTTTTGCAAGGCGCTGGGTGGCCTGAGATTCCACGTTGGCCCACACAAAGGCCCCTGACTCTGCCCCTCTGTGCGATAACATGGGCGCTCACTCCCGAGGCACTTGGAGGAATCTCTCACTCACTGTCTGCACGCGCAGACCAGGATATGAGGCTGGCCGCGTTTCCCTCTGAGTGCAACCCCCACCAGCACGGAAAATTTCCACCATTGGAATTAGTTCTCGCTCCCTCCCGTGCACGGTTTTCCCAGGGCGCTGGGGCTGCCCAGAGATTCTACTTTCGGCCCACAGAAAGGCCTCTGACTCTGCCTCTCTGTGGGGTAACACGGGCACCCACTTCCGGGGCTTAGGAAGAAATCTCTTGCCCACTAACTGCACACCGACCAGGAGATTGGGTAAAATGGCTGCCCTGCTTGTTTTTCTTTGTTTGGGTTTGGCGCCAGTGTTAGCTTGTATTGCCCGGGTTGCCACAGGATCAGTTTTTCCTCGGCTTGGATCTCTATGCCACAGCCTGGTTCGGCCATTTGTGCCGCAGCCTGGATCTATTCACCCCCTTTTCCCGCCTCAGGTTCTATATTCACAGTTACCAGAGAAAGCCACCCTGTTTAGGTTAGTGAGGAAGGCGGAGCATTTCTTACTCCCTATTTCCTTCGGGGTTTGGTTATATATTTAGCCAATTTTTCACTAGACCATACCTTCGGGTGTATTGCGGGGCATCTGGAGGTTCCAAGTATAGGTTTTTCTGTTTCTGGTTGAAGATCTTGTTGAGTTTTGGGGGAGATTTAATCGGTATCGCTTCCTACCCCACCATTACTCTGACCATAATATATTTTATCTGCCCAACACTTACATCTTATATACCCTTTACAGAACATAAATTCACATTCATGGGTCTTGTAATTCCTTTGTCTTTAGGTATATTTGTCAGTCACATGATTTCATGATGGGAAGGGGTTTACAGAAAACCATAGGGTAATTATTTATAAATCACCCATTAAGAATAAAGAAAAGGAAGAGGAAAGGTCTACTCAAATCTCCCTTCCCTCTCCTACATTCCTGTCTGTTTTACCTTCTTTCACCCAGGTGTGCCAAGGGAAGGGTTTCAAGTTTCCTTTCTCCTTCTATTCAAAACCTTCAAAGTATGAAAACCTCTTCATTTACAGTATAACAGCCCTTCCTAAGCAGGAATACCCTCGGCCATCTTGAGCTGTTGCAAATTACATGCAAGTAAAAATCATATTTACAAACTCTCTCTGAACACTTTGCCTAAATTATAAAATATTCTTGAAGCCTCTTATCTCAAGGGGAGTTTCCTTCCTCATCAAGAGGATAAGAGAGGGAGGCCTGCCAAGGGAGACAAAAGAGAGACCTCCTGAATCTCCTTCATTCTTAGGTTTTATTATCAGAAGTAGAACAGAGGTAACAGGATTACAAGGGAGGAAGGACAGGTTACCAGGGGGATGAATGACTAATGAACTTTTTCCTGACAAGGAGAAAGAACTAATTTGGTCAGTACATTCTTTTTCTTTTGCTAATTAACAGGCACAAAGGAAAGGGCAATCCAGAACCTCTAGGCTAATTTTCTAAAGCTCCTCCACATGTATTCCTTTGAGTCTGCACAAAGGTCAACCAATTCACACTTTCTTGGTGTTTGCATTCAAGAGATATTCACTCAGGGCTTTTAACTAAAGTTTCTCAATCCAAGGCAGAGGGTTCAAGGTTAGAGTGAGTCCCTACAACAGATCAAGTTTCCTGTTGGAGGAGTGCAAGCTAAGAACCTCCCATGGAATTGCATTCAATATACTCTAGGCACATATTGGGCAAATAAGTTTGTAAATATGATGTGTATGTTTGCTCATTTATAGTTTGTATTTGGTGTGGGAAACAGGCTGTAAGCAGGCAGGGTCATTGTAGACAAGGCTTAGTTGTAAGACTAAGCTTTTCCCCATACCTTTTACTGTTGCATGATGTGGGATGGTGCACTCTTATGAAGAATCTCATTTAAGCCCCAGATAAGTGACTTTGTATCAGAGACTTCCTTGTTTGTATATTGGATTAAAGGTTTTGATTTCTACACTATAAAATGGGGCAGAGGAGCCCATGCTGGAGGAAAGCAAAGAAAGGTCATGTGGAAGAGAAGCAGCCAAGATGGCAGACTGCTGAAGGAGAAGCCAGTTTTGTGCAGTTTGTACAGACAGAAGGACATGGGGAACAGAGGTGAATAAGGCTGGTGAGCTAAAAACCTTTGATTCTAGGAAACTCAGATAAGTCAGTGGCTTTGGGAGCCCTGAATGGAAAGGGAAGTGTTTGCCCACTGTGTGTATTTTTTGCCCACTAGGTGCAAGCTAGGATTAAAGCTAATGCCCATCAGTTCTTGGCTCCATTGTTTCATTACTGTCTGTCTGAGTCAATTGTGAACCTGCATGGGCCAGGCAGCTATGATAGTGGTCGTGGATACTGGGCATACAGAACTCTAGGAATATTTAGCTCTTAAAAAAGTGTTGTGTCTTTCCTAATCCTGGAACACCATCTACCCTTATGTTGGGTGGATAAAATGTATTATGCTCACTTTGTTAAAGATGATGCTGCCCACGTGGAGGCCATTGCCCAGGTGATATTAATGTGTGTTGGGGGCAGGCAGAATCCTTGTAGCCTGGGGCTTGGTTTTGGGATTAAGCCTTTCCCACCCTTTTTGATGTGGGGTAGTACAATCCCATCTTGACTCAGATAAGTGACTTTGTATTAGAGACTTCCCTATTATGTATATTGAATTAAAGGTTTGGATTTCTACACTATAAAATAGTGGCAGAATAAGAGCTTGCTCTCTTGGTTCCTGGGATGATTAGCATGAGAGAGCAGAGAGATCACAGCAGAGAGCAGAGAAAGGCCATGTGGAGGAGGCCAGAAGAAGCAGCCAAGATGGAGGAGTGTTGAGTGAGAAGACAGTTTGTGTAGAGTTTGTGCGGGGAGAAGGAAGGAGATGGGGGACAGAGGTGAATAAGTCTGGTGAACTAGAAACCTTTGATTCTAGGAAACTCTGATAAGTCAGTAGCTTTGTGAGCACTGAATGTGAGTGGGTTTTGGAGCCCAGTGTGTGTTTTTACTTGCCCGCCGGCTGCAAGCTAGAATTAAAGATGATAGCCCATCAGTTCTTGGCTCTGTTGTTTCTTTACCGACTGTCCGAGTCCAATGCGAACCTGCACGGGCCAGGCTGCTGTAGTGATGGTAGCCCTGGATTCTGACTTTACACCTTATTTCCCATATGTTGGGCAGATAAAATATATTATGCTCACTGTTGGGCAGATAAAATATATTATGCTCACTTTGTTAAACATGGTGCTGCCCACGTGGAAACAGTCACCCAGGTGATATTAATGTGTGTTGGGGGCGGGCTGTGGACAGGCAGTATCCTTGTAGCCTGGGGCTTGGTTTTAGGACTAAGCTTTTCCCACCCTTTTTGATGTCAGGTGGTACAATCCCATCATGCCTCAGATAAGTGACTTTGTATTAGAGACTTCCCTATTTTGTATATTGGATTAAAGATTTTGATTTCTACACTATAAAATGGGGGCAGAATGAGAGCTTGCTCTCTTGGTTCTTGAGATTAATATTAGAGGAGAGGGCAGAGAGGAGAGCAGAGAAAGGTCACATGGAGGAGGCCAGGAGAAGCAGCCAAGATGGCGGAGTGTTCAGTGAGAAGCCAATTAGTGCAGAGTTTGTGCAGGGAGAAGGAAGGAGATGGGAACAGAAGTGAATAAGTCTGGTGAGCTAGCAACCTTTGATTCTAGGAAACTCGGATAAGTCAGTAGCTTTGTGAGCACTGAATGTGAGTGGGCTTTGGAGCCCAGTGTGTGTTTTACTTGCCCGCTGGGTGCAAGCTAGGATTAAAGATTATGGCCCACCAGTTCTTGGCTCCATTGTTTCTTTACTGACTGTCCAAATTTAATGCATATGCCAAGCAGCTGTGATGATGGCCGTGGCTCCTGGCTTCATACTCACTTTGTTAAAGATAGAGCTGCCCATGTGGAAGTCCGTCACCCAGGTGATATTAGTTGCCCTACTTGCTTGGAATGGGCATGATTATATTAATGTGTGTTGAGGCGGGCTGTGGGCAGGCAGGATCCTTGTAGCCTGGGGCTTGGTTTTAGGACTAAACCTTTCCCATCCTTTTTTGATGTGGGATGGTGCAATCCCATCATGCCTCAGATAAGTGACTTTGTATTAGAGACTTTCCTATTTTGTATATTGGATTAAAAGTTTTGATTTCTGCACAATAAAGTGGGTCAGACCAGGAGCTTGCTCTCTCTTGGTTCCTGAGATTATCATCAGGCAGAGAAAAGCCATGTGGAGGAGAGGAGAGAGGCGGCCAAGATGGCAGAGTGCTAAAGAAGAAGACAGTACCAAGTTTGTGCAGAGAGAAGGAGATGGGGAATAAAGGAGAATGAGTTTGGTGAGGTAGATACCTTTGATTCTAGGAAACTCAGATAAGTCGATAGCTTTGTAAGCACTAAATGAGTGGGTTTTGGAGCCCAGTGTGTGTTTTTACTTGCCCACCAGGTACAAGCTAGGATTAAAGATAATGGCCCACCAGTTCGTGGCTCTGTTGTTTCATTACCATCTGTATGAATGTAATGCAAACCTGCATGGGTCAGGCGGCTGTGATGGTGCCTGTGGATATTAGCTTTACACCATATATATTTGGTTAACACATATGGTGTTTCCATTTACGTAAACTAAAATGATAATTTTTTTTGTCCCTAACATTACGGTAAATTTACTTTTCTCCATTGAAAAATCAGCATACCAGTGTTCATTATTTTTAGGGTAATGTGGGTCAAACAAGTTTGCAAATATGATGTTTATTTTTGCTTGTTTATAGTTTGCATTGGGTGTAGGGGACAGGCTGTAAGCAGGTAGGGTCCTTATAGCTTAAGGTTTAGTTTTAAGACTAAGCCTTTCCCACCCTTTGAATACTAAGATCTTCTCAACACTAAGCTTTTCCTCACACCTTTGACTGTTTTGTGATGTGGGATGGTGCACTCTTATGAGGACTCCCATTTATGCCTCAGATAAGTGGCTTTGTATCAGAGACTTCTTTATTTGTATATTGGCTTAGGGCTTTAATTTCTACACTGTAAAATAAGGGAGACCAGTCTCTCTCTCTCTCTCTCTCTCTCTCTCTCTCTCTCTTCCTAAAATTAGCATTACAGGGACAGGAAGCCAAGATGGTGGCATGCTGAAAAAGAAGTAGTTTGTGCAGAGAAAGGTAGATGGGGAACAGAAATGAATAAGGCTGGTGAGGTAGAAACCTTTGATTCTGTTGCCCCCTGGGTGTAAGCTAGGATTAAAAGTAATGGCCCACCAGTTCTTGGCTCTGTTGTTTCATTACCATCTGTCTAAATCAAATGTGAACCTGCAAGGGTCAAGTGGCTGTGATCATGGCTGTGGCTACTGGCTTTACAGGTAATAATAACTACAATAAATACAGTCATACAGATTGCTTTTCTAAAATGCTGTACCATATTGCAATTGTTGTTTATAAGATTTACTTGTTTATATATTTTTTTAAATTTTTTATATTCTTTAGTGATAATATTAAGAGTTCATGTTAAACTTCTATCATGGCTAATAGAGAACTTCTAAGAGAAATAAAATGTTATTCTTTTATCTACAGATATATATGTCATGGACTGTGTGTGTACTGTATATATGCTGTAATGCCAGTAGCCACGGCCACCATCACAGCTGCCTGGCTCGTGCCGGTTCACATTTGATTTGGACAGATGGTAATGAAACAACAGAGCCAAGAACTGGTGGGCCATTACCTTAAATCCGAGCTTGCACCCAGTGGGTGAGAAATACACACAGTAGGAAAACACTTCCCTTTCCATTCAGGACTCCTAAAGCCACTGACTTATGCGAGTTTTCTAGAATCAAAGATTTCTAGCTCACCAGCTTTATTCACTTCTGTTCCCCATCTCCCTCTCTCTGCACAAACTCTACACAAACTGGCTTCTCCTTCAGCACTCTACCATCTTGGCTGCTTCTCCTCTCCTCCACGTGACCTTTCTCTGCTTTTTCACATCATGGGCTCCTCCTAGAACATAATCACTCTTCCCCAGAACAACGTAATCTCTCTTCCTTTTAAAACCTTTTGGCGTGAAAGTCTTCCCTCAACACATATTAACATAATCACGCTCATCCCAAGCAAGAAGGGCAACTAATATTATCACCTGGGTAATGGGCTTCCACGTGGGCAGTGCCATCTTTAACAAAGTGAGTATAATATATTTTATCTGCCCAATATATGCTATGTGTTGCCACTCATAATTTCTGGATGAAAAATTATGACTTTATAATAAAGACAATGGAATTTTAATATAAAATTTTAAAAAATAATAAACTATGGATATGTTTGAATCAATTTTATATACCAAGTTTTATAATTGAATATTTTTCATCAATTAATTTTTGTTACAACTACTTTTTTCTTTCCTAATTTAGTAACCTAGCTCACTCTGTTTGAATATAAATTAAATCCAACATTTGTAAGAGAACATACACTTTTATTTTCAAATGTTTTAATTTTTATTTTTAACTATTGCTGTTGGTCAAATAAGTTTGTAAATATGATGTATATGTCTGCTCTCTTATAGTTTGCATTGGGGCCTGGGCAACACCAGGTAAAGTGGGCTGTGAGGTTGTGGATTGCCTTCCTGATTGGGAGGGGCCATTGTCTTGCTAATGTTTACTGGAAAAAAGATTCTGTCCCTACTAGGAGAGGTACAGAAGGATTTCTTTTTTCTCTCCCTGACCCTCTCTGATCCCTGACCCTCCATGGGAAAAGCGGGTTTTCTGCTTTTCCCTTGGCTTTTCTTATGGCTTGCCTGTCTGGGTGAGACACCAATAAACAGAATGGCCCACCATCCTCCAACTCCACCATTTCTTACCATCTGCTTGAATTTAATGAGAACCTGCATGTAAATGGCCACAATGATTGTGGTAGCCCCTGGCCTTACAACTGGTGTAGTTTGCAGCAGGATTTGAAGATCGATATGGAGCCACCACTTTTGAGAAGTGGGGTAGAGGACTGGTTGCTGTTGTGGCTCCCTATGGCTGTTCTTTTAGGGGCCATGGGTTGGGTGTTTTTTACTCAAGAGAAAACCAGGAGTTCTGTGTGAGAAGCCACCCAAGGTCAAAAGCTCCATGATGAATTGCAAATCGAACAGCAGAAAAGGCTAGAATTGGAACAAGCACTGAAAAAGAAATTATAGGTTTGTGAGTTTCACTATACCCTGGAAGCTGAATGTTTGCACCAGCAGTTGTTGGAGAAACAACTGCGGGTTCAAGAGCTCGAGTCTCAGCTTCTGGCAAGAGGCCAGCAGCCACAGGGGCCTAAACAGTCACCAAAGGAGCAGCAGCATCCTTGCCAGTGGAATGGCTTTGAGTCAGCGGGAGCAGGCACTTCCAACTCCTCTTCTGAGGATGAGAAGGCTCAAGCTGAAGCTGCCATATGCACACTCAGAACCTGACCAGTGGTCATCAAGAAGGTAAAAACCCAGCAACAAAGAATACCTCAAAGGCAGACACAGCCTCCCGTCCAGGTAATGGAACACTTTGTGGTCCAGCCCTATTCCCAGGCAGAGCTGATGGAGTTGGGGGCACAATTTAGGCAGAAACCTACTGAATCCCTGGTAGTCTGGTTACTATGATTATGGGATATAGGGGTAAATGGCATCATGCTCTCCAGAACAGAGATGGAGAAATAGGCTGCCAATACCACACACTCCTCCTAGAGGCAGCATCTTCAGAAATGCCGTGATAACCCAGGAGACCATACTCTATTAGAATGGATAATGGCCTCCATTTATACAGTCTGGCAGAATGCTGGAGAATTGCTGGGGGCAGTGAGTCAGTAGTGGTGGTTCAGTGAGTTAATAAAGGTATGTAAGGCCATGTTGGGCAGATAAAATGTATTATGCTCACTTTGTTAAAGAGGCCGTTGCCCAGGTGATATTAATGTGTGTTGAGAATTGTTGTAGCCTGAGGCTTGGTTTTGGGATTAAGCCTGTCCCACCCTTTTTGGTGTGAGGTGGTACAATTCTATCATGCCTCAGAGAAGTGACTTTGTATTAGAGACTTCCCTATTATGTATATTGGATTAAGGGTTTGGATTTCTACACTATAAAATGGGAACGGAACGGGAGTTTGTGGCTCTTGGTTCCTGAGGTTAGCATGAGAGAGCAGAGAGAGTAGAGCCAGCAGCGGAAGGAGGCCACGTGGAGGAGGCCAGGAAAAGCAGCCAAGATGGCAGAGAGCTGAGTGAGATGCCAGTTTGTACAGAGTTTGTATCTGGGATAAGGAAGGAGATGGGGAACTGAGGAGAATAAGGCTGGTGAGCTAGAAACCTTTGATTCTAGGAAACTCGGATAAGTCAGTGGCTTTGTGAGCTCTGAATGTGACTGGGTTTTTGGAGCCCAGTGTGTGTTTTTTACTTGCCCACCGGGTGCAAGTTAGGATTGAAGGCTATGGCCCACCAGTTTTTGGCTCCATGGTTTCTTTACCGATTGTCCGAATCCAATGCGAACCTGCATGGGCCAGGCTGCTCTGATGGTGGCCCTGGCCCTGGCTTCTGGCTTTACAGGCCAGTAGGAGCAGCCATTTTAACAGCCACCTGGCCAATGCAGTTTCCCCTTTAATTTGGACAGACAGTAATGAAACAATTGAGCCAAGAACTGATGGGCCATTATCTTTTATCCTAGCTCAAACCCAGAAAGCGAGCAAATACACACAGTGAGAAAATACTTTGCTTTCCATTCAGGGCTCCCAAAGCCACTGATTCATCCCAGTTTTCCTAGAATCAAAGGTCCTACCAGCCTTATTCACCTCTGTTACCCATAACTTCTCTTTGCACAAACTTTGCAGAAACTGACATCTACTTTAGCACTCTACCATTTTGGCTGCCTCTCCTCTGCTATACTGATGGCAGGAACTGAGTGAGAGAGCTCCAGTCTGCTTTTATAGTGTAGAAAATTAAAGCCTTTAAGCTAATATACAAATAAGGAAGTCTCTAATACAAAGCCACTTATCTGAGGCATAAATGGGATTCCTCATAAGAGTGCACCACCCCCCATCATGCAACAGTCAAGGGTGTAGGGAAAAGCTTAGTTTTGCCAAGATCTTAGTATTAAAAAGGTGGCAAAGGCTTAATCTTAAATCTAAACCAGTTTAAAGCCTGTGTCCCATACCCAATGCAAACTATAAACTAAGGTGACCTCCTGTAGGGAGAAAAATCCTTCTTCTGTAAGTTCTGTCCTCCCTTGAAAAGTGTCCTCTTACATGTCCTCCTTTTTGATATTGGAAGACTAATCTGTAAATTTCCATATTCGATCAATGCAGAGTTGATGCATTGCATGTGGTGTGATGTATTTATATCTAAATGAGTATTTTTTTACAATTATTAGTAAAAATTAATAGGCATGCAAGCATAAGTACAACATAAAGTATTAAAAATGTTTTTATTATGCATTTATCATATTATTGTTGCAATAAATAAAATGTTTCTTTTATTTACAACATTTTTTTTTCAATTTATTTTTGTCCTCCTTTTCATTGTAAAAAAGTTGGTCACCTTATATAAGCAAGTAAACATATACATCATATATACAAACTTATTTGACCAACAAGTTCCTTTGGGAACTAGGTATAAAAAATGCTGCTTTCAACCCTTGGTTTCGTGGTTCAAATAAGGAAGTGTTTACGGCAAAAAATGAGGAATTTTATCCTTGCTAGTGCCCCATTAGCCCTTTTTGGGTCCCTTGGGCCCCTAAGTGGGCCAGTCCATCAATGCGGTTACACAGATAGTAGCAGATTTGGGAGAACTGGAGGTTGCTCAGGGCTACTGCCTATGTTGCCCACACCCCAACTAACAAGGGAAATGATAAATACATGAATTTACCAGAACTTCCAACTGCCCTTTGTTGTTCCACTTATCTATCTGACCCCACCCTTACTTACTGGACTATCGGCCCTGAAGCAGAAAAGTTCTAGGAAGCTGGTCAGCTGCCCCAAAGAGAAATGTTCCAGGAAGCTGAAATAAAACTGCAGAAGGGAGCATACCAAAACTGCTAACTCAATGCAAACTTGCTCAAGGCTCTCCCCTACCCTATAAAATTTTGCCTCAGTCTGTTTTGGTGACCTTCTCCTGATGAAGTACCTGGCAGGGTTCCTTTCTTCCTTTCAAAAAAGCCTGTTACTCTGGTCTTTTCGGACTCCCATGGATTCCAACATTTGGTGCCAAAAACCATGACAGGGTACTAACTGCCTAGATGATCCCTCTTTGCCATCCAAATTTACAATCAGGGAAGTAATGGGCAGCAGCAGCTCATCCCAGGCTTACTCCCTGATTCTGTTTGGACGTGTAATTATAGGTTGATTTGCCGGCGATCTGTCCCTGTTCTGAACCCCTGCCAGACCAGAAAGGTAAGGAGTTTCTCCCTTCCCTCTCCCAGCTGGCTTTAATTTGACCCAGAAGTCCCTAATCTATCATTGGATGGCTTTCTCTGGTCAGCCTCACATTTTGAGGGGCTTGTCATTTTTCTGTCTCAAGAGACAGTACATTTCAAAAGTCTAAGCGCTTAGCCAAATCCCTCCACATTCTCTTTGAGCTCCTTCTTGGGCAGTGACGACTCCTAAGTAGGATGACTCCACATTCCTAGGAGAGCTTTATCCTTTGAGATTGTGATTGGAGGCAGGGACACCCTCTCTGGATCCACTAATCTCCAGAGTCAAAGCCATCTGACCAAACCCCGTTGGGCTGTCTTCTCAAAAATCTTTCTAAGTTAGGACTCTCTGACCTCAAACCAAAGAAACTCATTTTCCTTTGCAACACAGCTCAGCCTCAATATAGGCTCGACAATGACTCCCATTGGCCTGAAAACAGGATCTTTGATTTCAACATACTGAAAGATCTAGATAATCTTTACCACCAGATGGGGAGGGTTTCTGAAATTCCATATGTGCAGGCTTTCTTCTCTCTTCGCTCCTGTCCTTAATTTCTGTGCCGCTTGTGCTACATGCAGACTGTTTTTGGCCAAAGAAACCTTACCTAAAATCTTTGCTCCTAATCTTTCCTTTTTCACATACTCCCAACTCTCTTCCCCTCCTGCCTGACCCCCTGGGGCACTCCTCTTTTGGGACCCCTCACTGGTCCCTCTGCAAATCTCTTTCACTTGAGTCTCTTCCCTCCAGAAAGCCTCTCCCTTAGCAAAATCCTGTTTCTCATTCACCTGAAAATACCAGTCTCTTTCTCCTGCCCTGTTGGCCAGGGGCTCCTCCCTTCTCCACTGTGTTCTTAAACTCCTCCTCCCTCCTTATAAATGGGTGGCTCTGTCTCTTTTTCTTCTTTGACCTATCCCCTCACCCCATCAGCTTCAGTAGTCCCTTTTTCTTCTTTGACCCATCCTTCCTCCTCCTCAGAGACTGACTGTGCCTTCCACTACCTCTCGCCCTATCCCCTCTCTTCAGAGTTCTAAATCTTTTGACTCCTCAGACCATGTGGCACCACCACCAGCACTTTAACCTCCTCCTCCTCCTCCTCCTCCTGCAGATTCTGACCTTCCTTTTTTTTCCATCCAGCTACTCACACTGTTTATCTCCCTGCTTTCTCTCTTCCTCCCTTCTATGCTGGCAACTCCCT
Organism: Saccopteryx bilineata; assembly: GCF_036850765.1. Classification (NCBI taxonomy): domain Eukaryota; kingdom Metazoa; phylum Chordata; class Mammalia; order Chiroptera; family Emballonuridae; genus Saccopteryx; species Saccopteryx bilineata. Next base: position 83,074,026 of record NC_089495.1, read on the forward strand.
GCCATCTCAAAAAACTTAAAAAGACAGCATTGTCTATTAAGCTGTGTGAGTAAGTAATTCATCTTGTCTCTTTGTTTGTCAGAAAATATCTCTAGTATAATTTGAATTGAAACAAGTAAAGCATGCTCATTAAATCCTTTAATTCATAATTTGTATGTGAAATTTTTGTTTAATGTGTAACAGTGTCTGTTTCTAAGACCTTAAATCAATAATTATCTACCTCTTAAATCAAGGCTTACTCATCCCCATGGACTCTCCCTGCAATACCCCCATTCTTCCTGTTTGAAAATCTTCAGGGGCTTATTGCCTCATAGAAACCTTACACCTAATCAATGAGGCAGTAGTTCCCGTTCATCCAGTAGTCCCTAATCTCTACAGGTTACTGTCACGATTCCCTCAAACACCACTCACTTCAGGGTTCTAGACCTCAAGAATGCCTTCTTTATCATTCCTCTACACCTTGACTCTTACTTTCTGTTTGCCTTTACCTGGACACTAATGCATCCCAGAAACTTATGTGGACTGTCTTACCCCAGGGGTTCAAAAACAGCCCACACCTGTTTGAGCAGGCACTAGCTCAGGATTTAACAGCATGCAATCTCAAAACTAGTACTCTTTTACAATATGTAGATGACTACTCCCCTGCAGCCCCTCCTCCGCCTGCCTAAAGGAGATACACTGCCACCCTTCTTAACTTCCTCGCTATAAAGGGATTTTGTGTCTTCTTTGCAAAGACTCAACTTCACTCTTAGTCTATAGTCTATCTGGGCATCACCTTAACCCCCACCATCTGAGGTCTCACTCTAGATTGAAATCAGACCCTCCTCAGTCTCTAACCACTTACCACGACAGATCAAATCTTTTCTTTCCTCCATTTAATAGGCTTCTTTAGACACTGGATTTCCAATTTTACGCTCTTAGTCAAGCCCCTCAGTGAGATCTTCTGAGCATGGCTTTTAAGGTCTATAATGGCCAAGGGAGTAACAGAAAAGGCAAATAAGGCCCAAAAGAGGTCAGAAATACCAGCTTTTGGTGTACGCTCTTAAAGGTTCCAGCACCCTAAAGGGCTTCATAGGATTCCATCAGGGCCCTGCTCCAGAGTGGAAAGAAAGGTCATTGAACTGAAGCCTGCCAGGCTTCCTGGCCCCACCGGTTGACACGTCTTTGCTGTGGAAAAAAGGACATGATAAGATAAGCTGCCCCCTTGCTCCATGGAGGGAGAGTTCAGTCTTTTCTAGCCCTGCTCCAGCTACTTGTGACCTGACGTTGCCCAGCATGCTGGGAATTGCCACTGAAGGCCTAAAGACATTGTTCACGAGCCTAAAGTATTTCTTCAAAGTAGCAGATTAGCTGATCTCATTTCTTGTAAACACAAGGGACATCTACTATACCTTGCCTGAATATTTGAGTTTTATTTATCCCTTGAAGATCTCTACTGTGGGTATTGACAGTCTGATTTTGTTGCTTTATTTAATGTATAGTATCTCTTTTATTCCTCTTGTCTCAATGCCCCATGTCTATTGTAGACTGGGACCTGCTGCTAATTCCAGCTAGAAGCAGTGGTCAATAGGACTTAAACTCTAACTGCAAAGAGTAGAAATGTACCAACCCTTTCCCTAAGTACTTGTAGAATTTACAGGTTACTCAACAAACTATTCAAAGACTGTCCAAGAGGTAAATCCAGCATTGCATCACCCAAGGACTTACTTTCATGTGGACAGGTTCACACATTGTGATTCTGACAACTCCCACTGCTGCTAAAGTAGAAAAATGGCATAACACCTATATGTGTCTCCCTATTAATTGGAAAGAAACCTGTACCCTAGTCTATCCCATCCCATGAGCCTCTTCCAGTTTCTAGTACACTACCCATCAATCTAAAGACAAAATAAGCTGTACAGGTAATACCTCTTCTTGTTGCTTTAGGAATCTCTATAGAAGTAGGTCTAGGGGCAGGGGGACTGGCTGCTTCCCTGTCATATTCCCATTCTCTCTCTCTGAAGCCCAGTGAATTTGTAAACATGGAATCAGTGGTTTCACACAAACTGGATGTCTTGACTATTGCCTTTCATTAGTCCACTCACTCTCCTATTTATTTTTCAAACTTTTGGACCCTGCCTCTTACGTTTGTTCTCTATTTTCTTACAGGACTGCATGCAGACCTTCACCAATCAGAAAATTGGAAAAAATCTACCTAACCCTACACACAAACCCTGAGACCTGCCCTCATGAAACAGAAAAACCTGGAACCCTATAAATACACCCCTACTTCAAACAATGGTGGAAAAACTCTTTGTTCTTGATGCTAGCACCAATTATAGGACCAATCCTAATTTTGTGCCTAATTTTAATGCTTGCCCTTTTTTTAATCAAGTTCCTGCAGGCCTGAATAAGAGAAATCTCCAGAATTACCTACAATCAGATGCTTTTACAACCCCTACTCCAACTGCGCCAGGGAGAGGTCCACAAAGAAAACCCCCAATAGGGATAACAGCAGAAAGTAACTCCAGAAGATAGCTGGCCCGAGACAAAGCTCCTTCCTGAACCTCATATCCTTTTCTTCCACTCACCTTCTTTTTCTTTATCATATTAGAGTTGAAAAGTGACAGATACATGAATTTACCGGAACTTCCAACTGCCCTTTTGCTGTTCTGCTTGTCTATCTGACCCCAACTTTACTTACTGGACTATCGCCCCTGAAGCAGAAAAGTTCTAGGAAGCTGGTTGACCACCCCAAGGAGAAGTGTTCCAGAAAGCAAGAATCGTAAAACTGAGAAGGGAACATACCAAAACTGCTGACCTAACACACACTTGCTCAAGGCTCTAACCTACTCTATAAAATTTTGCCTCAGAGTCTGTTTCGGTGCTCTTCTCCCAGTGAAGTGCCCAGTAGGGTTCCATTCTTCCTTTCAATAAAGCCTGTTACTCTGGTCTTTTCGGACTCCCATGGATTCCAACATGAAACAGGCCAGTAAAGGTTACCTGAACACAGATGTGGGTAGATTTTATTGCAGCTGGAGCAGATAAGAAAAAATTAGATGACCAGTCTAATAAAATTCTTTTGGAGCTTTGGCAGCAGCTTAAACCAGAACAGAAGTTCCAGCCACTGAGAATAAAGGCCCCAGCAGCTACCAATAAAACATTTGGTGTGCAGGCAGCTCAGTTACAAGGTTATATGATAGAGAAAGCTGAGGGAGAGGAGAACTCCCAAGACCCATTGTAACAGTTCAAATAGGAAAAGGGCAAAGGGACCTGTCTAACAGGGATGGGCAGGGAGCAGAGCCTATACATGGAACTGGCTGTTCACTGGTCCTGTTCCAATGTACAATGGGTGTTGGTGGATACAGGTGCAGAATTTTCCCTCCACTATGAGAACCCAGAGCAGTTTGCTGGGACCCCAGTGGCCATTGATGGTTATGGGGGCCAAACTGTTTGAGTGAAGCCAATAACTATTTGTAAAGCCAGTATCCATGGCCACCATCACAGCAGCCTGGCCCATTCAGGTTCTCATTGAATTCACACAGATGATAATGAAACAATGGAGCCAAGAACTGTACATATAGCCTACTCAACTTACAACCAAATCATGTTATGACCGATCTGTCAGAACCAATCATAGTCATAACTTGAGCACTAGCTGTATATGTGTGTGTGTGTGTGTGTGTGTGTGTGTGTGTGTGTGTATTCTCTATCATATCACTTTTACATATATTCTCTATTACATAAAAATTTATCTCTTTTTTTATTGGAAGCTTAATTCAAAGTCAATAATGACTTAAACTTAAGGATTAGCAATTTCCAAACTGAATCTAATATATATATTTGGAGAGTTGAGGAAAAATAATATAGTTTATATTGAGAAAAAATATATTGTAATGACTCTTAGCCTTGCAACAGTAGAAGAAAAATACTTGGGATGCTGTCAAAAAAGATAAAAACATAAGCAACATATTTTGAGAGAACCAATTTTTTTTATTTTTTGCCCAAGTCTTCATTCCATATTATTTAAAAATATATGCATTACTCAGCCTCTAGGCATTTAAAGACAAGAAACAAATGTGGCATATAAAATGGAAGGAGAAAGGGGAGAGAGTCTATTTGTGTCTGCAACACAAGGAAAAGGGTAAGAATAAAGTTGGAATGGTTGACTTTAAAGAAGGTTTTTATACTGTTTCTGACTTTGCATAGGTATATTTAAAAAAAAAAAAACCCTCAGTTTAGAGGGCAAAGAACACTTCTGATTTTATCCATCAGGAAAGAGAAGGTCATTTTAGGTTGCTAAGGAAGTCACAGAACATACTCAGAAATTGCTTCTTGCTAAGAGAATCTTATCCTTTTAACTGTACGTTGGCAAGACTTATTTATCATTAAGATATTAAAATATAAATACTGTAGATATTAAACTGCAGAAGTTTTAAATGGCTTGCCCATCTTAAGAAAAGTTATTTTATAGCCGGGACTTAAAACAGTTCTATGCTTATCTGTAGGTATTCTTGGAAGGCTGATATTGACCCCTGGCTAAGATAAGGATGAAAGTTGCTAGTTAATTGTTTATAATACACTGTGAAAAGTTTAATACCACTACTTAGCAGTTTAGATGAATGGCTTGCACCTGCTTCAACCACTTACAGAGCTGGACTTCATAGGTTGTTGACCAGTGAACATATGCCTCAGTAAACACATGCCTGAGCTCACTGAAACTGAGATATGTTACAGATATCTTGATCAATCATAATTCAAAGATGAATTGAATACTCGGTGACTACACAAGAACATTAGCTGCTGTGCTTGCAGATATTCAGGCATCTCCATGACTGTTTGTACTTATTTTCTCCTCTTGTGCCTTCTTGTTGACATCAAATCCTTGTGACTCCTTTCAATTATTCAAACCTGTGTAATCAGTGGAAGCAGTGCATGAGAAGAAATAGAAATATAACATAGTCCTATTGAATATATATATTTTATCAACTATGTTAAGAATATTAATTTTAAAATTAGCTTAGTGCTAAAACATGATAGATACAAATTTATAAGAATTAATTCATAATAATATGTGTCATTTAATATAAAAAAATAGTATACCTAAGATAAGTAAATTACTGAATTATATTCTAAAGAAATGTATCAATAAACCAATACATATTGGCTCTGGCCAGGTTGTTTAGTGGATACAGCATCACCTCAACACACCAAAGTAATAGGTTTAAATCTGACTCAGTACATATCTGAGAAGCAACCAATGAGTGCACAACTGAATGAAACAACGAGTTGATTCTTTTCTTTGTCTCCCATCACCCTCTTCTTTTTTTTCTTTCTCAAATCAGTGGAAAATAAATTTAAAAATACATATTGAAATGTATTATCCATTTCTCTCTTGAAATAAAGCTTAATAGAATAAATTCAGCAAAATCTGTTCAGTAAATATACTTCATTTGAATTTTACATGTGAAATGGAAGGAAAAGTGTTAAGCATGTTAAAACTTCAGAGCAAAACATAATTTTGAAATATTTGTCTCTATAGCAACTGTACTAATTTATAAAACAATTATACTATTAATAGATTGACAATGGAACAGAACTTGGACTTTATAAGTTTTTATAACAGTATTTTAAAAAAAATAAATAATGAGATGTTTTCTTGAAAGACTGAGAAGAATAACATATCTAGAGAACAGTTTATTAATCTATAAATTCTTGTTTATTATAACATTAAAATATCCCAATATTTTATTTAACTAGACTTCTATATTTACAAAGTAAAGACTTACTATCTTTTACCACTTGAAAGTTTTATGATTAATTAAAACATTTTTCCAAAACAAGCTTACTTCTATCATGCAAGACGTAACAGTGAGTTAACAATGATTATTCAATAAGTCTACAGGGAAAAATTTAACATTGCATGAGAAATATCTGTAGTAAAATCTAAGTAATTATAATATGTTACATAGTATATGTGCTATAAATATTTCTATAATATATCTTTAAATATATAAATATAGATATGCTATAAATATATCTATAAAATAAATATTTGAATAAGTAAATTAAAGAATAAATCAAAACCTCAAGAAACAGTTTTATTATTTGTCAGAATATAGAAAGCCTCAGCTTAACCATTTTAAAAGCAGTCTTACATAATACAACTTTAAATTATTGAAAACAATAATATAATAAAAATTTCAAAAAATTGTCAATCAAAATGGAAAATCAAGCTGCTAACATATAAATTTCTAAACAAATGTGCTAAAAAAATATTAGAATCCTTTTTTATCTCAATACTGCTCTCTGCAAAGGAGCCTAAAGTGCTCCAAAGAAGAGTCACATACAGACTCTTATTCTGAATGTTAGATAACAGTTGAGTTTCTTTACTCAGCCCCTTTTTATTTGATGTTCCTTGTATTTGTGCATCTTTTTCATGTAGTAACAACCATCATTTATTCACTAATATAAAATTCTACTTTGAGATTATGTCTAATTTAATGTAATTGAAAATAATACTCAGTTTATTAGAAATTTCAGCCCAGAGAACAATTACATACTATGAAGAAGAATGTAATTCCCTCAGGCTGAAGCCCTGAGAAGTCTGAGGCTTCAAGAAAATGAAGGATAATTTTCTCTCCTCTTTGCATTGTTTCTTGCTAAAATAGCATCTTGTCAAAGCGTGTAGATTCATAGACAGGCAGGAAGGCTTTCAGACTGATATGTCACAGAGGTAGACAGCATCACCTGTAGTCACAGTTCCCTATCTTAGCATATTTGGTTTCTGAGGTATCAAAGCTACTTGACTTTTATTAACAGAAACAGAAACAAAGAAATTTGAGGCTTAATTGAAAAAACAAAAGACTACAAAAAAGTATGTATATATGCAAAAATTTTTTTCTGTCTGCTATTTCCAGAATTATAGAATTAATTATGAATTTTCATAAATGAAAAGCCTATAAACGAAGGAGAGGAACATCCCTTATCATAAAAGTTATTATTAACAATGACACCCAGTGGTGGAAGCTCATTGCTACAACAGCTTTGTTACTAATGTAGTCTAATTAATCTGACCCTATCTTGGTTTAACATGCATGCCTCTTTTGTTTTCTGTTTCAGTGGAGTCCTGAATAAATTAAAATATTTAGTGTAGGCCACATGTGTTTCTCAAAGGGTTATCTGTGAATGGTCAGTGTCATAATAACTTAGGGTGCCTCTTTAAAATGCAAATTTAATCCTTTATTGTAAAGGTCAGAAATATCCATGTTTTAAAGGTCTGAAAATAATTTAAATATATGTAAATACTTCAAAACTATAGAAATAGGAGAATGACAGAGTAAGAAGCATAGCAATAGGCATAACAATGTCATAAACAAAAATACAGTTTTTCTTTTTACTCTGAATATTATATACCTCATTTTTGTGTATTTTTGTGTGCATGTGCGTGTGTATTTCTTTTCATTATAATCAAGAAAAATAAAGATTAAATTTTTTGTTATTCTAGTTTTCAAAGGGCTCACATTCATATAAAATAGAAGGATAAACAGGCAAATTATAATACTTATGTAAACAGTAGATTGACAAAGGAGGAAATGCCAACGTGAAAAAGTTACTGTGAATGCTACACTGAACTTATTTTTGATGACTGATCAGGAGTCTGTGAGATGGTGACACATAGCAGGAAGAAAACAACAGGTAGAAGAAAGAGCATAAACCTGTCAGCAGGCATGGAGCAACATCTGAACAATAAATTTTGAACATGAACAGAATGTGGTTTGTAAGAGATATGAAATGAGAAAAAGGAATAAAGCTGAACACAGCAATGTGATTTGATCTTTCTGCACTACTCTCAGTCCCCCTAACCTAGTAAATTTTGTCATAATGTAAAGAAATATTTTTATTTGTATAAATAAAAAGAGATGGTAGATGATATATAGATACATAGATAGATGATAGATAGATAGATAGATAGATAGATAGATAGATAGATGATAGATAGATAATAGAATGAGTTGAAATCTCAAATATTTAGTTTTTTCCTCAAAAAAAGTTTTTTTGAAAAATTACTGTTCTTTGTTTTGGGACGCTGCCGGACCTAAAGTTTATCACAAAATTAATAACAGATGTTTGTTGATAACTTATTTTTATCTACTCAGCCAATATTTGCTTTAAAAAATAACAGTTTTACTGATGTATTATTGATATATAAAAACTGCCCATACTTAATTTATACAATTTGATGAGTTTTGAGATATGCACACACTACTGAAATCATTATCACAATCAAGGAAATACATATATCTATTGCCTCCAAATGTTTTCTCCTGCTTGATTTTTTTTTCTTTTTTGTGATCAGAACATTATATAGAATATTGATTCTTTTAACAAATTTCTAAGTGTATAATATGAAAGTGTTAAGTATATGCATATTGTTCTATGGTAGATTTGTAGTACAGTACTTCCTCATCTAGCACAGCTGAAACTTGATATCTGTTGAACAACAACTCCCCATTCTTCATTCCCCAGACTCTGGAAACCACCATTCTATTGTTGCTGTGATTTTGACTCTTTTAGCTACTTCACATAAGTGGAATAATATAGTATCTTTTTTTGTATGATAGCTTAATTTACTTAGCATAATGATCTACAATTCATCTATTTCATTACATATGACAGAATTTTCTTATTTTTAAAGGCTGAATAATATTCTGTCATATTTATATCAAATTGTCTTTATCTTACTGTAAATAATACTTCTATGAACATTGCAGTGAAAATATTTTTACAGGATCCTGATTTCATTTCTTTTGGATGTATACTCAGGGCTGCCATGGCTGGTTGGCTCAGTGATAGAGTGTCAGCCTAGTGGGTGGATGTCCTGGGTTCGATTCCCAGTCAGGGCACACAGGGGAAGTGACCATCTGCTTCTCCATACCTTCCTCTTCTTCTTCTCTCTCTCTCTCTTCCCCTCCCACAACCATGGCTCTGGGCACTGAGGATGGCTCATGGAGGCATGAAAAATAGTTCAGTTGTGAGCATTGCCCCAGATAAGCAGAGCATCAGCCCCAGCCAGGGGTTGCCAGGTGGATTCCGGTGGGGCGCATGTGGGAATCTGTTCTCTGTCTCCTCTCCTCTCACTTGGAAAAATAAAAATAAAAAATGTACAGTTTTGCTTATCAATAGAGTATATCAAAGACAGTGAAAATTCAGGGTAAAGCAAATGAGGAATGTTTAAAATATAAAGATAAAACTGAAAAACAAGATAACCATTTCCTGGTGGGAATTTTAAAAGGTAGTGCCTACTTTATGAAGGTTTCTTTCTTTTCTTTTTTTTATTAAGTGAAAGGCAGGTGAGGAGGCAGAAACAAACTCTTGCATACAACTTGACCAGCATCCACCCAGCAAGCCCCCTACCCCATCTGGGGGTGCTGTTCTGTTTCTCAGCAACTGAGCTATTTTACCAGTTGGGACCAACTTGCTCAAGCCATTTGAGCCATAGTTGTGACAAGAGAAGATATAGAGACAGGAGAGAAAGAGAAAGAGAGAAGGGGGAGGGGTGGAGAAGCATATGGTTGCTTCTCCTGCATGCCCTGATCAGGAATTGAACACGGGACCTCCACACACTGGGCTGATGCTCTACTGCTAAGCCAACCAGCCTAGGCTATGTAAGTTTCAAAATGATACATAATACACTGAAATGTCCAAAGTGTATGTTCATGCCAATCTGGCATGCTATCTTTACTGTAAAAGATTTTTAAAAAAGCAACTGATTTTTACTGAACAAAATTGAATCGAGTATAATTGCAGTAGAGATTAACATTAGATTTAGAAAAAAATGGATTGTTAAACTTATCACTGTGGAATACAAGGTCCTCCATGATCTGTCCTGAATGTACTTTTTTTTCTCTATATTTTTCCTTTTTTAGAGCTCCAGTTCCAATATCTGTTTTTGTCTGAACTATTTCAACTTAATTTATATCTTAAAATAGATAGAGATTCTTCTCAGTGTGTTCTAAGGTAGCTTTATACTTAATTTCTATACAAAAAACTTCTCTATAACCTTTCTCATTATATTGCTTCCCTTGAAGTATAATTATAGGTATGAACATGGGAAAACCTTAATACATAAATATTCAAGAAAAAAGCAGCAAATAAAATTAATATTAATCAGTTTTACTATTAGAAGTTTCTAAATGAATTTTGTATTGCTATAAATGAATTCTTTCAAATTATGTAAAATCAAATATAATATAATTCCACAAAATAATTTGAAATTGTAATCAATTAATGTATTATATATTAAAACAATGCAAAAATAAAGATAAAAAGAGTAAATTAACATTCTTTATAAATATTAATATTAAATTCTAGACAAAAAGTTAACAGGTATAATTCAAAGGGATATAAAAAACAAAATCAACCGGTGCCTCTTCCTAATCTAGGAATCCAACCAAAGCTAAATAAAGCATATTCAATATTTTATGTTTGAAATAAAATGAATAACAATTTATCAAAAGAAACAAACTATAAAGTTTATCAACAGATGTTGAAAAGGCATTTAATAAAAATTTAGTATTTATTCTTACAAAAATAAGCTACCTCATTAGGAAAAAAAATTCAAACTTTAAAGGCATTTAATAAATGACAGAATAAAAGAATTAGGGAGCCCTGGTTCGATAACTCAGTTGGTTAGAGCAGTGGTCGCCAGCCTTTTTGGGCCATGGACTGGTTTAATGTCAGAAAATATTTTCACAGACCAGCCATTAGGGTGGGACAGATAAATGCACAAAATAAAATTATGCGACCGGCGTAAAAACTAGTATTTTTAAATATAATTGTCGAACTAACGAGACAAGTGTCAAGAGTGAGTCTTAGACAGATGTAACAGAGGGAATCTAGTCATTTTTAAAATATAAAATATCATTCAGAAAAATATTAAGAAAACAAAAATAACGTAAGTTATTTATTCTCTCTCTGCAGACCGGTACCAAATGACCCACGGACCGGTACCGGTTTGCAGCCCGGGGGTCGGGGACCACTGGGTTAAAGCATTGTTCTGAAGTGCAGAGGTTGCTGGTTCAATCTCCGGTCAGGGCACATTCAGGAACAGATCAATGTTCCTGTTCCTCTCACTCTCTCCCCCTTCCTTTCTCTCTAAGCATCAATAAAATAAACATTTAAAATTTTATAATAAAAAGAATAAGAGATAAAAATGGAGGATATACACAAAGGGAAAAAATAATTGTTTGTAATGAGTATCTATTATGTATCTATTATGTAATGAGTATCTATTATGTATATATTTCCGGTGATGGCAATATAGCAATGCACAAAATAGTCTGAATCTTTCGGACAGATAATCAAAAATACTGAAAGATAAAGTAAGTTCAGTACAATTCTAGAGAATTTCTAATTATGTTAAAAATGAAAAGAAGTATTAATAGATAAAAATAATTAGAACAATTTATCATACACAGAGTAAAATCTAAAGAAAAACTCAGGATTATTTTCTTAGAAGTTTCTGATAAACACAAGAATTTGTGCAAAAACATCTAAAAATAAGGTATGTACCCTTGAACAAATATGTGTCCTTGAAGTTGAAAATCTATAAGTTTAACTCCCCAAACTTGAATACAGTCCCTCAGTATGTGCATAGGATTGATTCCAGGATTCTACATTGATGCTCACATCTATGGATGCTAAATTACCTTAAATAAAAGGCCAGTGCATACTGTTGGCCCTCTTTACTCATGATTTCCAACCATAGAATAAAACATTCCATTTTTTATAGTGGTGTTTTTAAATTCATGTATGTATAACCATGAAATATGGAGGACCAACTGTATTTTTATTTGAAAAATTATGCCCATTAATGGACCTCTACAATTTAAATGTGTTGTTCAAGGGTCACCTGTGTTTTCTTAACATAATGATTAAATAAATATAAAGATGGTAGGTATGTAGGTAGGTAGGTAGGATAGGCACAAAAAAAATGGATATAAGTGAAAAGTTATATGAACATGAAAACATATTTAGACCCAAAATTCAGCATCTTACTTAACTTGATAAAATCAGAAACAAATTCAGGATACCAATTATCTCATCATTAGTTAGCAAATATTGTTGGCACTAGATAAAATAAGTAAATAAGAGTGAGTAAATATGTGTAAGAAGTTAAAAAAATAGTGGTGAATTGATATTTATTTTCATATGCTATATCTGTATATCTGAAAATCCTAGAATGGGTCAAGTGAAAGCTAATTTCACAAAATCAAATAACTTAAATAAGAACATATAAATCTAACATATAGAAACAGTTGCATATTGATATATATATACACATACATATACATACATATATAAATACATAAAATATACAACAAACTAGAATATATAACAAAATGAGGCCTGATGTATTATAGCACAGAGTAAAATAAAATATATGGTCATATCTATGTTGACACAGTGGATAAAGAGTCAACCTGGAACAATGAGGTCACTGGTTCGATACCCTGGGCTCGCCTGGCCAAGGCATATATGGGAGTTGATACTTCCTGTTTTTCTCCCCCCTTCCCTCTCTCTTTCTCTCTCACCTCTCTAAAATAAATAAATTTTAAAATCTTTTAAAAAAATAATATAAGTTTAAAAAAAACAAAAATCTTTAGAAAGAAATATATATGGTCATAAATCTAGCATAACAAACAAAATCTACATAAAGAAAATTATAAACCTTCCTAAGACTTACAAAGAAGAAAATAAAAAGAAAACCTAGCCTAATAGGTGATGGCACAGTGGATAGAGCCAGTTGACTGGGATGCTGAGGACCCAGGTTCAAAAACCTGAGGTGACTGGCTTGAGTGCAGGCTCATACAGCTTAAGTGTGGGTTTACCAGCTTGAGCACGGACGGGGTCAGGGGCTTGAGCACTGGATCACAGAAATGACTCCATGGTCACTGCCTTAAGCCCAAAGGTTGCTGGCTTGAGTCCAAGGTCATTGGCTTGAGCAAAGGGTCACTTGCTCTGCTGTTCCCCTCCAGTGAAGGCACATATAAGAAAGCAATCAATGAACAACTAAGACACTGCAACTGAGTTGTTGCATCTCATCTCTGTCCCTCTCTTTCTGTCTGTTCCTGTCTGTCTCTCTTTCTACCTCTCTATCTCTCTCTCACTAAAAAACAAACAAACAAAAAAAAGCAACTATATTCTTTGAAAGGTTAGCAAACATTAATAATACTTAATTTTTCTATAATTTAATACATGTAACATGATGCCAATAAAAGTAACATTAGTTTCTTTATTTTTTATTCCTTAGCTACCCCCTCATCTCTGCCATCCTGGCAGGTCTTACACTGTTCCAAAGAGGAGCACATGGCAATGGCAATCAGCATGTGGGAGGGAACAAACAATAAAAAATATCTAGATCATTTCACCTTTTTCACCCAACCCCCAATCCCCATTTTCCCAAAAAACTTCATAGACACAGACAACACTGTGTATATTGCAGGAAGGAAAAGGGGCTAAGAAGAGATGGAAGAGAGTAGTCGTAGGGGATAAATGGTGATGGAGGGAGACTTGACTTGGGGAGGTGAACACACAATGCAATACACAAATAATATATTATAGAATTGTACACCTGAAACCTATATAATTTTATTAACCAATGTCACTCCAATAAATTTAATAAAAAAAAATTTAAGAAGAGCTAGGATAACTCTAAGAAATAATAGCATGATGAAGTTAGCTAGCATTACCAGTTATTAAAAAATTTTATAATACTTCTATAATAAGAACAACATAGTAATATAGAAATAGATGGAAACAGCAATGTAAAAAAAAGAAACTCCAGAATGTGGATATATGCAGAGATGTAGCATAAACAAAGTTAACATTAAATAACTATGGAAATAACCTTTTAAAAATTGATATCAAGACAATTTGATACTTACATATATTTTAAATAATAAAGCTAAACCTGTTCTGTACACTGTAAACATAAAAAGCATAATTGAAATACAAAATTACAAATATAAGTAATTGTTGGGCAGATAAAATATATTATGCTCACTTTTTTAAAGATGTCACTGCCCAAGTGGAAGCCAGTGGCCCAGGTGATAAATATCAGATGCCCTTTTTGCTTGGGATGGAAATGGAGCAGCCACTGGAGAAGGAATCTCAGATTCATGAATTGCAGATTGCCCTGGACACTGTGGAGAGCCAGCAGTGGTGGGAGACCAGGGCTGAGACTGGGGCTTGGGCTGCAAGGTCGATGGAGCAGAAGGCAGTGGTGGCTCAGGTCTCAAGCCTGGCAGCAGGAGCTGGTGTTTCCAGTTTCTCTTTGGAGGATGAGGAGAATCGGGTTGGAGTTGCGATCTGCAGTGTCCAGAAGGTGAGAGCCCAGCAGCAAGAAGTTCCTACTATGCCCCTTGTAGGTCTGTGATTTTTGAGATATAGGGGTGGATGCCATCATGCTCTCCAGAGCAGAGATGGAAATGCTGATTGCCATGTGCTCCTCCTTGGGTGTGTATGACCTGCCAGGTCAGCAGTGATGAAGGGGGTGGCTTAGACCCCCTATGCTTGGATTGATTCCTGGACTATGACCAGAGTGAGCACTGGCCCCTTTGTTGGATGGACTTACGGATATTGGACAATGTGAAATACCCTGATGGGGGTAGGGGGCGACTTTGCCTGAAGTACTCCCCTGCCCCAGGAAGCTTTTCCCATGGCTAGAAAGGAGGCTGAGTACATTTTGCGATTTGGGCCAAGTGCTCAAGAGACTGGTGAAATGCACCTTTGTAACTGTTGAAATTGTATGATTTGTAATGGTGTTGTAATTTGTGTAATGTGCCTAATTTCCTAGCACAAGGATGCTGGTTGTGTAGATTGTGGGTAGTAAAGTGAGCATAGGAGTGGATTGTTGGACAGATAAAATATATTATGCTCACTTTGTTAAAGATGGAGCTGCCCAGGCCTGACCTGTGGTGGCGCAGTGGGATCAAGCGTCGACCTGGAACACTGAGGTTGCTGGTTCGAAACCTTGGGCTTGCCTGGTCAAGGCACATATGGGAGTTGATGCTTCCTGCTCCTCCCCCTTCTCTCTCTCTCTCTGTCTCTCTCTCTCACTCCTCTCTCTCTAAAAAAATCAATAAATAAAATATTTAAAAAAAAAAAAAAAAAAAAAAGATGGAGCTGCCCACGTGGAAGCCCATTGCCCAGGTGATAATATTAGTTGCCCTTCTTGCTTGGGATGGGCGTAATTATATTAATGTGTGTTGGGGAGGGCTTTCATGCCAAAAGGTTTTAAAAGGAGAGATCACCTTGTTCCGGGGAAGAGGAATTACATTCTAGGAGGGGAGCAGAGAGGAGAGCAGATAAAGGCCACGTGGAGGAGAGGAGAAGCAGCCAATATGGCAGAATGCTAAAGGAGAAGCCAGTTTGTGTAAAGTTTGTGCAGAGAAAAGGAGATGGGGAACAGAGGTGAATAAGACTGGTGAGCTAGAAACCTTTGATTCTAGGAAGCTTGGATAAGTCAGTAGCTTTGTGAGCACTGAATGAGTGGGTTTTGGAGCCCAGTGTGTGTTTTTACTTGCCCACTGGGTGCAGGCTAGGATTAAAGCGAATGGCCTACCAGTTCTTGGCTCCATTGTTTTATTACCATCTGTCTGAATCTAATGCAAACTTGTATGGGCCAGGTGGCTGTGATGGTGGCCATGACTACTGGCTTTACAGTAATAATCCAGAGGGAGAAAATAATATAGTAAATAAGTAAAAAAAAACAAAAACAAAAATAAAACATTAGCAAACAATTGTTAATTTTTAAGCTAAATTGTGAATATATGAGAATTCAATATACTTTTCTCCTTAATATTAGGTAATTTTATTTATTTCTATAATTAAATAAGTATTAAAAGATGAACAATAGGTTGATTGAACTAAAACTTAAGTCTAAATATTTGTTAAAAGGACCTAAAGTCTTTGAAATATAAATAAAATATAGTTTGTTGCAAGTTAGTTTGCCTTTATTTAACGCACACACAAAACACTATAAAAACACAAAGAAAATTGGCAAAATGCTGTGGCAGTCAAGATCACCCACCTAGGTCACAATCTTAGCTGATTCAGTCCTGGGCTGATAAATATTGACAAATAGTTGCCATAATATCCAAATCAATCTCACTAAAAATGATGGAAATATTCACAAGTATATTTTAAACACTTATTTTGTCAGACATAATCAATATTCAGTTCATGTGTCCTCTCTTTTTATTTCCAATTTTACTGTTCTAGATATCTAATCATTCCCTTTTAATAACTCTTACGATGGGCTTCTTATATTCAAAATAAACTGTTTTTAAAAGTAATAATACATGATTTCTGGTATTTATACTTACATATATTCTTTATGACTCAATTAACTTCAATAAACATTTATTGAATTTCAAGTATTGATTTTTTGTTTTTTAAGTGAGAGAGAGAGAAAAGAACAGACAGGAAGGGAGACAAATGAGAAGTATCAACTTTCTGTGACACTTTAGTTGTTTATTGATTGCTTTCTTATATGTGCCTTGACAGGGGGGTTCTAACCGAGCCTGTGACACTTTGCTCAAGCCAGTGACCTTGGGCTGAAGCCAATGACTTTGGACTTCAAGCCAGCAAACTTTGGGCTCAAGCCAGTGACCATGGGGTCACAAATATGTTCCCACACTCAAGCTCAAGCCAGTGGGGGCCACTTTGTAATACATGAGGTCAGGAAAAACCCCTCTCATAAGAAATTGAGGAACATACCAGAATCTTGTCAGAGTAAAAGATTTTCAGGCAGAAGTTACAAAGCAAACACTCAAAGATGGAAGCCATCCTAACATGATAATTAACCAGAGTTAGACCAATGTAACTAGGGCAGAAAAAATAAGAGGGTAGTGAGCATTAGAGAAATGCCATCCAGAGAGTGCATGATATAGAAATAACAGGAGACTGCTTTATTTTTCATCTCAAGATTGATAGGTTTTGAGTACAGAAGTGATACTCTATCTTAGTTTTAAAAATAACAGTTCCATTGTGCAAAATATAATTATTAAACCTCAGCTAAGTTCTTGATATGCCTAGAAGTTATTAATACATTTCTGTGTTCCATTTATTATTTTATTCTCCTGGAAAACTCTTTCATAATCATTCTTCTCTACTCCAACATCCAGCACCTTTTTCATCATCATTATTTACAGTGATAATTTCATTCACTATCAGATTTAAACACTGAGGCCTTCATGAGGAGAATTTGGGCACACACCTACTCCCACCCATTTACCTGCATCTGTTATCATAAATTCTGCCGGCTTTGCTGTTATTCTGTATTAACGGGCCAAACTAACAAAAGCTAAATCATCCAGCAGTATTTTAATGATGTTTTTACTTTTGGTATAGTCAAACAATTCGCTTCAGAAATTATTCCTTTTTCTTCAGCATCAATATTTTCTCTATTAGATAATTCTCTTCATCATTACAATATGAGGATATTTCCCTTACTCTTAAAAATTTATAACAATCGTGATTCCACTTCTCTTTGGAATCACCACTCTAAATCTCTGCTGTTCATTGTAAAACTAAGTGAAATAGTTTCACTGACTACCTTATATTTATTTCCCTCCAGTTTACTTTTGAAAGTGCTCTAAATAAGTAAATTCGCCACTCTAATAAATGATGGGATTTGGTACAGCAGTGGAGGTAATGAATATTGTCAGATTCTTTAGGTAGTTCAAAGGCAAAAATAATAAAATTGGGATTTTAAGAATGTGAAGAGTCAAGAAGGCTAGCTAGATTGCTGCTGACTCTCAAGCCTTCTCTCCTAGTGCTCTCTAAGGACTTTGCACTCAGAGTATCTGCATCATTTCCCCTGAAGGCTTTTAATGAGGAATAATCACACAACCCTGATAGCAGCTGTCACCCAACTTTTTTTTTTTTAACATATCAAGACATGTTATCTATGGAACGGTTAAAGTGATCATTAAACCTCAAAGATAAACTTAAGCAATAACAAATCCCAGTTACAGAAACCGTATCTATTAACCCAGTGTTTTTCACCTACCATCTGTGACTGTTCTGCCAGAAATCTCATACCAGTCCTCAATAAAGTTAACCACCCTGACATAATCTTAGTCACATTCACTATGCTCAGGGCGATTTCTGCCTTAGCAGTCCCCAAAATAATTCTTCTGTTTTTGCCAGTCCCCAAGTGTAAATATTGGGTTGGGGAATAAGTTCGTAGCGTTTTTACCGAAGACTTTTATTTAAACAAAAAACAATAATTATATCAATTAGTTAATCAATTATATATTCGCCGTTGCTGTTTACAACCTCTTCCCACCTCTCAACTAATTTGTTGATGCCGTTCCACCAAAAATTGCCTGGTCTGGTGTCAAAGAAGTTGTTGCGCCAGTTTTTAAGGACCTCTTTGTTATCGAAGGTAACACCCTTCATATGGTTTGACAGGGAGCGGAAAAGATGGTAATCGGTTGGTGCAAGGTCCGGAGAATACGGCGGATGCTGAAGGACCTCCCATTCGAGCTCTTGAGTGCGGCTTTGACGACTTGTGCAACATGGGGCCTGGCGTTGTCGTGAAGGAGTATGGTTTGACCATGTCGATCAGGTCTTTTCAGTCAAATAGCCTCATTCACGCGGTGTAGCTGGGCAATGTAGAGCTCCTTGTTGACCGTGGCATTCTTTTCGAGTATTTCCCAGTTCTTCATCGAATTCAGAAGGCCTTCCACTGCGGCACGTGTCATCGACGTCAAAGTCGCCATTTTTGAACTTTGCAAACCATTTCCGTGCTGTAGACTCGCCTATGACACCTTCTCCATACACGTCGCAAATGTCCCGGGCTGCTTCGGCAGCTTTTTTACCTCGATGGAAAGCAAAGAAGAGGAGGTGTCGAAAATGTTGATTTTTGCCTCCTGGGTATTCCAATTCTAAGCCTCAAAACTAATAAAAAATTAAATAACTCAAAAATACAATTAACATAGTTTTGTAGAGCAGAAAGAGTTTTATCGAATGAATACTTACCCTTTGCCAAACAGCAAACAAATCGTTGTAAAATAAAATATAAAAATGCTACGAACTTATTCCCCAACCCAATAAAAAGGTTGAAAACCACTGTTACATGTCAATGATATTTTTTGTTTTTAGAAATAAGTGGCCTTACCCGGTTTGCTCAGTGGTAAAGTGTCAACCCTGAGTATGAATGTCCCAGGTTCAATTCACAATAGGGCACACAGGAGAAGTGACCGTGGGGTGGTCGGCAATGGGGGAAGTTCACGTGGGGAACTCAGGCCCGGGAACTTAGGCTAGAACCGCCCACAGCCAAGCGTGCCAAAAGAAACTTCCCAAGTGTCCTTTGGAAAAAGAGTGACACCTCCGTTAGCCAGTGAGATTTCACCACATCATATTAGCTCAACCACTCTAGGGACCCTTTAAATATCTCTCACATGGGTCACCCCTTGCGACTTCTCTGACCCCTGGCCCCTGGGACCAGAGACCGTCATCCTGGCAGCACAGTACTCAATAAAAGCCTTTACTATTCCACACTTTGTGGCTACGGCCCTTCCTTCCTTCTTGGCGGGGAAAAATACCTTACAGTGACCATCTGCTTCTTCACCTCTTCCCCTCTTTCTTCTCTCTCTCTCTCTCTCTCTCTTTCTCTCTCTCTTCTCCTCCTGAACCCATGGTTTGGTTGGAACAAGTTGGCCCCAGGCACTGAGTGTAGCTCCATGGCTTTGCCTTAGGTGCTAAAATAGCTTAATGGCCGAGCAACAGAGGAAGGACCCAGATAGGCAGAGGATCACCCCACAGGAGCTTACAGGGTGAATCCCAGTCCTGCACATGTAGGAGTGTGTCTCTCTGCTTCCTCTCTTCTAACTTAAAAAAAAAAAGAAAAGAAAAGAAATATGTATAACAAAGATAGAAGAAAGATAACAACAAATGTTTTAGGAAACAAAACAAATTATTAGGAAGTAAAGTAAGGGGGAAAGACTGAAGATGATAACAGGTGTGTGTGAAATGGGTCATGGCACTTTTTGAGATTCAGGTGATGGTAGAGATCATTGTTCTGTGGTGAATAAAGTTTTTATAGTCTAAAATTATTTTCAAAATGGGGTTATTTTCTTAATATTTATTTGTATAAAGAAATGGCTATATTTTGTTCTTCAACATCTAAGGAAACTAAGAATTAAACTTTTGCCCCTTTTCATTACAACATATTGTAATTCTTGATTACATGTACCATTTCTTGAGTTCCTTTTTTATCTTGAATTGTACTGTTCTCTTATGTTTAGAAAGAGCTTCTTTTGTGCTCTTTACTCTGGAACTCCAAAGTGAAGCTTCAGGACATCAGAATTCAGGTCCAGGCCACTGTCTTTTTTGGGTGCACACGTTTTGTCAGTAGCTCAAATCCTCTACCCAAAACTCCTGATCACTGTTGGTTGACTGAGCTGGATCTGAGCTTTCCAAGTTGTCCAGGGTGAGAATCAGAGCAGCATTTTCATCACCCTGTGAAAGGCTTCTGGATGAAAATGATTTCATATTTCCACTGTAGCACTGGGAAGTGTTGGCTAAGGTAGAAAAGTCTGAGTGTTTCCTGCATTCGCTTGGTTCACCTTTCACTTTTTAGTGCAATTTAACTGAATTTTTTGGATTTTTTCCAGCTTTTTTTCTCCTAGGGCCTCTAGTTCTTCCTCTATCTACTGGTTTTCCTCCTTCACTGCCATGAGGAAACGTATGACTGGCTGGCAGGGCTGCTGTCACTTCTCAAAATGGTTATACATTTCACTCCAAAACTTGTTCATGAAGTTACACGGCATTATAAGGAGACAAAGAGTTTCCTGGGCCAGACTGTGATCAGCTCTTAGGGAGAGTGTTCATGGAGTCCACTGTATTCTCCCACAAGTGATCCCATAAAGAGCATGCTTCTTGAATTTTCCTCTCCTTTTCGCTGCTAAATAGGAAGTTTCCAAACGGCAGGAATAAATGTGATGTTGAATGTGAATCAGAAACTACTTATTGAATTCAAACACACAGGAAATTGTTCTGTAAACTTCCAGACACACTCAATGAACTGGTCAATAACTGGAGAGATTTCTTTTGGGTCAGCATCTAGACTCCCATGTCTGTAATTAAACTTATGACCAAAGGAAATCCAGCTTTTTTCAATTAATGCCATGGAGATCTTCAGAATACAGTAATGCAGATCCAGCTGGAAGCTGGCCACTGAGCACACTAGGCAGTCCTGACCCCGACACTGGAACAGTAAAGAAGCACACTTATCCTTCCTCTGCAACTGCCGATCTGGGGACCTACCGTTCAGTACAGTAAGAATCACAAACTCTGTAGTCACTCTTCACATGGAAGAATGGCCAGCAATCATTAAGGAGGCCCATGTGTTGTACAATACTTGTACCTTGATTTCACGGGTTTACGTAGAGATAACAAGTCCAGATGAATTTTGAAGAGTTTTATTAAAGGAAGAGATTTATTAAATATGTTGGCCGCATATGGATGACATGGGGCAGTTGCAAGCCCAAATCATGAGCACCATTATATATATACCCTTGATCACACAGGGGCAGGGCAGGGGAGAGCATGACATCATGGCACAAGCTTACAACATTTGTTTAGGGGATACACAGAAACATTAAGACTTTTAAGGTAACACAATCAAAGATGTTTACAAATCTTTTAGGGTTCATCTTCCCTCCTTAGCCTAGAGCAGCGGTTCTCAACCTATGTATTTTCCAATGGCTTTAGGCGACCCCTGTGTTTTGGTTGTTCGACCCCCACCAGGGTCGTGTTGCACAGGTTGAGAACCGCTGGCCTAGAGATATGTTACTCTCAGGATTCCAGGAAGGGGGAGGAACCTCAATCAATGTAAGGTGGTATGTAAATTCTGTCTCCCATTGATTTAAAACTAAATGACCCATTGTCTTGAAAGCCAGAAACTTCTACATTCTTCTCCTTCCCCTCCCCAAAGGAAGACAGGACAGGAAAGCCTGACCTTTCCTCCTAGAATATCAATGTTAATATTTCAGCTTTTCGGTACCTTACTACACATGAACTTGTTTTCTTCACTGAGATCAATACACATCCAGCCTTTTCTCTTCTTTTATCCAATTTGGGATTGAAGGAAAAGCAGTACAACTCCTCCTTGTATTTAACTTGCCTCCAAGTCATATCAGAGAGATGTACACGTCATAGCAGTCTGTCTCCTGTGGTGTGATGAGTTGTAGTAGCTGAAAGTTCTTGCAACAAATAAGCTGATGACATCCAGTAGCAGCTGTCTGTTTTTCAGTGGTGGGAATCTGGCTGTGAAGAGCCCATGTTTCTTTTCTTGTGTCATGTGCATTTCTCATGAATATGATAGGTGGAGTTGTCAAATACAAAGTACTTAGGGTAGCTTTTTTTTTTAAAGAAGATATTCGAAATGGACATTTTGGACCTTGAATGTGTAGATGTGCCCCAAGGCAGGTCCGTATCTGCAAGGTCTTGTGCTGACACAGCCTCAGGTACCTATCTGCGTTTACAGCGCAGCAGGAAGTGAGTCTCGTTCAATTCTTACTGGAGACGGTTTACAAATACCCCCAACTTTCTTCTACATGAGTGAGACAACTGGAACATATTTTCTATTCCATTTTTCAAGGTTTATCTGCACAGAGAACTGCACCTGCTAAAAGCTGGCTTTCAAACTCATTTTATTTGCCGCCTTTCTTTAGATTGTCTTCCTTCCACATCGTCAGTGATTGGAACACGTTCCACAGAAATTCTTTCTCTCAAATGCTTGTCTCAGTGTCTGTTTCTGGAAACACACAACAAAGATGTGTGGCATTCTTAGGTTCAAGAACTAGAGTTAGGAAGCTGGAAAGAGTATCCTCAAACTGAATTTACACCCATGAGCAGAATTAAAACAAATAAAATGTCACAAAAAATTCATTTATGTGCTGGCAGCTGAAGGGTATATATTGTACAACTCTTTTACATTTTAAACCTTCTGGTTAACATCAAAAGGGAGTAAGTATTGGACCCTGAGGGAGTCTCCATGTAAGGTCCCTGAGGGTGGAAGATCATTTGAATTTCTATGATAGGTAGGACAGCAGTATCTCCAGGATTTTCAGTGTAGAAGCAGTCAATTCATTGTAGATTGTTGCAGCCACAGCACAAGATATATGAAGCACCATGAGATTAAACAAAGTCAGAGAAGGCTGGGAAAAGTCCTGCCAAAGGTTTAAAATGGTGTGCTTATTATGAGAGTGTGGACTGACAGCATTGACAGCTCCAGATCTTGTATGGGAAATCTATTTCTTCAACCATAGCTGTCATGGCCTGCTCAGCCACTTCTCTGCTGCTGTAAACACTCACTTTTTGTTAGACATATAGAGTGGCAGGTGAAAAAAAATGTGATTTAGATTTTTCAATAAAATAAAGCAAGTGGAAAACATTGAACTGGCAGCTTTGCTTCTGAAGATTTTTTTTTTCTGTTAGACTTGAGTACAGAACTGAGCTCATAATAAAACTGATGGGGAAAAAACCTAAGATGTCAGGACACGCATATACACACACAAACAAACACATTCTAAATGATCTGTGTTTCCAGTCATCAAATTCATTTTCCGTATCTAGAGAAATTAGGCACTAAATGCTTGGTCTTCGGTGTTTGATAACTATCTATGTGCCGTATTTTTTGCTCCATAACATGCACTTTTTTCCCCCAAAAGTTGAGGGGAAAATGTCCGTGTGTCTTATGGAGTGAATGTTCATTTTTTTTAAGCTGCTGCGGGTTTCCGGACAACTAGAAGAGTATTTGAACATTAAAGTCTCTTCTCACTTGTTAATAACAGTGCTAATGGTTGTTAATATTGCTGTTGAGTTTACATTGTTGAAATATTATTGTGGTATATTTTATTAAATATTTTAACACACCATTTGGTTCAGAATATTTTTTCTTTTTTTTTTTTTTCATTAAAACCCTAGGTGCGTCTTATGGTCAGATGCATCTTATGGAGCGAAAAATATGGTACCTCTATGGTAATTTTAATTTAGTCTATGTAATTTTATTAAAGCTATGTCAATAAAAGTATGAAAGAAAGAAATCAAGCATAATCTAAAAGAGGGGAATGGATAATAATAGCAAATAGTATATAAATATTTACAGAGACCTATAAGGTTTGGGGTGCTTTTAAAACCAGAGCCCCCTTTAAAACTATAATTCCCCTCACCCAATTTCTTACTGGGGCTTGAAGAAGCGCATTTTCCTCCCCTACTGAGAGGTTGTAGTTAATTGGCTTGCTATTCTCATTTGAGTGGCCTCCTGGACTTCATTTTGAAATGCAGCAAAAGGTTTATCTTTACGAAAGTCAGGGAAAGCTTACATTGGAAAAGGACCTGATAATTAGAGGAGTTTAAATCACAATATAAACCTAGCTACAGGCCCAGAGGTGCTATCTTCTGATAGCAGTCTTCTGGGAGATCCGTAGCCCACATTCCAAGGGCGTACAAACCAGAGGGAGGAAGGGGACTGGCTTGCTCAGTCTAGGACTGCCTGGCCCGCCTGGACCTCTTCAGCTAGTACAGGCCTTCTCTAGACAGTTGAGCTGGAACATAAACAGTTTGGAGAAACTGTGGCACCTCTCCAATCCACACACAAAAAATATATTACTTTGTACCTAAAGAGGAACAAAGCAGTGTCAGCCATTTTTCCCAAGACCCCTGACTAAACTATTAATACCCTACTCCAACCCTCGACTTGACGAAAACAGCTTGGTCTGTCTCAGCTATCTGCACTCAGGCTTTTTAAACACATTTTCCTTTTGGGATACACCAGCCTTTTGTTTTTATTTTGGCTCTTCCTGGTGCCCACAGACCTGGGAAAAGGTTAGCCTGTCAGCTACCTCATACAGGGTAAGGCAATCCAGACCTGGAGTTCTCTCCAGGTCAGACCCAGTTGGGGTTTATACCAACCTGCCAGTTGCCGAGAGAAGCTGAAAAGAGGCTTTTCCCTTCCCAAGTAAACCGGCTGCCCGCAGTTTTAACCTAATAATATCTCCTTGGAAATTTCACTAAAATAAAAATATAAATCCATTCATACTTGATACTTGAGATTACATCTGTTTGGAAACAAAAGCTATGTCAATAAAAGTATAAAAGAAAGAAATCAATATAAGCTTATGCTGTGCATAACCTCTAAATAAACAGAGGATCATATTTTTCCAAAATCATACTATGTTCATCTTTCGAAATTAAATTATGTGGTAAAATAAGCAAATGCTACAGAAAGAAATTTATGAATATATAAACCTATATATTCTTAACATATATATTTTTCATTAAAATGTCCCCCTTACAACTTGTCAATTCACAGATTTAATGAAGAATAAAGACAGTTCAAAGGGAGCTCAAGCTCACGTTGTATTAGAAAAAACATGTTAAAATAATTATAATACTAGCAGTTAAACGGCAAAAGTTTTATATGAAAATTCAGATATATATTAATTATAACTTGTTGGAAAAAAACAAAAGTATTTACAATATATTTAAAACCTGCTTAACCAATGTTTTCAAAATTGGTGTTTTAAATATGTAAGAAAAATAACAGTCAAAATGATTTATTGTCTTATCAAAATGACTGCTGCTCACCCTCAATTTCCCCTCCCTTCCTTTTCCTCTTCCTTGTCTACTACATGTACAGTTCTAAAAGCCCGACGATTCCAAGAGTGAGCAGCAGTGATCTGTATTTGTTTTGAATGTCTGTTCACTGACACTAATCGATACCCCATGTGATTTCGTTATAGTGGAATGTCAATACTAGTCCCTGTTTACACACAGATAGAGAAGCTGGGCTGCTTCATAAGACCTGCAGTTGTTTCAGGGGTAATCTTAGTTATGTCATGTTATTAGATACATAGGTTAATTTAATATAGTCCAGTTGATTGACAGGTATATTGACAGAGATACTTCCCAATGTATCCATAGTACTCAGCACCAGCTCTTGCATACCTATGGGCACTCATTGGATGAATGAATAAATGTAGAAATAAATCCAAATTACTTAGTGACTGCATATGCCATCTGATTCCGCAGTACCATCAGTTTGCTCTTTGAAAAAAGCTGAAGGATTTAAAGATCATCTGTATTTTATTTTGTCCCATAATTGATTTGTTTGTCTTTTTATATATTAGATTGTGGATAAATCTATTTGATCCCACAATAAACTTCATTGATAAAATTATCTGAAGCCTAATTAATTACCATGGTTATCAGGAACACTTTCAATCTAGGATCATACTACAGCACTCAATTCTGCCACCATAGAGACTGTTGCAGATGTGCTCTCTTTACTACTAAATTATCTCTTGAAAATTATTTTGCCAAAACCTGGCAATGATTATGCATGGGATAAGTTGTCCTCTGTTTGTTTTGTGACCTTAGTGAGTTACAATTGAATATTTTTAGAGGATACTATATCAAAATTGGTATTCTTTTTATGTCAATATTTACTTAACACCTATTCTTGCAATGGTAAATACATACATATATATATGAGTTTATCTCAACACTACTTTTCAAATAACAAGACAAAGTATCCACTTTTAGAAAATAATTAGGCTCTAAAATGAAGTTAGTTATGTTATTAACATTTAAAAAATAGAAATAAATCTTTTCAGTCAATTTATTATGTAAAATATTTTATGTACAGTCAGTCATGAAAAATATATACTTTATATGAAAACTAAATATCTAAAGATGCATCTTTCAAAGGAGATAGTTAAAGTATAGCTTGAGCAAGTAAGCTTTGTTCTTTTAAAACTTAAATATGCAAAAGTAAAACAAGACACATAATTGCAAAAACAGTTTCCACAAACTCTTAATGTGACAGATCTGTATTATTAAATATTTTTAAACAACTTTTAATTGAGAACATATGTTAAACATCACAGAGCAATGTGCATGAAACACTTTGCATCTGTCAGAGCTTCTTGAAGCTAATTCCTCTTTAAATTGTTCTTGTGTTTTTATTGTAGTGTACTTGGTTTCTGTCAGGTACCAATATTGGTATTTTATGGAAAACAGATAAATATAATCTTGGGAACTTTAAAGAAGTGATTCTGTATATTTCTTAACACAACGATCCATAAATTGACAACTACTAGAACTGAGAATAAATAATTAATTTTACATAAGTACTCATTTGCTTATGTTGAGTCCAACTAAAGATTTAAGTAAGATGCATGTAGACCATGACTAAAACCTGTATCAGCCCATGCATAAGAAAAAACTCTGTAGACCTGGCAGGTTTGCTCAGTATGGAGTATCGCCCAGTGTGTGGGTGTCCTTGGTTTGATTCCTGGTCAGAGCACACAGGAAAAGTGCCCATTTGCTTCTCCCTCCCTCCGCCTGTCACCTCTCTCTCTATCTCTCTTTCTCTCTTCTCCTCCTGCAGCCATGTCTTGATTGCAGCGAGTTGGCCCCAGTTGCTGAGGATGGCTCCATGACCTCTGCATCAGGTGCTAAGAGCCTGGTTGCTGAGCAATGGAGCAACACCCTAGGTGGGCAAAGCATCGCCCCCAAGTGCACTTGCCAGGTAGATTCTGGTCAGGTGCATGCAGGAGTCTGTCTCTCTTTCCTGTCCTCCCACTGAATAGTAAAAAAAGAGAAGCAAAAAAAGAAAAGCTTTTGTGAGGAAAACACTGTGCTTTTTGTTAGTGTGTCTCATTAATTTGTAGCAAAAGCAGTTAACATGTTTACTTTATGTCCCATGTATAATAGTATTCACTTAGTAAAACTTTTAGGACAAATTATGAAATTTTTTATAAATTAATAATTCACAAATTTATAGATTTATTAGTAATCGATATACATTTTTTGTTGTCTTTGACAGTTTGGTCTCCATGCAACAAGATACTTTTTTTCTTGCACACATATAATTTTGTAGCACAGTAGAATTGAGGTTGGAAAAGTTTAAAAATTACAAAGATGCATATTTGCAAGGTTGGAAAACTACAAAATCATTACTGAGTTATGGATGAATACAGTGAAGGAAACAAACAAGGAAAAGGAGCGGAGGGGTGAGAAAAGATATGTGAATTCTACTTATGAGTATATAAAGAAAAAATAAATATAATTTTTCTAAAATACTTTTTTTGAACTTTACTATTGAATTTGGGCTAACCTTTAGCTTTACTGTCCTTTAATTGGCAATCAGGTAATTTTTGATTGCCTCAGAGAAGTCTAGTCATTTATTAATAGGGTACTGCTTATAAGCTGAATGCAAATATATGAGCCATTTCAGTATTCCCTTTCATTCATAATTATTTTTTAAATGCTGGATATCAAAATAGATTCTTACCTAAAATATTACAACTTATATATTTCAAACAGTGAAATTATTTGTAAATAAAAGATTAATATTGATAATGGGGACAATGAAATGAAATAAGGCTTGATAAAGGGGTCACTTAAAATAGAATCAAGGGGCTATTAAGAAAATGAGGCCTATGCACATCACTGCCTTCAGTTCCCAGAGCTGCTATTAAGTTGCTAAACTCTGCTCAAGGCTGAGCCATAAACATCTTGCAAAACAAGTGCTACATGGACACACATGAACTTCCTCCCTTGTAGTGTCTGCCTCCCTCCTTTGCATATTGGAAGTAACCAATCCTTGTTAACTTAGTAAGCCTTCATTTACATAAAAAATTACAGTTTATGCTTTCGCCATTATAAACGCTTCTTTTCTTTCTTCTTTCCAGAGCTCTGTTAGAGTTGCCATATGAAAATGCATCTCTCAGATTGCAATGCTTTTGCTCAAATAAATGCCTTTTGTTTTTCTGTACATCATGGACCTCTCTTTTCAATACCAATACTAAGAATTAACTTGAAAATTAGATATTCACTTTCTCATTTATTTAAAATAAAATTTAATTAAGTTCTGAAACTGGAGTTTAGATCATGCATTCTATGTATCTTCTCTTTATATTACAAGAAAAAGAAAAGTGAATGATTTGATCTGATCATTCAGGATTTTCTCTTTCTTTAAATCTGAATATAAATGTCTTCACTATGTTGTTATTTCTACAATCATATAGGGTGGGAATAGCTTTAAGAGGAATAAAATAGTATTTTATAACAACCTAACAGATATGTTTTTTTATAGAAACATTAACATTCAATACAATGAGCAGAGTCTATAAGAAAAACTAACACCCATGGTAATAAGATTAAATTTGATTAAACCTGAATTGAAATAGTCTACACTTTTACAAAACAATGTGTATTACAGTATTATGTATTCCAAAAGTAGTATATCTGTGAATGACTGAAGCATCCAAAATTTTACTTCAATGTAAAATGAAGTAACTATTCTTTCCATTAGGTTGTTTTTGGTTTTCCATAGACAGTCAATAACTTAGGATAGAATATATTATTAGGATACATATTAAACTATACAAAAGAGAAACAGCCATACATCATGCCTTGCAAAGCCCAGGAGAACTGTGGAAACTTAGCCATAGAGGAGAGAGAAGAGCTACTGAAGTTTCAGCACCCATGGCTACTCTGAATAGAGTGAACTCTATCAAGGAAGGTAACTTCCCATCTAGTAAAATGGCTAAGCTATTCTCCTTGTCCAGCTGCCACCACCTCTTAGATACGCTCTCATCTCATTTGTTCTTCTGCCTGTCACTTGTTCATACACATTCTATTTTACACATATGTCATACAAATGTATGGGAGCCATCTTAAGGCCAGTTCCAGCATTGCGTAACACTTACAATATATTTAATTTTTACATTTTATTTATTCATTTTTTTTAGAGAGAGGAGACACAAAGAGAGAAAGAGACAGAGAGAGGAAAGAGATAGAAAGAACAGAGGGAGGAGCAGGAAGCATCTACTCCCATATGTGCCTTGACCAGGCAAGCCTGGGATTTCAAACCGGCGACCTCAGCGTTCCAGGTCGACACTTTTACCCACTGCACCACCACAGGTTAGGCTCATTGCGTAACATTTAAAAGAAGCATAAATTCAAATTTAAACATTTGAAAAGCAGTTTTAAAAAAAGTGAAAATTTAATGAAAAATTCATTGCGATAGATTCACAATCCTGGCTGAATTTTGGAATTCCCTGGAAATTTTTGAAAAATACCCAAGACCCAATTCCACCAGAGATAAATTTCAAATTGTGCATCAAATTAATTGGTTAAGGTAATGTTTATGCAAACCAAGTACAAAATTATTACTAAACATATGATTGGGCAAATACAAATACAATATTTTTTTATATTTCAATTTGTGAGTTCTTTTTTCACCATATTTACATTTATGCATGCAGCATCCTATCAACCACTTGATATCCTGGCAGAAAAAAATCTCATTATTCACTAAAAACCAATTTATATAATAGACCTTGAATAGCTGGTTAAAAAATATAATACAATTTATGTGTAATTTTATGTATTTTGCTTATTTTCTTATAAAATATGATAATAAGTTAACAAAAGATTTTAAGTAACAAAAATATATATAACAAAATGACAAAGACAGAAAATATTTATTTTAATCAATAATTAAAGAGAGAAAATTAGTAAATATTTTTAAGAAATCACACTTGGTGTCTGTGAACATTCAGGGTCTATACAAACTCATAACTGATGGTAGTGGCCTGATCAGGCAGTGGTGCAGTGATGCAGTGGATGGAGCATCAGCCTGGGATACAAAGGACCCAGGTTCAAAATCCAAGGTTGCTGGCTTGAGCATGGGATCATGGTTGGTGGCTTGACACTACAGGTTACTGTCTTGAAGCCCAAGGTCACTGGCTTGAGTCCAAGGTCAGTGGCTTGAACAAAGGGTCATTCATTTTGCTGGGTCTCTCCCCTCCCCCATGTTGGGGCACATATGAGAAAGCAATCAACGAACAACTAAGGTGATTCAACAAAGAATTGATGCTTCTCATCTCTCTCTTTTTGTTTGTCTTACCTGTCTGTGTTGCTCTTGCTCTCTCTTTCTTTCTCTCTCACAAAAAAATAAAGATGGTGGTGGTATAATTTTGATAATTTTTTCAGTAAACTTAATCATTTATCAAAAATTATGTGTATTTTTCATTTTAAAAGTATAACAGATTTTAATATAAAAAATTCTAAAATCATAATATAAAAAATAAATTTATCAAATATGTTGGTATAACTATGTTTTACCATATCTAAAAGTTTGGAAGCAAAGTCAATGTCCAATGACAAATAACAAATAAACTGGTTAATTTACTCAAAGTATTTTATTGTGGCTATTAATCAGTTATCTTAGTAAGAAGGTATACAGCCAGTAGCCGCTGCCATCATGGTCATATACATGCAGGTGCAGGTTCCCATTAAATTTGGACAGATGGTAAAGAAACTGTGGAGCCCAAAACTGGTGAGCCATGCTTTTATTCTAGCCTTGCAACTGGCAGGTGAGTAAAAATAAACAGAGGGCACTAAAACTTACTCACATATTCTCCAGTTCCACAACCAGGAAAATCTTTTGTGTTTTTTTCTAGAATCAAAGCCTCCCCCTCCCAACCAGCCTTAGTTCCCTCTGGTTCTCCATCTCCTTCTCTCTGCACAAACTCTGCAAAACATGGCATCCTCCTTCTTCCCTCTTCTTCTTAAAACTTTTTGGCATGACAACCCCTCCTCCAGCATACATTAGCACAGTAAAGCCCCTTCCCAATTAGCAGTATCACCTGGGCAGTACCATTTATGTGAGCAGCACCATTTTTAACAAAGTGAGCATAAAAATCACATTTTACAAGCTTATTTGCCCAACATGCCACCCTTTTTGCTCACTTTGCAATCCACACTACAGGCATTCCTGTGCAAGGAATTATGCACATCACACAAACAAATTACAGCAATAGCACAAGTCATACAATTTCAACAATTACAAAGGTGCCCTTCACCAGCCCCCCCCCCCACAATCAGGGTCTCTCACGTTTTCCAAAAGCCGTATGTCCATCCAACAAGGGAGTCAGTATCTCCTCTGGTTGCAGTTCAGGAATCAGTCCATGAACATGGGGCCTCCCCACCTCATCCCTGCTGTCCTGGCAAGTCTTACAATGCTGTCTGAAGGATGAGCACATGGCAATGTCAGCCAGCATTTCCACCTCTGCTCCAGAGAGCACTCTACCGTCCACCACTTCATCCCACAATCACAGCAAACCTAGCAGGGGCTTAGTAGTCCTTACTGCTGGGCTCTTACCTTCTGGAGTCTGCGGATCACAACTCCAGCCCAATTCTCCCCATCCTCAGAAGAGGAGCTGGAAACACCAGCCCCCATCAACTCAGATCCACTCAGCCAGCACAGTTCCATAATAAGCTCCTGCAGCTGCCAGCTCTCAGCAACTTCCAGGGCAAACTGCAATTCACGAACCTGTAATTCCTTCTCCAGAGACTGCTCCATTTCCAGGCCCAACTGCAAACCTGGTTGACCTCCTTCTCCAGTGCTCGCTCCATTTGGAGGATCTGCATCTCTTTCTCCCTCCCATGACCATGCCAACTCTGCTGCTGCTCAGTTTGCAGGTCTTGGGCAGCCTCTTCTACAGAGCTGTCAGTTTCCTCTTGCAGGGCTATAAAATTTAGCCAGCCTATGGCCCCCAAAAGG
This sequence comes from Saccopteryx bilineata, assembly GCF_036850765.1. NCBI lineage: Eukaryota > Metazoa > Chordata > Mammalia > Chiroptera > Emballonuridae > Saccopteryx > Saccopteryx bilineata. The sequence continues at coordinate 83,106,664 of NC_089495.1, forward strand.
ACAGACATGGGGAACCATAACAGCAACCAGTCCTCTACCCCACCACTTAAGGGTGGTGGTGGCTCCATACAGATCTGATCTGAATCCTGCCACAAACTACACCAAATGTAGGGCCAGTAGCTGCCGCCATCATGACCAGGCACATACAGGTGCAGATTCCCAGTAGATTCAGACAGATGGTAAAGAAACTGTGGAGCCAAAAACTGGTGGACCATGCCTTTATTCTAGCCTTACAACTGGCCTGTAAGTAAAAACAAACAGAGGGCACCAAAACCTACTCACATGTTCTCCAGTTCCACAACCAGGAGAATCTTTCTGATTTTTTCTAGAATCTAAGCCCCCCACCCCCACCAGCTTTAGTCCCCTCTGGTTCCCCATCTCCTTCTCTTTACACAAACTCTGCAAAACATGGCCTCCTTCTTCTTCCCTCTTCTTCTTCTTAAAACTTTTTGGCATGACAGCCCCTCCTCCAGCACACGTTAGCATAATAAAGCTCCTTCCAAGCAGAAAGGTAATTAGTAGTATCACCTGGGCAGCATCATTCACGTGGGCAGGGACATTTTTTAACAAAGTGAGCATAAAAATTATACTTTACAAACTTACTTGCCCAACAGAAGGCTCATGTTGTATTCTTAGAGGTAAGAGTAGAGATAGATAATTGCATGTATAATTAGATAACAAGTATAAAAATTATACTTTACAAACTTACTTGCCCAACAGAAGGCTCATGTTGTATTCTTAGAGGTAAAAGTAGAGATAGATAATTGCATGTATAATTAGATAACAAGTATGTAAAGACATAATCTAATACAATTTTCTCTAATAAAATTGTATTAGAGAAAATAAAATCTCTGTTTAAAATTGTTTACAAAATTTTACACTGAATAATTTTTATTGACTTTTCTGACCCTTTGATTTAAGAGTTGTAAAATGTTCATGTTTATGTTTATAATGGGATTAAAAATAATAAAGTAACTATTGTCTCAAACAAATGATAAGAAAGGTATAGATGCATTTCCTTAGAGCTCTTAATTTTTCACATCTTCTAATTCTGTTGAAATTATTGCAATGGCAGTGTTTCTCCTCCAACATGACATAACACGTTTGCAGAACTAGTGATTAAAGCTGCAAGTCAAAGAAAGGAATGAATGCCTGTTATAATGTACACCATAAAAATATGACTATATATCTTATCATTTAATTAATCTGTTTAAAGTGAAATGGATACTAGTAATTAATAATGACTCTGAAATAAAGGTTTAAACTGGGTCTCTGACGTAAACTAGGACAAATATTCAACTTATATTTGAAAACAAATAATGGCAGAAATATCAAAACAGAAATATTAAACATGCTGTTAGTTGTGTTTGATTTTATCCTTTGTTCATTTTCAACCAACCATGATATATCTGTTTAATTATAAAATTAACACTTACCATAACAAAAATTATTTTCTTAATGAATGTAGTAAAAATTGTTTCTTTTTCAATTCACAACAAAGGAATTTTTTTTTGAAAAATTCTTGTCACTCTTTCCATTATGTTATTTTGTCACTTGGCATTGTTTTCCAGGTAATTTGATCATACTTATCACCATTAAGTCATGATTTTGATTTATATTCTATATTTCTAAAATTTTCTGTAAGAACAAAAATGACATTTTATATGTAATCAAGGGTGTAAAATATTGAAATACTTAGAAATGTTCTTAGGATATATTATATCTTGGTAAGGTGAACAAAAAAGCTGTATAATTCTGACCTTGTCTTAGGTTGTTAAAATTGAATGTTTAACTTGCATAGCAGAAGCACTAAACAGGATACCAATTTAACAACCATTATTACCACTGATTTTCTCAGGAATAGAAATACAATGAATGAAAAACCTAACTCACATTGTTTTTCTATAAATTTTTGCTTTCTTGTAAAATGTGTTCTCTAGAGGCATCTTAGTTTAAATTATAATAGTTTGACTGCTGACTGTTACTGCAGCAACTTTTAAAACTGTGCGTGTTGCTATAAATTGCTTGTGAGTCAGATTCATTGCAAGGTGAGAAAGGGCATTCTGAATGCCCTATCTGTTTTTCTCATCTAATCCAAACCTGAAATAAAATAAGCACTCATGCATTTTACTTGCAGCATCCAGCTTAAAAAAAAAAAAGGAAAAACTACAACAAAAAAGCTTAGCATTACTTCCTTCAAGAAAAGGAGTAAAAGCAACAACAAAACATTTTTTTATAAAAACGAAGTATTCAAGATTAGATAGTATTTTATATAACCTTGTGAAATGTTCTGATTAGCATTGACCTTTCTTTTCACATGAAAATTTGCGCTAGCCAGGTAGGAAATGAAGTCTCAAAGGTAGAGTAACAGGTCAGTAAAGTCAAGCATTTAATCAGATAATGGAAGCCTATGTCATTAATAAGTGTGTCATTTGCTTCAATAAAGGCATCACTTTAAGAAATCAAATCATTTTTTGAATACTCTGCGCAGAACTGTCACTATTCCACCCACAAACTTTCCCCTGATCACTGTTCCTTTGAATTTCTTCTTTTTTATAACACTACTGTCTGCATCCCTTATTTTCACTCTAATTAGGAAATTTGATTATATTGCCATGTGTATACTTTACATATGCTTACTTTGTTGAGCTAGATTATAAATCTCTTTAGATCTCTAAACGTGTCTTATTGCCAAGATTCAAAAAAAAAATTAAGTTGCCTAATAGCATTATTAACACCTAATATAGCTAAGGGGTTAAGAGAAAATAAATTGAAAGTTGTAGGGAATAATATATTTCTTAAATAACTGAAAATTATTCAGTTATAATAATAGAAATCATATTTTATCAACTGATTATTAAGCATGGCAGTTTTTAAAATAAATATTAAAGAATGAGTGGATAAAATGAAAATAGTTTTAACTATAACTTTTGTTATTATTGGATTTGACAAACAAAAATGAGCAAAATACAAATTTTTTGCAGATTTGGAATTCTTCTATTCATCCTTCTATACTTGATCTTACTCAAAAGGACAAGAAGCAATCCTCTACTTTTTCTAAATTTAACAGGATCTATTAGAGTATCTTATCTATTAGGGTAGAATAGTGCAATGGAAAGAACATTAAACTAAAGCAAAAATATCTTGGGTTTTGTTTCAGTTTAGCGGTCTGTTATTGGATGCATCATGTTGACTGTCCTATTTTTCAAATAAATTGAAAAAATATTACCTTAATGTTCTTTTAACTTTGAATCTTATGTAATCTCTAATAGATTTCTTTACATTTACAGCTTTATTCTTTGGTTCCATCTTAATGGATCTTGATATTAAAACTTCCCTCTGCCCCAATGCTAATAGTTAAACATGTCAGAAACTATGAGTAAAAGTATATTTCCCAGTATTCTGTGGCATATCTCTAATGCTGATCCATTCTATTTCTTTGTGTAATGATTTTGAAAACTACTTAGCTGTCTGACTTCATATTCATTGTTAGAAGTCAGTTCTGTTACTGAAATTTACATTTAAGTCACATTTAGCTTGCTGAATAAAGTCTCATACATCAATTATTTTATTGATATCAGACTTTGATATTATTTCCCATTCAATGGTACTGGCCACCCATAAACTTTATCCTGAAAATGTGTTTTTATTTTAAAAAATAAAACAAACAAACAAAACCATTCACTTTCTATATCAAGTACCAGTAATATTGAACTATCCAATGTCCCTGTTTTAAAACTATATCCAAAAGACTGTCTTAGCCTCACCAGGCAGTGGTGCAGTGGATAGAGTGTCAGACTGGGATGTGGAGGACCCAGGTTTTAAATCCTGAGGTCGCCGCTTGAGCACAGGCTCAGCAGCTTGAGCGTGGGGTCACTGCCTTGAGTGTGGGATTATAGACGTGACCCCATGGTCGCTTCCTTGAGACCAAAGGTTGCTGGCTTGAAGCTCAAGGTTTCTGACTTGAGCACAAGGTCACTGGATTGAGCAAGGGGTCACTCACTCTACTGTAGCTCCCTGATCAAGGCACATAAGAGAAAACAATCTGTGAACAATTAAGATGCCTCAACAAAGAAGAATTGATGCTTCTCATCTCTCTCCCTTCCTGTCTGTCTGTTCCTTTCTCTGACTCTGTCTTTGTCAAAAAAAAAAAAAAAAAGACTTAGTGCCTACTTCAAGAACTTAAAGAACTAGTCAGATTTTACCAGTCAAGCAAATAATTTTCAGCAAAACAATGATAATGTATGCACATATGGGTTAATATTTGTGTATAAATATATGTGCATGCATACATTGATGTATATGTATACTTACATTGAGAATCTTTTAAATACTTTTATACCCTTATGATTGGATTTTATTTATAAATGCAGAAGCCCAGGTAATGTATAGAATATATAGCTAATGGTATATTATATTTATATATAAAATATATTAGCATGAAAATATATATAAATATATTTATATATAGTTGTATATTTCTGAGGAAACATTTTTTAATTTCTGATTTCAAGTCTCACTGAAACAACATGAATGTAAGCATGTCATTTTCTCTTGTTTTAGCCAAAAAAATTATACATTTTCTTAACATTTTTTCTACTCCTATTTTCTGTTCCCTGAAGATAAAAAGTAATAAAAATGTAAGAGCATTATATTGTTATAAACAAGACAATACTCCCAAAATGGGATCACTTATGCTCTAAGCCCCATGTCACCAAACTGGTATTCAACTTAATCGTAGTTCAACTTTTCTGAAGTGACATCTTAAACTAATCAGTCCAGAATCACCTGAACAGAACTATTGTAGTTAGGCAAGGCATGGCCAACATACGGCCCATGGGCTGAATCCTGCCACGTAATGAGTTTCTTTATGTGGTCTGCGATTAAATTTTTAATATTCTCCACTACTTTAAAATCTTAGCTACTCAGAAGCTGAAGCGTCTTTGATTATTGGAAATCGAGATATTTAAGAAGATAGTGATACATGGAAAAGAATTCCACATGTGACTAATCTAGGGTTAACTTCCAATAATTGGTCGATGGATTCGCAATACTTCTTTATTTTTTTTAATCTTATTTTTATTAATTTTAATGTAGTGACATTGATAAATCAGGGTACATATGTTCCGAAAAAACATCTCCAGATTATTTTGACCTTTGATTATGCTGCATACCCCTCACTCAAAGTCAAATCGTCCTCTGTCACCTTCTATCTGGTTTTCTTTGTGCCCCTACCCTCCCCCCACTCCCTCTCTCTCCTTCCTTGCCCCTTCCCCATCCCTCCACCCCACTCCCTGTTACCATCACATTCTTATCCATGTCTCTGAGTCTCATTTTTATGTCCCATCTATGCATTGGTTCATATAGTTCTTAGTTTTTTTCTGATTTACTTATTTCACTCCGTATAATGTTGTCAAGGTCCATCCATGTTATTGTAAATGATCCGATGTCATCATTGCTTATGGCTGAGTAGTATTCCATAGTATATATGTACCAAAGCTTTTTAATCCACTCGTCCTCTGACGGACACTTGGGCTGTTTCCAGATCTTCACTATTGTGAACAATGCTGCTATAAACATGGGGTGCATTTCTCCTTCTGGAACCGTTCTATGGTGTCCTTGGGGTATATTCCTAAAAGTGGGATGGCTGGGTCAAAAGGCAGTTCGATTTTCAATTTTTTGAGGAATCTCCATACTGTTTTCCACAGAGGCTGCACCAGTCTGCATTCCCACCAGCAATGCAGGAGGGTTCCCTTTTCTCCACATCCTCGCCAGCACTTATTCTGTGTTGTTTTGTTGATGAGCGCCATTCTAACCGGTGTGAGGTGATATCTCATTGTGGTTTTAATTTGCATTTCTCTAATGATTAATGATGTTGAGCATTTTTTCATATACCTATTGGCCATCTGTATATCCTCTTTGGAGAAGTGTCTATTCATTTCTTTTGCCCATTTTTTGATTGGCTTGTTTGTCTTTCTGGTGTTGAGATTTACAAATTCTTTATAAATTTTGGTTATTAACCCCTTATCAGACATACTGTCAAATATGTTCTCCCATTGTGTAGTTTGTCTTTTTATTATGTTCTTATTGTCTTTGGCCGTGCAAAAGCTTTTTAGTTTGATATAGTCCCATTTGTTTATTCTGTCTTTTATTTCCCTTGCCCGTGGAGATAAATCAAGGCATTCAAGTTGGAAAAGAAGAAGTAAAGCTATCATTATTTACAGATGATATGATATTGTATATAGAAAATCCTAAAGTCTCAGTCAAAAAACTACTGGACCTGGCCCTGGCCGGTTGGCTCAGCGGTAGAGCGTCGGCCTGGCGTGCGGGGGACCCGGGTTTGATTCCCGGCCAGGGCACATAGGAGAAGCGCCCATTTGCTTCTCCACCCCCCTCCTTCCTCTCTGTCTCTCTCTTCCCCTCCCGCAGCCAAGGCTCCATTGGAGCAAAGATGGCCCGGGCACTGGGGATGGTTCCTTGGCCTCTGCCCCAGGCCCTAGAGTGGCTCTGGTCGCAGCAGAGCAATGCCCCGGAGGGGCAGAGCATCGCCCCCTGGTGGGCAGAGCTTCACCCGTGGTGGGCGTGCCAGGTGGATCCCGGTTGGGCGCATGCAGGAGTCTGTCTGACTGTCTCTCCCCGTTTCCAGCTTCAGAAAAATACCAAAAAAACAAAACAAAACAAAACTACTGGACCTGATAAATGAATTCAGCAAGGTGGCAGGATACTTCTTTATTTTTTTAAAAAAATTCCATTATAAAGATTTACAACTTTTGTACTCATCTGTACTCTATATGAACTGTTTGATGTTTAGCATTGTTGGGCAGATAAAATATATTATGCTCACTTTGTTAAAGACAGCGCTGCCCATGAGGAGGCTGTCGCCCAGGTGATATTAATGTGTGTTTCTGTGGGCAGGTAGAATCCTTGTAGCCTGGGGCTTGTTTTTGGGATTAGGACTTTCCCACCCATTTTGATGTGGGGTGGCACAATCCAATCATGCCTCAGAGAAGTGTCTTTGTATTAGAGACTTCCCTGTTTTGTATATTGGATTAAAGGTTTGGATTTCTACACTATAAAATGGGGGCAGAGTGAGAGCTTGCGCTCTTGGTTCCTGGGATGATTAGCACAGAGAGCAGAGGGAGTAGAGCAGAGAGCAGCGGAAAGAGGCCATGTGGCCAGGAGAAGCAGCCAAGATGGCGGAGTGCTGAGTGAGATGCCAATTTGTGTGCAGTTTATGCAGGGAGAAGGAAGGAGACGGGGAACTGAGGAGAATAAGGCTGGTGAGCTAGAAACCTTTGATTCTAGGAAACTCGGATAAGTCAGTGGCTTTGTGAGCACTGAATGTGAGTGGGTTTTGGAACCCAGTGTGTATTTTTACTTGCCCGCCGGGTGCAAGCTAGAATTAAAGACTATGGCCCATCAGTTTTTGGCTCTGCTGTTTCTTTACCAACTGTCTGAATCCAATGCGAACCTTCATGGGCCGGGCTGCTCTGATGGTGGCCCTGGCCTTGGCCACTGGCTTTACAAGCATCAATGTGAAACCCACATTCTTTTAGGCGGAGTTTGCCACTGTGCACCCAAGGTCAAACAATTTGTTATTTTTGTGGTCAAGTGGCATTGTAGCATAGACAATAGCTGCAGCTGATAACTGAAAACATGTCCAGGCTGTTTGTAAAATGAAATAATTGTTTTATTTGTGATATAACTCCTTCAAGCTCATTCTATTAATTAAATATTGTTTCAATTGATTGTAATATAGTTTGGATATTTATACAGTCGGTAATTATATTTTTATTAAAATAATATTGTATATTAAAATGTTTTCACTCACATTTATTCATAAACAAATTACATAATAAAATTTTGTTTACTTAAACAAATCTTTTTCGTATTTTTAACATTTTTTAATTTTAATATTTTGTTCTGATCTGGCCCAGGGGCAAAAACTGTTGGCGCCACCTGAGTGAGGCAGTTTGCCTGATAGACTCCTGCCATTCCCTAAAGGAAAGTGGCATTGTAAGTTATTAACAACTCACTTTCTATTTTTGCATAACTTCCTGGTTTTGTTCCTGTTCTCTTCTACTTATAAAAGTTTTAATGATGATGATAATGATAATGTTTTGTCCAGCTCCTCAGAGCCCCTTTAGAAACTGCAGACAAAAAAGGGGCTATATACTGAAACTGACGAGCTAGGGGAGGCCTGTATGGTGGCCTTGCAAACTCAGAGACCTAAAGTATCCAGATAGTTGGGTCTGAAATTTAGGCTTTCTAACTAAAAGGGGTTCATGGTAGCATGTCTTAGGGAGGTATTTTTCTCTAACATAGGTCAGTGTTTACCTTAATTGAACTTTTCTGTTGTTCTCTGTTAGGCAGATAGAGTATATTATGCTCACTTTGTTAAAGACGGCGCTGCCCACGAGGAGGCCATCGCCCAGGTGATATTAATGTGTGTTGGGAGGCAGGTAGAATCCTTGTAGCCTGGTGCTTGGTTTTGGGATTAAGCCTTTCCCACCCGTTTTGATGTGGGGCGGTACAATCCAATCATGCCTCAGAGAAGTGTCTTTGTATTAGAGACTTCCCTATTTTGTATATTGGATTAAAGGTTTTGAATCTACACTATAAAATGGTGGCAGAATGAGAGCTTGCCCTCTTGGTTCCTGGGATGATTAGCATGAGAGAGCAGAGGGAGCAGAGCAGAGAGCAGAAAGAGGCCATGTGGCCAGGAGAAGCAGCCAAGATGGCGGAGTGCTGAGTGAGATGCCAGTTTGTGCAGAGTTTGTATCTGGGATAAGGAAGGAACTGAGGAGAATAAGGCTGGTGAGCTAGAAACCTTTGATTCTAGGAAACTCGGATAAGTCAGTGGCTTTGTGAGCACTGAATGTGAGTGGGTTTTGGAGCCCAGTGTGTGTTTTTACTTGCCCGCCGGGTGCAAGCTAGAATTAAAGAAAATGGCCTATCAGTTTTTGGCTCCATTGTTTCTTTACCGACTGTCTGAATCCAATGCGAACATGCATGGGCCAGGCAGCTGTGATGGTGGCCCTGGCCCTGGCTGCTTGATTTACATTCTCTTTTGCATCTACAATAATATACCTGATAATATGTCTTCAAAACAGAAGAATAATCTCCTTTTCTGGCCCCCTAAAGGCAGTCATCACACCAGAGCAGAAACCAATAAACCTCCTCATTGTTATTATTATCACGTTAATTGTCAACGTCAACTATTTTATGGCTACCTATGTAAACAAAGTTTGAGTATACACATTTTTATTTATCCAATCCTAAAGATTTTCTTTCTTTGCTTTCTCTCAATGCCAGAATCTATTATCAAAGGATTTTATGCAACCTCCTTATGGTTTTCCTCTTTGATCCTGATGTGTAAAATAAGTGGTGAAACCTCCATTTGCCAGAGCATTTCCTCAATCTGACTATCATATTTCTACACACTAGGTTAGCTCTGACCTAGAGGGCATAGCCTTAATCACTTACCATAATGGCTTTTAATATTATATTCCAATTTATTTCTATATATCTTCTATATTTATCTATATTTATATATATATTTAATTACTATAAAATTTCACATGTCCTTTCTTTTCTAATACCAGATTGGCAGGCAAAAACCATTACTAAGAATCAGTTATTAGAAATGTAACTTATGGATTTGCTTTGGATACTCACTGGTTGTGGATCATTATTGTCTCAGAAATAATTATTGTCTTCTTTTCTGTTTCATTTTGTATCCTGAGAACTTGACACAGCAACCATCAGATTAGGAAACAAAACAAACAAACAAACAAACAAAATATGGTTGGATAGAAATGTAGCCGCACAAGTAAATTATATAATGCAATATCTGGCAATATGCTATATAGAAAAGATTTTTAAAAATACAAAGAATAAGGAATGACAAGAGCATTCTCATTGTTGATGACACAATTTTAATTAGGGTTGTCAAGGCAGAACTAATTGAGAAGGTGGCATATAAGCAGAAGTTTGAAGAAAATAAAATATTTAATCATTTTGCTATCAAAGCTTTGTAACCATAGCTTATCTGGTCTGTATGAAGAACTAGAAGGCCACCTGGGCAGCAGCAGATTGAATATGTGTTGTAAGATATATAAGTGAGCCCTGGCCGGTTGGCTCAGTGGTAGAGCATCGGCCTGGCGTGCAGAAGTCCCGGGTTCGATTCCTGGCCAGGGCACACAGGAGAAGCGCCCATCTGCTTCTCCACTGCTCCCCCTCTCCTTCCTCTCTGTCTCTCTCTTCCCCTCCCGCAACCAAGGCTCCATTGGAGCAAAGATGGCCCGGGCGCTGGGGATGGCTTCTTGGCCTCTACCCCAGACACTAGAGTGGCTCTGGTCGCGACAGAGTGACGCCCCGGAGGGGCAGAGAATCGCCCCCTGGTGGGCAGAGCGTCGCCCCCTGGTGGGCGTGCTTGGTGGATCCCGGTCGGGCATATGCGGGAGTCTGTCTGACTGTCTCTCCCCGTTTCCAGCTTCAGAGAAATATAAAAATAATAATAATAATAATAAATAAATAAATAAATAAATAAATAAATATGTAAGTGAAATAGAACATGTAGAGTTGTGTATAGATCATTTCATAGATGTGAGTTTTTCTGGGACACATGGGGAACCATAACGAGTAGAAAGGGAAATTATATGATAGATAGTGGTTTAGACAAAGCAGAAATATTATTTTATTACTGGAATTAAAGGAGAAAATAAAGAAAATCAGGTTTAAACAAATTATGTGGATAGTGAATTTAAAAAAATATATTTTGACTTTTGTGTTAGAATGAGTGAAAGTGATACAAGTCTTAAAATCTTGGCAGTACATAGGAGTGACCTTGGTACCAAAAATGTTTGTATTCAAAGAGGAACTGTTTGTGAAAATGTCTGATAAGTATATAAATATTTGTTGAGTGAACGTTGAATGAATGATAGGAGATATAAAAGGGGGTGAAGAAGATGTTCTACAAACATTATGGAAGAAACTGACTCCATTTCCACATTCGATTTTCTGAAGGCCATTCAGGAGAGAATCACCTTCTGAGAAAGCTATAAGAAGTGATTTTTCTTAAGTGGTTTAGGGTAAATAAAACCAAATATTATAACATAAAATCTCAATAACACATGTTTAAGATGTTAATCTTTTTATGCACTCATATCCCTGCACTACATTGTTAGCAAGGGCTTATGATCCCTCCTGTCAACTAGATTCTTCCATTGAGTAACACCATCATTTTCAACATGTGCATATACCAAGTCACCTTGAAAAAAATAATGAAATTCTCTGAGGGAGGCATTTTATAGTCCAGGCATGGAAGTACTGGATATCATTTTAGCCCATTTTCCATTGGTCAGAAAAAAACAATGAGACACTTTTATACTTTAAATGAAGATTTACATTAAGGTGACCAACTTCTTACAATGAAAATGAGGACAAAAATAAATTGAAGAAAACAATATTGTAAATAAAAAAACATTTTATTCATTGCAACAATAATACACTATAATATGATAAATGCATATTAAAAACATTTGTAATATTTTATATTGTAATTATGCTTACATACCTATTAATTTTTAATAATAATTGTAAGAAAAAAGTCCTCATTTAGTGAAACTAAATATCAAACAAAACCACTAATTTGGAGTGATATTTGGGAGTATTTATCATTTTCTAATTAAAAAACATCTATTTTATGCAAGTATTTAATTAAAATGCATTATTAATAGATATGGTTTGAGGTTAGATTTCCATTTTAAAATTCAAATTTCAGGAAAATACTTATAAATTAAATTATATGTATTTCAATATTATTAAATAGATAACAAATTAATAAAATGTAAATTATGCTTAACTGTCTATGATTGAATATTCACTGAGAAAGAAATAATCGTGAGTCTACAATGTTGTATGTGCTGTGTCATGTCTCAGAAGAAGTACACAAAGCCATTTGTGCATTTGGTATATTATGTGCTCTCTCAAGGTCTCCTGTGCAGAGCACATGCGTCTCAGAATCACGTCTCGCCACACTGTACTGAACCTTGACGAACTGTTATGTCAAATACAAATACATCATATCACACACAATGGATCAACTCTGCATCAATTGAATACAGACATTTACAGATTAGTCTTCCAATATCAAAAAGGACGACATGTAGGAACACAGTTTTCGAGGGAGGAAGGAACTTAAAAAAGAAGTACTGTCCTCCCTAAAGGAAGATGATTGATCACCTTATTTCCATTTAATAATCCCTAACATTCTTTTTAATTTTAACAATAGATCATGCTGGATTTTAAAATAGAAGACAGGGCCTTGGCCAGTGGCTCAGTGGTAGAGCATTGGCCCGGTGTATGGATGTCCCGGATTTTATTCCAAGTCAAGGCACAGAGGCAGAGTGCCCATCTGCTTCTCTAACACCTCCCCTCTTGTTTTTCTCTTTCTCTCTCTCTCTCCCCTCTCTCTGTGTCTTTCTCTCTTCCTCTCCTACTGCAGCCATGGCCTGATAGGAGCAAGTTGGTCCCAGGTGCTGAAGATGGTTTCATGGCCTCCACCTTAGGAGCTAAAAAATGGCTCCTGCTGCAACAGAGCAACAACCCCTGATGAACAGGGCCTTGCCCCCTAATGGGCTTGCCAGGTGGATCCCAGTTGAGGCGCATGCGGGAGCCTCTTTACTTCCCCTCCTCTCACTAAAAAGAATAAGAAGAAAGAAGAAGAAGAAAGAGAAGGAGAGGGAGAGGGAGAGGGAGAGGGAGAGGGAGAGGGAGAGGGAGAGGGAGAGGGAGAGGGAGAGGGAGAGGGAGAGGGAGAGGGAGAGGGAGAGGGAGAGGGAGAAAGAGAGGGAGAGGGAGAGGGAGAGGGAGAGGAAAAAGACTGAGCACTGAAATGTTAGTTGAAGCAAGAGGGTGGCATAATATAAAAAGAGGTAAGAGGGAATGAGAATAAAGGGTAAAACCAACAAAAATGATTTTTTACTGCATATTCTACCATAAGAAAAGGATATCTTCTATTAAACCATTTTTCACATGCCAATGTATAATATATTGAATGAACATAAAATTTAATAAAGCTATTAATGGATTACTTGCTAACATTAAATATTTTGCACTTATTCATAATAGCTAAAACTGTTTATCAAACATAATATGCCATTATATTAATGATTTGAGATTCCACTTAGGATTTATTTATTTATGTACATAATACATATTAAATGAAAAATACATTCTAATAAAACTTATTTTCAATATTTTATGATACTATAGAAATATTATGTTCCTATTTACAGTAACTTGATACAGAGATATAATTTGTGTGTTAAAAACTAAAAACACATACTAATCTCTGATAATTTTAATACAAGGAATTGTTCATTAAGTTCTGGAAATTCAAATTAGTCTTAAGCCAGTTTTTGAAGTATTTTTTTACTTCTATTTTGAGATAATCCATAAAAGCAAGTGTTAAGATTTGTCCTTAGCAAATTTACAGAAACATGTTAATGAGCTCCTCTGACATAAATGCAGCAGCTCTTTTCAATGCAAAGGTTAACTGTTTTTATCAATGTACTTTCTATCCATTATTTTACATTTTAGAAAGATGCAATGCAGGTGGTAATTTCTCTCTTCATAGCCTCCAGAATTATATCAAGAAGGTCAGGCTTGAAAAGTTCACAATTATATTGAATATATTGACCTGCAAAAAAGACTAATGGGATAAAATAATAAAGGCTATAATAATTATTATAAAAAAGATAGACGAAATTAATTGTAATCATCTAGTTAACAGATAATTCAATATCAACTTTCTTTCTAAAAAATGAAAATATTATATAAATAATAGCTAAAATTTTTATATGGCTATGTGTATATATTCCTATATAAAATTTAGAAGAATGGCATATCTTAACCAACATGGAAAAAAATGTCTATTTTTCAAAAGTCAGTTTTCACTGGGCAAATTTGTGGTTAAACATCAATTTGTAAAACAAAAACTTTTGGATGCTATAAAGCCCAAGTTTTTATTCATTCCTTTATCTAACAAATGTGAAGATATATTATAGGCAAGGAAATGTGCTAAGGCTTATCAAGAATATAAAGAAAAATAAAAGTACTGTAAGTGGCTTCAATAAAGTAGAAAGATTTCAGAGAATGGTAAAGTCTGTTCTGCAGTTTTACCAGACAAAACAAAGTATTTGTGTGTGTGTATGTATATGTGTGTACTCATGCATAGGTGTGTACTAAAACATAGGCATATGTACACACACACATAACACACATATACACTACATATAAATGCATGTTTGTATATACAGTCACACATAGATACAAATATACATTAGTATTTTCAATATACTAAGGACTTGCTACTTATATAAAAGACCTCATTACTACAGGTATGGAATTAAAATTGAAGATAAATCAGGAAAATAATAAAATATGAAATCTGCTGAGAAATAAATCTTTGAATGGAGGAATCATTCTTAATTCCCATTATTTCATGTAAATGCTCACAAGATGGTTGTTAATTTAATATGCCATTTTATTTCTAATGGCATTTGAGTCATTGTCTTAAGTTTCTCAAATATATTGCCATATAAACAAATAATTTATTTTATTTTAACTCTTCTTTAATCTTTTTCCTTCTTTGTCCAACAGTATAATATCCATTTTTATAATGCATATACTTGCTTTAAATACTATTTAAAGACCTGTAAAATATATTATACAATGATAAAATTCATAATATGACATAAACACTATTCCTATAATATTGAAATATTAAATATATCAAATTAGAAGTTGGAATGATTAAATTGCATTAGGTCTTTTATATTTAAGAAAAAGTAGGGTGGATAAATATTTGGAAGTGTCATATTAAAATTTAATTTGAATTCTCTTAACTTTTAAACCAAAAATACAGCTTATTATTAAACCTTTGTAAATATGCTAATTTTTCTACCTTGAAACAAAATACTCTTCTATCCTTAATGCATTTTACATACCTTCCCTTGCTGAAACACAACTCAGTGATTTTAACATTTGTTTTGCCCCAATGCATACCAAAGACTTTATATTTCTCCAGTCAAAGAGCAGAACTTGTCATCCAGGTCAAGTTACATGCAGTTGTTCACTTTGAATTAAAATATTCCAATTTGCTCCTTTAAGAAGAGCTAAATTACATTGTGTGCATTGGAAAGAAATATCCAGGCTCCTGAGTTTATTTCTTGTTTCTATCATTTACTAACTGGATGAACTTGTATTAGTTAACAGATTAATGTTATTTTTTTCATGTACAAAGTTATCATATTAAAAATCAATTTTTTAATTTATTCAAAATATAATAAAAGTTTTATTTGATAATTAGTAGAGTGGTGATATAATTTATCCATCAAAGTAGGATAATTTAATATCAAATGTGGCTGTTATTGATAATAATTTTTTTATTTATTTTTTTACAGAGACAAAGAGAGAGTCAGAGAGAGGGATAGATAGGGACAGACAGACAGGGAGGGAGAGAGAGAGAGATGAGAAGCATCAATCATCAGTTTTTTGTTGCAACACCTTAGTTTTTCATTGATTGCTTTCTCATTTGTGCCTTGACCCTGGGCCTTCAGCAGACTGAATAACTCCTTGCTCAAGCCAGCGACCTTGGGTTCAAGCTGGTGAGCTTTGCTCAAACCAGATGAGCCCACGCTCAAGCTGGTGACCTCGGTGTCTCAAACCTGGGTCCTCTGCATCCCAGTCTGATACTATATCCACTGTGCCACCATCTGGTCAGGTGATAGTGATTTTTTGACAGTAGATGTAAACTGGGACCATCCTGGGCAAACCAGTTTGTGTGACCAACATAAATAAGTGTGCAATAAGCCCCGGCAGGTTGGCTTAGTGGTAGAGAGTTGGCAGGCATGTGGATGTCCAGGGTTGTATTCCCAGTCAAGGCACACAGGAGAAGCGGCCATCTGCCTCTCCACCTGCCGCCTCTTGCTTCTCTCTCTCTCTCTCTCTCTCTCTCTCTCTCACCCTTCTGCAAGCTCGATTGAAGTGAGTTGGCACTGGGAGCTGAGGATGACTCTGTGGCCTCCACCTGAAGTGCTAAGAAAAAGCCCAGTTGCTGAGCAATGGAGTAACAATCTAGATGGGCAGAGAATCACACTGTAGGGAGCTTGCTGGATGGATCCTGGTTGGGGTGTGAGAGGGAGTCTTTCTCTGCCTTCCTTCCTCTCACTTAATAAAAAATAAATTAAAATAAATAAGTGTGCAATAAATATTAGCTGCATCAATGATAATAATAATATCAATGTTTCAGATTTGGAATTACAGTACTTCCTTGAACATATTCAAGAAATGTAAATTAAATTTGTTTTTATTACCATGTATTGAAGCATTAGTGTTCAACAGATTTCTTCTACTTCATATATATCTATGACTTTTGAAAAAACAACTAAATTTTTCTGATTATTTCAGCTATATCATTATAATATAAGGATGATCTTCTTTGTCTTCTCATGAAATAATGTGAGAATTAAATTATATATATAATAAATAGAGAGAGAAACATTTATAAAGTGCCTAATATAAAGCACTTTGTTAATTTTTCTTTACTGAGTAAAGTTAAACACGTACTGTATATAAACAACACTATTTAAGAATCAATGATTTACTGAAATTATTCATGGATCCACATGGTTTATATTATTGTCTTTAATGGTGCTTAAAAGTAAGTTGAACTTAACATGCAAAATAATAATAATAATAATAATAATTACCTACAAGAGCCCTCGATATATAGCTCAGTTGGTTAGGACATTGACCCTACACACCAAAGTTGTAGGTTGAATCCCCAGACAGGGCACCTACAAGGAACAATGAATGACTGCATGAAAAAGTGGAACAACAAACTGATGTGTTTCTCTCTCTCTCTCTCTCTCTCCTTTTTTTTCCCTTTAAAATCAATAAATTAAAAAAAATGAAAAAAAGAATTACTCACAAATTGTAACATTTGCTATGGTATAAAATTACATATTTTTACAGAAGAATTTAAGTATGACTATATATGGTAAACTCCACCTAAGACTCAGGATATGCCTTATATTTACATAAAATCATTTCAATAAATAACTTTTAATATCCTTAGTTTTATATGGCTAAACAACATTAAGGATATGGCAAATTTACTCAGTTTATTCATATTTGCATGTTACCTATTTAAAGATTCTTGAAAAAAAGCAAAGTGGTAAATAAAAACATTTAAACAAATATGTCAAGTGTTTTATTCTTATTCCTCTAAATGAAGTCCTGGCTTGTATTTTAATATAATTTCTACAAGTATGCTCTCTTTATGAGAATGCTATTTATTTTACTGTCTATATTTTATTTATTTGCTCATTAAGAAAACATGTTATATGAACTTAACTAGATATTTTAGTTTCTCATTTTCTACTTCACTTATTATTTGTTTTTATTTAAATTTCAAGATAATATCTTGAAAAATGTATAATCAAAGTATGGAGACAATCTTGCTCCCATATAATAAATGAGTGAAAAATTAATTACTTCTCTAAAGTCATAAATGTACAAAACTGGCCTATTAATCTCTTATCTGCAAAGTAATTATCATTTTTAGAGTTGTCATTATCTAGATACCTTTCTTTGAGTATCATATTAAAATTTTCATGTAAACGTAAAATTCTTTGCTATCGACTATATAGTTGTACCCATCCCAAAATTCTGATCCCCTTGGGATAATATTAGGAGGTAGGACCTGTGGGACGTAATTATGTCATGAGGGTGGAGCCCTCATATTGGGGTTAGAGCCCTTACAAAAGAGACTTCAGAGAGTAAACTTGCCTCTACCAACTTGTGAGGGCATAGTGGAAAGGTAGCTGTCTGTGAACCAAGAAACAGATACTCAGCAAACACTTTATCTGTCAGTGTTTTGATGGTGGACTTCTGAACTTCCAGAACTGTGAGAAATAAGTTCCTGTTGTTCATAAACCACCCAGCCTATTATATTCTCTTGTAGCAACCTGAGTGAAATTGACTATAAATAGATTTAATAGATTTTTTAAAATCCCTAAATCATTAATTGTAGGTAGAGCACAGAGCGCATTCCTAGCAGCTGTGGCTGATGCAATGCTGTGAGAATACTTCAGCACCTGAAACCCTCCTAGGCACACCCAGGAGGGAGCTCGCCCACTGTGAGGAGGTGGTTTAGCGCCAACCAGGCAGCTCTCTGACCTTTTCGGCCATTGGCTTTGAAGAACACGCAGTAACACCCCGGCCTATAGGCTGAACCTGTGTATACAAGTTAGCTTGCTTCCTGAATAAAGTGGATCTGCGTCACTGAACCTGGTCCCTGGAGTCCGGTCTCTGTGTCTCCGTCGTCCTCACCCTCAGCAGGCCTTGTCCACAACTAATGCATCAGTGTATTGTAATTTTGATGGAAATTTTGGGAAATCACGAGTAGTTACATTTAGGAACAGCGTTCAGTCCCATGTTTTATATTCTTCTACATAAGGACATGGACAAATGCAATAGTAAAACTACAACTTCTGTTTTGATCTCAAACACATAACAGTGATGACAGCTTTGATGTCTTGCTATCTCTAGCAGTATTTGTTTCTGCTACATATAGACTAACTAGTTCTGAACTATTAGTTCTGAACATGATTCTCTGATGTTCCTATTTTATGCTAAGCATGTATAGCCTCTTGAATAGATCCACTTCAAATCTAATAGATATACCTTTTAGCTCTATGGAAGTTAACATACTGAATATTCTAGACATTTGGACATTGTCCTATATTATAGAATAGCTCTATTTAAGTTACTGGCTTATATGCTTTGTAAATGTAAATAATTATTGACTTTGCCAGATTTAAGGTCTTACTGGAGACTTAGAGGGGGCTTTATTGATCAATGAATGCTACAGGGACAGCTGGCTACAAAGTAACACTGCACTGTTGGTCAGATAATGAATGCACACTGAAGGGAACTGACAAAACTACAGACTGGAGAGTGCTGAGAAGGAAAAATCTAGGTTTCCTGTTTGAAAAAAACTTGAGTACAATTAGGCTAGGCTTGCAAATATGAAAAGGTTTAGTACAGCTTATTAGAATCTCTCAGACTCACAAGATCCTGTGTGAAGTTGTTTTATTTTTCCAAACCTTCCTGGACTGATTGTATTAAGTGTAACCACAGTATCTTGCGTTCTAGAACTTCACCAATCTCCATACTTTCAGTTATAGAATATGGACAAAAGATCTCCTCCTCATGCCCCTCCTCTCACCTCAACTCTCTTTAAGAGAAACCATTATCCTTAACCTGATTCAGAAAAATTAAATTAATAAAATGATAAGAAATAAAATATATTACATATATTGTTTTAAAATTTGACATAAAAATAATTTATTAAAAGGAAAAACAGGATAAATATGCAGCCCAAGCCCCTGGAATACACATCCTGAACTAGCTTGGTGCCCTGGTCCCTGGAGCAACACTGACATACGCCTCTTTCCATGGTGAAAGCCTTGGCCAGCCCCCCTTGATGCCCTAGTCTTCAACCCAACACTAATCATTTCTTCTCATAATCCTATGCAGAAGAAGGACTTGGCCTAAGCCAGCTTCTCTCATTTTTAATCCCTTCGAGATCAGTGTTGTGAATGCTTAGAAAAGGGGACCATCTAACCCTATTCAGTGTTTTACCTGCTCTTGGGCTCAGTCACATTGAACCTTGTTTCCATATACCCTCACTCTCCCTGACAAGAGACTAGGCTTGGGAAATGGGGTGGGATACTGGCTAGAGGAAGACCCCTCTCCGACAACATGTGAAAGGAAAGGGACCCTCACTCCAAACTTCTAACGGGACCTTCAGTCAATATTTGAGCCTCCTGGTTTCCCTTACACAACCCTAGTTGTTCCTTGGTGATGGTGTTGGTTACTTCAGTATGATGGTAAATGGCAATTCTTAAGTAAAAAGAAAAAACATATATACACACACACACACACACACATGCACACACACATATGATATATGTTCATATATAGTCTTATACATATAATTTGCTACTTATTAATGATATGTTTTCATGTTTCTTCTTACCTGACTTAAATTCCCTATCTTTCATTGATAGCACTCCTCTGTATCTCCCTTTGATGACATTGCCCTTCCTTCTCATCGGTAAGCTGCAATTCTAATATAAGGCAACTCTCAGTATACACATGCCTGCAATACATAGATCTGAATAAAGCTGAAAAATAAGTCACATTTTAACTTGTCTTACTTTAATTTCATGATCACTATCCTCAAGTGAGACGTTAATGCTACCAGGCAATCATACTACATTTTCCGTGCTAATGTCACTTTTCTTCATTCTTATGCTCTCTCTTCAAATTTTTAATAACTTTCTCTATCTTCACAGTTGATAATTTTGCTATTTCACTTATAGCAGCAATTTCCCTGAAATATCCTGCTAGTTATACCATCTTAAAATAAGTCAAACAGGAAAAACGCAACACTATATCCCTTATACTAAATCAGATTTTGCTAAAATCACAATGGCATTTATATTGATAAATTTAATGACTAATAGTCACTCTTTATATCACTTCAATTATTAGTAGCTTTTGATATATATTATTTCATTCTCCTCCTTGAAACAGCATTTATTTATTTATTATTTATTTATTTAGTGAGAGACAGGCAGACAGGAAAGGAGAGAGATGAGAAACAATATCTTGTAATTGTCAATTTAGTTGGTCCTTGATTACTTCTCATACAATCCTAGATGGGGGGGGGAGCTACAGCAGAGCCAATGACCCTTTACTTAAGCCAGTAATATTGGCTCAAGCCAAAGATAATGAGATCATGTTTCTGACCCCATGTTCATGCTCAAGTTGATGAACCTGCACTTAAGCCAGCAACCTCTGTGGTTTTTAAACCTGGGTCCTCAGTGTCCCATGTCAATGCTCTATTTGCTTCACCACCACTGGTCAGGCAACACAACTTCTTTATTGCTTTAAAATACCATATCCTCCTGCTGTCCCTGTCTTGTTGCCTCATTGCATGTTCATTTAGCTTTTTAAAAAAAAAACTAAAAAAAAAACAAAAAATCTCCTCCCAAAAAAACAAACAAAAAACTAACTCTTTGGTCTGGGCCACATAATTGAGATAATAAAGGAAACATCATTATTTGGAAAATGTCACAATAAGACATTCATTGTTTTGTCACTGTGATTTTACCATTTTAACCTATGTAAAATGTACCTAACCTGATAATTGCAAAGAGAAAGTATAGCAGGAATGCCAAGACTAAACAACAAACAACACTGAAACTGGTCAAATGAGGCATCTAAAAATTGTAGACCACAGATTTAGGCATGAGTTTTCCAAAGGAACTACACTGAAACCTGAGAAGGAAGCTGTTGCCCTACCCAGTTCATCTTAAAGAATTGAATAATTAGTTGCTAACTGCATGTTCTGCTGTATCAGACATTTTTTTAAATGTCCTTGTGTGTGTGTGTGTGTGTGTGTACTAACTTTTAAAGTACTTTGAAATTTTCTACCATATACTTTTACTCTTTATGTTAATTTAGAAACTAACAATAAATTGAACAAAATATATTGAAATTTAACCTTAGATTTTGTTAACATTTTCCTATCATTTATATTTAAATTTAAAGACCTGTTGATGGTTATCATCAAAAATTTTTTTATTCACTACAGTTAAAATAATGTAGTATGTACTTATTGTTTGGTGGAAGTCTCAGTTTTTGAATCATCTTTAGAAAAATGTATATCACACATTCTTTTCCATTAATCTTTTCTAACTTATTTTGAATACACTCTATAAATATATTCAGAACACAAAATTACATTTTAATATAAATTTAAGACAAGCCAATTAAGTAAGGAAAATACAACAAATAACAATTAATTGATTCCAAACACACACTGGTGATTCAACATCATTGTGTTAATATAGACATGTTTAATTATGTTTGTTTTTCATTTCTACTAAAATATTACTTATTATGTTATTTTAAAATGTAATTAATGATGTGTTACCATATAAAACTTTATGTTATTCTTTTGGAAAAGCACAGAAAGAATAAGATGAGTATAGAGCAGCTGGTTATTACATGGAAGGTGGACCAACTGACTCAGAAAATGAGGAACATAACTACCACCTCTTACTCCAAAATTTCTCCTGGGTGTAATGCTATCAAATTTTAAATTTTATTTTATTTCCATTTATTATACATGTATAATAGAAATGTGTAAAGAATTTCAGATCTTAAAACAAAATAAAGAAAACTAATCCTCTGCTTGTTGACTAACTCTGACCCTAGTTAAGAAATATTTTTACTGCTATCTTGTTTCAAATCAAAATGCACAAAGCATTTATGATAAGTAATACATATTAATATGTCAATGTACTCTCTGTGGTATTTGAGACCTAGTTAGCATTTTTATTGAACTCCTGTGTTAACATTTTCAGAAATGGACTATTATTAATTACCAATTTAAACCTATATTTTGATACCATGGGTCACTATTAAATGGGTCATTTCAGCAGTAATAGCTCTTAATAATAGTAGTACTTCAATTTCAGCAGATTTGAGTGTTAATAATTAAAGTGTGCATGTACCACAACCTATTTGTCATGATAACTAGACAGCATAAGACATTAACATGATTTTGCTCTTGATGAAAGACACCATTTTATTCCACTGCTGTTTTCAAAAGCATTTTACCTCTCTTAATCTAGTCTAATTAAAGGAAACTGGTTATTTACCTGTCAGGTAAAAATAATAATTTTATATCTTAACAGTAATCTGGGGAGGTATGATTGCTAAATTTCCTAGTTGACTCTGTAGGAAATATTGCATGTAATTTATTGTCATTTTGTTAGTTCTTGCAAAACCTACTATCACTGGCACCGTTAAGGACTAAGGGTATTCCTCTGTGCATATTCATCTTTAAGGAATCTCAAATGTAAAATGTGAAAATTTTTTTCGCTCCACCTCTTATTTTCTTACAGCCTACCTTTTATTCCAGAAAGATAACTAGCAAATTTGAGCAGCAGGCTATAAGATAACAGCTCTGAGATTATAGTTTTGTCTCAATTAGTCTAGTTGTGGGATCTAGAATAAAATTATCTACACTCCCTGAGCTATACTTATTGACTACTTTCTTTTTTTTTTTTTAATTTTTATTGAACTCATGGGGTGACTTTGGTTAACAGAACTATATAGATATCAGGGGTACAATTCTATAATACATTATCTGTATACTGTTTTTTGTGTTCATCACCTCAAGTCAGGTCGCCTTCCTTCACCACTGATCCTCGCTTTACCCTTCTACCTCCCCCACACTTCCTTTCTCTATGGCAATCACCATATCGTTGTCTGTGCCCACAAGTTCTTCCTTTCTCTCTCTCTCTCCCTTTTTTCCTTGATCCCTTTACTTTTTTCACCCACCCCCACCCTCAACCCCTCCCCTCTAACACCTGTCTGTCTGTTCTCTGTATCCATGAGTCTGTCTCCATTTTATTGGTTTATTTTGTCATTAGATTTCACATAAGAGTAAAACCATATGGTATTTGTCTGTTTCTGACTGACTGATTTTACTTAGCATAATGATCTCAAGGTCTATTTTATGCTGTTGTGAAAAGTAAGATTTCCTCCTTTGTGACAGCTGAGTAGTATTTCAGTATGTAAGTGTATCACAGAAATTTTTTTTTAATCTTCTCATTTATGATGGGCACTTGGGCTGCTTCCAAATCTTGGTTTTTAAATAACACTGCAATAAACAGAAGGGTGCATATATTCTTATGAATAAGTGTTTCTGGTTTCTTTGGATATATTCCTGAAAGTAAGTGTTTCTGGTTTCTTTGGATATATTCCTGAAAGTGCAATTGCTTAATCATAAGAAAGTTCCTTTTTTTTTTTTTTTTTTGAGGAAACTCTATACTATTTTTCATAATGGCTGCATCAATCTGCATTCCCACAACAAGACATGAAGTTCCTTTTTCTCTACCAACACTTCTTGTTCGTTGATTTATTGATGAGCACCATTCTGCTAAGTGTGAGATGATACCTCATTGTAGTTTTAATTTGCATTTCTCTGATGATTAATGATGTTAAGCATCTTTTCATATGTCTATTGGTCATCTGTTTGCCTTTATGATAAATTAATATTTGACAAAGGAGGCAAAAACATACAATGGGGTAAAGATGTTGTATTCAATAAGTGGTTTTGGAAAAATTGGACAGACAAATGCAAAAAAAAATAGAAAAGAAAAAAAAAATTAGACCACCTTCCTGTACTATACACAAGAATAATCCCAAAATAGATTAATGACTTAAATGATGAACTTAAAACCATAACAATCTTAAATAAAAAAGTAGGCAGTAAAATCTCTGACACTTGTTTTAGCAATTTTTTTTTTGTATTTTTTTTTTTTTTGTATTTTTCTGAAGCTGGAAACGGGGAGAGACAGTCAGACAGACTCCCGCATGCGCCCGACCGGGATCCACCCGGCACGCCCACCAGGGGCGATGCTCTGCCCACCAGGGGGCGATGCTCTGCCGTGACCAGAGCCACTCTAGTGCCTGGGGCAAAGGCCAAGGAGCCATTCCCAGTGCCCGGGCCATCTTTGCTCCAATGGAGCCTTGGCTGTGGGAGGGGAAGAGAGAGACAGAGAGGAAGGAGGGGGGGTGGAGAAGCAAATGGGCGCTTCTCCTATGTGCCCTGGCTGGGAATCGAACCCGGGTCCCCTGCACGCCATGCCGATGCTCTACCGCTGAGCCAACCGGCCAGGGCCAGCAGTATTTTTTTTTATATGTCTTCTTGGGCATGTGAAACAAACAAAAAATAAACAAATGGGATTTAATACAACTAAAAAAATTTGCATAGCAAAAAAACTATCAACAAAATTAAAAGACAACCTATTGAATGGAAAAACCTATTTGCCAGTGATACATCTGATAAAGGGCTAATATCTAAACTTTATAAAGAAATTTACAACTAAACACCAAAAACAATAAGCAATCCAATTTTAAAAAATGGACAAAGAGCCTGAATAGACAGTTCTCCAAGGAGCTAGAATTTTCTCTTCAGTATTATTTAAACTGTTCTTTTGGCATTGAAATTCTAAAGTTGTATTTAATTTCTAATAAAAGCAAGAAGAAGGCTAGAATTAAACAAAAATGTAGCCTTAGCTATAGTAAGTGTACTTTGACTTCACATGTTTAACATGTAATAACATATTATGAGCATATCAATAGAATATGTTTTCTTAATTTATATACATCACAGTATCACCATTTAAAGTTATTTAACAGGAAATAAATATCTTCTTTTAAAGGAGATACCCAAATATTCTTTATTCAAAAGGAGATATTTAAGATCTCCTTTATAAAAAATTAATTATTTATTACTTATATGAAAATCATAGACATCTTGTGAAGAGTAGTAGATAGTTTAAAAATAAGAATGGTTCACCTGACCTGTGGTGGCACAGTGGATAGAGTGTTGACCTGGAGTGATGATGTCACTGATTCGAAACCCCAGGCTTGCCTGGTCAAGGCACATATGGGAGGCAACTACTACAAGTTGGTATTTTCTGCTCCCCCACAACTCTTCTCTCTAAAAGTTAATACATAAATTAAAAATAAGAATGGTTCATCTCCTCAAGAAGTATATACCCCAGGCTCTTTATAGAGAAGAATAATTTCTTTTTAAGTTCATACATACATGCACACATCAATATAAAATTTTCTATTTTAAAATATTGCTGTGCTATAAAATGAATAAATATATATTTTAACCTAATTTTCGATTCTTTATTTGGGCTATTAAGAAAAGAATGTTTTCATTGTTTTCTAAATATATTTGAATATTACCTTATGATGTATCCATCAAGCAATCAGCTACCCATAACTAAAAGATTGTGAGGTCAGCCACTATAATGTGTTTAATCAGATGCCTCAATATAGAAATCTTCATCCATACAAGAAAGTAAATATATATGAGGCAACAAAATTGTGCCCAGTAGGTAAGGGTAGTGACATTTTTACTCACCTAGTTTTGTTCTTAATTTTCTTTATATATTCTTTCCTCACTCACCCACATGCCTTGCCAGAAGCTATGTTAATCATAGTGCCAGGGGTAGGCTTGATTACTTTAGGACTCTAAGGGTTACTCTATCATGCTAAGAGTTTCTCTACCTCAGCACTATTGATATTTTGGGCTGAGTAATTCTTTCTGTGCAGGCTGTCCTATGCATTGTTGGTTGTTTAACATTATCTCTGGCTTCCACCCACCAGATGCCAGTAGTGCAGCCCTAATTGTAATAACTAAAAAATGACTTCAGATATTTTCCCTCAAGGGCAAAAATCACCCTCCAAATCATGCCACTCGTCTAAGAACATTCTAAATATCTTTGCCAATAATTGGCTCAGAAATAAACATTCAGATCAAGAAAGCTTCTGGGAAGATTCTGGGAAAAATTATAGCACTTATGAGAGGGCTCATAGAGGGAGGCTGTTTCCCTTCTTCCTCTAAAGATTGTAATGTCAGATTATGCTGCATGGAACTGCTGCAGCTACCATTCTATAAATCTGAGGATGAAGCCAAGGTTGATGACAGTAAAGAAATAGATGAAAATGTTGGTGTTGAAAGGGCACTAGGTGTTAGAGCAGTGGGGTCAGACTGGACCTTGGTTAGTAACTTTGGTACTTGAGTTCTGGCTAAGCGAGAATTTTTTTTTTCTGTATTTTTCTGAAGCTGGAAACGGGGAGAGACAGTCAGACAGACTCCCGCATGCGCCCCACTGGGATCCACCCGGCACGCCCACCAGGGGGCGACGCTCTGCCCCTCCGGGGTGTCGCTCTGTTGCTACCAGAGCCACTCTAGCGCCTGGGGCAGAGGCCAAGGAGCCATTCCCAGTGCCCGGGGCCATCTTTGCTCCAATGGAGCCTTGGCTGCGGGAGGGGAAGAGAGAGACAGAGAGGAAGGAGAGGGGGAGGGGTGGAGAAGCAGATGGGCGCCTCTCCTGTGTGCCCTGGCCGGGAATCTAACCCGGGACTTCTGCACGCCAGGCCGACGCTCTACCACTGAGCCAACCGGCCAGGGCCTAAGCGAGAATTTAGATAGAGCCAAGACTCAAACTATAAAAGAAAGTTTATTTAGAAAGTCACAGAGGTAGAAGTGATTGATAACAGAAATGAGTTCAGGAAACAAGTTACATAGGCTAAAGAAGGGCCCTTGGACCTTAGGAGAGAGAAAGGTAAAGGTTAGGTGCCTGGGTGGGGAGGGGGGTGGAGGGGAAAAGCAAGGATATGCTCCCAAGAGGGAGAGTGTTCTGGTTCCTTTGTCCTAAGGGCTTTGAAGAGTGGAGATTTTAGGGAGGTCCCAGGGGAAGATCTCAACAGAATATTTATCAGCTTTTCAGGTGTGTCCTTTCAGGGTCCTGGTTTCACTGGTTAGTGTCAGGGCGGAGGATCATTAGTCAAGGCAGCTGGTCCTGATGTCAACCATGGCATTTCTTGTTTAGCTTTGTTGCATTTTGGGGCCTAAAGCTGAAACACAGCTGAGGCCGGTATGTTATCTATCCCAAGGCAACTCCCAAGGGCTTGCATGGGAATCACTTAAGACCATTCTTCAGCCCCTTGTTTCTCCTCCAAGGGGGTCTACCACATGACTAGTGACATGCCAGGGGAGAAAAGTCAGGGGAGGATATAGACAGCATGACCAGCACTGGAAAAGATAAGGCGGTCTAAACTAAATGACCAGTGATAGTGATGTGTTAGGGGAGAGAAGGTCACACTGGGAACAAGGTGCTTGTCTTCCCAGTTTTGTCCATTGCAAAGCACCTACAGCTTTCTGCCCTGGTGACTTCATGTACTTGTCCTATTATCCTTGCTCTGCTCATGTCTGTCTAGCTGCCTACCACAGAAAGATCCTGAAATACTTAATTTAGCTGTTGATAGTAAGTCAGCCATCATTCAAACCCACATTTGGACTTTTACTAATATTGTGAAAGTTATTCCCTTAGTCTACAATGCAACATGAATTAGTGTTTGTTACCTAAAGAAAAAAAATTTTAAGGTTACCATAAGAAAATATAAAATTTACTTTAGGTTTTATAGATCTTTCCTTGCCTTTACTTCCCTTCTCCCTCTCTGATGGTACAGGGGTCCCCAAACTTTTTACACAGGGGTCCAGTTCACTGTCCCTCAGACCGTTGGAGGGCCGCCACATACAGTGCTCCTCTACTGACCACCAATGAAAGAGGTGCTCCTTCCGGAAGTGCTGCAGGGGGCCGGATAAATGGCCTCAGGTGGCTACATGCGGCCAGCGGGCCGTAGTTTGGGGATGCCTGGTAGAAGTTTTAAAAATCTATACCAAAACTTTTTTTTAAATTTTACTTGGGTTTTTCAAATATACTGATTAATATAAGCATGAAAATCCATGACTTAGATGTAAGTCTAACTTAAAAGATATTTTCTCTCTATAAAGTCTGAGGAGCAACATATATTAGTTTCAGCTAAGGCTAATTAGGCTCCAATGTAGTATTTACTTATGTCGTAGAGATGGTTTTTTTTCCGCCTCAAATGACAGTTGTTTTTAATTTGACTTCAAAGTTTGTAACTTACTTTTCTGAATTAGTTCTAAAACATATTTCTGAAAACTTGATATATAATAAGCCACTCTCTTGTAGCAAATGAATCATAGCTCTTTATTGTCTATTGAGTAAATGCTGATCTTAAACTGAAAAGTTCTGTCCTCCATATGCTATTGTTTATTTCTTTATTTTCAATAAATAAAAATAGAAATATTTACTTTTCTTTTGCCTATACCAGCCTAATTTTTTAAAATAAAATATTTACTTTCATTTACTCAGTATATTATCTCTTTTAAAAGAGAAAGCTGATTCATCACCTAAGTGTTGCAGTAGTCCAACATGAAATCTCAAGAATGCGGAGATCAATATGCACAATTCCTTCTTCTTCATGTCTCACCTTCATTGACTGTTTGTGAGCACAGGCATATTCACAAATACAGGTACAAAGGAGACCATTCAATATTTAATATTAGTTTCATTATTAATGTATTGCTGAAAGATCTTATGAAGAATAATCATTTTCAATAATAAGCATAGGTCTATAAATTTAAAATTGTTGCATATTACACTGTTACATCTTCTCTGATTCTACCTCTTATCCTTTCAGATTACAACCTCTAACGCCTCAACACCAACAAAATGTTTGAAACACCGGACTTCCATGTCTTGAACATTATGCTACATCTCTCCTTTTGATAACCTCTTTTTTTTTTTACCCAATGTATTTATCTGGTCATTAATTATAATAATTTTCTTCTAAAAACTATTATTGCATTCCTTGCCTCTTCTCACTTTGTCATATCTGCTTGGCAAAGTCACAACTTTGGTTACATCCAATCTTCAGCTACCCTGATTCTGCACTAATTCAGCAAAATGTGAGTAAAGAAAAAAATACTTGAGAGCCTTGTCTTTTCTCTTTAACTGTGTTACTGTGAACCTCAAGTGAATACTGAGTGCTGCCCAATCACCATAATGCACTTCTGTATTCCATTTGCTTCTCTACTTGAAAATTATTTCATACTCTTCTCTCTCCAAATGTCCATCACTTCCCCCTCTATTCTACTCTCATGCAACAATTTTGTTTCTTACTTCCCCAAGAAAATTAAAGTTTTTAAGAGATGCCCACTATTATTACATCTACACACCATATAACATCATCAAGCCTCTACTTTCTTGAAAGTTGTTCATTTCACATTCTTACACATATGACTTTATAGCAAATTTATGTTTACAGTTAATCAGGATAAAAAAATAAAACAAAAAAACGAAGTCATAAGAGGCCTTATTTTTTTTCTTACACCTTACAATGTGTTTGTCAGGATACCTTTAAGCTCTACTTTCAAAACACATCCATAATCTGTTCCATTATTGTTATTCTCACTTCTAGCAGTTCATAGTCTTATTGTATCATCAAAATAATCTCTTGTGGGTCTCCAAGCTTCTATATTTCTCTCAGAAATTATATTCTCAACACAGTTGCTATTAATGTTATTATATACACTTTCATTGGACTCAATGAGTTAACCCAAAGCCTTTGTAATAAATTATTCTGTAGTATTCTTTACCTTTTTCTGTTAATAATTTGAAATACATTTATTTTACTTCCAAACAATGATCCACCCAGCTCTTTCAAAGTTTGGTCATGTGATTTTTTCAGTTCATATCTCTAGTTCTGATTCTACTAAACACATTTCTAGAAAGAAGTACTTTGTTTCATATTCACAACATTGCAAATTTTCAGCTACTTTTTAAATTATTAATATTTTTTAATTCTTTTCAATATCTGGTAGTATTTGTATACAAATAAGAACCTCATTTATTATTAAATGTCATAAAATATGCAAATATTATTTTATAATTTCTGAATATCTAGGATGCGTCAGGATTGTGCTAAATTCTAAGAATATATTGATTAACAATACAGTGTTTCTGATCTGGTATCATTTTATGAGAAAGGTATTTTAATGGTTACAGGAGAGTATATACAAGTGTTACGATATATATATTTCAGTGAAGTAGAGTGGTATGAAAGCCTGAAAAATATGAATTTTAAATTTCACAGCAGATAATTAATAGGACTTATATAGGAAGATATAGGAAGAAGAGGACGCAGGACATTATGGGTGAGCGGCAAACAAGTGACTCTGTATTGGGAGAAGACACAGTCTATGTAAGGGCATGTCAGGGAGGGCACATGCAAGGCAGGCTATTCCAGCTCATATCTGTTTAGCAACCATTCAAGACTGAAGAGCATAATAAAAATTCTTCTTTCACTGTTTCCTATCTACTTTATTTTTTTTCAGAAATAATGACTTGCATTTCCTCTTTGTGAATATTTTGGTTATCTATTACAAGTTACATTCATTTATTACAAGTTACAGCTTTAATACAGCAGTTTTTTGCATTCATAATGAAACACATTGTCTTCCCCATAATCTTTACTGCTAATGCTCATAATTAGTCACTTTCTGCTTAATGGATTCACTAAAATCTAACACTTTAATCACTGCAAAAGAAGTTACTACTAATAGCTCAAAGCAAGGAGGAAAACTTGTAAGCTACAACCATTTTTACTGATAAAGGGTGCACAGAGGAAACACAATCCTTCTAAGTTATGAGTCAGTTGTATATCTCATATCTCATTGTGTTTATTATTATTCATTCAATAAACATTAATGGCTACACTGTGACATTTATATTATACCATAAGTGCATTGTATGCTATTATGTCATGCCATACCAAACTATATTAAAACCCCTTACATGGCATCTGAGAAAGTGAAATTACCATTTTTCTCCATAAAATAAGTCTCTAGAAGAGAAAATTGTATCATGCAATTTGTATTTTTTCTGTTCTGCATCTCCTGAAATGTGAGGTTTTATTAGGCAGTTTGCCTAATAAAATGTGCACTAAGAAAAGAAGAAGATTCAGGTGCCTGTAATATTCTTTGGAAAGAAACACGGCTTGGGTTTAGTCTCTGGCTGCCTCTCTTACTGCATATATAATTGTTGTAAATCACTTACCTTTACAGAATGTTTTGACCTATAGAATCAATAAATAATTATAATATTATTATTTTATTATATATAGTTATTTTATAATGGTGCTTTGTACAATCTATATTTTACTTTGTGGCATGCATTATTTTTCTCCTTGAGGTATATGCTCCCTTTGTAACTTCTTTTACTTCTTCTTTTGTTCACCAAAAACATTTAAATATCAGCTAAAACACATTCTGTTCATATAAAAATATAACATCTATAATTGTTTCTCTTATAAAAGGAATTTAAAATTTGCATGGTTTTCTTTGAAAGATACCTTTTGACATGCCATAGTATATCTTTTGTCTTTTATAAAATGAATACCGCTGTAACAACCCCTTGATTCTGATTAAGCAAAATATGTATGGTAATACATATTTAAAATAACTTATCTTTACATGGAGAGCAAGTCATATTAGCAAACAAAATCATTCAGTTTTAAATTTTTGATTTTTTTTACATATATGTTATTTTAAATATTAAAGTCCTAGATTTCTAATGAAGAAGTTTGAGTATGAAAACCAAGTAGCATTTATTCCTGACATATAAGGAATACATTTTCATCATGTTGCATATTTCCATAAAATTTTCACCAATTTCAAAATCAGAATATTGGTGAGGTTTTCTTGGTATAATCTTTAATTTTATTAACATTTCTAGAATAATATTTGTGTTTTCTTTCAATTATATTTATGGAATATTGTCTGATTATCAGTTACATAAAAATCTTGTACCACTGGAGTAATGAAAAATGGCACTGAGAAATGATATGCATTTTCACTTGGATGCTGTTAAACATCTATAATTCTTTAATCCATTTTGAGTTGATTTTTCAGGGTGGTATAAGAAAAGGATCCAATTTTTCTTCTGCATATGGATATTCAGTGTTCCATTTGTTTGAAAGACTACCCTTTCCTCATTGTGTATTCTTGGCACTTTATTAAAAAGTAGTTTTGTGTCTACGCATGTGTTTATTTCTGGGTTCCTTATTCTTTTCCATTGATCTATATGTCTGTTCTTATGAAAGTACCATGCTGTTTTAATTGGGAGAGTTCTATAACATACAGTGTATTTTGAAATCAGGATGTGCATTACCACCAGCTTTGTCATTTTTTAAAGGTTGCTTTGGATATTTGAAGTCTTTTTTTTGGTTTCATATGAAATATAAAATTATTTTTGCTATTTCTGTAAAAAATATTATTAGTTTCTGATTGAGATTGCATTGAATCTGTAGCTCTATTTGGGTAATACAGATATCTTAACAATATTTAGTCTTCCAAACCATGACTACAAGAGGTCTGTCCTTTATTTTAGTTTTAATTTTTTTCATCAGTGCTTTGTAGTTTTCAGTGTACCAGTATTTCACCTCCTTGGTTAAGTTTATGCTATTATATTTTATGATATTATAAATACAACTGTTTTTATAATTTCTTTTCTGAATTGTTTTTTGTTTGTATGTTGATTGTGTATTCCACAACCTTACTAAATTGATTTATTAGTTCTAATTGTTTGTTTGTGTGTGTGAATATGTGTGTAGGCTGTAGAGTGTTTTACATATATGATCATGCCATCTATGAACAAAGATAAATTTACTTCTCTATTTTCAATTTGGCTGGTTTTTATTCTTTTTTCTTCCCTAAGTCTTCTGGTTATGACTTCCAGTTTCTTGCTAAAGAGAAGTGGCAAGAGTAGGCATCCTTGATTGTTTCTGATCTTGGAGGAAACACATTCAATTTTGCACCATTGATTATGATATTTACTGTGTGTTTGTCATATGTGGGTTTTATTATGTTGATGTATGTTTCCTTTGCACCTAGTATGTTGAGAGTTTTTATCTTGAAAGTGTTTAATTTTTCCTTTCATTGCATCTATTAATATAATTATATAATTTTCATCTTTAATTGTATTAATAAGGTATAGCACCATAATTTATTTGCAAATTTTGAATCTTATTTGTATGCCAGGGATAAATCTTCCTTGATTATAATTTGATTCCTTTCAATGTCCTGTTAAATTTGGTTTGCTAGTATTTTTCTTAATATTTTGCATCTATGTTTTTCAGAAATATTGTAGTTTTCTTTTCTTGTATATCTCTGTCTGGCTTTGGTATCAGGGTAATATTGGTTTCACAGAATGAGTTTGAAAGTTTCCCTCTCTATTTAATTTTTTAGAACAGTTTGAGAAGGCCTGATGTTAATTCTTCATTAAATGTTTAGTGGAATTCACCAGTAACGGAATCTGCTCTTGTTTTTTTGTTTGTTTGTTTTTTTGTGGGGAACATTTTGATTACTGATTCAATCATATCCTTTGTTATAGGTCTGTTAAAATTTTCTATTTCTTTCTTATCAATCTTGGTAGGTTGTATGTTTCTAGGAATTTATTAATTTATTCCATTTTATTCAATACCATATAGTTTTGTGTTGGTATCTGTTTTTGAAGAAACAGCCACCTATCCATATTCTTTATTACTGATTTTTATAGGAAAATACCTCCACAAATGATCTTGACTATAGAGATTCCAGGAATCTCTCAAACAGCAAGCCACTCACCCTTCCTTTTGTTTTTAGCTGCCTCCACAAAACTATACTAGTACTTTGGGCCCAAGGATGAGGCCCTTTGAGCAATTCACAGGAAGACCTGGACTTTGGAGCTACATGTCACTTTTCTCTGTCCTTGTGCCTTTTCCTAATCTTACACAGTCAGGTGAGGCTGCAGCAAACTGACTGTCTCTCTTCTGTGGCTATAGCATAATCCTAGTTTGCTGTTTGTGATTGGTTGTTCTTAGGTTTATATTTTATAACCTTGGAGAATTTGTTTCCAAGTTTAGGTTTCGGTTTGCTTACAAAGATCATCAGAGCATTAGAATCATCTCAGCCTAATGGCTTCCTTGTTTAATTAATTTAGCAATACAGGAACATATATAAACTACATGTTCTTTAAAATCACAAGTACCCCCCAAGTCATGTACCATATTTAAAAAGATGCATACATTTTTCTGGCCCACTAAATATACTCATTGACTAGTTAGATCTTCATCAGAGTGAAACCAATGTAAATTATTAAATGTCATAGTCATCTAAATATTTATATATTTTATCAGAGTTTATAATTCTTAACTTTCACATGACTAAAAATAATTACATAAAATTTATTCTTTAATTAAAATGCTCCCTATATCAAAAAGATGACTTATGCTAATTATATTATTTTGTATAATATTAAATTGCATTGTCTTAAAAATTTAGAAAATTGTAATTTCAATATGATTATGTGGTCAAAGAACAATTATTGCTGTTTATAATGTTTTCTGCTACATGTATAATTAATCTTTAATTTGAATATGAGCTTATAGTCCAAAATGTAAACAATAACTAATATATCCTGGAACCTTATTTATTTATTGTGTGGACTTTCAAAATGTATTGGCTTTTCTCCAGGGTTGATTAGAAATAATTTTCAATTAAATTGCATTGAAAATATTAATTCAATTTTAAAAAGCCCTTCAATAGATGACTGGATAAAGAAGATGTGGCACATATACACTATGGAATACTATTCAGCCATAAGAAATTATGACATCAGATCATTTACAACAAAATGGATGGATCTTGATAACATTATACGAAGTGAAATAAGTAAATCAGAAAAAAACTAAGAACTGCATGATTCTATACATAGGTAGGACATAAAAACGAAACTAAGAGACATGGACAAGAGTGTGGTGGTTATGGAGGGGGTAGAGGAGAGGGAGAGAGAGGGGGAGGGGCACAAAGAAAACCAGATAGAAGGTGACAGAGGACAATCTGACTTTGGGTAATGGGTATGCAACATAATTGAATGACAAGATAGCCTGGAGATGTTTTCTTTGAACATATGTACCCTGATTTATTGATGTCACCCCATTAAAATTAATAAAAATTTATAAAAAAAGAGAAAATGTTAATTTGAATCAAATTTTCTTACACATATATTTGCTCTGGAATAATCTAACTTTAAAAAACCCACTTTTCCTTATATTTACATGAAAATACTTTTACTTTTCATCAGATTTAAGGAAACAATTCAGTAATTTTGGGATATCTGTAAGATATTAAAAGACATGAAATAATAATCTGGTGACTATTTTGTTGGACAATTAAAAAATATGCTATTTTTCTAAGTATGATAAAGTGTGTCCCCTTGGAATTTGTTTCCTTACAAGGAGCCTGTCTCTTTAAAAATATAAACTTAAATGAGGAGTGCACTTAGGATTTCAACTGTCTCCTTGTTGCAAAATTGGTCTGAGGAAATTCTTGCCTTTGCGATGATGCCAAATCTTTGCAATGAAGCAAGCAGTTCTGGCTTCACATAGACCTTCAGTGCTGGTATGCATGTTCCCTTGTTATTATGGCTGCTGACAAACACTGCTGTTCATAGGTGTCTTTTGAACTTTCCTCCCAGGCACTGATTTGGAACAGGTGCTTCTAATGTGCATCCCAGTATGTTTGTGTTTCCCAAAATTTTAAGTTAAAATATTAACATGCTATGTGATAGTTTTAGAGGTAGGACATTTGGTAAGCAACTAAGTCATCAGGTTGAAGCCCTCATGAATGCGATCAGTGCTCTTATAAAGGAGACATTATAGAGCTTTAGTGACTTCTTTGGCCAAGTGAGGATACAGCAAGATGTCTGTGATTGGGAAGAGGGCCGTGTACCTGACTATGCAGGCACCCTGATCTCAGACTTCCAATCTCCAGAACTGTAATAAATACATTTGTATTGTTTATGAGCCCCCAGTCTGTGGTATTTTGTCAAAGCAGCCTGAGCAGACTGAGGCACACACTTTTTCCACATTCCTTCTTATAAATGAATGGAAAACCAGTTCCTTCAGATTGTGGTCTTTTTCCTTGGAATTAAATAATGTGGGCCTGGTCAGTCTCCAGTGTTGGTAAGCTTGTCTGGGTGAGCTTCACAAGAACAGAGATGTTATGCTTCATTCACCATGGCACAATCTCTCCATAGACTGCCTCTTGCACCATTGTGTTATCATCTACCTATCCCAACCACCAGCTCCAGCTTTTACTGTGCACTTTGCAGCCCCTGCTATAACTACCACCAGTATATTATTGGTCTGTTCAAGTTGATAAAGAAAATAAACCTAAAAAAAGAACTTCAAGATATATTCTTGCTGAAGTACACAGACTTTGAAAGAAGCATAAATATGTAATATCACAATTGTTTTAACAAACGTTTCTAGAAAGAATTTAAATCTAACCTAAAAGTGGATGTTAGCGTTTATGGTTCAATTAGCATGAGTATGTGTATTTTAGAGAGAGAGAGTTCTAGTTGAATTGGAAGCAGCAGAATTAAGCATCGTGTAAGGCTTTAAATAATCTAAGTTACATTCAGAACCTATAAGTTGTTCATAACAAAAATTATTAGTGAGGAATATCCCTCTGTCACACACCTCACCTAAAACATTAAGCAGATATTTACCCTGTAGCACTTTCCTTTTTTAAACAACCATTAAGCAAATATTTATAGCACTTTTCTTTTTAAAAACATTTTATATTATACCATTTTATAAAAAGTAAGTGTAACATATTCCTAGGAACTCTAATATCCTGTTTACTAATCATACATTTGTTGCTGCTGTTGCCTTTAATTTTTCTGCTTTATTTAGCTTCCACGTTAGGGAATATTCCATTCTGGGAGTATTTCAAAGCTTAAATTCAATAGACTTTCATTTTCTTGTAATTTGGTAAACTTAAATGCCATGAGAATACTTCCTCACAATGCTGATATCCAGCATTACAACAGCTATTATGAAATGTCATTGTCTGGCAACAATGAGTACCTATCCCACACAATAGCCTTCCTGTACCCAGTCTTTTACCCTTCCTTCTGTAGTTTAAAACTTGAATTCAATTATCTTTCATTTCTGTGCTTTTTTTGAAAAAATAAAACTGGTCTCTCTGAAACTTTCAGTAAAGGAAATGTTTTTCGTTGTGGTTGATTGTATTAATTTGGATACATGCGAATCTGTTAGATACAGATACCCAGGATATAATGGTTTATACAAATGTATTTCTTTTTATTAATAATCCACTGCAGAGTCCAGCAAAATTTTTCTGTAAAAAAATGTGGTCTTTGTTATTACTACTCAATTCTGTTGTTGTAGCTTAAAAGTAGCAGTAGAAAATAAATACCATATTTCCTCATGTATAAGATGTGCCCCTGTATAAGACACATCTTAATTTTGGGGTCCAAAATTTGAAAAAGAAATGCATTACATAAAGTTATTGAACTCAAGTATTATTTCATCATAAAATTTATACAACTCCTCATCACTGTTGAAACTCCCATCCATTAGCTTGTTCTCATCTGTGTCTGATGACGAATCACTGTCTTCAACAATGAGCA
The DNA here is from genome assembly GCF_036850765.1 of Saccopteryx bilineata. NCBI lineage: Eukaryota > Metazoa > Chordata > Mammalia > Chiroptera > Emballonuridae > Saccopteryx > Saccopteryx bilineata. The sequence continues at coordinate 83,144,751 of NC_089495.1, forward strand.
CAAAAGAAGGCACAAAAAAATAGGAAATGCATGTAAAAAAAAATCTACAACTACTGTATAAGATACACCCAATTTTTAGACCACAAATTTTTCAAAAAATTGTGCATCTTATACATGGGGAAATATGCTAAATAAATGAGCTTAACATTTCCCATAACACTCCCTTTACAAAAGCAGCCTGTAGGCTGTAGTTTCTCTACCCTTAATCTAGACGGAAGCAACCCACCTACGGCCACCCAGGTAGGGCAGCTCTGTCATGCTCATTACAAGGATTTTGCAGTTTCTCCAGATATCTCAGCAGATCACCCAAGTACTTATCTATAATAGAGAAGGGAGGAAGGGCCAGGAAACAGTCTGTGAGAAGACTGAAGTATTCATTCACTTACCAGTGGCTCATTTTCACCCACTGGTCCAAAAGAATTGAGACTCTAGCAAGGCACTTAGGGGCATGAGAAAAGATTAGGGATTCTATTCTAAAAGGATTAATTAAACTATCAATACTGAAAATCTGCTATCAGTTTCCACCATATTTATTCCATGACTTTTCCATCTTGATCACATGCATTTCTTCCCTAAGAAGGGTGACAGTCCAAAGGTTTATTCACTTACTGCATACGGTTGGAAGTCTGGAATAACTGCTCAGAGCTTAGTCTTTCTCCTTACATATGAATGTAGCTCCTTACAATTCAGTGAATTATAAACTAATAAATTATTTTACTTTTACTATAACTTAATATTCAAAAAAGAAATACTTTTAGGAATATAACCCAAGACAACCATATCACTGATTCAAAAGAAGAAATATATCCCCAAGGTTTAAGGCAGCATTGTTCACAATAGCAAAGATCTGAAAATAGCCCAAGTGTTTGTTAGTGGATGAGTGGATTAAAATGCCATGGTACATATATACAATGGAATACTATGAGGCTATGAAAAAGATGGAAATCTTACCTTTTGTGAGAACATGGACAAACCTGGAAACTATTATGTTAAGTGAAATAAGCCAGGCAGAGAAAGAAAAATATTATATGACCTCACTCATTTGAGGAATCCAATGAACAATATGAACTGATGAACAGAATTGAGACAGAAGAGGCATCATAGGGACCAGAGAAAAAGAGAACAGAGGGAAAGGGGATGATAGGATGGGATAAACCTGAAGGGAAGAGGGGAGGGCACTGTAGGGAGGGGGACAAAGGAGATGTTGAGGGGAATAGGAGGAAGGGGGATGCATTCGGGTAACACTAGAATCTATGTAAACACAATAAATTAAAATAAATAAAAATAAATAAATTAAATAAAATAAAAAAATAAAAAAGAAGTACCAACATGATGGCCATGATAATTGCTCTCAGTCAAAAACTGGAAAAATAAAAGTTGTCAGGCCTTCACTACAGATGCGAAATATTGCCGATCAGAAAATACTACTACCTGAAATGACATAAATGCACACTTAAAATCTGTGGGGTCTGAAACAGGAGTACAAATATATGACCATTTGCCATATATCTAATTATTTAGAAATAGTATATAGTCCAAGCTATTAAATAAAGTATGTTCTGTGCTCTTAATTTCAAAAACTGTATCTTCCTTACAATAATTTTATAATGCAAATCTATAGACTTGGTAAGATGTAAAGTAAGCTAAATATTTTTAAATTAGAAAGTGTAAGTGTTACTGCATATGTTTGAGTGTTCTGCTAATCAGCCATCAATGTTTGCATGAATGATCAAATATTATAAACTGTTATATTATGCTTTGTTAGATAATTATTATCAAATCATTATAGTTTATAGTTTTGATTAAATGCAATTTGGAAAAAAAATGTTCTTCTCCTGAGTCTGTAGCAACTAGGATTATTAAAACTCAATTGGAAAAGGTTCTGTCCTGGTAGTTCAGTTGGTTAAAGCATGATCTTGACATACCAAAGTTAACGGTTCGATTCCTAGCAGGACACATGCACACATCAACCAATGAATGAACTTATAAATAAGTGTAATGAACAAATTGATATTTCTAACACTCTCTCCTCTCTCTTCTCTCTCTATAAGTAAATAAATAAAAATTAGTAGAGCAATATTTAGATTCATAAATAAACCATAAACTTTGCATGTGAAGCATATATTTTATTATTGCAGAAAATTTTACAAAAATCTGTAAGTCTGTCACATTAATCACTACTAGTTATAGCCTGACTATTTAAAACAATTTCTGAAATGAACATACAGAACCAAATAATATTTTTATATTCTTTTTCTTTATAGATGTTTACTACTATTTTATTATCTTTAAAAAAGAACAGTCATACATTGCTACATGTATTTGATAAACTCTTCAATTAACACTACATGGCAAACTATAGCGGTCTTCATAATCTTCATAGAATTTCATTTAGACCTTAATTTTGGTGTGGAATTCTTTCACTTACATATTTTCATTTTCATGTTCTAAGTTCCTTATATTTTATTTAAGTATCCCTTTTGGTTAAATACTTCAGATCTACTTTTAATTTACATAAATCATTTGTCTAACTTTTTTTTTAATTTTTCTGAAGTGAGAAATGGGGAGGCAGAGAGATAGACTCCTACATACACCCTATCAAGATCCACCCACATGCCTACTAGGGGACGATGCTCTGCTCATCTGGGGTGTTGCTCCGTTGTAACTGGAGCCATTCTAGTGCCTGAGGCAGAGGCCATGGAGCCATCCTCAGCACCTGGGCCAACTTTTCTCCAATGGAGCCTTGGCTGTGGGAGGGGAAGAAAGAGAGAGAGAAAGGAGAAAGGAGAAAGGGAAGGGTGAAGAAGCAGATGGGTGCTTCTCCTGTGTGCCCTGGCTGGGAATTGAACCCAGAACATCTACATGCTGGAGCGACATTCATTTTTCTAACCTTTTTAAATTAAAAAATGTTTTAAAGTACAGTATCCAAGTATAGCTCTGTTTTTATAAGCTGTCATTAGTAATATTTATAATAATCAACAGTTTATATTGAATAACAGTGAAGAGCATATTACATTTTTCCGTCTAGCTTTACTGCTAGTTAGATGTGGCCATGCAACACAAGTGAATGTGATAAGGTAGTAGATAGAGATATTCCTGGAAGGGAATATTCCTGAGGATCTTTTCATTCTTCTTCACTATCTATTCCACTACTTGAAAAATGGATGCTGTCATTTCAGGCTATGAAAACAAAGGCCATAACCTAGGGATTATGGAACAGTGAGGGAATATAAGCCAGAGTCCCTGCCTCTAGTGTAGAGTAGTCATTCAATCAGCCCTGCACTGCATGCCTTCAGTAGACCTCATGCAGGAGATCTAAACTTTCATCTTAAGCTATTGTTGTTGAGTGATTTCACTCCTCAAGAAGATCAATACATGATTATAATCCTAAATAATTCCATAGAAATATCTCTTACTTTATACAGATTAAATACATAGCTTCCCCAGTGTTGATATCCTGCAAGAGAGTAGTATATTTGTAGTCATAAGTGAAACTATGTTGACACATCATCAACCAAAGTTTATAGTTTTCACTAATATCCTTACTGTATGAGTTACCTCTCTCTCGCTCTGTGTGTGTGTGTGTGTGTGTGTGTGTGTCTTAATCAAGATACCTAGGGCTTAATTGTAGTGTTTTTTTTTTAATTTTTCCTCATTTTTCATTATCTTTTCAAAGACCTAATCTTTGACTTTCTTAATTTTATTTATTGCCAACTATTTTGGGAGGGGGGAAATCTATTCTAATCTATATTAATTTATTTCTTATTTATTTTGTGACTTTTTTGCTAGCTTTAAAATTAGAAATACATATGATTGACTTTACTATACATTTAATCCTATAGATTTTAGCTATGAACTAATTTATCTGCTGCTCACATATTTAGATACATTATAATTTTGATTTTCATTAAGCTTGAAACATATTCTAGTTTTATATTATTTAGGTTTATCAGAGAAAAAGAAAAAAAAATAGATGCCTGACCAGGGAGTAGCACAGTGGATAGATTGTTGGACTGGATGCAGAGGACCCAGGTTCAAAACTCCAAAGTTGCTGATTTAAGTGCAGGTTCATTCAGCTTGAGCACAAGTTCACAGCTTGAGCATGGGGTCACTGGCTTGAGCCCAAAGGTTGCTGGCTTGAAGGCCAAGGTTGCTGACTTGAGCAAGGGGTCACTTGCTCTGCTGTAGCACCTCCTTCCCCCAACAAGGCACATATGAGAAAGCAATCAATGAATAACTAAGGAGACAAAAAAGCTGCAACGAAGAATTGATGCTTCTCCTCTCTCTCCCTTTCTGTCTGTCTGTCTCTATTTGTCCCTCCCTCTGTTTCTATCACAAAAAAAGAAAAAAATAGAATATCTATGTGCATGTCTGAGTGTGTATACAATTTAAATATATATAATTATATTTTACTATATATAATAATATATAGGAATATATAATTATAAAATATAATTATTACAAAACTTTGGTGAAATAATTATTGGAAGCTGAAAATTTCCAAGATCTACATGGTGAGCTGACAAACTGAAGGTTTAGGAGATTTAATGGTGTAGGTCCAGTCTAATTCCAATGTTTTGGTGTTTTGAGAATGGGTAAAACTGATGGTGTAGCTCCAGTCTGAAAGCTGGCAAGCTGAAGTCCTAGGAAGAGCTAATGTTTCAGTTTTGAGTTCGGGCAGAAAATAGCCAATATTCCAGGTCAAAGGCAGTCAGACAGGAGGAATCTCTTACTTAGAAAATGGCCAGCCTTTTTCTTTCACTCAGACCTTCAACTGATTGTATAGGGCCCATGCACTTTAGAGAGGGCAATCTGCTTTGCTCAGTCTACTATGTTAAATGTCAGTATCATTCAAAAAACACTCACATAAATATGTAGCGGAAATGTTTGACCTGGACAACTGTTCACCCAGTCAATTTGCCACATAAAATTAACAATGAAAAGTTTCCATTTGTATTTCTTCTTTGACCCATGGATGCTTTAAGTGTATATGTCAATTTTATGCTTTTAAATTTATTGAGATTTGTTTTTATGCAGCTACGGTCAATACTGGGGACTGTACCATGTGTACTGGGCAAAATGTTACATGGATTTGTTGGATTTAGTCTTCTAAATTATTGTTTGCAGAATGTTATCTTTTTCATTCATTTACTTTATATCTCTCTGTCCATTTTTAAAAAGTTGTATCTAGTAAGTAACATATAGTTGAGTGTTATTTAATAATAATTCTGCCTTTTGAGAAAACTAAAGTCCATTTTTATTTAATAAATTTATTGATTAAATTTGTCTATCATTTTCTTGTTTTCTTTTTCTCCCTGCACTTTTTATTCCTTTGTAGCTCTTTCCTTCTTTCTTTTTTATTCCTTGAATATTTTGTCTAGAGTTCTATTTCATCTATTTGTTTTTAAGTAGATTATTTTTCACTATTTTAGTGGTTTTTCTAGCAATTATAATATGCAAAATATGTAATTTTCATTTTCATTACTAATTTGGTTTAATTTTATGTATTTTTTCACAAAGTTCAGATACTTTGCAATCATTTAAGTCCATGTATGCCTCTACCTACCATTACTCATTTTGTCTTAGTTGTGTATGATGATTTATAAAAATAAAAAGCCTACAAAAGAATACTATAAATTTTTCTTTAGAGTTTTACATTTTAAGCAAATTAGCATGTTATATAGTATTGTTGCTGCTGTTTTTACTTATATAGATATATACCATTGTCTTTTAAGATTATGAGTAAAATAAATAGAATTAAACATATAATGGTTGGGGAAAAAATCAAAACGAAAGTTGTCCCTATTCAATTAACACCCCCAGATAATCTTTTCTACCTTTAAAAGAAATATAAATAAATTAGGAGTCTTTACAAAAGTTTTTGAAAAGGTAGCTGAATGATTAAATTAATCTATGAAAATCATGTTCATTTCTATATATTCTCATGAGGAACATCAAATATAATTTCAAAAATATACTTTTTAAAGAAGCAACAAACTCTAAATTATTGAAGAATAAATACAAAAATCTATTTAGACTCTGTGAATTAACCTGTAAAGCTTAACTGAAAGACATTTAAAAAGCTAATGAAATAAAAAGATATATAAAATATTATTGTCTAAGAATACTTAATATTATAAAGATGTCAATCATTTCAAATTGTTAGTACAGTGTATAGAAATAATGTAAATTATAAGTATTTTGTATTTTGTATAACATAAAATTATACAAAAATCACAGCGCTGATTTTTATTCACATAAAAGTTTGGCAATCTGATATAAGATTTTATTCAAAAATATAGGAGGTCAGAGGTCAATAAGAGTTTTTGATGGAAACACACATTAAGAAGATTTGCCACAATGATCAAAAGTTATTTTCGCCTGACCTGTGGTGGCGCAGTGGATAAAGCGTCGACCTGGAAATGCTGAGGTAGCCGGTTTGAAACCCTGGGCTTGCCTGGTCAAGGCACATATGGGAGTTGATGCTTCCAGCTCTTCCCCCCTTCTCTCTCTCTCTCTCTCTCTGTTTCTCCCTCTCCTTTCTAAAATGAATAAATAAAAAATTAAAAAAAAATAAATGACAGTAAAAAAAGTTATTTTCAATATAAATAAATCAGTTTGCTATTTACACAAGACCCGATTATTGAGCAGAATACAGAGCACCAACTTTATTTGAAAACTTCATATACCACAAAGGTGACATTACTAATAAAAAAGAGTAATATAAGATGAAAACCAAGGAAATGCCATTGGTGTTTCTAATTACATGGTTATTAATGTCCTTTAAAAATGAATTTAAAAGGAAGAATTACATTCCAAATAGTTGAGAGGAGAATTGGAAATGAGGAAATAGAGGCAAGTTCAGATATTATCCATCACACCCCTTAAATATTGAAAAAAGAGTATATGTCAATTATATGCAACATCTTATTTCAAATACTTTCAAACACGTGATGCTAGATTTCCTCTTTGGATAACACTAAGTGTATTTTTTTAATAATTCACTTTCTAGGTACTAGAAACTGAAGCTCTGAAACCTGATCTGCCTGATTCCCATGGCTAGCATGTAGAGCTGGCACTAGAATCTGATTCGGTAACTCCTCTTACTCTTTGAGATCTTTCCTGCAAAACTGATTATTTCCTTCCTGCTATGCTCCCTGCTCCCTGATCAATGGGAACCTTTTTTTTTTTTTTTTAAGTGAGAAGTGGGAATGCAGAGAGACCAACTTCCATATGTGCCCCACCAGGATCCACCCTGCACACCCCCTACCTGTTGATGCTCTGCCCATCTGGGGCTGTTGCTCTGTTGCTCGCTGTTGGTCATTCCTGAGATTAGCATTAGAGAGGAGAGTAGAGAGAGGAGAGCTGAGAAAGGCCACGTGGAGGAAAGGTGAAGCAGCCAAGATGGCAGAGTGTTGAAGGAGAAGCCAGTTTGTGCAGAGTTTTTGCAGAGAGAAGAAGATGGAGAACAGAGGTGAATAAGACTGGTGAGCTAGAAACCTTTGATTCTAGGAAACTCGGATAAGTCAGTAGCTTTGTGAGCACTGAATGAGTGGGTTTTGGAGCCCAGTGTGAGTTTTTACTTGCCTGCCAGGTGCAAGCTAGGATTAAAGGTAATGGCCCACCAGTTCTTGGCTCCATTGTTTCATTATAGTATGTCCGAATCCTATGTAAACTTGCACTGGGCAGGTGGCTGTGATAGTGGCCGTGGCTACTGGCTTTACATTTGGCATAGTCTCTGCAGGATTCGGAATTTGGTATGGAGCCACCACCACTTTTGAGCAGTGGAGTAGAAGACTAGCTACTGTTATGGTTCCCCATGTCTGTCCTTTTGGGGACCATAGATTGGCTGATTTTTTACAGCCATGCATGAGAAAATCAAGAGTTCTGTGGAAGAGGCTGCCTGGGACCTGCAAACTGAGCAGTGGAACGAGCTGGAGCAAGTGTGGGAGAAACAGATGCTGACCCTGGAGCTGGAGGAAGCGCTGGAGGAGGAGGCCAACAAGGTTCGTGAGATTTGCCTGGAAATGGAGCAGCTGCTGGATAAGGAATCACAGGTTCGTGAGTTGCAGCTTGCCCTGGATTTTTTGGAGAGCCAGCAGCGGCAAGAGGCCGGAGCTAAGGCTGGGGCTGGGGCTAGGGCTGCAAAGTCTGTGGAGCAGAAGGGAGCGGCAGCCTGGGGCTCGAGCCCAGCAGCAGGAGCTGGTGTTTTCAGTTCCTCTTTGGAGGATGAGGAGAATTGGGGTAGAGTTGCAAACCGCAGTCTCCAGAAGGTGAGAGCCCAGCAACAAGGAGAACCTACTACAACCCTGATAGGTCTGTGATTTTGGGACATAGCGGTGAATGCCATCATGTTCTCTGAAGCAGAGATGGAAATGCTGACTGCCATTGCCATGTGCTCCTCCTTGGAACAGTGTAAGACCTGCCAGGATGGCAGGGATGAGGGGGTGGCTGAGGCTCCATGTTCTTGGACTGATTCCTGGACTATGACCGGAGTGGGCACTGGATCCTTTGTTGGATGGACTTATGGATTTTGGACAATGTAAAATACCCTGATGGGAGTGGGGGACGGCTTTGCTGGAAGCACTCCCCTGCCCCGGGAAGCTTTTCCCATGGCTAGAAAGAAGGCCAAGGACATTTTGCGCTTTGGGCTAAGGGCTCAGAGACTGGTGAAATGTACCTTTGTAATTGTTGAAACTGAATGATTTGTGCTGTTGTAATTTGTGTAATGTGCCTAATTTTCTTGTGCAGGAATACCTGTGCTTTAGATTGTAAGCCAGCAAAAAGGGTGGAATGTTGGTCAAAAAAGTTTTTAAATATGATATATATTTGCTCACTTGTAGTTTGCATTGGGTGTAGGGCAGTGGTCCCCAACCTTTTTTGGTCCACAGACCGGTTTAATGTCAGAAAATATTTTCACGGACCGGCCTTTAGGTGGGACGGATAAATGTATCACGTGACCAAGACAAGCGTCAAGAGTGAGTCTTAGACGAATGTAACAGGGGAAATCTGGTCACTTTTTAAAAATAAAACATCATTCAGACTTAAATATAAATAAAATGGAAATAATGTAAGTTATTTATTCTTTCTCTGCTGACCGGTACCAAATGGTCCACGGACCAGTACCGTTCCGCGGCCTGGGGGTTGGGGACAGGCTATAAGCAGACAGGGTGGTTATAGCCCAAGGCTTAATTTTAAGACTAAGCTTTTCCCTCCACCCTTGACTGTTGCATGATGTGGGTGATGCACTCTCATGGGGAATACCATTATGTCTCAGATAAGTGACTTTGTATCACAGACTTCCTTGTTTGTATATTCAATTAAAAGGTTTTGATTTCTATACTATAAAGTGAGGCAGACTAGGAACTGGCTCTCTCTCAGTTCCTGCTATCACTATTACAGGGGCCTCCCTGATCCCTTGCCCTTCATGGGAAAAGCCCACCATCCTCCGACTCCGCCATTTCATTACCGTCTGCCCGAATCCAATGGGAATGTGCATGTGAATAGCCACAATGGCGGCTCCTGGCCATACACTTGGCAACTGAAATATTTTAGTGCCTGAGGTGAGGCCATGGAGCAATCTTCAGTGCCTGGGGCCAACTTGCTCCAACTGAGTCATGGCTGCATAAGGGAAGAGAGAGAGAAAGAGAGAGAGAGAGAATGGAGAGGGGGAAGGGTGAAGAAAATGGATGCTTCTCCTGTGTGCCCTGACTGAGAATTGAGCCCAGGACACCTGCATGCCGGGCCAGTGCTCTACCACTGAGCCAATCGGCAGGGCCAATGGGAACTCTTATAACACAGATACTTTTATTCCTGTCACTGAGAAGATATTTTCCCACTTAAAACTTAACAAATCCTAGCAAATTCATAAGTAAATGTAGTCAAAGGATTTGAGAAGACCATTCTTATCAGGAGCTTTCACAAGATGGTTTCTAAACTCCACCTTTATCCATATCCCTTTCCACCAAGTACCTCCCAGTAAAACTAATAGGAGAAAAACTAATACCATTCAATGTCCCCAGGAATTTGTACAGAAAGGAATTGCCTGAGGCAATGCTCTTTTAAGATTGTTTTTTCTAAATCTTTCAAAAATGTTAGCCACAAGAAAATAATAGTGTCCTTCAAGTGGCTGCACAGCATTAAAAATCTTACAGCTTAATGCAGTAATTCGCTAGAGCTGTTATTACTTAAAAATTTTAAATTGAAAACTTCGATGAAAACAGCAGTACAAATAAGGAATGAAATGAGCAAAAAAATAGTTATGCTTATGTGATTGAAAGCAATAAAGAAAACACTGCATACTGGTTGCACATATCAATGTTCACTGAAACACACCATTACTCATATTTAATAATGTAGCAATTTGCAAGTTACTGGCACTCATTAATACAACAAATTCTTAAATGTGTCAAACATTCTGCTAATATAATACTTTACCTGTGTACAGAGAAATTATATAGCCTTGTGAGGGAGTGAGACCTGACTGAGCAGAAACGTAGCATAGAGCTAACTGCCTTCAGAAGACAAATAAGGCTTCTTATGGCTGGTGCTGACAGACTTGAGTCTTGCAGTGAGAATGAAAAAAAAATTCCAGGTCTTGTTATCATATCTTAGTTGGTTAGAGCAACATCCCAATATGTCATTGTTGTAGGTTCAATCTCAGGTCAGGACACATACCAGAATCGACCAATGCAGGCATGGATAGGTGGAACAACAGATAGACATTTCTCTTTTATTTTTTCTCTCTCCCTTCCTTTCACTAGAATCAATAAATTAAAAAAAAAAAATTCCAGGCAACTGTTAAACAACAACAACAAAAAAGTGTAAATGAGTTAGTCATATTTAGAGAACAATGGAAATTTAGTTTAACAGCGCCATATGTTTAGAGAAAGAATAATGAGGGTGTTAGATAATAATTAAAGTTTATATTTCATTTTGAATGATCACAAAAATAGATTTATCTGACAAAGTCACATGTTGGGCACTGTTTTAACTGTTTTGAATGTATAGACATACCTAATTTTCATCATAATTTTCTAAAATATATTAAATAAAAATTGCACAGAACAAGTTAAACAGAGAAGACTATTCAAGACTCTTGCAATAGGGGAGAGAGACTGAACTCAACTGCTGAAACAAAAGACAGGAGATTTTTTAAGCACTGGGTGAGATAGTAGAAAAGTACTAGAAGATATTTATATACCTGTGTTTGTTAATGGACATTTATTGAGGTTTGGGCATATATTGTTTCATAAAGACTGAGTTGTGGGGGGCGCTAATTATCTGGAAGATCACTATTCAAAGGAGTGGCTCCCAGTTCTTTGAGAAAAAACACTTCTCTAGGTTGTAAAACTGGCAAGGGGCTGGGAGAAGATCTACAACTCAAAGGGGTAGAGAAATAATTTATAATTGCAAGTTTTCTAAAGTAATAATAAAAGGGAGGTCAAGTGATTATAGTTTGGAAGAAACCTGTCTAGAGACTAGTCAAACTGCCCAGATAAATCAGTTAGTTAGACAATCATCCAGAAGTGCAGAGGTTGCTGGTTTGATCCCTGGTAAGGGCACATATAGGAGCAGATCAATGATACTGTCTCTCTCTTCCTCTCTCTCTACAATCATTACAATAAACATTTTTTAAAAAGATTGATCAAACTGAGGGACATGTTAAAGAAACCTTGGTGAGGTAAGTGTTATTAATTTTCCATTTTATAGATGACAAAACTGAGTCATAAAGCACATAAACCAATTGTCTAATGACATATGGTTTTATATAATGATTTAGGATTAAAACCCTTATAGTCTGGTTCTAGTATTCAAAGTCATTTCTGAAATATCACACTATTTTATGTCATTTAGTGCATTCTTAATCTTAATTCCATTATGCATTTTTGAAGCTATTAAAAAAGTAGTGAGATTTGTGTTTTAGAATGATGTCTCTCGAACTTTTATCCTGGGTGGAAATGTACTGAAGTTAATGATGCTGGCATAAATAATTGTAGATCCTTTGTATCAGTGTAGGTCAATTGTAGGGGGCACGAGAGCTAAGAATCTGATAGAAAATACTGGGAAAAGTAATCCATAATATAATGCTTAGCATGGAAGTGTGGTAGGCATCTGGACAGACATGAGCAGAAAAAGCACAATAGGTCAAGTACAGTATCTTTGAATCTGTAATAAATGAAAGTTCTACTCAACATAAAACATTAATTATTCTTCACAAGTCAGGAACTGTATAAATTATTAAAGTTTTGTAATGTGACTGAGAAGGTTTAAATTATAAATTGAAATATAACTAAAATAAATTAAAACAAATAAAAAAGAATTTAATAAAATCCCCAATAGATAAGTCCTCTTCAGCTATTCTCCTTAAGCACCCACCACTGGGTCTACCCTCTGTGCGTTGATATTTCTCTCTAGGCAGCTACATCTTTCTTGGTCCCTGACTTTAGGTATAAGATCTCCCACTTGGATCTCTCAGTATCCTTTGTTCTTTCTTTACATCTACCATTCCTTTCAGCAAATAGAGAACCTATCATAACAAGATATACATTTCAGCGTAGGCGTTGCAGCCTATGAATATTCTTGTTACATTTTTTTCCCCAAAAACATGTTTCCCTCTATTTTATTTTCTCTAGGAAGAATGTTACTGACTTGAAGAAAGGATCATGTCTACTACATTTTATCCTGTTCATTGTACATATTAGGCACTAAATACATATTACTTAAGTAAATAAGCTAATAAACAAGTGCAAAACTAAGAAGTAATTCAAACCTAGGAGACAAATCAGTTCAGAAAATTGTTGAGAGAAGGGAAACTATCATTATTGATTGGCAGAAAGTTTCACTTTTCTTCCTGTGTTCTGATACTGCTACAACTTTGTTAATTTCACAAAGGCTGGCAAACAGTATTTGTTCAGATAGATTAAACTGAATAGCTTCAAAGTTTCAGTTTTTTTAATTGGCAAATTTGTACACAGGGGTCTATTGTCTTTAGAAAATAACTACTAACATGCTAGATTAAAGGACATATTCAAAACAAACCACATTTAAATTCAATGACAGCAGGGATTTCAGAACCAGTATAATATCATCATGATATTATCGCAAAACTGAGATTGTCTGTTCTTTTGTTTTAAGTTCTAATAATTTCTGTCATAATGAACTTCAAAATTCCCTTTGGTAACTCCCTATTAGAGGTTATTTGCATCTATTCAAGCTATTACTTAATAGTTCTACAGTGACTTTTTAAAAAAGACTTTATTCATTTTAGAGAGAGAGAGAGAGAGAAGGAGGAAGCATCAACTCCTATATGTGCCTTGACCAGGCAAGCCCAGGGTTTTGAACCGGCAACCTCAGCATTGCAGGTCGACACTTTATCCACTGTACCACCACAGATCAGGCTAATTCTACATGATTTTTAGTGTGGTTTGTTTTATTTTGTTTTGCTTAAAATGCAGAGACACACTTTTTCTGCCTGTTTAAGGTTTCTCTTATATCAAAATATTGCCCAAATATACAAAAGCCCAAAGTAATGATTTATTTAATTATGGGGATTTATCTTAAAATTACTTTTTTTTTTAATTCAGTGAGGGGAGGGGAGGAAGAGACAGACTCTCAATGCATCCTGACCAGGATCCACCCAGCAAGCCCACTAGGGGTGAGCCTCTGCTCATCTGGGGCATTGCTCTGCTGTTCAGCAACTGAGCTCTTCCTAGTACCTGAGGTAGAGGTCATGGAGCCATCCTTAGCACCTGGGGCCAGTTTGCTCCAATTAAGCCATTGCTGCAGGAGGGGAAGAAAGAGAAAGAAGTGAGGGGGGAGGGACTAGAGAAGCAGATGGGGACTTCTCCTGTGTGCCCTGATCAGGAATTGAACCCAGGACACCTGCACTCTGGGACAACACTCTACCATTGAGCCAACCGGCCAGGGCCAAAATTACTTTTTCTGTTATTGGCAAGAGTTTTCTTTCTTCAATGTTTATCAGGAAATATACATATAATAAAATGAAATAGACAATAATGTTATAATTTTATTGCATTTGCTTTTATAATATATTCTAGGCATTTCCTCATGTAAGAAAGCAAATCTTGGCCTTGGCCGGTTGGCTCAGCGGTAGAGCGTCGGCCTGGCGTGTGGGGGACCCGGGTTCGATTCCCCGCCAGGGCACATAGGAGAAGCACCCATTTGCTTCTCCACACCCCCCTCCTTCCTCTCTGTCTCTCTCTTCCCCTCCTGCAGCCGAGGCTCCATTGGAGCAAGGATGGCCCGGGTGCTGGGGATGGCTCCTTGGCCTCTGCCCCAGGCGCTAGGGTGGCTCTGGTCACAGCAGAGCGACGCCCCGGAGGGCGTGCCTGGTGGATCCCGGTCCGGCGCATGTGGGAATCTGACTGTCTCTCCCCGTTTCCAGCTTCAGAAAAAAAAAAAAAAAAAAAGAAAGCAAATCTTATGAAACAATAGGTATTAGTACCCTCTATGGAGATTGGATACTATTCTTTGACCTCCACATGATACTTAGAGAATCAGAGGTCCTCACAGCTGAGATCTAAGAATGGTTAATTACACAAAATGTAATAGGTGAGTCTCATACAAATCCTAATTAAAAATCAATGCTCTAAATCTAGGCTTTAATGGAGAGCAAGGAATAGTAATAACACCAAATATTTACTGTTTGTTTCCCATGTGCTAGCCTTTGTATTACATCTTTAACATATATTAAATAGCTTATTAAATCCTTATACCCACTCTGTAGGTAAATATAACATTTGTCTTTAGATTTTAGGAATGTCAAATAATTCGTCCAAGGAAATATGACTATTACATGTTGGATCTGAGATTTTTCTACAATTTTCTCCAGTATTTTTATCATATAGATACATATGACTAAAAAAATAATCTATAATTTTTGGGTATTTAGGTGTTTTAAATTTAAAGGGTATTAGAAATAACAGTTAAATTAGCATTATATATAAATATTTTTCAGAATCAGATTTATCCTTTTTTAGATATTTCTAGATCAAATTCCCTTTAGAGTACATTCACATTGCTAGAATTTCTCTACATCTTTATATGTATTCTAACTATTAGGGTTTATTTTCTACAGCCTCAGAAATACTAGATGTTATCTTTTATTTTTCTTTATTTTTTTAAAGCATGCAATATGGCAAATTCCTCTCATGTTGTTTTAACATAAGTTTATTAATAGTGATGTCATTTTGGAAAGGGTTTTACTTTTTCATTATAAAGTGCTTCCAATTTTTATTGACACTGTGCCAGCCTATTTGCCACACATGCTATTAACACAAGAAAGTCAGACTTGTAGGAGAGATAGGCACTTGTCCAACTGATGTGATAACAGAGCCACCATTATTACACCGGTAATAAGGGAAGAGTACAATGATCAAAAATAGTGGGGATGAGAGAGCAGAAAGAGAGAAAGCACAATCACGAGTGAGCATGCAACTTCTGTGGACAGTATCACTAGATAAGAAACTTGAACATATAGAGTCAACCCAAAAACCTGCAGTAAGAAATCAGTAAGAATGAATATCCTATTTCTCCCACCTTCTGGTTTTCTATCTTGACTTTATATAAAACCAAATCTCTAGTCACAGGATTTACACACCTATTTTTCTTCTAGCTAGAGCAAAAAGAGTGAAAAGTGACTATGGAAAAGCAAAGTAAAAATATGCCCACACGCTTTCAGAGTCACATTGTCAACCACAAACTGGAATTTACTAATCAGTATTTTGAGAATGAAAAAGACTGTTAGGATGGCAGAAAAATAGATCTTCAGCATTCCTTGGGTCACAACCACTGGGTCACACATAGCTAAGCCTTTTCTGCAGTATGACCATTGCCCTCTGTTCTCATCATTCAATAAGGAGTTTTGTAAAATGTAGGGTAACCAAATTTATGACAGGTAATAGGTAAATTAAGGAAAAGAAAAGGTAAAGACAACAAAATATTAAGTCCAATATAAATTTTATAAGAATTTTAAAATATATTTGTTCTAAATGCAACAATAAATTTAGATAAGAAAATGTTTAATTAGAAATAAAAGGGTATAAATTTTTAGAAGAAAGCAAGCAGATAAATCTCTATGATCTTGCATTTTGCAGTTGAAACATTATAAATTACTTACTATTCTTTGTTAATTTCAAAATCTCTACTCTTTGTGTATTTTATTTTACTGTTGTTTTTGTCTTTCATTCATGGTGCCTTAAAACCTTGAATGTATAGTAATTTTTGTTGTCAGAGAACTAAATTGGTCATCAACTGATGATTATCACTGTACTATATCTATCGATATCCAACTGTATGGTGCTAAGCACTCCAGTCATATTTTTTACCCTCACTAACTACAAAAAATGAAGCAAAGTCAGAAAGAAGATGGAGTAAGAAACTCTAGATCTTACTTCTCCCAATGAACATCCCTATACAGCAATAATTCAAAAATTCCCTTTGTGAGAAATAAGAAACTAGTTGAAATGTTTTTGCATGCTGAGACAATGCAAAACCACACTCTTAAGGGTTGATAAGGAAATATAAAACATGTTCTCACCAGACACCCTGCCCGCACTACAGAACCATCTGGTCAAGAAGAGACCCATAGCTCCCAGCTTCACGTAAAGGGGAAAAGAAATCACTTTATCAAGTCAAGTGCCTCTGCTTTGGATTTGGGATTCCACAGAGGACCAGCCTCTGCCTTGCCAGACTTTGAGCTCCATTACAGTCTATCCTATGCACTCAGAGAAGACTATCTGTAGTATTTTCAGCTGGTAAACAACATTGATCGTACTCTTTGCTCAGCATAGAGCAAGCAGACTAATAAACTCCTGCTATCAACTTCCCCCTGAGTAGGAAAAAAAGCATTAACCTGTACATCCATTGCCACAGCTTTCCTAGGGATTTTCAAAAAGTAGCACTTGTTTTGTCATTCCTCGGGCTCTGATGAGTTTGCCATAGTCCTGTAGCCCAGCAGAGAATGGAAGTGGTGGCTTGGGCTGGTAATTGCCATAACTCTATTCCCCTGCCCCCACTCAGCACTGATGAACAGACAAAAACCATAGCTGCCTGCTTCTTTCTGGGGAGAAAAAGGGTTGATAGAGGTGCCCTGAATCTCAGACCAGGCTCAGTTGTGGGGTCCTCTTCCACATGAGCTCAATCAATGAAGACTGGGTAAGGGGACCACTTTATCACATGCATAAACACAAGAGGCAAGAAAAATGAAGAATCAGTTGAAGTTGTTGCTAACAAAGCAATAAGTTAAATCTCCAAAACTGACCCAAATAAAATAGTTATGATTTACATGAAAAAATAATAAAAAATAAACTGTCATAAATAAGCTTACTGAGGTAAATTCAATAATAAGTAAACAAAGTGAAAACTTTAACAAAAAGATAGAATTTTAAAAAGTACCAAAAAATAATAAACTGAAAAAACATAGTGTGAATCATAATGAAAATTTTACAAGAGGGGTCCAAAATTATACTAAATCAAGAAGAAGAAACGTTCATCAAGTTTGAAGGCAAGTCACCAGAAACAACTTAGATAGAAAAGCAAAAAGAATGAAAAAGAATAAAGGAAGTTTAGGAGACTCATAGGACATCAATTGGACCAATATGTACATTTTGAAGGTTCTAGAAATAAAAGAGAGAGAAGGCCAGAAAGCTTATTTAAGGAATTAATGGATGATACCTCCCTGTATTAAGAGATGAAAAGGGTCATACAAATCCAAAATATTTATTATCAGAAAACTGGGTTGGTCATTATGAGATGATTATATTAGCACCATCTCTATCAATAAACAAGTGTATGATGGTAAGTCTTCTAGTCATTTTTTTCCCTTGAGTTTCCTAATCTATAAGAAGAAACACAAAGTGATGTCAGCAAAAAATAAGAAAACGTAGACCCTCTAAAACAGATGAACTCAAGGAATCCACAGTTGAATCATAAGAGTCAATTAGTCAAAAGTCAAATACAAAAGCATAGTTTTAAAAGCAGCAAAGTAAAGCAAATTAAATTGCACATACAAGGACACCCCTACCTATCTTATTATCAGTGAATATTTTCAGCAGAAACCTTGCAGGCCAGTAGGTTATGGGATAATATATCCAAAGTACAGGGGAAAAAATTACCAAAAAAAAATACAAATTTATTAAAATTGTCTTTCAAAAATGAAAAAAAGATAGAGATTTTTATTTAAGAAAAGCAGAGGGAGCTTATCACTATAAAACATACCTTACAAGAAATGCCAAAGGGAGTGCTCTTAGTTAAAATAAGAGAACACTAAACAACAACATAAGAAAGTATGAAACTTTTTGGTAGTCAAATTAATAGACATATTAGGATATGTATTTTGTAATGATAATGGATAAATCACTTTTTATTTTAGTATAAATTTTAAAAAGCACAAGTATTAAAAATAACTATTACTAAAATGATAATATACACAATGTAAATAGTTATAACAGCAATAAAAAAGTGCATGGGGAGAGAAATTAAAGAGTTTTGAATATGATTAAAATTATTTAATTAAAAAAAACTATATTATATATATAAAATATATTATAAATTAATGTATTTTCTCTAAGCCTCAAGGTTACTGCAAAGAAAAATACTCATAGAAGTTACACTGACAAAAAAGAGAAAGGAATAGATGCATACCAATATACAAAATTAACAAAACTTAAAGGAAATAAACAAAAGAAGGCAGACAAAAACTACAAGACTAAAAGAAAACAAATAATAAAGTTGTAATAGTAAATCTTTTTCAATAATTATGTTAAATGTAAACAGATTTAACTCCAATGAAAATCATAGATTGATAGACTGGATTAAAAAAAAAGAAAAAAAATATCCAGTTATAAGGGTCTCTATAACAAACCAATTTTAGACTTAAGGGCACACACACACTGAATGTAAGGAAACAGGAAAATATATGGCATGAAAATAGGAAGTAAAAGAGAACAGTTTCTATATTTATATAAGACAAAATCCATTTTAAGCCAAAAACTATCCAAGGAAACAAAGAAAGACCTTATACAATGTTAAAAGGAGCAATTGTTCAGGAAACTGTAATTATAAATATGCACACATTCAATATCAGAGTACAGTGGTATCTTGAGATATGAATTTTATTCGTTCTATAACCAAGCTTGTAAGTCAGTCAACTCGTATATCAAACTGCCGATACTGGACCCATGTGCCAACGCGCCAACTAGCGGCAGCTTCCCAAATCACAACTCGTATCTCGAAATTTCACTCAAATCTCGAAAAAAATATGGACCAAGTCGCAGCTCATATCTTAAAAAATTTGTATGTTGGTCTGTGTGTATCTCAAGGTACCATTGTACTTAAATATACAAAGCAAACATTGACAGAACATAAGGGAAAAATAGCACCACATGGTTTGTGAGATTTGGGACTACGCTTTATACCCATGATGGTGAATGTTTTTATAAAAACTACCCATTTTTGCAGTACTGGTCAAACTGGTCCCTTCCTCCCACTAGTGGGTGTTCCAGCTTTCATGGTGGGCCAATTGCAGTGCCGTTTGGTTGTTCCACTACTGCCCACCATGAAAGCTGGTACATCCACTAGTGGGCAGAAGGGACCAGGTTGACCAGCACTGCAAAAGTGGGTGGTTTTTATAAAAAGGTTCTCCATCATGGCCCTATACTCAAATATGTTTTCACAGGGAATAAGTATATAAAGATAAAGAGTATGAACACATTCACATAATTTCAGTTTACATTTTGCTACCAATGCTTATGCCATAATTCCAAGAAAAATATGATTTCAGAGTTTTTTCAGGTTTTGAAATTAAATATAAGGTATAGAGAGTCTGTAAAAGATAAAAAATTTAAAGTAAGTGTATTTTTAAGTCAACATCAAAGAGATTTTAAAAAAAAGCCCTCATTTCCATGAACTGAGTGAGAATGGCTCTGGCTATTTTATGTGGCAGAGATTTCTCTTGTAGGAGACATAGGTTATTGGTGCATACCTCTCAGTTATACCTGCACTTAAAGACATATGTATTTGAGCCAAAATACATATGATAACAAATGATAACATAAAACCCAGCCACTGAAGGAAAAACTTTACTTAAACATTTTAGTTTAAATAAATAAGCAAACAAATATATAAATAAATAGCCACTACTTTAGATATAACTTTAAGAAATGTGTGTTTACTCTGGAGCTGAGGAACAAAAGTTATAACTGGGAACTTGTCTAAAAACATCAAAATGTAACTGACTGATTAATGAACTCACCAGCATAAGTAACAGATAACCAAATTTAATTTCTGGTAAGGTTGAATAGTCATTAGTTTGAATAGTATATGATTAATATGAAGCAAGTCAATAAAGTCTTCTTTAAGTTTGCTATCTAAAATCCAAACCCATTTCAAATCCAGAACAATCAATGAAATACACAGGAGCATTAACTCTTCTTTGGTAGGCAAAAGTTTTGAAATGCAAGAATCCAATTGAATTAAAAAGAAGAGTTGAAATTTTAACTTGGTTCTTACCTTAACCAGGTCATATGTGTAAATATGGTTAATTCCTAATACAGAATTGAGAGTTGTTACCTATTTTTTGCAGATTTGGGAGACTGTGTCTGCACCACAAGTCAGAGAAAGATAAAGTTAAGATAAGCAGTTCAGCCTGACCAGGTCGTGGCGCAGTGGATAGAACGTCAGATTGGGATGCAGAGGAGGACCCAGGTTTAAAACTCCGAGGCCACAGGCTTGAGCATGGGCCCATCCGGCTTGAGCGCAGGGTCACTAGCTTGAGCGTGAGATCATAATCATGACCCCATGGTTGTTGGCTTGAGCCCAGAGGTTGCTGGCTTTAGTCTAAGGTCACTGGCTCGAAGCCCAAAGTCTTTGACTTGAGCAAGGAGACACTCATTCCGCTGTAGCTCCTCAATCAAGACACATATGAGAAAGCAATTAATGAACAACTAAGGTGCTGCAATGAAACTGATGCTTCTTACCTCTCTCCCTTCTTTTCTGTTTGTCCCTATCTGTCCTCACTCTGACTCTGTCTAGAGAAGCAGTCCATGTGAAAAAAAAAACTCCTCTTTTATGTTAGGAATAATTTCAGAGAAAACTCATAAAATATTTGAGGAAAGAAGTTTAGTTAACATCATTAGGGAGCCTTTTCCAACTGAAAAGATTTTCTAGAAGAAAACCAGTGGAGCTTTCTAAAATCGATATGGCCGAGTTAGACAATTATAAGTTTTAATCAGTGTTTCTCTACTTTCTACCTAGTTGTGTGATATTTGATCAATTTATTTAATGTGTCTGACTTCAGTTTTCTTATCCAATCTAACTACAGTAGTCATCTCCACAATTTCCTTTCTTTAAATTGAGTAAATCAATTCAAGCACAGAATCTTTGTGAGAAGTTAGTATAAATATAAATAATTTAACACAGGTCACTGAACATTTCAGGCTCTTCATGAATAATATTTATTATATATTAATTGTACCTCTAATTAGTCATTATAAATATTATTTTGATATGCCAAATTTGGAAAGGTATTAGGTTAAATAGCTCTCTCAATTTTATTAATATATGAAATCACTAGTTGCTTTTGTTATAATTTTTTTTCTGGGATGGAAGATATTACAGTGTGTAGTCAAAACTAAAATATCACCCTTTGTTTTTCCCTGGAGCACCTATCCACCATCTCTCTCTCCTACAGGCAAACTTTTCTAGAAATAGTGGTTTTTAAAGTGTCTAATCATGAGCCACAGAAAAAAAGTTTATTTTGCAGTACATCACAGTACTCTTCCCCAATACACAATTGTGAAAACAAAAGAATATTCTTCTTAAAATGTACTTTGAAAACTACTATTGTATTTCTTCTTAAGACCTACTTTCAATAATGTGTTGCTGCTGTAAGTTTAAAACTCTATTGCCTTCAAAGAAAATGAGTTGATTAGCATGGTCCATAAAGACATTCAAGTAAGAAAATATAATATTACATTAGATTTTACTAGTAACAAGAAGAAATCCCTGTTACTTTTGTACTATTCTCAAATATGTTAGATGTTATACTGTTCACTACAGTATCTATCAATTTTGTTACCTTTAATATAAAAGCTCTAATATTATCCATTTCATAAAATTTAAAAAAGAGCAATAACATTAGCTGATGCTTATTGAGTACCAATTACTTCTCTAATTAAATAAACAATCTAATTAAGATGAACATGATTTTATTTAAAGCATTGTTCTCAGCCCTGGCCAGTTGGCTCAGTGGTAGAGTGTCGGCCTGGCGTGCAGGAGTCCCGGGTTCGATTCCAGGCCAGGGCACACAGGAGAAGCACCTATCTGCTTCTCCACCCCTCCCCCTCTCCTTCCTCTCTGTCTCTCTCTTCCTCTCCAGCAGCCAAAGTTGGTCTAGGTGCTGAGGATGGCTCTGTGGCCTCTGCCTCAGGCACTAGAATGGCTCTGTTTGCAACAGAGCAATGCCCCAGATGGGCAGAGCATCGCCCCCTGGTGGGCATGCCAGGTGGATCCTGGTCAGGCTCATGTGGGAGTCTGTCTGACTGCCTCCCCATTTCCAACTTCAGAAAAATACAAAAAAAAAAATAATAAATAAAGCATTGTTCTATTTAATTCCAGATTAAGAATTAAAAATTGAGAAACATATTTTAGTATAATATTAAATGAACATTTCTTATATAAGCAATAGTAATTATCTTCTTATTTATTAAAAGATTATCTATATCAAAATAATGAAATTATTAGTGAGGGAGTAAAACATTTCAGCTGCGATTCTCCTTTTCATGAGATAAGAATGCTTTTCCTACTCATGCTCAGTCAGACAGTATACTATCAGAAAGTATATAGCTTCTGACGTTGTTAAAAATTTGCTATATATAAAACATGACTGAAGTTTCAAATAGCAGAATGTCTTGCTTCTTCTTTTTCAAACTACCTACTCATTTTTCTGCAATGTGTCACATTGAAAATTTAAAATAACCAGTTAGTTGTAAGAAAAAAAAGTAATATAGAAATAGTATAGCTTATATATTTTAAAGCTATTTAAACAGAGTTATCAAAATATCAGTACAGCAATTTTTGGTATTAATAGAACATAGGTTTAATGATTTGCTCAAGGTTACATGGCTGACTATTGAAAGATTTAGGTACAATATTGAGTATATCTGCTCTTTGTCTTAGGATATAAAAAGTTCCCCTTGTCAGAGAAACTATCTACTATGAAACAGAAAATACAGTTTTAATATCTAGGCTAAAGCTGGGAGAAATTACACTTTTTCACAGTCTTATTTTAAACTTATCAATTCCACGTTCTATTTTGCTACTGTAGATAGTTTACATAATTTATATTTTAATTTCACCACTTATTGATCATTAACCTGAAGATGATGTAAAAAACACTGCCCACTTCTTTGACAATACTTTGCCTCTAATAAGATGTGACCAAATATTTTTTCATATAAGTTAGCTTAATATTGGCTGTCACTATTTCTTACAGGATTTACATAAAGTACAAACTTGTGAAGTTAACTTCAGTAATCAAACCAGAAGTTATTTTCATTGTACAGTTTTCATTTAATAAAATAAATCACAATAAGGTTAAATTAAACATCTCTTAAAATCAAGCCCTTTGGAACATTACGTGATATAAATGAGTTGAAATGTTATGTCACCATAAAACAAAACTGCATAAGACAGAACAAAATTGTGTTCCCCCTCACTGTAACATAATGATGAGAATCTGTTGATGAATGCATGCTTCATATGCACACAAAAATAGCAAATTACTTATCATCACTCCTAATTTAAGACTCCCTACTAATCCATGAGATTTTAAGTGTCTCTAAAGACCTAAAAATTTCAATATTTGAATAAGTTTCTGCCTTAAGATGTCTGCTTCAGTAATTTCATTAAGTGAGGTGTCTCCATTTATGCATAATTCACAGATAAATACTTCAAAGTGGGAAGCTATTTTGTATTCAGTGTTCAGAAGATTAAGTAAAGATGGTTAGGGCAATGGAGATTATCTAAAGAAAATATAAAAGACTTTCTGTATTTCATAGTGTCCAATAAAAAATAATCTAAATTTCTAAAATTGCTATACTTGGCATTTGAAAAGAAGATGAATTCAATCTAGCCACAGCGAGCTGCTGAAGGAACCAGTCAACTGTGTAAACCAAATGAAGCCCTTGTTTAAAACTGCATGAACAGATTTTTTTCCACCTGTTCTTATAGTAAAGCTTAACAGGGTATAGTGGGCATCTAGCCAGCAGCAGAGAGGGAGCAAAGAGAAGTGCAAGGGGAGAAAAAGTAATTCACTAAAACGAATTTCCTGAAAACCTTTGGGCAGCTGCCAACTGGGATGAAGGGAAAGCAGACAAACAAATTATATCAACATAACTTTAGCAATGGAAAACAGAAGTACGAAAAAGGTCATAACATTTTCCAAATGGTCATTAGAAACCTATTTTGAAATCAAGTATAGGCAGTCTCCAAAGAGAGGGGAAAAGCTATGATGTTTTAAAATATTTGAGGGTGTTGTTTAAAACATGAAACATTTTCCCATAAGCACTGTATGAAAAATGACAGGTCATGCCAAAAGCAAGTTCTGTTTCAGCGATAGTGTATACAACGATATGATCGTCTGATTGAAGAGTTCCCTCTGGGTGTAATGACTGTCCAACTATAAGTGCACTGAAATTCCCATACTGGGAAACCAAGGTCCTCTTTCCTATTGCTGCAGAGTACAAAGAGCATTTCTGCTTGTGGGATAAATTTTCTATGAAGTTGTCTTTAGGACATAACTCAATTCCTTACAAGGTGATATCTGAGAAGAGAGGAGGACATATTTGGCACTGTTGGTGGTTATCATCGGGTGATGTGAGAGTTTAAAGTTGAAGAGCATGAACAAGATATTGAGAAACAGGTTCATATAGATGCTATTATTATCTTTTGTGGGATGGCACTTATTTTCAAAATTTCTTTTTATCTTTGTGTCTGTTTAAATAGGGAGGATATATTTAGTAGTTTCTGTTACTTCCTCATAGTTATAAATAGAAGTCAGTAAATTATTAAAAGCACTGAAATTTAAATCATTCTGTATTCTGGACATAAAACGAAAATGTGGAGTTGAGAAAGTTTACATAAACCGGAAATTAAAAATAAAGTTAATCATGTTGTCAGTGTATAACCAGAAAATTACTGGAAACTGACAATCAAGAAGATAAAATCAACCAAGGAGTTAAGAGCAGAAACCCTTCCTAATACTAATTCTTAACAAGGCTGTTAGTGTAGAACCAGAAACAAGGTCTACATTCTCAATAGACAGAGTTATATCAAAGATACTATTTACAACAAAAAGCATTGGTACACTAAATTCTTTAGCAGTTGAACATAAAGACAAAAAAATAATGCAAAGTCATGGATTAGGCGAAATAACTAGGCAAGTTTATATGAAGTAACAGCATAAAATTAGAAGATTCAAGACTTTTATATGACACCTAAGTAGACAAGCATAACTCAAGAGTGATCTACCTAGTACAAGACAGATTTTAAGGCTTGGCTGAGGTGAGAAAAGGTGACCAATATTAACAATCTGGAGACTATTATGCTAGTGAAATAAGCCAGGCAGAGAAAGACTAATATCAAATGATCTCACTTATATTATATGTGGAATCTAAGGAACATAGTAAACTGAGGAACGGAAAAGAGGCAAAGGAAGGGTCACCGGAGCAAAGGGACAGCTGTCAGAGGGAAGGAGGATGAGAGGATAGTATCAAAGAAGATGAAGGGATTAGTGAAATTATATATATATATAACACAGAGATATAGATAACAGGACAGCAAATCCCAGAGGGAAAGGGGCAGGGAGCTAGCAGGAGGGGGCAAAAGGGGTGTAAATAGGGACACCGAGGTGGAGGTGTTATATTCAGTGGGACACTTGAATTCATGTTAACACAATAAATTAAACACTAATAAAATTAAAAAAAAAACAATCTGGAAGTGATGGTAGAACCTGACCTATCATTAGGAAATTAGATTTAAATTTTACCTTTTACATTTACTTTTTATTTTATTTATTATATTTTGCTTAGATTACTTAGATAATCATACAAAAATAAATTACATATGTGGAAAATAATTTTAAATTATTAATTTCACTTCTGTTTTTTGTTTATGTAAAAAATAAAATAAGTTACCTAAAATTTTCCATCCATGAAAACAGGATAACAAATTTTTGCATCTTTTCAAGGACTGTTAGTTACCACAGAGTTACCTGAATAACTTTAAATATATTTAATTATTTATTAGAAAACATAAATACATTTGAGTTTACTTTTACTAATGTGAAAGTGTAGAATTAGAACTATTCCAGAAAATAATAGAAACTTAGAAGCTGATATAAACAAGTCCAGTAAAAAAGCAAAAAGATATAGGTTAAACACTTGCAATTTTTCAGTATTAATAGAACAAAATGATTTTGGCAACAGAAAAAAATACAGTGTTTTGTTTTTTATAAAGAAAGCTAATTGTATAGCAGAATAAATTTTGCAATATATTTGTAGAGTTTACTATTTTAAATCTTTTTAGGATATTTTTTATTAAATTATTGGGGTGACATTGGTTAATAACATTATATAGGTTTCAATTGTACAATTCTATAATACATTATCTGTATATTGTATTGTGTGCTCATCACCCAAGATAAAAAGTCCTTTTGCCACCATACACTTGACCCTTTCTAACCTCCTCCTCTACCTCCGCTTTTCTCTGGTAGCCACTGTACTATTGCTCGTGTCTTTGAGTTTTTGCTTGCTGATCTTCTTTGTTCACTTGTTGGTTTTAGTTTTTATATCACATTTATGAGTGAAATCAAATGATTCTTGACTTTTTCTATCTAATTGATATTACTTAGTGTATTATTCTCACGATCTATCCATATTGTAAATGACAGTATTTCATCTTATGGCTGAGTAGTATTCCATTGTATATGTGTACCACATTTTTTTAATTCAATCATCTATCAAAGAACATTTGGATTGTTTACATGTCTTGGTTACCATAAATAACACTGCAATTAATATAGGAGGACATGTATTTTCGAATAAATGTTTTCAAATTTTTCAAGTTAATACCCAGGAGTTATTGGGTTAGAAAAATTTTAAAGTAACAATATGTGCTGAAATTTTATCTATTTTATGGTTTTGACAGAAAATAATTTTAAATTTTATTATATTTTTGGTTTAATAAATCAGATATGATTAGAATAACATTTTGAATAATAAAATGTTTTTTTTTCCAAATAATATATCTTAGAACTAAAACTGTTTTATAGAATAAAAAATATTCTTTTTTAGAATAAAACCAAATATTTTACTTTGAAAGTTAAATTTAACTAAAAATAATTTGACATTTTTAATATTAATACAACTTTAAAATTATGTAAATCATTTTTAAATCTATATTTTCAGTTTCAATTATGGTCATCTTAATATATACTTGGTCAAGAAGATTCTACCTTTAATTCCACTTAAATATCCAATAAAATACTATATTGATTATTATTCTGTAAGAAATGACATGCTAAATTATAATAATAATTTTTCATTATTTATTACATTTATTACTAATAGTCACAATATTTTATTTTTCATTTTTATACATATTGTCATTGAACAAAGGAAATGGCACTTCTCATAAAATTCTACTATTAATTCATTCTGAAAAATCAGTTCTTGTTTAATTATTCCCCTTAATAACTTAAACATCTTGATATTTTTTCCTGCAAAAATATTTTTATTCAACACATTAAAATAACTGATCTTTTTCTTCACTAGAAAAGAAAAAAATACATATATATGTGAAACTATGATGAAATTCAATAACTATTTAAAAAGTCAAAAATGGACACTTAAAAATTATTGAATGTTGCTTAAAGTTTAACTTTATAATTTTTATTACATGAAATTAAATAATGATAGAACACATCACATACTGTATTGTATACATTAAAACAGCAGTTCCACAGGGAGGGCGAACATGTTGAAGTTGTTTTCTGGCCTCTAGAATAGAACAGATAATGCACTTGACCCTCTCAACACAGCAGACTCACTATCCCCAGAGGGCACTTTCGCTGGCTAGATAATCTCTGCCTAAGTAGTAACCTGTGCACGGTATAATAAAGACCAAGTTATACACTATCTCTGGTCCTAGTTTAATGCAAAAATACTTCTGACAACAAAGATAAAACCAGAAATTACCCAGAGGTATCTAAGCAACGACAGAGTAAAGATAAAATTATCCAACTTGGTGGAATTGCTGAATTTAAAGCCAATATAAAAAAATTTTTATCAGTTTATCTGGAAAGAAATAGAAAAATGTAGTACTTCAAATAATATATTGTAGAAGATAAAGTGCTTAACTTGCCATTATGGGTGTAGCTGTCTGTGGACTTAATTCTGTAATGCTTACTGAAAAGAGAAAGTCAGTGATGAATTTTTCAGAGATACGTCTACAGTTTTTTAAAAGTATATTGAAAATCGCTGCTTACAGTGTATTTAGTATTCACAAATATTTCTAGATTTGAGAATATTAACCATTGTGCAAACATGCAAATTTGAGCTAATTGTCAGGTTTATTCCATTCAGAATACCAGAGCTTAATAATGCAAAAGTTAATTATTTCATAAAGTGAATATTTTTATCTTAACTTCATGAAATTGCATAATCACATTGGGGTACATAGAAATTAAAAAATCAGATATTTGATCGATGCATCTAATTAAAATTCTCCCTGCTAGTTTATCAATATATAGTTTTCTCACTGTTAAATTTAGTCAGGCATTTAAGCCCATCATCCCTGTACCCAGAGGTTTCTCAAAGTACCAGGGTCGTATTTAAAGACAAACTAGAATACCTATGATAATTCATTTGTTTAATGGTGTTACACATAGGAAGTTCATTGTCTCAGTCTTCAAGATATGAGCAGATAAAGTAGCCTTGATGTTCACATGCCACACATAACCAGGGAGTTGCTGCTGAGACTTGGAGGCTAGTGCCCAGGATACAGGTCAGGTGACAAGGCATCCACTTTCTTTGATCTCTTTCTTTGTATCTCACCCACATAATGGTATATAATGGGCTTCTCCACTGCTTTCTTAACATGCTAATTATATTAGATTCTTAGGGCAGTCATAATAATATACCATCAATTGAGTGGCGGCTTAAAACAACAGAACTTGATTGTCTCACAATTCTGGAGGTTAGAATTCTAAAATGAAGGTGTTGATAGAGTTGATTCTTTTTAAAGGTTCAGAATCTGTTCCACACCTCCTGTAGCTTTTGGTGATTGTGGCAACTTTTGGTGTTCCTTGGCTCATAAATACATCATTATAATCCAGGGGTCAGGAGCCTTTTTGGCTGACAGAGCCATGAACGCCACATATTTTAAAATGTAATTCCATGAGAGCCATACAACAACCCCTGTACATTATGCATTATCCAATAAAAATCTGGTGTTGTCCCAGAGGACAGCTGTGATTGGCTTCTGCTACCTGCAACCATGAACATGAGCGGTAGGAAATGAATGGATTGTAATACATGAGAATGTTTTATATTTTTAACGTTATTTTTTTTTTATTAAAGATTTGCCTGTGAGCCAGATGCAGCCATCAAAAGAGCCACATCTGGCTCATGAGCCATAGGTTCCCAACCCCTGTTAATTTGTCTCCATCTTCATATGGTGTTCTCCCTGTATGTCTCTTCTTCTCTCTTTATAAAGAGACCAGTATTGAGTGTTTCATTGGATTAATATTGGATTACGGTCCACTCTAATGACCCTTCCTTAACTTGATTACATTTGCAAAGATCCTATTTTCAAATAAAATCTCTTTCACATGTACTAGAGGTTAGGAATTCATTATGCTTTCTGAGGGAAACAATTGAATCTATAATAATAACCTTCAGGAGATAAAAAGATGGCAGCAGAGTAGGCGGACACCCAGACGCCTAGCTCTCACCAGCAAACTGGAATACAAATCAATTTAGGAAAAATCAGCATAAAAAAACAACTCTGAACTACAAGAACAGCTCTCAAAAACCAAGGAGCAAAGAAGAAGCCACAACAAACCTGGTAGGGAGCGCCTGAATCTCCCCTGCTTACAGGAATGGAGGGGGGGTGAGGCTGAGAGCCCAAAGGGGATCTCACACAAGGGAAAAGAGCAGAAACTACCACTCACAGCCACTTGCCTGGCAACCAGGGAGGGAGGTGTGTTGAAAAGACCAGCTTATCACCCAAGTGGAAAGGAAAGAGAGAGGGACAGACTGTGAGGGGCTAAGGAATGAAGGACATGACCTAAAAAAGCTGACTCATCCATGCTGGAGGTGGCCATAGCTGGGGGAGGGACTTAACCTTTCACAAAACAGAGCTGAATTGCTTCTGGATCAGAGATCTCCAGACATCTATCCAGCTCCAATCAGCATAACAAGACACAGCTGAAAACAAGAAGTGGGGAGGAGAGGCAGTAACTCAGGTCTCCATGGAGATCTGAGATACACCACCCCCTACTGAAGCTGAGAAAACACCCTGCCCCCAGGGAGATTAATTGGCTAAAGAGACGTTCAGAGTCTCAGGTTATACCCATTGCATTCCTAGATACAGTTTCAAGGAAGCCCCCTGCTGAGATCAGTAAAAAAGACTATCAGCTGTTAAGAAAACAAACAAATCAAGACTTTAAAGCTGCCCAAATCTGAAAGTGGATTACAGATAACAGCTGATACCAACCCAAGAAGACCTAGAAATAACACAACTGAAAACTGGAGGCAGATAACACCAAGCCTAGATTCAGCCAACTCTACAAATAAAACACCCAAAAACAGACAATGAGAAAACAAAGAAGTGCAATCCAAATGAAACCACAAGAGACACCTTCAGGAGATGAACTGAGTGATATGGAAATAATCAAACTTCCAGATGCGGAGTTCAAAATAATGATTGTAAGGATGCTTAGGGATCTTAGAACAACAATGGATGGTCATTATGAACACCTAAATAAAGAAATAGCAAGTATAAAAAAGAATCAGTCGGAGATGACAAATACAATATCAGAAATAAAGACCACAATGGAAGGAATTAAAAACAGGATAGATAGAGCTGAGGATCGAATCAGCAAGTTGGAGGACAGCTGGAATGAAGGCATGAAAGCAGAGAAGAAAAGAGAAAAGAGACTCAAAAAGTCAGAGGAAACTCTTAGAAAGCTCTGTGACAACATGAAGAGAAATAACATCCGTATCATAGGGGTTCCTGAAGAATAAGAAAAAGAACAAGAGATAGAGACTTTGTTCAATCATATCATAGCTGAAAACTTCCCTAAATTAATCCCAGAGAAACTCTCACAAGTCCAAGAAGCACAGAGGACTCCATTAAAGAGAAACCCAAAGAAACCTACACCAAGACACATCATAATTAAAATACCAAAGCTAAACAATAAAGACAAAATAGTAAAAGCTGCAAGAGAAAAAAAAGTTATCACCTACAAAGGAGCCCCCATAAGGATGACATCCAACTTCTCAACAGAAACATTTGAGGCCAGAAGGGAATGGCAAGAAATATTCAAAGTAATGCAGAACAAGAACCTACAACCAAGGCTACTTTATCCAGTAAGGCTATCATTTAAAATCGAAGGAGAAATAAAAATCTTCCCAGACAAAAAACAACTCAAAGAATTCATTACAACCAAACCAATGCTGCAGGAAATGTTAAGGGGCCTGTTGTAAACAGATCAAATTGGGAAAAGAATATAGCAAACAAGGAATACACCTTTAAAGAAGAAAATGGCAATAAACAACTACATATCAATAATAACCTTAAACGTAAATGGATTAAATGATCCAATCAAAAGACATAGGGTAGCTGCATGGATAAGAAAACAGGACCCATACATATTCGTCTACAAGAGACACACCTTAAAACAAAACACACACATAGATCGAAGGTAAAAGGATGCAAAAAAACATTTCATGCAAATGGAAATGAAAAAAAAGCTGGGGAAGCAATGCTTATATCAGACAAATTGGACATTAAAACAAAGGATATAGTAAGAGATAAAGAAGGCCACTACATAATGATAAAGGGAGTAATCCAACAGGAAGATATAACTATTTTAAATATCTATGCACCTAATATAAGAGCATCTAAATATATAAAGCAGACTTTGATGGGTTTAAAGGGCAAGATCAACAGCAATACTATAATAGTAGGGGATTTCAATACCCCACTAACATCACTAGATAGACCCTCAAGAAAGAAAATTAACAAAGAAACAGCAGACTTATTGGAAACACTAGATCAACTCGATTTAATAGATATCTTCAGAACCTTTCACTCTAAAGCAGCAGAATATATATTCTTTTCAAGTGCTCATGGTACATTCTCTAGGATAGACCACATGTTAGGGCACAAAAGTGCTCTCACAAATTTAGGAAGACAGAAATCATATCAAGTACTTTATCCGATCACAACGGCATGAAACTAGAAATGAACCACAACAGAAAAACTCAAAAATTCTCAAACACATGGAAACTAAATAGCAGGTTGTTAAATAATGAACAGATTAAGAATGAGATCAAAGAAGAAATAAAAAAAATTCCTAGAAACAAATGACAATGAGTATACAACAACTCAAAATTTATGGGACACAGCAAAAGCAGTACTGAGAGGGAAGTTCATGGCACTACAGGCACACTTTCCGAAGCTAAGAAAAGCTCAAATAAACAACTTAACCCTGCATCTAAAAGAATTAGGAAAAGAACAGCAAGTAAAGCCCAAATGTAGTAAAAGGAAGGAAATAATAAAGATCAGAGCCGGAATAAATAACATAGAGGCTAAAGAAACAATACAGAGGATCAATGAAACTAGGAGCTGGTTCTTTTAAAAGGTAAACAAGATTGATGAATTTTTAACTAGACTCACCAAGAAAAAGAGAGAGAGACTCAAATAAATAAAATTAGAAATGAGAGAGGAGAAATAACAACTGACACAACAGAAATACAAAATATTGTAAGAAAATACTATGAAGAACTGTATGCCAAAAAACTAGACAACCTAGATGAAATGGACAAATTTCTTGAAACATACAATCTTCCAAAAATCAATCTGGAAGAATCAGAAAATCTAAACAGACCGATTACACCAAATGAGATTGAAACAGTTATCAGAAAACTCCCAACAAAGAAAAGTCCAGGGCCCGATGGCTTCACAACAGAATTCTACCAAATATTCAAAGAAGAACTAACTCCTATCCTTCTCAAACTATTTCAAAAAATTCAAGAGGAAGGAAGACTTCCAAGCTCCTTTTATGAGGTGAGCATAATTCTGATTCCAAAACCAGACAAAGACAACACAAAGAAAGAAAAGTATAGGCCAATACCTCTGATGAACATAGATGCTAAAATCCTCAAACAAAATATTAACAAACTGGATCCAACAATATATGGAAAAAATCATACACCACGATCAAGTGGGATTTATTCTGGGGAGGCAAGGCTGGTACAATATTCGTAAATCAATCAATGTGATTCATCACATAAACAAAAAGAAGGAGAAAAACCATATGATAATTTCAATAGATGCAGAAAAAGCATTTGATAAAATCCAGCACTCATTCATGATCAAAACTCTCAGCAAAGTGGGAATACAGGGAACATACCTCAACATGATAAAAGCCATCTATGAGAAACCCACAGCCAAAATCATACTCAATGGGAAAAAATTAAAAGCAATACCCTTAAGATCAGGAACAAGGCAGGGGTGCCCCCTTTCACCACTCTTATTTAACATAGTCCTGGAAGTCCTAGCCACAGCAATCAGACAAGAAGAAGAGATAAAAGGCACTCAAGTTGGAAAAGAAGAAGTAAAACTATCATTATTTGCAGATGATATGATATTGTATATAGAAAACCCTAAAGTCTCAGTCAAAAAACTACTGGACCTGATAAATGAATTCAGCAAAGTGGCAGGATATAAAATCAATACTCAGAAATCAGAGGCATTTTTATACACCAACAATGAACAGTCAGAAAGAGAAATTAAGGAAACAACCCCCTTGACAACTACAACCAAAAAAATAAAGTACCTAGGAGTAAACTTAACCAAGGAGACTAAAGACTTGTACTTGGAAAATTATAAAACATTCATAAAAGAAATCAAGGAAGATACAAACAAGTGGAAGCATATACCGTGCTCATGGTTAGGAAGAATAAACATCATTAAAATGTCTATATTACCCAAAGCAATCTATAAATTCAATGCAATACCAATTAAAATACCAATGACATACTTCAAAGATATAGACCACATATTCCAAAAATTTATATGGAACCAAAAAAGAACACAAATAGCCTCAGCAATCTTAAAAAAGAAGGATAAAGTGGGAGGTATCACACTTCCTGATATCAAGTTATACTACAAGGCCATTGTACTCAAAACAGCCTGGTACTAGCATAAGTACAGGCATATAGATCAATGGAACAGAACAGAGAACCCAGAAATAAACCCACAGTTCTATGGACAACTTATATTTGACAAAGGAGGTAAGGAAATACAATGGAGTAAAGACAGCCTCTTCAACAAATGGTGTTGGGAAAATTGGACAGCTACCTGCAAAAAAATGAAACTAGATCACCAGCTTACACCACTCACAAAAATAAACTCAAAATAGATAAAAGACTTAAATGTAAGCCGTGAAACCATAAGCATCTTAGAAGAAAACATAGGCAGTAAGTTCTCGGACATCTCTCGGAGCAATATATTTGCTGATTTATCTCCACGGGGAAGTGAAATAAAAGACAGAATAAACAAATGAGACTATATCAAACTAAAAAGCTTTTGCACAGCTAAAGACAACAAGAACAGAATAAAAAGACAAACTACACAATGGAAGAACATATTTGACAATACGTTTGATAAGGGGTTAATAACCAAAATTTATAAAGAACTTGTAAATCTCAACACCAGGAAGACAAACAATCCAATCCAGAAATAGACAAAAGAGATGAATAGACACTTCTCCAAAGAGGACATACAGATGGCCAATAGGCATATGAAAAAATGCTCAACATCACTAATCATTAGAGAAATGCAAATTAAAACCACAATGAGATATCACCTCACACCAGCCAGAATGGCGCTCATCAACAAAACAACACAGAATAAGTGCTGGCGAGGATGTGGAGAAAAGGGAACCCTCCTGCACTGCTGGTGGGAATGCAGACTAGTGCAGCCACTGTGGAAAACAGTATGGAGATTCCTCAAAAACCTGAAAATCGAACTGCCTTTTGACCCAGCTATCTCACTTTTAGGAATATACCCCAAGGACACCATAGAATGGCTCCAAAAGGAGAAATGCACCCCCATGTTTGTGGCAGCATTGTTCACAATAGCAAAGATCTGGAAACAGCCCAAGTGTCCGTCAGAGGACGAGTGGATTAAAAAGCTTTGGTACATATATACTATGGAATACTACTCAGCCATAAGAAATGATGACATCGGATCATTTACAATAACATGGATGGACCTTGACAACATTATACGGAGTGAAATAAGTAAATCAGAAAAAAAACTAAGAACTAAATAAAACCATATATAGAAGGGACATAAAAATGAGACTCAGAGACATGAACAAGAATGTGATGGCAATAGGAGTGGGGGGTGGGGGGAGGGGGGATGGGGCGAAGGAGAGAGGGGTTGGGGGAGGGGCACAAAGAAAACCAGATAGAAGGTGACAGAAGACAATTTAACTTTGGGGGACGGGTATACAACACAATCAAATGTCAAAATAATTTAGAGATGTTTTCTCTCAACATATGTACCCTGATTTATCAATGTCACTGTATTAAATTTAATAAATAAATAAAAATAATAATAATAACGTTCAGACTTACTCCATACAATCATATTTCTTCCTCTCTTCCTGTGCTAAAAGGAACTTAATTTAGATTTCAATAATAAGTATAAGAAAGAAATTTTGAGAACTCAAAGAGCATCTGACTGTTAACCTAGAAAAAAACGTTTGAATAAAATAAAAATGACACTTGCCATTTACTAGCAGTGATCCCAATCTTGAGAGAAATAGCTTACTAATAATCACTTATCTACATAAAACATAAAATGATAAACAATTGAAAGTTGAAATATGATAAGTACTATGGATATTAACTAGATTAAAGTAAATATTTTATTGAACAGTGTTTAGTAAGTAGTATCAATTCAAGATTTTCCCTTGAAAGAAAATAATTTTATATTTCTGAGATATTATATTCAAAAACATACATATTAAGTAAATCTTTCTATCAACACATATTTCTTGAACACCAAATATGAGCCAGGGAGTCTTCTACATCAGTGGTCCCCAACCCCCGGGCTGCAGACCAGTACTGATCCGTGGGACATTTGGTACCGGTCCGCAGAGAAAGAATAAATAACTTACATTATTTCCATTTTATTTATATTCAAGTCTGAACAATGTTTTATTTTTTAAAAATGACCAGATTCCCTCTGTTACATCCGTCTAAGACTCACTCTTGACGCTTGTCTCATAAGTTCAACAATTATATTTAAAAATACCTCAGTTTCTACGCCGGTCGCATAATTTTATTTTGTGCATTTATCCATCCCACCCTAAAGGCCGATCTTTGAAAATATTTTCTGACATTAAACCGGTCCGTGGCCCAAAAAACGTTGGGACCACTGTTCTACATGCCAGAAATACGAAATATTTTTAAAGAAAATAATTTTCTCATAGAGGCTACATGATAGCTATTAATAATCAAGTAAAAATATATATTATATAAAATGATATATGAGCTAAGAAAGGAAATAAAAGAGAAATGTACAGAATGTTCCAGGGGTCAGGAAATTGTAAACTTAAGACAAAAGGTGACAGATGAGCCAAAATCTAAAGAGATATGAAAGAATATGCTTTGTGGATAACTGGGAAAGGTTTAAATAACTAGAAGATGGAATGTGCCTGAGTGTATAAGGAATATCAAAGAACTCAACATGGTTAAGGCAAAGGGAGTCAGATAGTAAAGGAGATAAAACATGAGGTCAAGAGTTTCCTTGGTCACTGTAAGGATTGTACTTTATACTCTGGGTGAGTTAGGAAGCTAACAGTGTTTTGAGCACAGAGTAAACATTTTCATTTTACAGAATAGCAGGGTTACTATGGCTTCTTTGGTGAGAATAAGCTTTAAGGAGGAGGAACAGAAATACTGAGATCTGTTAAGAGGCTATTGCAATTATCTAGATAAGAGATTATGGTGGTTTAGATGAGGTGTGGCAATTTGAGGTGACAAGAACTTGTGTGGTCAAAATAAAACTAAAAAGAGAGACAAAAGGATGTGACAAAAGACTGAATTTGTGGCATGAGAAAAAAAGAGAAGTTAAGGAAAAATTTTAAATTTTTGGATTAAGCAATTGAAAGAATGTGGTTGACATTATACTGAATTAAAGGTTGTGGAAGGAATAGGCTTCTGGAGGAAACAAGCAGCACAGTTTTAGACATGTTAAGTCTGATATCCCAATTTTACTTCCAAGTGTATGTGTCAAGCAGTTGGAAGTAAATGTGTAGCTCAAGAGAGAGATCTGGGTTGTAGGTATAAATATGCTAGTTGTCAGTGCCTACAGATAATTAAAGCCATGATGCAAAAAGAAATATATTCAAAGAATTGCATATAAAAAGCAAAGGGAACATTTTCAAGATCAAGCCCTTGAATTATAAAAGAATCTTAAGAGACAAAGAAAATGAAGAGAAATCTGCAAAGGCTGCTAGAAATAAGCATTCAGTATGAAAGGACCAAAAAGATAATGGTATTTTTCTGAAAGTCAAGTGAAGAAAGACCTTGCGACTGGCGGAAAAGTGTGGTCAAAGATGGTTCTAAGAATTGACTATTGGATGAAGCAATTTTTATTTAGTTAAAAAACTTATTAAATTAAAATTTCAAATGACATCGGTTAATAAAATTATATAGGTTTCAGGTATACAATTTAACATCATCTGGATAATGTATTGTATATTTACAATCCCAAGTTAAGTATCCTACCATTTATTTTACATCTACCCACTACTACCTCCCTACACCAACCTTTCCCACTGGCAATCACCATAGTGTTATTTGTGGCCATGAATCTTACACTTTTTTTTCCCTTTGCTTAATCCTTCTACCCTTCTTACTCATACCCCTACCCCTGCTCTCAGTCTGTTCTTTATATCCATGAATCTGTCTCTACTTGTTAATGCATTTTGCTCATTAAGTTCCACATATAAGTGAAGTATTATGGTATGTATTTTTCTCTGATTGCTTATTTTATTTAGCTTAATATAGACCAGGTCCATCCATGCTGTTACAAAAGGTAAGATATCCTTCTTTTTTGGGGCTGAGTAGTGTTCCATTGTGTAAATGCACCACAGCTTTTTTATACACTCATCTGGTGATGAGCACTTGGGATGATTTCAAATCTTGTAAAGAATGTTGCAATGAACATAAGGGTACATATATATTTTTAAATTTTTTAAATTGAATTTATTGGGTGACATTGGTTAATAAAACCATACAGGTTTCAGGTGTACAACTCCATAACACATTATCTGTGAACTGCACTAGTTGTTCATCATCTCAAGTCAAGTTCTCTTTTATCACCATCTATACCCCCTTTATCTTCCTCTACCTCCTCCCACTTAATTTTCCCTCCTGTAATACCCACACTGTTGTTTGTCTCTATATGTTGTTTTTTTGTTTGTTTGTTTTGTTTTGTTTTTTGCTTAATCCTTCATAGATTCTTTTGAATTAATGTTTTGGGGGTTTTTGGATATATTCCCAAAAGTAGAATAGCTGGATCATAAGGCAGTTCTATTTTAATTTTTTTTTTATTTATTCATTTTTAGAGAGGAGAGAGAGAGGGAGAGAGAGAGAGACAGAGAGAGAGAGAGAAGCGGGGAGGAGCTGGAAGCATCAACTCCCATATGTGCCTTAACCAGGCAAGCCCAGGGTTTCGAACCGGCGACCTCAGCATTTCCAGATCGACACTTTATCCACTGCGCCACCACAGGTCAGGCTCTATTTTAATTTTTGAAGTAACTCCATGTTGCTGTTCACAGTGACTGTATCAATCCTCATTCCCACCAACAGTGCAGGAAGGCTCACTTTTCATTTGTTGATTTACTGATGACAATCATTATGACAGGTGTGAATTGATATCTCATGGGTGTTTTCATTTACAATTCTTTGATGATTAGTGACAGTAAGCATTCTTTTATATGTCTACTGGCGTATGTCCTTTTTGGAAAAGTGCCTATTCAGGTTTTTTGCCGATTTTTAAAATTGGATTGTTTGGTATTTTGATGTTGTTTTATAATTCCTTTATAAATTTTGGATATTAAACCCTTATCAGATGAATCATTGGTGAATATGCTCTCTTATTCAGTGAGTTGTCTATTCATTTTGTTGATGGTTTCCTTTGCTGTATAAATAATTTTATTTTGATGTAGTCTCATTTTTTTATTTTTGTTGTTGTTTTCCTGGCCTGAACTGGCATGTCAGAAAAGAATATTGCTGCAAGCAATGTTTGAGATTTTACTACCTATGTTTTCTTCTAGGATTTTTATGGTTTCAAGTTTAACATTTAAGTCTTTAATCTGTTTTGAATTTATTCTTGTGTATTCTTGGTGTTGTGAATTCTCAACACCATTTATTGAACAGGTTATTTTTACCTCATTGTTTATTTTTGCCTCCTTTGTAAAATATTAACTGAATATAAATGTGTAGGTTTATTTCTGGGCACTTTATTCTGTTCTATTGATCTATATGTCTGTTTTTATGTCAGTACTATGATGATTAGTTACTATGGCCCTGTAGTATAGTTTGATATCAATAACATGATTTCTCCAATTTTTATCTTTTTCTCAAGATTGTTGTAGCTATTTGGCATATTTAGTGGTTCCATATAAATTTTTAGAATGTATGTTCTAATTCTGTGATATATGCCATTGATATCTTAATAAGATTTTTTGTTAAATCTATAAATAGCTTTGGGTAATGTGGACATTTTAATGATGTCAATTTTTCCTATCCATGAATATAGTATATGCTTCTACTTATTTGTATCTTCTTCAATTTCTTTCTCCAGTGTCTTGATACTGTATATGGAGAATTCTAAAGATTCCATCAAAAACTACTAGAACTGATAAATAAATTCAGTCAAGTATCAGGATGCAATATAAACACCCAGAATTCAGTTGCATTTTATACACCAATAATGAACTGTCAGAAAGAGAAACTAAAATCTGATTTACAACTGCTTCAAAAAAGAATACCTAGAAATAAATTTAACCAAGGATATAAAACACCTATACTTGGATTAAGCAATTTTAAAGTGAAATTTTGGTAGAAGCAGTTTTAGTTCTGTAATACAATCAGAGTGGAAGGAATGATGTTTTTCTCTCTTTTTTTGAATAATATTTGAGATCATAAACATTTTCAAGATTTGTTACAAAACTTGCTTTAGTTTTATGAATGGTGGTAGAAGACCTAACTCTATTGGGTCAGAGATGGAAGGTAGTTTGTTAGTCACAGCTATAGCAGTAGCCATAGTTTCAGCATATTCATGTCTATCCTTCAAATCTCAGACCCCACATCCAGTGATCTGAGTTACAAAAGTCTGAGTTTCAAGTGCGGGAGTCTTTTATTTATTTATTTGTTTTTGTATTTTTCTGAAGCTGGAATTGGGGAGAGACAGTCAGACAGACTCCCGCATGTGCCCTACCGGGATCCACCCAGCACGCCCACCAGGGGCGACGCTCTGCCCACCAGGGGGCGATGCTCTGCCCCTCCGGGGCATTGCTCTGCCATGACCAGAGCCACTCTAGCGCCTGGGGCAGAGGCCAAGGAGCCATCCCCAGCGCCCGGGCCATCTTTGCTCCAATGGATCCTTGGATGCGGGAGGGGAAGAGAGAGACAGAGAGGAAGGAGGGGGGGGTGGAGAAGCAAATGGGCGCTTCTCCTATGTGCCCTGGCCGGGAATCGAACCCGGGTCCCCTGCACGCCAGGCTGACGCTCTACCGCTGAGCCAACTGGCCAGGGCCGCAGGAGTCTTTTATATATAAAGTTCTCTAAGAAATTTTTCCTTTAGCTATGATCAGAGACACTATCTTTATTGTCTAAAGTTGATTCCTGTACAAACAACATGCTTCACTTTGCAAGATGTGCACAAGTATGATAGACCCATGGTGAATTGTCTTTTAACAATTAGAAGAGAATTTTCCTTAATGAGAAAAACTGTATCTTTGTAGGTTGAAAAAAAAGATTCAATACATAGGGAATTTTTTATTATACAGGAAAAAGAGTACAATTTTTAGTAATGTGCTTGAGAAGACACAAGTACATGAAATCTACTGTACATGTAAATAGGTCATTCATGGTGATTGGAAGAAAGGCAGAGCAAGTAGTCACACACATTGATGGTGGTTTATATATGCCACTGGAAATTGGTGACAGTTCTCTTCTGATTATTCCTATTTCTCCACTACAATAAAAATCAAGGCAAACTGCTGAGAATGAGGATTGAACAGAAGACTTGGGAAGTTCTGGAAAGAGGAGAAGACATGAAAGGGTAATTCAGGTAATGTAGAGATATAAAGAGAGACTCTAGATACCTTTTCAGCAGACACAGTTACCATGCTAGATATCTTTTGTTTGCCCTCCTGCATCCTGTGTACCTTTAACTCACCCTTTACTCATTTTAATCCTTTTTCTAAAGTTTACAAATAAATTAAGTCATAAATAGTCACTGAAGGTGATTGAAGAAAAGAAAAGTCATTATATTCATTTCTTTTTTTAAGTTGATTTATTGGGGTCACACCAGCTAGCATAATTATAGAGGCTTTAGGTTCTTAATCCACCCACCCATCTCCGTACTCTGTATTGTGTGTTCACCTTCCAATGAAGGCCTTGTCCATCTTAGAAATATGCCTCTC
Organism: Saccopteryx bilineata; assembly: GCF_036850765.1. Classification (NCBI taxonomy): domain Eukaryota; kingdom Metazoa; phylum Chordata; class Mammalia; order Chiroptera; family Emballonuridae; genus Saccopteryx; species Saccopteryx bilineata. The sequence continues at coordinate 83,186,794 of NC_089495.1, forward strand.
TCACAGACCCCCTTAGTTACTGTGTCTCAAGTGAAATTCACTGTTCTTCTTAAGACTTTCCTTCATTTAGCTTCCATTAATTTTTTTCTGCCTTGACCTTTAAGGTTTAGGGTTGATAAAGTGCTTGCAACCATCAGCCCTGGACTACGGCACTGTCCCTAATGGTTTCTATAAACTTGTATATACTTTTGAATCCATTTCTTTGTTTTTTAGTGTAAAAAAATCATAATTTAAAGTATAATTGTGTGTGTAACCTCTATTTTGTTGGACCCTAAATAATGAAACTACAGATACTATACACTCAATATTTTGTTTACTAAGTGAATTTCCAGAGATTGTTTAAAGTTGGAAGGAATAGTTACAATAGACTTAGTAGACATCCATTTTCTAAATCACATTAATCTCTCAAATTCTTTGTTTTTTATACTCATTACAGGACTTGTTAAGGAAGCATAGTAGCAGACTTTAACCAAGAAATTTGTTACTTTTACCAACTGCTTTCTTACCCTATTTAATTCATAACAACCTCCTTTAAATTTAATTAAAACAGATTTATTTCTTCACATTTCTTAAGAATGCATCATTTTTTAAACTTTTTTTTAACATATGGCAAGATTATATCACATTTAAATTTGGCCATTTGATCTTTTAAGTTCTCTCTTTGCATCCTTCATAATTGGTTATCTTTAACTTCCATTCTCATTTCCTTATTCTTCAAAATTCTAATTGGAAGACATGTTAAACTTCAAAGTAGGAATATCAGATTTGTATTCTAGACCTGACTTATCTTTAACTTTGTTTATTAGTGCACACTATTTAACTTTTTTCTGAACCTCTGTTTCCTTCATTAATAATAATTATAAAACTTTCATAAAAAGTGCCTTTAGGCCTGACCTGTGGTGGCACAGTGGATAAAGTGTTGACCTGGAAATGCTGAGGTTGCCGGTTCGAAACCCTGGGCTTGCCTGGTCAAGGCACATATGGGAGTTGATGCTTCCAGCTCCTCCCCCTCTTCTTTCTCTCTGTCCTCTCTCTCTCTCTCTCTCTCTCTGTCTCTCCCTCTCCTCTCTAAAATGAATAAATAAATAAATAATTTTTTAAAAAGTGCCTTTATAAAGATTAAATATGATAATCTATGTAAAGAGCATATTATCAAATACAAATTTAATATGTATTATACTCTTTTTCTTTTCTATCTATTCCTCATTTTATGATGATCTATGCATCTAAAGTTCTAAAATTAGTATAATTTAAGAATATCATTTATATACATTCATCATATTTTTACAAGTACCATAAATACATCACTAAGAATTGAGAAGAAATTTAAAAGAAGCCATGTTTATAATTAAAATGCCATATCTGTATTTTGTTACTACAACTAAAATCCATATGTGCTAGTGCGAGAAAAATATGGGATATTCTTGCAATTAAGCATCTGAAGATTGTGGATGTTTTTACTTCAAAACCAAATATAGTTTTACATTAAAATAAGAGGAATTATTTTAATAAGATAAGAAAAAGCATTGTCAAATATATACTAAAATATGATTTTAAATTTGAGAAAGAACACTTTGCTTTGATCTATATATGTATAAAAGATAAATGAACAGAAACTTATTATTATTATATTTTTTGCCTATCAGTGTTTAAGATAGCATATCATATCTCTTTTTTAATACTGTGCGGTGCCAGATCACCTCACTGGACAAACACCAGCTGAAGTTCTTCTGAAATAATACAGCAATGCAAGGCTTGACTTCAAAAAGCATAAAATTTCATTCTGTACATAGAAAAAAACTCCCTAAAGTAGTGGAGAGAAAATGACAAGAAGTTCTACCTTGGTCTTCATACTTCAAAAAACTTCAAAATGAATAATTCTATTTACCACTGAAATACAGTGAGATGGGCTCAAGAATAAGACTGACTTACCTGGATTATGTGTATGGATTGAATTTGTTTGCTGAAATGATAACATTTCAGATGCAGACATTACTTTTCCTCAGCAAAGGTTTCTGAGGCATAGCTTTCAGAGTCTAAGACTCACTAAAAGAAATATTTATATTCTACGAAGAAAATGAATAACATTCCTCAGTTTATGGTCACTCATACTGTATAAGGGTATAGAATTAAATCAAAGTGATTCATTTAAATAATATTATTAGCTTATGACTTTTATTGAAGTTTTATTTTGAAAAGAGAATTCATCACTAACTGGAATATATATATATATATATATATATATATATATATGGCTACAATAAATGTTTTCTATAATTGTGATCTAGAGGAAATAATCCAAAAATAATCATTAAAAAGGATACAAATACATATTATCTTAAAGATAATTAAAAATAATTTAGTTTTCTTATTTCCCCCTAAAATAAATATTTTGTATTTTAAAAAAATAAGAATTTAACAATTTCTAGGATGCTTATTTTATTCCATTGGAATGTAATTCAAAACCCATGATCTTGACTTCCTATAATCTATGAAAAATAATTTTAAAACTTTTTCTTTTTCTTTTTCTAAGTGAGAAGAAAGGAGATAGTGAGACAGACACCTGCATGCGCCCTGACTTAGATATACCTTCCACTTAGCAACCCCTGTCTGGGCCTGATACTCTATGCAGTTGAGCCACTGGCTGCGGGAGGGGAAGAGGGAGAGAAAGGGTAAAGTGAAGAGGAGAGAAGCCGATGGTCACTTCTCCAGTGTGCCCTGACTGAAGATCAAACCCAGGATATCTGCACCCTTGGCCGACATTCTATCCACTTAGTCAACCAGCCAGGGCCTCATATTTAAATTCTTATAGTGTCAAAAGCATACCTTTTCTTGTGTATGCTTTTTCTTTAAGTAGACAAACATTCTTCAATGTCTAAAATGTTCAAGAAAAGTATACTTCTTATATTTAAGTGATTTTTAATTAAGCATTAAATACTGAAACATATAAAATATTTAAAAGTTGTAACAGTCTTTTACTCTTGTCTAGCTGTGTGATAATGTGCATGTCTTTCATTTAACTGAGCTTTAATTAAATTTGTTTATAAAATGAGAGACATAAATTAGATTACCTCTAAAGTTTATTTCAGGTAAAAAGGATCAAAGAACAAAGTGAGAGAAAGATTGTTTTATTTAAAAAAATTCTTATATTTTGTAATATGAAATATATGTGTGTATATATATATATATATATATATTTTTTTTTTTTTTTTTTACAGACAGAGAGAGAGTCAGAGAGAGGGATAGATAGGGACAGACAGGAAAGGAGAGAGATGAGAAATATCAATCATTAGTTTTTCATTGCAACACCTTAGTTGTTCATTGATTGCTTTCTCATATGTGCCTTGACTGTGGGGCTACAGCAGACTGAGTAACCCCTTGCTCTAGAGCAGGGGGCCCCAAACTACGGCCCACGGGCCACATGCAGCCCCCTGAGGCCATTTATCCACCCCCGCCGCACTTTCAGAAGGGGCACCTTTTTCATTGGTGGTCAGTGAGAGGAACACATTGACCATCTCATTAGCCAAAAGCAGGCCCATAGTTCCCAATGCAATACTGGTCAGTTAGTTGATTTAAATTTACTTGTTCTTTATTTTAAATATTGTATTTGTTCCTATTTTGTTTTTTTACTTTAAAATAAGATATATGCAGTGTACATAGGAATTTGTTCATACTTTTTTTTATAGCCCGGCCCTCCAATGGTCTGAGGGACAGTGAACTGGTCCCCTATGTAAAAAGTTTGGGGACCCTTGCTCTAGAGTCAGTGACCTTGGGTCCAAGCTGGTGAGTTTTTGCTCAAACTAGATGAGCCCGTGCTCAAGCTGGTGACCTCGGGGACTCAAACCTGGGTCCTTCACATCCCAGTCCGATGCACCACCACCTGGTCAGGCAATATGGAATATATTTTAATGAATTTTCTAAATGTATTCTTTTTATTGATATTTTTAACAGATAAAGAATTGAGAGAGAAAGGGAAAAACAATAATTTGTTCCATTTATTTATGTATTCATTAGTTGATTCTTGTGTATGTCCTAATCAGTAATCAATCCCATAACTTTGGGGTATTGGGAGGACACTCCAACCAACTGAGCTTCCCAGCTTGGGATCTAAATGTTTTTAAACAGTAAATTTATTTTAAGTCTAATTTCTGATTAAACACAATGAATTAGAAAACCTAGCTGGCACTTAAAGTAGAAAAATTTATTAAAAGTCTTTATAAGGAAAACTAGACCTTAGTATCTGTATTTTCTCCTTATCACCTTACCTCTAAGGACAGCCACAATACATGCTTTGGCACTTGCCAGGAGGGAACAGGAGACTTATGTCTGGAGAGATGGACACAGAAAAGCTTTAGTCAGTTGGACAGCAAGTCATTGCAGGGATTATATGAAAGTCTGCATATTCAACAGCTTGTTCCTCTTACTGCTGGCTTTATAGCAAGCTACTGATTCAGTGACCCAAAGCTTATACTAAGAAGAGTTCTACTCCTGATTTAATCCTGTGCTCTTCCTGTCTTTAAATTCTTAACAATTTTTGGACATATGGTTATCTAGTTTATTTGACTGGTCTTGCTTCCCCTGTTTCCTTCTCAAATCTTGGTAGTGAGCTTTCCAAAATCAACAGAAGACTGTAGAACCTTGCTGTAGTGAAAAAACAAACAAAAACATACACATATAAAGATAAAAAACCTCAAAACACTAAAACTGAGGGTTCTTCATTGGAATGGCCAAGACTCTGCCCAATCAGCTTATAGAAAGGCCCCCACATTTTTTAAATTAAATTTAATTTATTGTGTTTACATAGACTCAAGTGTCCCACTGAATATAACTCCCTCACCCCCTACCCCTGTGTCACTTTTTATACCCCCTTTGCCCACTCTCCCTAACTACCCCTTCCCTTCCCTCTATGATTTCTTGTCCTGTTATCTATATTTCTGTGTTATGTATATATAATTTTAATAATCCCTTTACCTTCTCTAATCCCTTATCCCCCTTCCTACTGACTGCTGACCCTCTGATCCCTGTGACCCTGCCTCTGCCTCTATTCCATTCATCATTTCACTTTGTTCATTAGATTCCACATAAAAGTGAGATAATATGATATTTTTCTTTCTCTGCCTGGCTTATTTCACTTAGCATAATAATCTCCAGGTTCATCCATGCTGTTCTTTTTCACGGCCATGTAGTATTTTATTGTGTACATGTACCACAGCTTTTTAATCCACTCGTTTACTGATGGACACCTGGGCTATTTGCAGATCTTGGCTACACATTTAACAAGTCCTCTTTACAACCACACGTACACAAACACATAGCTTCAAACAATATGCTAGTGTCTCACTCTCATTATATGAACAAGAAGCCAACAATCACCCACGACAGAAGAAAAAAAAGATCTGAAAACTGGAAGAGGGATACCAAGACATACAAAGAGAAAAGAACTCTTAGATACAAACAAAATTTAGGGAGCATGTTTTTTAATATTATTTGAAAAACAATAAAAAATGCAAATATTTCATCCATGAACTAAAATCATATTGCTATTAAAAATAATAATAAAAATTTTTGAGAGGAAAAAAATAATTTAGAAACAATGTGATAAGTAGATATTTAGAAAAATTACAAAAGATATTAGAATGCATAATTGTCAATTTCATAATAAAAGAACAAAAGATACACAGAAATGAATAACAAGGTAGACTAGATAAGAAATATAGTCAATAAAGGAGTACAATATCCAAATAGCAAATTTAAAAAAAAACAGAAATCAAAGAGGAGTAATGCACATAAAAATGTCCCATATATAAAAGAGAACATTGATCAGATTAATAAACAAGAAGCACCTACTATTTGAAACATTCAGTTGTTAAAAATACTTCATTAGTAGCCACATCAAATAAAATTTTGTAAAAAAATTAATGATAAGCAAATATCTTAAGGGTCAGGTGAAACAAAAGAGAAAAGAAGAAAATTATTAGGAGTCAAACTGTCACATAATTTCTTAAGAACAAAAATTTAAAAATTAAAGAAAATGAGACAAAATATTGAATATTTGGAGGGACTATAATATTTATTTCCCTTCTTTAAAGGAAAAATATAACTCAAGAAAATGGTGAATGAGGAATTCAGTTAATCATAGTACTTTGAACAAAATAAAAATGTATAAAACAATTAAAATTGTACTAAAATTGAAATTAAATCTTGATACACTTGGAGGTGAGCTATGCATTAAAATTGTAATCATAATAATATAAAAACTAAGCATGGCCTGACCTGTGGTGCTGCAGTGGATAAAGCGTCAACCTGGAACGCTGAGGTTGCCGGTTCAAAACCCTGGGCTTGCCGGGCACATATGGTAGTTGATGCTTCCTGCTCCTCCCTCCCCCTTCTCTCTCTCTCTTTCTCTCTCTCTCTCACTCTCTCTCCTCTCTAAAAATTAATAAAGAAAAAAAATTAAAAAAAAACTAAGCATGGGCTGAGGTAAAAACTCTGTATCTAATGAGAATATAGGAAAGTGAAAAATGTAGTTTGAGATTGGATATGAAAAAATTCATTTAATGCTAATTATCTAATGTAAGAGTGTCCACATTTGATATAAGTAATGGACAATAAATGTCTCAGGCTAAAAAAAGAAAGGAGCTAGAAAGACAAGGAGAAAGGGAAGATGAGAAGAAAGAAAGGAGGAAAAACATATTCTTTAGCTATATGGAATTAAATACCTAAAAACATAGTAAAATGTTTATTATTTATTCTCTAGGGAAATAAGATTTAGGATTGAAGAAGACTGCTTTGATTTTTTTTTTTGTTGTTAATTAGTCCATCTTCTCTTTTAGATCATGAATAAATGTAAATTCAAGAAACAGGAAAATACCCTATTAGTGTTTGGCTTATTTCATCTCTTTCTGCTTGTTTAAATTGCACATAAAATTAATTTTTTTCTCATTTAATTTATATGACATTTATATTTAGCACTTTATCACATTGTTAACATTGTTTTTTAGTGGATCTTGAATTTTTAAATTCTTATAAAACTACCACCCATATAATTATGGGTACATAAAAACTTGAGCCTTCTACATCTACTGCTACATAGAGAATTTATAAGACAAAACCATACAACACTTGTTTAACTAATCTGAACAGTATTATAAAGTAAATGTTATCTTTCTTCATTTCTCAGACCAGAATCATTTAGGTAAGGTTGTAATTCTTACCTTTAACTAAAAAAAAGCACAGATTTCGTTTTATGGATTAATATTTTGGTGTGTTTATGACAATAACTGCTTAGAAGTCCCCTCAATATATGCCAGTAGTCCCACATGATTTCAAAATAATGCACAAAGTAAACCAATAGAATTAATTTGTCTACATCAATTTGAATCAAGGAATGATCTGCTGCTGGTTTAGTATATTGCTTTTACATAGATGGTAGGTTACAAAGTCAATTTGAAGGGCTTACACTAACTATAGAAAAAATACAACAACCAAGAAAAGCAAAAGAGAATGGCTAGCTAGGCAATGAAAAAATATTGGGAACTGAATAAAAAAGCAAAGAAGTAACCTGAAGTGTAAAAGAACTTTTATTGTCTGGTAGCAGCTCAAACTAGACTGGTTCATCAAGAAACACCTTCTGTTAGTGATTTTCTTAGATTAATATGCCATAGAAGCTTTGGCACATTGAGGCAATGAGCTTCAAAATCAATCACATTTTTGAAAATAAGAGACATTTCTTTTACTACTGCTTTAATAGTACCTCTGGGTGAAGACTGAATTTAATGACAAAACATTTTGTTGTATGCAAGCAGTTCTATTTTGGCTCAGGTGTATAAATTCCACTAAACTAACTGAATACAAGAATGTATTTAGGAAAATTTTGATGCAACAAAAGGAAATCTAGTCTTCATGCTCTCAGATATTAGCATATCAGCACACTTTTGAGAGAACATGAATGGCAGACAAATCGAATTTGACACCATTAGCAAGAGACTGGAAAGCACATTGTCTATGTTTCACATTAAAAGATCTATGTAGCCTAAAATCCATATAGCTGATGACAAAACTAATGCTTTATTTTGAAAAAAAAATAGCACTAACTTTTATGACTATAATAATGAAGATTGTGGTGCTACTGCATGTGATTTAGCTAGAAACAGGTTTATTTTCAGAACCAATAATAATAGTAGTAGCAATAACAATAATAATAAAGTAATACTCTATTCTGGGTTGAGATAGTTTCCAATCAAATATGTAGAGGCATGATATCTTTCATCATGAATTAGAAATAAACTAACACTGTTGGGAAGCTATGGGGAGTTACAGAACTTCTTATGTATTAAAGAAAGTCTCTAATGCTCTAAACTTTGGCCTGATGAGGACAGTCAGCTTATCAAATTATACTAGAAAAATTACTTCTCAATTTGTCAACTGTGAGTTCTTGTTCTTCTCTTCCTTTTTATTTATTTTACATTTCAGGTTAATTTCTGTAAATACTTAAATTTGTGCATCACTTTCCCCCTTTTGTACTCTTCTGTTATAGTCACAACTTCTTTCTCTGTGTTGACATAAATAACCTGGAAAATAAATTCATAATTTTTCAACAGTGCTTGATTATCTTACTACTTTTCTCTACTAATCCTAGCTTTCCACTCTTCTCACAACAGATTTAATACTTTTACTTTGAATCTTTTTTCCTACAATCACATTCTCACTTTTAGCTTACAAATTTTCTCCTTCTCATAATTCATTTAAATATATAAGGAGTTAATACCTAATACCAAAATGTATAAAAACTCATACAACTCAATATTTTTTAAAAATCCATTTAAAAAATGACCTCAACAGACATTTCTCCAAATAGGACATAAAAATGGCCAATAAACATATGAAGAGATGCTTAACATCACTAATCATTAGGGGAAAGCAAATAAAAAACAAAATGAGATATCACCTCACCGTTGTCAGAATGGCTATTATCAAAAGTCAACAAACAAGAGTTAGGACGTGGAGAAAAGAGAATGCTGATATACTATTGATGGGATTGTAAATTGGTATAGCCACCATGAAAAACAGCATGGTTGTGATTCCCAGTATTAAAAATAGAACTACTGAGAGGGGAAAAACCAGAAGAATGAAGGAAAAGGGTCCTACAATGTCTGTGATTTTGCGCTCAAGCCAGTGACCTCAGGGTTTCAAACTGAAGGAGGAAGGGCTCAAAGGGCTGACTGAGAAAGTTTGAAAAGTAACGAACAGCTGTAGTCTCTTTATCAGCACCCTGAAATAACCTTGCAGCACCAGCAAGGAAAATAGTATATGTGAATAGTCAGGGACAGACAGTCCAAACCTCCTCTCTTACCCTCTCCCCTCTCAGAGACACAAAAGTCATGTAGGTCTGCAAAGAAGTCAAAGAAATCATGCACTTGTCATGTGAAAGCTAAAGTTGTAAAGATATATAAAACTTAGAAAAACTAACTTTGGGGAGCTTGTGCTTTGGTGCTACTAATCTCACATGCTCCACCAGCTACTAATAAATTTTTCTTCCTTCATTGAGTTGTCTGGATACCTATTATTCTCCATTTATGGGCCATTTCCTATTATACAACCATATGACCCAACATTTTCACTTTAGGATATTTATTCTAAGAAAATGAATATATGAATTAAAAAAACGTATACATCTTTATGTTCATTGCAACATTATTGATAATAGCCAAGATTTAGAAGTAATCTAAGTGTCCATCAATAAATGAATAGATAAAGATGTGATATATATATCCATAAACACAATGAAATATTAGTCAGCCATATAAAAGAATGAAATTTTGATTTTTGTAACAACATAAATTGACCTAGCGGGTACTATACTAAGTAAAATAATTCAGACAAAGAGAAGCAAATAATGCATTATTTTAATTAGATGTGGAGTCTAAAAGAAAAAAAAAAGAAACAAAATAAATGGAAAGACAAAACAAAACAGAGAGACTCATACACACAGAAAGCAAAGATTGCCAGTGGGGAGGCAGGTCTGGAGATGGGTGAAGAAAGTGAAGAAAAGTAACAGGTACAAACTTCTAGTTATAAAATAAGCCATGGGGATATATTGTATAGCACAGGGAATATAGTCAATAATATTTATCAACTTTGTATGGTGATAGATGGTTAATAGGCTTATCATGGTGATCATATTGTAAGATACATGTATGTATTGAATCACTATGTTGTACCACTGAAACTAATATAATAGTTTATGTCAATTATTCTTTAACAACAGCAACAAAAACAACAATAATAAAAATGGAATTTCTCAATCAGGACTTTCTTATCTTCCCATGTGTCTAAAGTCAACTTTTAATAAAATGAAGCAATTGTCTACAATTGTTCTGGATCCTTTACCTTCTCATCATGAAGGCCTGCCTCTTCACTGCACCATCCTTATCTGCCATGTCTTCATTGAATCTATCCATCTGCAGAGAAAATGAAAACTCTGCTAAGCCATTAAGTTTTGTTATTTTTTTCTTATCCAGGCAAATGCCAAGGAGTTTCTGAAAATCTGAGTTCACATGCTACTTTTTCTCACTATTTTTCAAACTGACATTTCCCTGATTGGATCTCTGGCCTTTGACTGACTTTAGTTCTGCTTCTCTAGCTGTAGGAATCTGTCTCTGACTGAATGGCCCCCTGTGGTCAGTTGGGTTTTGTTGTCTCTGGATAGTTTATTTTGCAATAGAAATATAATACTTTTTGCCATGCATCTTTTCTACACTTGTCCTTCAGCAAACAACCATTGTCCTATAACTTTCTTAGGTCAAGAATATAATGTATCTTACTCTCCTGTAGATGGTCTGCTTTTTTCTTTTTTTTAAAAAAAAATTAATTTGTAAACTTTTTTTCATTTAGTTCTTTTTCTCAATGTTTGCCTCTAGGGTACAAATCTAATTTTTATTGATACAACCTGGCTGGGTCGAGATATTTTTTTAGTAACTCTGAATCCTTGAAATGATCTTCAAAATGAGTAGTAAGGCTCCAGGATAAACATCGATTCTACCTGATTATATGATAGAATATCTAGATTGTTTAAATTTAATTCAGACATTCATGCAAGATTTCACTATAAAGCCTTTACAGTCTCATTTACTTCTATGTTTCTTCAAACCTATATATTTATGTTTTTAAATATGAAGTATTATAGAGAATAATACAATATTTACATAGTTAACATTTATTTCTTTTTATTTATTTAATTTTAATTGCATTAAGTTAAAATACATAAAAACTTACAATTAAAAAAATAAAAACTGTTTTCATCTTATTTTTAATTCACTTGATAAGAAATAAATTAAAGTTTATAATAGTGACGTCACGGAAATGGCGCCGTGAGCAGCGCGTCCGACAGCTCTCCCCTAAATCACAACAAATTTATCAACTAGAAACAGAAAAATTTATCCTCGGAGCATTCCGGAGTTCCACACAAACTGATAGCGAAAGGACTGTTATCACTTGAATCTGAGAGACGAGGGTGTGGAGGAATCGACCACAGGGACGTTCTTTCAAACCGCAAGGAAGTGCGCCTGCGGTGAGTCAGCCCATATACTTGGGAACCGCGAGCCGCCGCGAGCCCCCGCGAGTGGCCGCCGGGAGCCGCCGCCGCGAACCGCCACCGCGAGCGGCCGCCACGAGCCGCCGCTGCGAGCCGCCGCGAGCAGCCGCGCGCGCGCGCCTGGTCCGGTTGAGCACCGCTGACGTTCCCAGCGGCCCGCACACTGCGAGTGGGGGTCGCCGGCCACCAGTGCCTGGAGCGCCCCATTCACGCGCGTGCCTTGGGCATTCCACACGCCCAGGGCGCCCTGCTGGCCCACACACCCAGGGGGCTCCATTATCCTGCGCCTGGTGCGGTCCAGCCGCCAGCGGCGGGGCAAGCGGGAGAGGCTTGGGAGATTCTCTCCATGGGCGGGGCACCTCACCCAGCCATTCAAGCTAACAATCAAGCGTTGGGGGAGGGGCACGCGCAGGCAGCCTAAAATACCTTCGGAAGCACAGCTGCGACCCAATCACTGAAATGAGCTTAACCCATAAAATCTGCGCACCCTCGGTTCTAATTGATAAGATCTCTCTCAGTTCAGCGATCCAAGACAAGAGGCGTGATATTTTTTAGTGCCTCTCGCTAAAGGGGCGGGGGCAACTTCTGATTCATAGAGCCTCCATATTCAGGAATAAACACTAACAAGAAGGACTTGGCAGATAATAAGGTCTATACTACACTAGTCGTAAGCAGAGACTAGTGCCTCTTCTTCCCTGCAAAAACAGGCTACAAAGTGTGGAAAGCCTGGGTTGAGAGGTCCAACTAAATGATAGGTGCTGAACAGTCACCTTGACAACAATTGACTCCCACCCCCGCCTGATTACACTGGAGGCCCTGACTGTCAGAGCCTTTCCCAAAGCCTTGCACTGAGTGGGGATAGAGTGGGGATTTCCCAGCTCTTTGAGCCTCTTACTCCCCAGGCAGAAGCAGTTGCAGCCTTATAGCTGGATCACCAGGCTGCTAATTCAGAAAGGGGGGACTAGGAGAGAGAATCCAGGAAAGCAAACTCTCTCATCGTTGGACCCTGCAAACGCCAACAAGCCTTTACTTCCAGCAAGACTAAAGCCAATTATATGACATTGCCATAGAATCCCATCAACTGCAAATCCCTACCTAAGAGTGACACAGGGGCAGAGCCTGGGGTACAGAGTCACCGACCAGGAAGAGGGAGAGAAAAGAAAAAGGAAGAAGTTAACCTCTCAAAATCAAGAAAAACCCACAGACTTTACAACTTGATCCACTACTTTTTTTTGTTGTTGTTGTTGTTTGTTTCTTCTATCTTTTTGCCTTTATTTCCTCCACCTCGGTCCTTCTATTCTCTGCCCATCTTATGCTTCCCCTTTCTTGAACTACACTACCCATGAGAGTTGCATTTTATTTTTATTTTTCATCCTCACCCTCCTTTAAGGTTATACTCCAAAACACTTAACTCTCATTCTCTCCTCTTTTGTTTTTTTTGTTTTTTTGTCTTGCTTTATTTTGTTTTTTTTCTCTTCCTATTTTATTTCTTCCTTCGTTTTTCTCTTTTTCTTATTTTTTCCTTTCTATTCGTTTTTTCTTTTCTCATTTTACTTTCCTCCTATATAATCCTCAATCACGAACAAATTAGTTAATTTGGGACTCAAGGCTTTTTTTTGGCTTTATTTCTCTTTTTCGCTTTTGTTTTTATTTTTTTTTCTTGTTTGTTTATTTTTGTGGCATTTTGGGTCCTCCCAACCCAAGGTCTCCATTGTATTTAGTCTTCGCTCCACTTAATACAACAGATTTTTACTTATTTTTATTTTTTCTTCTTTATTATTCTTTTTTGGTCCTTTTTTCTGGTTCCCTCTTATCCCTCTCATTATATCTCTTAGTTGACCATCACTTACAAGCAAATCATCTTATGCTTGTCTAAGATTTTCTTTCTTTTTTTTTTTTTTTTTGCATTTAGTAGGTCCCTACTCCCTTTTTTTGCCCCTTGAACTCTTCACCCCAAATCAGGCCCTCCATTATAGGCATGATATTTCCCTGAGGAGGGGAGAGGAGGGAAAGAGAAGAGAGAAAAAAAGGGGGAAATAATAAATTATTACTGGTTTTTTTTTGTGGGGTGTTTTACATTTTTTTTTTTACTTTTTACTCTTTATTAATTCTAATTAGTGCTATCAATAAGACCACCCTCAGATGCCAATAAGAAAGAGGAAATCGAATATTATGGATACAAAAGAAAGAGAGGTAACACAAATAGATGTGGAAAAATCTATGGAGAAAAAACTTAACATATTGGAAGCCTTGGAGCTAAATGACAGAGAATTTAAAATAGAAATCTTAAAAATACTCAGAGATATACAAGAAAACACAGAAAGGCAATATAGGGAGATCAGAAAACAACTCAATGAACACAAAAAATATATTACCAAGGAAATTGAAACTATAAAAACAAATCAAACAGAAATGAAAAACTCAATTCACGAGCTGAAAAACGAGGTAACAAGCTTAGCTAACAGAACAGCCCAGATTGAAGATAGGATTAGTGAAATAGAAGACAAACAACTTGAGGCACAACAGAGAGAAGAGGAAAGAGACTCAAAAATAATAAAAAATGAGAAAGCCCTACAGGAATTGTCTGACTCCATCAGAAAGAATAACATAAGAATAATAGGTATATCAGAGGGAGAAGAGAAAGAAAATGGAATGGAGAATATACTCAAACAAATAATAGACGAGAACTTCCCAAGCCTGTGGAAAGAACTAAAGCCTCAAATTCAAGAAGCAAACAGAACACCGAGTTTTCTTAACCCCAACAAACCCACTCCAAGGCACATCATAATAAAGATGACACAAACCAATGACAAAGAAAAAATTCTCAAGGCAGCCAGGAAAAAGAAGAGTACAACATATAAAGGAAGGCCTATTAGATTATCATCAGATTTCTCAGCAGAAACTCTACAAGCTAGAAGAGAGTGGACCCCAATATTTAAAGCCCTGAAAGAGAGGAACTTTCAGCCAAGAATACTATACCCATCAAAGCTATCCTTCAAGTATGAAGGAGATATAAAAACATTCACAAATACAGAAAAGATGAGAGAATTTATCAACAGAAAGCCCCCACTCCAGGAAATATTAAAGGGGGTTTTCCAACCAGATTCAAAGAACAAAAGAAAACAACACCACAAGTAACAGCTCCACCAAGAACACAATAAAACCAAATTTAAACTGTGACAACAAAGGAAAAAAAGGAGGGAGAGGATGGAGATAAACAGTAGCAAAGGACGATGAAGTGCAGAAATACTTATAAGATAGGGTACTACAATGAATATGGTAGGTACCCTTTTCATTACTTAATGGTAACCACCCTTAAAAAAACCACCACAAAAACACTTGACTTAAAAAAGGTAGCAACAGAGGAAAGAAGTATGGAACACAAACAAACAAAAACAAATGATAGAAAAACAAAAGAGAAGAATCAAACTAGATACAAAACTAACAGAAAGCAATTTATAAAATGGCAGTAGGGAACCCACAAGTGTCAATAATTACACTAAATGTAAATGGATTAAACTTACCAATAAAAAGACACAGAGTAGCAGAATGGATTAAAAAAGAAAATCCAACTATATGCTGCCTACAAGAAACACATCTAAGCAACAAGGATAAAAACAAATTCAAAGTGAAAGGCTGGAAAACAATACTCCAAGCAAACAACACCCAAAAAAAGGCAGGTCTAGCAATTCTCATATCTAATAATGCTGACTACAAGACAGAAAAAGTACTCAGAGACAAAAATGGTCATTTCATAATGATTAAGGGGAAGTTGAATCAAGAAGACATAACAATCCTTAATATATATGCACCAAACCAAGGAGCACCAAAATATATAAGACAGCTACTTTTTGACCTTAAAACAAAAACTAACAAAAATACAATCATACTTGGAGACCTCAATACACCGCTGACAGCTCTAGATCGGTCATCCAAACAGAGAATCAACAAAGACATAGTGGCCTTAAACAAAATACTAGAACACCTGGATATGATAGACATCTACAGGACACTTCATCCCAAAGCGACAGAGTATACATTTTTCTCTAGTGTAAATGGAACATTCTCAAGAATTGACCATATATTGGGCCACAAAGACAATATCAGCAAATTTAGAAAAATTGAAATTGTACCAAGCATATTTTCTGATCATAAAGCCTTGAAACTAGAATTCAACTGCAAAAAAGAGGGGGAAAAACCCACAAAAATGTGGAAACTAAACAACATACTTCTAAAAAATGAATAGGTCAAAGAAGAAATAAGCGCAGAGATCAAAAGATATATACAGACAAATGAAAATGAAAATACGACATATCAGAATCTCTGGGATGCAGCAAAAGCAGTAATAAGAGGAAAGCTCATATCACTTCAGGCCTATATGAACAAACAAGAGAGAGCCGAAGTAAACCACTGAACTTCACACCTTAAGGAACTAGAAAAAGAAGAACAAAGACAACCCAAAACCAGCCGAAGAAAGGAGATAATAAAAATCAGAGCAGAAATAAATGAAATAGAGAACAGAAAAACTATAGAAAAAATCAATAAAACAAGGAGCTGGTTCTTTGAAAAGATCAACAAAATTGACAAACCCTTGGCAAGACTCACCAAGGAAAAAAGGCACAGGACTCAAATAAATAAAATCCAAAATGAAAGAGGAGAGATCACTACAGACATCATAGATATACAAAGAATTATTGTAGAATACTATGAAAAATTATATGCCACCAAATACAATAATCTAGAAGAAATGGATAAATTCCTAGAACAATACAACCTTCCTAGACTGAGTCATGAAGAGGCAGAAAGCCTAAACAGACCAATCAGCAGGGAGGAAATAGAAAAAACTATTAAAAACCTCCCCAAAAATAAAAGTCCAGGCCCAGACGATTATACTAATGAATTCTATCAAACATTCAAAGAAGACTTGGTTCCTATTCTACTCAAAGTCTTCCAAAAAATTGAAGAAGTAGCAATACTTCCAAACACATTCTATGAGGCCAACATAACCCTCATATCAAAACCTGGCAAGGATGGCACAAAGAAAGAAAACTACAGACCAATATCTCTAATGAATACAGATGCTAAAATACTAAACAAAATACTGGCAAACCGAATACAACAACATATTAAAAAAATAATACATCATGATCAAGTGGGATTCATCCCAGAATCTCAAGGATGGTTCAACATACGCAAAACGGTTAACGTAATACACCATATCAACAAAACAAAGAACAAAAACCACATGATCTTATCAATAGATGCAGAAAAGGCTTTTGATAAAATACAACACAATTTTATGTTTAAGACTCTCAACAAAATGGGTATAGAAGGAAAATATCTCAACATGATAAAGGCCATATATGATAAACCATCAGCCAAAATCCTATTAAACGGCATAAAACTGAGGACTTTCTACCTTAAATCAGGAACAAGAAAGGGTTGTCCACTCTCTCCACTCTTATTCAACGTGGTGCTAGAAGTTCTGGCCAGAGCAATCAGACAAGACAAAGAAATAAAAGGCATCCATATCGGAAAAGAAGAAGTAAAGGTATCACTTTTTGCTGATGATATGATCCTATACATCGAACACCCAAAGGACTCCACAAAAAGATTACTAGAAACAATAAACCAATACAGTAAGGTCGCAGGATACAAAATCAACATACAAAAGTCCATAGCCTTTCTATATGCCAACAATGAAATATTAGAAAACGAACTCAAAAAAATAATCCCCTTCACGATTGCAACAAAACAAATAAAATACCTAGGAATAAACATAACAAAGAACGTAAAGGACCTATATAATGAAAATTACAAAGCATTGTTAAGGGAAATCGAAAAAGATACAATGAGATGGAAAAATATTCCTTGTTCTTGGATAGGAAGAATAAATATAATCAAAATGGCCATATTACCCAAAGCAATATACAAATTTAATGCAATTCCCATCAAAATCCCTATGAGATTTTTTAAAGAAATGGAACAAAAAATCATCAGATTTATATGGAACTATAAAAAACCCCGAATAGCCAAAACAATCCTAAGGAAAAAGAATGAAGCTGGGGGCATTACAATACCTGACTTTAAACTATATTATAGGGCCACGACAATCAAAACAGTATGGTATTGGCAGAAAAATAGACACTCAGACCAATGGAACAGAATAGAAAGCCCAGAAATAAAACCACATATATATGGTCAAATAATCTTTGATAAAGGGGCCAACAACACACAATGGAGAAAAGAAAGCCTCTTCAACAAATGGTGTTGGGAAAACTGGAAAGCCACATGCAAAAGAATGAAACTCGACTACAGCCTGTCCCCGTGTACTAAAATTAATTCAGAATGGATCAAAGATCTAAATATAAGACCTGAAACAATAAAGTACATAGAAGAAGACATAGGTACTAAAATCATGGACCTGGGTTTTAAAGAACATTTTATGAACTTGACTCCAATGGCAAGACAAGTGAAGGCAAAGATAAATGAATAGGACTACATCAGAATTAAAAGTTTTTGCTCAGCAAGAGAAACTGATATCAAAATAAACAGACAGCCAACTATATGGGAACTGATATTTTCAAATGACAGCTCAGATAAGGGCCTAATATCCAAAATTTACAAAGAACTCATAAAACTCAACAACAAACAAACAAACAATCCAATAAAAAAATGGGAAGAGGACATGAACAGACACTTCTCCCAGGAAGAGATACAAATGGCCAACAGATATATGAAAAGATGCTCAGCTTCATTAGTTATTAGAGAAATGCAAATCAAAACTACAATGAGATACCACCTCACTCCTGTTAGATTAGCTATTATCAACAAGACGGGTAATAGCAAATGTTGGAGAGGCTGTGGAGAAAAAGGAACCCTCATTCACTGTTGGTGGGGCTGTAAAGTAGTACAACCATTATGGAGGAAAGTATGGTGGTTCCTCAAAAAACTACAAATAGAACTACCTTATGACCCAGCAATCCCTCTACTGGGTATATACCCCAAAACCTCAGAAACATTGATACGTGAAGACACATGTAGCCCCATGTTCATTGCAGCACTGTTCACAGTGGCCAAGACATGGAAACAACCAAAAAGCCCTTCAATAGAAGACTGGATAAAGAAGATGTGGCACATATACACTATGGAATACTACTCAGCCATAAGAAATGATGACATCGGATCATTTACAGCAAAATGGTGGGATCTTGATAACATTATAAGGAGTGAAATAAGCAAATCAGAAAAAAACAAGAAATACATGATTCCATACATTGGTGGAACATAAAAATGAGACTAAGAGACATGGACAAGAGTGTGGTGGTTACCAAGGGTGGGGGGGGGGAGGGAGGACATGGGAGGGAGGGAGGGAGAGAGTTAGGGAGAGGGGGAGGGGCACAGAGAACTAGATAGAGGGTGACGGAGGACAATCTGACTTTGGGCGAGGGGTTTGCAACATAATTTGATGACAAAATAACCTAGACATATTTTCTTTGAATATATGTACCCTGATTTATTAATGTCATCCCATTACCATTAATAAAAATTTATAAAAAAAAAAAGTTTATAATACTTAACATAGCACACATTTATTTAATCCATCTATTCTAAAATTAGAAACTTTTTGTGACTGTCATGATATCTTATAGTTTCACAAGATGCTGCTTATCACATATTAATAAAGATTAAAAAGATTGCCCCATTTTATTTTGCAAGTTACAATTAATTTAAGATGGGACAATATAATTTGTATGGCTTTTCAAGTCTGACTATGCTGTTCTTCTTTGAGAAGAAATACTCTAGGAGTGTACATTTTACTATAGCATAGAGTATAATTTTTAAATATCAGAACAGCTGGCCAAAAACACATTTTCAAAGTACCACTCTGGATAGTATCACATGCCTTATATGTGGTTGGTCAAACCATTGCTTTATTGCTTATTTTAAATTTTCAAATTAAATATTAGAGCATGGCAAAAAAAACCCATAGATAGGCCCTGGCCGGTTGGCTCAGCGGTAGAGCATCGGCCTGGCGTGCGGGGGACCTGGGTTCGATTCCCGGCCAGGGCACATAGGAGAAGCGCCCATTTGCTTCTCCACCCCCACCCCCTTCCTCCCTCTCTGTCTCTCTCTTCCCCTCCCACAGTCAAGGCTCCATTGGAGCAAAGATGGCCCGGGCGCTGGGGATGGCTCCTTGGCCTCTGCCCCAGGTGCTAGAGTGGCTCTGGTCGCAGCAGAGCAACGCCCCGGAGGGGCAGAGCATCGCCCCCTGGTGGGCAGAGCGTCGCCCCTGGTGGGCATGCCAGGTGGATCCCGGCCGGGCGCATGCAGGAGTCTTTCTGACTGTCTCTCCCCGTTTCCAGCTTCATAAAAAAAAAAAAACACACACAAAAAAATCCCATAGATAGGTTCGCCTGAGTACCCTGATTTGGGCACTACCCAATACATTACAAATTTTCTAGTGTTTTGACTTACTTTTTGTTTTGAAATTGTTTAATTTCCCTGAAGAAAGCTACTGCTTCACTTTCTTTACCTACCCCAATATCTCAGTATTATATTGGCAGATATATATGTCTAAATACATATTTTTAGTCAAATCAAAATGTCCCTACAGATGCCAGCTCTTAAGAAAATACTTCTACACTTGTATTTCAGGATCTATATGTGCAAACTCAATTATTGCTCATTATATATTTTCAAAGTACAGTAGTACCTTAAGATACAAACAGACCAACATACGAATATTTTAA
This sequence comes from Saccopteryx bilineata, assembly GCF_036850765.1. NCBI lineage: Eukaryota > Metazoa > Chordata > Mammalia > Chiroptera > Emballonuridae > Saccopteryx > Saccopteryx bilineata. The sequence goes on from NC_089495.1 coordinate 83,207,140, forward strand.
GATACAAGCTGTTACTCGGTCCGTATTTTTGCTTGAGATCCAAGCAAAATTTCAAGATACAAGTTGTAATTCAGGAAGCTGCGGCTAGTTGGCACGTTGGCGCACGGGTCCAGTATCAGCAGTTTGAAATACAGGTTGACTGACTTACGAGCTCAGTTACAGAATGAATTAAATTTGTATCTCAAGGTACCACTGTACATTCCCTTGCATTCTGCCTGTATTACCAATAACTTAATAAAAACTTAATTTTTTTTTTAGTTTTACACTATTTTAATTACCAAAAGACTGTTAACAAAATAAACACAAAAATTTTTAAGGCTGCCCTGGCCAGTTGGCTCAGCAGTACAGTGTCAGCTCAGCATGTGGAAATTCCAGGTTCGATTATCAGTCAGGACACACAGGAGAAGCGCTCATCTGCTTCTCCACCCTTCCCCTCTCCTCCTTGTCGCTCTCTTCCCCTCCACAGCCATGGCTCCATTGGAGAAAAATTGGCCTGGGCGCTGAGGACGGCTCTATGGCCTCCACCTCAGGCACTAGAATGGTTCCTACTGCAACAGATTGATGTCCTAGATGGGCAGAGCATGGCCCCCTGTTGGGCATGCCGGGTGAATCCTGGTTAGGTGCATGTGGGAGTCTGTCTGACTGCCTTCCATCTTCTAACTTAAGAAAAATACCAAAAAAAAAAAAAATTAATGGGCAATGGCTCAAAATGAAATACATTTATTAAAGATAATAATTTAGGCACAATTAGTTTGCAATGGTCTAAGCTATTTGAAGTCTGATGTTAATTTTATAGTAGAACCACCAGCCTCCTGCTGTTATCAGTTACTTTACTGATATACTTATACTATACTAGAATTGATGATATGGCACATTATGACAGAGGTAAAGTACTCCTCAGTGTATAACTCTATTCATTAAACCAAATGAAACCCCATAAAAACACTGTTTGGGGTCATATATGTGTGATTTTATGAAGACATAAAAGTTCTTTTCACACTTGTATTTGGAAAAAAAATGCATTTGTCCTTTGAAAACTTAAACTGCTGGAGGAAAGTATTAGCACGAGTAATTCCAATGATAGCCTGCCCAACGCTGGCGTCTGTCTTTGTTTTTATAGCAACATTTAATTCTTGTGAGGGAAATCAAACTGAGAGTTAAGGAGCACAAAGAAGATGACCCAAGGTTTCTTGAATGTTCATCATGGAATTTGTTTTGTTAGAAAATGTGACCTATACTTTTACACTATTACACAAAGTAGGATATGTTTCAAAGTGTATATAATTCAGGATGATAACATAAGGTGACCCAAGAAATAGCTTTCCCACTTATATCTCATTTTGGTTTTGCAATTAACTGAGAAAAAAATTTTTGAGAGTTTTTTTTTTTTTTTTGATTTTATTTTTTATTTTTTTAGATACATTTTTTTTATTTATTTATTCATTTTTAGAGAGGAGAGAGAGAGGGGGAGAGAGAGAGAGAGGAGAGAGAGACAGAGAGAGAGAGAAGGGGGAGGAGCTGGAAGCATCAACTCCCATATGTGCCTTGACCAGGCAAGCCCAGGGTTTCGAACCGGTGACCTCAGCATTTGCAGGTCGACGCTTTATCCACTGCGCCACCACAGGTCAGGCTTTTTGAGAGTTTTGAATTCCATCAACAGCCATCTTATATATTGGGGTGGCATTAGTTAATAAAATTAACCAACTGTACAATTTTATGATACATCATCTGTATATTGCATTGTGTGTTTACCAGAATTGCCACATAATTTCCAGAATCTCTGTTCCAGTATAGTTCCCATCTATTTATTTTCAATAAATTGGATAAAAAATTTCTTTTTAAATTATGTTAAAAAATGATTTAAAAGACAATTTAGATGATACAAAGAAACTGACACTTCATAAATCAAACAGTCTTCTTTATGGGACATGCAAAACAGAACAGAAGGCAAAAAGGTTTTATAAATCAAAGAATATAGAGAATTCCAAGATGGCAATAGAGTAGGCAGACATTCCAACTGCCACCTCCCAGGACCAAATTAGATAACAACTTAATTTAAGAACAACCATATTGAAAAACCAACTTTGGACTAAACAAAGAAGAGTTTATCACTAAGAATCATAGAAGAAGCCATATCAAAGATGGTAGGAAGGGCAGAGATATGGAAATGGCTGCTCTGCTCCCAGCAAGCTGTGGCTGAGGGTCCAAATAGACTCTCACTGTGGTGAAGGTCACTCTGAGAAGGGAGATTCCTCAGTCCCAGGCCCAATGCCCCAGCCTAGAACTCCAGAGCCTAGAAGAGGTGCCCACACAGCATTTGGCAGTGAAAAGAGCCAAGGTTTCTGTCTATGTAAAAGGGATATGAGCTCTCAGAGATGTAGGCTTTGTCCTAAAGGGCCAGAACAAAAAATGTCATTCACAGCCACTTACCTGAGGCTCTGGTAGGGGAGAGCTGAGATGATAGAGTTGTGTGAAGACAATATGAAGTTGGAGGCCCAGGGAGAGAAACCGTAGGGGATGGCCACCGGAACCCCTGTGCTGAGTCATTCTCCAATACTGCATTCACCATCTTTCTTGGGTGGAGCAGTCCCCTCTGAGAAGCACCAGCCTGGAGAAAAACAAGTGCCCCACCTTTGGGAATCTCTCCTCCCCTAGTCATGGAGATGGGGTTATTGTGAGATCCAGGAAGCAGGGGGGCATGTCAGTGACTCAGTTTCTTGGTGTTGAGGCCAAGTTTTTCCCCTATAAGCTTTCAAGTCTATAACTAGTGCTTCTGCTTTACAGGAAACTTAATAGAGACTGTCCAGATTGTGGGTAGACCACACCTCTGGGTCTCAGAGGCCACACAAACTGGACTCCTATGGCCACACCCTACTGTAGGATCTGGACAGACTGACACCTTGGGCTGACAGGCAGAGCCATACCCACCACCCTTTCTAATCCCTGAATTGCCACAGGCTCTAGACTCTACCAGAGGTTTTTTTCAGTGTCCTAGCCCAACAAGAAGCCAGCAGACAGAGGTTGCATGAGGCCAGAATCAGGGAGCTTCAGCCTTTTGTGGACCTTCCCCCAGGCCCAGTGTGAGTAAAAGCCAGCCCAGGTGTGTGACTTGATATTTCCATGGGCACTTGTGCCCATCAGAGGCAGCCACAAACTCCAAATTGCTGTAGCTCCAAGAAAATTGCTGAGGTCCTGTCATGGGCAGTGTCTCCTACTGGCTGGTGTCAGGTTTCCTCTAGGGAGGCCCAGGGCTGGCACATCCAGTTGCCTGCTTCAGGGAGCATCAGTTCAGAACCTAACTACCCTTGCTGGTGACATGTCCTAAGGAAGGGTTTCTAACACCTGGCCCAGTGGAAGCGAGTTCCACTTTCTGTGATCAGCACTGGCAAAGCAGCTTTTGTGCACTGGACAGGGAGAAACTTCACAGTCAGACAGCCTGGGTGCTGGTTATCCTGCCCTACTGGCTTAGGTTTCACAAGAGGAAAGAAGAAAGACTTGGAGCATAGACATTTGAAGTATGGGTCTGTACAAGCCTATTGTTGGGTCTGGTCAAGGGACTAAACCACTTTCTGGGTGGGGGGGCACAGTCAGCCACAGAAGAGGACTATCTCAGTCTTCTACCTTGAGACCAGAGTCTCACTATTTGCAAAAACTTTGCAGAGGGGACTGTTGGCTCCACTCAATCTGAAACTGCTGCTCACCTTGCTGGGGAGAAATAAAATTTGAATATTCATCAGTGGTTGAGGGATTAGGCTCTGAAGTAGGGGCCACTATCCCTGTACTGAGCCCCTGACCCAAAGACCCTTGAAGTAGGGAGTCCCACTAACATTGTATTCTCAACCTTAGTGGCCCTAAAAAACCAAGCTTCCTACCTGTAGAGGGGTAGGCAAGTCTGAGCCCAGATTATAGTCTTTCTACAGAAGACTCTGTGGGAAGACCAGGCAGCTGCAAGAGGAAGTGGAGCAGCTTAAAAGAGGAGGCAAATTTTATGGATCTTGGGACTTTTATATAGCTGCTATCATCTCTAAAGCATAAGGAAGCTGATTCTTATATACAGGATGGCCCCTCTCACTATACCCAGACATAGGAAACATAGACACAATTAGTGAACAGAGCAGTAGTTCCAGACAGCTAGCCAACAGCAAAAAATGACTGATGCCCACCTACAATGACCTAGAACAATACAACCAGTAGTGGTGGCAGACAGGCACCAACACTAGACACAGCTAGCTACACAAGCAGCACACCCAAAGGAGGAGTTCAGCAGGCAACAGACACTGTAAAGAATAAATATACCCAACAGAATAAATATACCCAACAGCACAGTATCTAATACACATAATCAAATTGACCCTTCATGCTAGCCTGCTTGAAGAGATAATCAAATCCACAAAAGGACCAGCTGCATTTAATACTCACATACAACAGGAAGGTAAATACTACCCTCAAGAAGTATTCCTAGAACATGGAAATCAGGTGGCCTGGAAGCAAGTACTACTGAGGCCATCTTCCTCATAAAGACACCACAACAAATTTCAAAGTCAGACAGCACTACCTAATATAGAGAAAAAATGGGCAGATAGAAAAATATGATCAAAATGAATCAACAAGAGAGATCCCTGGGGGGGGGGGAACTAATGAGATGGAAGTAACCAAACTACCAGACCCAGAGTTTAAAATAATGATTTTTTTAGTATGCTCAAGGATCTTAGAGCAACAATGGATGGTCACAATGCAAACTTAAATATAGAGATAGCAAGCATCAAAAAGGACATTAAAATTATAAAAAAGAATCATTCAGAAATGACAAATACAATATCAGAAATGATGACTGCACTAGAAGGAATCAACAGCAGGCTGGATGAAGCAAAAGATCGAATCAACGATTTAGAGGAAAAGATATACATAAGCACAGAAGCAGAGCAACAAAAAGTAAAGAGTCTCAAAAAGACTAAAGAAACTCTAATAGAGCTCTACAACAACGTGAAAAGAAATATTTGTATCACAGGGGTTCCTGAAGGAAAAGGGAATGAGAAGGGGTTAGAGAACCTGTTTGAAAAAATCATGGTTGAAAATTTCCCTAAATTGATGAAAGAAAAGGTCACATAAATTCAAGAAGCACAGAGAGTCCCATTAAAGAAGAACAGAAGGAGGCCTACACCAAGACACATCATAATAAAAATGTTAACATAAAAAGACAAAGAAAAAATACTAAAAACTGCAAGAGAAAAGCAGTTAATTACCTACTGAGGAGCCCCCATAAGGATGACTTCTGACTTCTCAATAGAAACACTTGAGGACAGAAAGGATTGACAAGAAATATTCAAAGCAGCACAAAACAAGAACTCATTACAACCAAACCAATACTGCAAGAAATGTTAAGAGGCCTGCTATGAAAAGAGAATAAGAAAAAAAAGTGAGAGAAAAAGGACTGTAGATTAAAAGAATGAAATGGCAATAAATAAGTACATATCAATAATAACCTTAAATGTAAATAGAATAAATGCTCAAATAAAAAGACACAGGGTAGCTGTATGGATAAGAAAACAAGACCTGTACATATGAAGTCTACAAAAGACCCATCTCAGAACTAAGAATACACATAGATTAAACTTGAAGGGATAGATAAAAGTATTTTATATAAATGGAAATGAAAAGAATAGCTGGGGTAGCAATACTTATATTTGACAAAATAGCCTTTAATACAAAGGATATAGTAATGGATAAAGAAGGTTACTACATAATGATAAAGGAAGCAATCCAACAGGAGGATATAACCATTGTAAATATTGATGCAACTAACATAGGAGTACCTAAATATATAAAACAAATTTTGATTGACAGTAATAGTATAATAGTAGGGGGTTTTAATACACCACAAACATCAATGGATATATTCTCCAGACAGAAAATTAACAAAGAAACAGTGGCCTTAAATGACACACTATATCAATTGGATTTAATTGATATCTTCAGAACCTTTTACCCCAAAAGCAGCAGAATATGCATTCTTTTCAAGTGCTTATGGTACATTTTTTAGGATAAACCATAAGTTAGGACAGAAAACAAATCTCAATAAATTAAGAAGATTGAAATCATATCAAGCATCTTCTCAGATCACAGTAGCATGAGACTGAAAATCAACTACAACAGAAAAAATAAAATACGTTCAAACACTTGGAGGCTTAATAGCATGTTATTAAATAACAAATGGGTTAACAACAAGATCAAGGAAGAACTCAAAGATTTCCTTGAAACAAATGAAAATAAACATACAACAACTCAAAATCTATAGGACACAGCAAAAGCAGTCCTGAAAGGAAAGTTTATAGCATTACAGGCATACCTTAAGAAGTAAGGAAAAGCTCAAATAAACAACCTAACCAACACCTAAAAAACTAGTAAAAGAACAACAAATAAAACCCAGAGGAAGTAAAAGAAAAAAATAATAAAAATCACAGAGGAAATAAGTGACATAGAGGCTAAAAAAAGAAAAAAAAACACAAAAAACAAAAGATCAATAAAACCATGAGCTGGTTCTTTGAAAAGGTAATCAAGATTGAACCTTTAACCAGACTCATCAAGAAAATAAATAAAATTAGAAATGAAAGTGGAGAAGTAACAACTGGCCCCACAGAAATTCAAAGGATTGTAAGAAAATACTATAAAGATCTATATGACAAAATATTGAACAACCTAGGCAAAAATAAGTAAATTCCTAGAAACATACAATCTTTCAAAACTTAATCTGGAAGAATCCAAAAACCTAAACAGACTAATTACAACAAATGCAATTAAAAGAATTATCAAAAAACTCCCAGCAAACAAATGTCCTGAACTGATAACTTCACAGATTAATTTTACCAAACATTCAAAGAACTAACAACTATCTTTCTCAAGCTATTCTAGAAAATTCAAGAGGAGGGAAGCCTTCCAAATTCATTTTATGAAGCAAGCATTATTCTCATTTCAAAACCAGGTAAAGACACTACAAAGAAAGAAAACTATAGGTCAATATCCTTGATAAATATAGATGCTAAAATTCTCAACAAAAAATTAGCAAACTGAATTGAGCAATACTTTAGAAAGATCATACATCATGATCAACTGGGATTTTTTCCAGGGAGGCAAGGCTGTTACAACATTTACAAATCAATCAATGTGATTCATCACATAAACAAAATGAAAGATAAAAATCACATGATTATATCAATGGATGCAGAAGAGCATTTGTTAAAATTCAGCACCTATTTATGATCAAAACTTTCTGCAAAGTGGGAGTACAGTAATATACCTCATCATAATAAATGCCAAATATAACAAACTGACAGCTAACATCATACTCAATGGGAAAAATATTAAATCAATCTCCTTAAGATGAGGAAAAAGACAGGGGTGCCCCCTTTCACTACTCTTATTCAACATAGTTCTGGATCTCCTACTCACAGCAATCAGACAAGAAAGAGAAATAAAAGGCATCCAAATTGGAAAAGAAGAAGTAAAACTATCATTTTTTGCTGATGATGTGATATTGTACCTAGAAAACTCTAAAGTCTCAGACAAGAAGTAGACCTGATAAATGAATTTGGCTGGCTGGCAGGATATAAAATTAATACTCAGAAATCAGAGGCATTTTTATATACCAATAATAAACTATCTGAAAGAGAAATTAAGGAAACAATGCCGTTCACTATTGCAACAAATAAAATAAACTGACTAGGACTAAATTTAACCAAAAAGGCATGAGACTTTCAGTCAAAAAATTTTAAGACATTAAAAAATGAAGTTAAGGATGGTACAAAAAATTAGAAGCATATACTGAGTTCATGGATAGAAAAAATAAACATCAATAAAATGTCTATAATACCAAAAGCAATCTATAGATTCAATGGAATTTATATTAAAGTACCAATGGCATACTTGAAAGTAAAGAATAAATATTTCAAAAATTTATATGAAACCAAAACAAAACAAAACAGAACAAAAACAAAAACAACAACCATGAATAATCTCAGCAATCTTGAAAATGAAGACTAAAGTAGAAAATATCATACTTCCTAATATCAAGTTATACTATAAGGCTATTATAATCAAAACAGCTTGGTATTGGTATAAGAAAAGGCAAACAGATCAATGGAACAGAACAAAGAACCAGAAAAAAAAACTCATGCCTTTATGGTCAATTGATGTTTGACAAAGGAGGTAAGAGTATGCAATGGAGTAAAGACTGTATTTTTAATAATTGATGTTGGGAAAATTGGACAAGTACATGCAAAAATAAAAAATAAGACTAGAGGCCAACAACTTAAACCAATCACAAAAATAAACTCAAAATAGATAAAATACTTAAATATAAGTTGTAAAAACCATAAACATATTGGAAGAAAATATAGGCACTAAACTCTCTAATATCCCTTGTAACAATATTTTTGCCAATATGTCTCTATGGGCATGTGAAACAAATGACAAAATAAGCAAATGGGACTATATCAAACTAAAAAGCTGTTGCATAGCAAAGGACACCATTAACAAAATAAAAAGACAACCCACACAATAGGAGAACATATTTGCCAATATGTCTGATAAAGAGTTAATAACCAAAATTTATAAAAAAAACTTCTAAAATTCAACAACAGGAAAGTAAACAATTCAATTAAAAATGGACAAAAGAACTTAATAGACAGTTCTCTAAAGAGGACATACAGATAGCCACTAGAAATATTAAAAAATGTTCAACCTCACTAATCATCAGAGAAATGCAAATTAAAATCACAATAAAATACCACCTCACACCTGTCAGAATGGTGCTCACTAACAAATCAACACACAATATGTGCTGGCCAGAGTGTGAAGAAAAGCGAACCCTCCTGCACTGCTGGTGGGAATGCAGACTTGTGCAGCCACTGTGGAAAACATTATGGTGTTTTCTCAAAAAATTAAAAATGGAACTGCCTTTTGACCTAGCTATTCCACTTTTAGGAATATAACCTAAGAAGTCAGTAGCACTGATTCAAAAGAAGATATGAGCCCCCATGTTTATTGCAGCATTGTTTACAATAGCCAAGATTAGAAACATCCCAAGTGTCTGTTAGAGGATGAGTAAATTAAAAATTGGTGGTACATATACACAATGGAATACTACACGGCTGTGAAAAAGATGGAAATCTTACCTTTTGCAATTGTATGGATGGACCTGGAGATTATTATGCTAAGTGAAATAAGCCAGGCAGAGAAAGAAAATGATCATATGATTCCACTTAAATTGGACTCCAATGAACAAAGTGAACTGAGGAACAGAATAGAAGCAGAGGCAGGGTTACAGGGAGCAGAGAGACAGCTGTCAGAGGGAAGGGGTATGAGGGCACTGTATCAGAGAAGGTGAAGGGATTAGTGAAATTATATATACATAACACATAGATATAGATAACAAAATAATAAATCCCAGAGGGAATGGGGAAGGGATTTAAAGGAAGAGATGTAAAAGTGTGCAATGGGGGGCGTGTGGATGGGGGTGAGGGTATTATATTGAGTGGGACACTTGAATCCATGTTAACACAATAAATTTTAAAAAATTAATATAAAAATAAAACTAAAAAAGAATAATAGTATAAATAAAGAAAAAAAGACAAAAAATATAGAACAAGAAAGATACACAGAAAATAGCTAATTGACTAAAACCATAAAGGCAGCCTTGTTTGGGGTGAGAAGGTCCAGAGTTGGCTTGACATTTATATTTGTTTCTGGTAAAGTGAATCATTCTCCAGGAGGACCAGGAAAGTTCTCTAAGTTTCAGTGCTGATGTGGCACCCGAGTAGGGAAAGTTATATTATGGATTTAAGAATTTATTTCAATAATAGGTAGCTATATGTTATGGTACTATTTTAAAATGTGAATTATAATAACTGACAAAACAATATTTGTGAAATATGGTATATTCACTATCCCATGTTAAATATTAAGAATTTAGATTTTATACATTCCCTTAAATATAATTATAATATCAAACTGCTAACTAATTATCCACAGGCAGTGGGTTTTATATGTATGTAATAGTTAATATAACAGATTATCCACTTTCAATACAATATTGATGTAATGTAGAAGCACCTCATTTTTCTCTGGAGTGTTTAATTTTTTAAAACTTTTTAAAAAGTAATTTCTTGGTATTACCATTAATAAAATTTATAAGTTTCATGTGTACAATTATATAATATATCATTTGTATGTTGCATTGTGTGTTTACCATCTAAAATCAAATCTGCTTTCATTAGCATATATTTGACCTGTTTTCCCTTTAATACCTTCCACCAAGCCCATTTCTCTCTGGTAACTACAATATAGTTGTGAGTATCTATGAGTTTATGTTTTTTTTCTTTGTCATTTATTGCTTCCAGTTTTGTATCCCACATATAAGTGAAATCACAGTTCTTCATTTTTCTGCCTGAATTATTTCCACTAAGCATATTCACAAGATCCATGCATATTGTTGCAAAAGGCAGTATTTCATCATTCTTTACAGCTGTGTACTATCCCATTATATATATGTACCATATCTTCTTTGTTCAGTCATCTATTAAAGAACACTTCAATTATTTCCATGTACTGTCCACCATGAATAATGCTGCAATGAACATTGTTCATAGGGTACATACATATGGAAGCATCTTCATTTTATTCCTTGATATTTTTTTAAAATGAGCATATGTCCAAAAAAGGTAGTGCATACATACACTGTTTGCTGAATATATGTAACTAAAACCAAAATTCTCCTCCAAATCAAAAAAACTTCTTCTCAAAGGTTATGGAAAAGTAAAACAGTTTTATTATTGAATAATGATTAAACCAAAATGTGATGCACATCACAGGCAATGACCCAAAATATTTCATAGAGAAAACAGATTCTCATCCCCTTATATAGACAAGTTTATACAGCCCATTACATAAATATTCTCAGTACAAACAATGACTTGCCCTCATGGAACAGGACTTGACAGCACCATTATTCACACATAGTTTATTCTAGATTAACCTTGAAATACATAATACGAAACTTCTAAACAATAACTTGCTTGGCAAGTATAATGAAAGAGTTTATACACATTCTAACTAGATTTCTTGCTTGTTTCTAGTTTTTCATCATTTTATCTTTTTTGTTTGTTTGTTTGGGGTGGGTTTTTTTTGTATTTTTCTGAAGCTAGAAACGGGAAGAGACAGTCAGACAGACTCCCGCATGCGCCCAACCGGGATTCACCCGGCACGCCCACCAGGGGGCAATGCTCTGCCCCTCCGGGGCATAGCTCTGTTGCAACCAGAGCCACTCTAGTGCCTGGGGAAGAGGCCACGGAGCCATCCCCAGCACCCGGGCCATCTTTGCTCCAATGGAGCTTCGGCTGCGGGAGAGGAAGAGAGAGACAGAGAGGAAGGAGAGGGGGAGGGGTGGAGAAGCAGATGGGTGCTTCTCCTATGTGCCCTGGCTGGGAATCGAACCCAGGACTTCTGCATGCCAGGCCGACGCTCTACCACTGAGCCAACCAGCCAGGACTCATCATTTTATCTTTGTTTACAACTCAACCATGATAGAATGTTCAGGTTCTAACAAACTTTGATTTCAGAGTCTAAGGCTTAAAACACAACCAATATGCTAGATTTTAATTATATTCTTTTTTTTTTTTTCTGAAGCTGGAAATGGGGAGAGACAGTCAGACTCTCACATGCCCCCGACTGGGATCCACCCGGCACGCCCACCAGGGGCAACGCTCTGCCCCTCCGGGGCGTCGCTCTGCCGTGACCAGAGCCACGCTAGCGCCTGGGGCAGAGGCCAAGGAGCCATCCCCAGCGCCCGGGCCATCTCTGCTCCAATGGAGCCTTGGCTGTGAGAGGGGAAGAGAGAGACAGAGAGGAAGGAGGGGATGGGGGGTGGAGAAGCAAATGGGTGTTTCTCCTATGTGTCCTGGCCAAGAATCGAACCCGGGTCCCCCGCACGCCAGGCCGACGCTCTACCACTGAGCCAATGGGCCAGGGCCTAATTATATTCTTGCTAAATACCCACTTCCTTCCCACCTACTAAACTCCACAAACTCCTCTATTATTTTTTTTTAATTTTTTATTTATTTATTCACTTTAGAGGAGAGAGAGAAAGAGAGAGAGAGAGAGAGAGAGAAGGGGGGAGGAGCAGGAAGCATCAACTCCCATATGTGCCGTGACCAGGCAAGCCCAGGGTTTTGAACCGGCGACCTCAGCATTTCCAGGTCGACACTTTATCCACTGCACCACCACAGGTCAGGCAACAAACTCCTCTATTAGTAGCTCTAATAACTTTACAACTAACACAGATATTATGTAACTGTTCCCAACAACACCCTATAGTGTCTAATAGTGTCTAGCAAGAAAACTATTTCTATTATTCTAAATCTCAAGAAAGTAAAAAGAAATCTCCAGTACTTTGATCAAGCCTAAGGGTTAACTAGTTACTTGGTTGATATTAAAAATTGGTTCCAAATCCAGTATTCTTCCCCCTTATGTAACTCATTAAAATTTAAACATAAATTCATTGTAAAAAAACTTAAACATTCATGTCTTAAATTGGTAGCATTCACCTCTAGTACAGTGAAATTTTACATAAACAGTATCATAATGTACACATGCCACTAAACTAGATATGGAAAAATCTATTGAAACATAGTTTTAGACACATCATTAATTATATCCTATTAGTGAGCTCTAATGAATAAAATATATGCATTATATTTCCTAGTTTTTCTTTTTTTCTTTCTTTTTGATTATTAAGACTAGTATGTGCAAATGCCTAGTGAAAATGTTATATACAATATCAATCTTCATGTATCCCTCACTGAAGACTAAGGTCAAAATGCATCAGTCCCTGTTGTATAAAATTAATTAAAATGAAATGGGAGCGATTTTCTATGAACAAATTACTGCTTAAGATTAAAGTGCATCAGGGTAATATGGATTAATTTCCACAATGTTCAGAAGAAATATAAATATTATATGGTAAGTGTATTTTGTCTTTAACCACAGATGTAAATACATATATACACACTTATTTATATATTTCAAGTCAATGTCTGAAAAGCGTATCAATGATACAATGTGTATCATTTGCAGATTCTTATTTTTCTTTTTTCTTTTTCTTTTTTGGATTTTTCTGAAGCTGGAAACGGGGAGGCAGTCAGACAGACTCCACATGTGCCTGACCGGGATCCACCCGGCATGCCCATCAGGGGGTGATGTTCTGCCCATCCAGGGTGTCATTCTGTTGGGACCAGAGCCACTCTAGTGCCTGGGGCAGAGGCCAAGGGCCATCCCCAATGCCTGGGCCATCTTTTGCTCCAATGGAGCCTTGGCTGCAGGAGGGGAAGAGAGAGACAGAGAGGAAGCAGAGGGGGAGGGGTGGAGAAGCAGATGGGCGCCTCAGCTGTGTGCCCTGGCCGGGAATCAAACCCGGGACTTCCGCATGCCAAGCCGATGCTCTACCACTGAGCCAACCGGCCAGGGCCAATTCTTATTTTTCTAAATGCCCTTCTCTAATAAATCCAAGCTAAGGCACTAAAATAAATAAATAAATAAATAAATAAATAAATAAATAAATAAATATAAAACAAATCGAGAGAGAGAGAGAGAGAGAGAGAGAGAGAGAAGACTAATTTAGGAGCTGGTATGACACTGTTCCTTCTTATTTCTTTAAAGTATACTGTTAGATTCAGGGAGTACTGATATACTGGGGCTGCCAAAGAGTGTAACTATTAAAGGAACAGGGAGTACTGATATGTCCCCTGTGAGGCTAAGAACAAAGAAGGTCAGAGACCCTTATTAGAAGTTTATGTTTGAAATTTGCCACTAAGCTAAAACCGGCCCCTGTTGCTATGCTGCGTGCAACCTCCCTAGCCAATAGCTAAACTGCTACATTTGCTTCTGTATAATGCTTGCTCGCTTAGGATATATATGTAAGCACCAAGCACGGCTTCCATTTGCAGCTCCTCGTGAGCACGGTGTCTCCGGACATCTTGGAAGTTCGCCCCTGCGCAGGTTAAACTGGCCAATAAAGTAACATCTTAACTCCTGAAAGTCTCCAACGTTTGTTCTCATATCCGGTGGATGCTACATTTTGGGGGCTCGTCCGGGGTTCTCCCTTGACGGAGTTTTGGGTCGGAGACCGGAAGGACAGCTTGAGCTGAGTAAGTATTCATGGAGGATCCTCATTTGGTTTGGCTTTTGGGCTCCGGAGCACACAATCCTGAGGTAGTAGGTAGAACGCTGCCGGTAACCTACCCAGGGCTTTCAGAAGCGGGACGCCGCTCTCTGAAATTTGGATATTTGGATTTGTTAACTTTGGGAGTGACTGGTCACATTAGGAATCTGTTTTGCGCTGCGCTGCGTTTTGTCTGAGCTCAAATGACTGAGTTGAGTGTGAGAGAGACAAGTGTGTTCCTTGTGTTAATAGTGTGTGTTGCCTGTATCCTTCCCTTTCTCATTATTCCTGAGTCATCTAGGATGGGACAACAGGAGTCTGTGCCGGGATCCCTGCTCAAGTGCCTGTTGAAGAATTTTTCTGATTTCCAGAAGAGGGCTCAGGGGTACAGGAGGTCCACAGCCGAGTTTAGGTTTCTTCTAAACCTTGAGCCAGCTGGAATAGCCTACATTTAATGTGGGACGGTCCACAGAGGGCACTTTTGACCTTCCAATTTTGTTGGCTGTCAGAGCCACGGTCTATAGGGCTCCCCACCCAGACCAATACCTGTATATGGATGTGTGGGTAGATACAGCCATTTTGCCTCCTCCTCCGGGAGGGCAGCCATTTTGCCTCCTCCTCCGGGAGGCACAGCCATTTTCCCTCTCCAGGAGGTGCCGCCGGCATCAGATGCTGGCCCATGGGCACCTCCTCGCCTCATCTATGTGCCCTTTTCCACTAGTGATTTCTACAATTGAAAACATCAGAATCCCCCATTAGTTCCTCAGGGACTAATATCTCTCCTTGAGACCATTTTTAGGACCCATCAGCCCACATGGGATGATTGTCAGCAGATTTTACAAACCCTCTTCACTTCTGAAAAAAGGGACAGAATAATGAGAGAAGCTGCTAAGGCGGTATTAGGAGAAGAAAGGGAAACTTAGGAGGGAAGAAGGGAAATAGAAGATGTTCTCCCATCTCAACCTCCTACCTGGGACCCTAATACCTCTGGAGGAAGGGACACGCTCTTCCAGTATCACTGGGCTCCATTGAGGGGGCTCAAGGCAGCAGCTAGAAAGCCAATCAACTTCAGTAAGCTTAGTGAAGTCATCCAGGAAAGAGAGGAATCCCCAGCAGCCTTTCTAGAGAGACTCATAGAGGCTTATAGAGTATATACCCCTCTAGATCCTGAGGTAGAAGAGAACAGGAGACTAGTAAATATAGCCTTTGTGACTCAGGCCGCTTCAGATATTAGGCAAAAGCTTCAGAAGATAGAGGGATTTAAAGGAGAGAATAGAAACAAGCTATTAGAGATAGCCCAGAAGATGTATGTCAATAGGGATGATCCGGAGGTTGGCAGGGTGAAGGAAGTTGCCAAAATTCTGATTGCTGCCACTGCCCAGAAACCTCCTCCCAAAGGGAAAGGGGGACAGCAAAAGGGCCAGGGACAGCGAATAGCAAAAGATCAATGTGCCTATTGTAAGGATAAAAGGCACTAGAAAAGAGAGTGTCCATGGTTAAAGGCTGACAGCCAGAGGCCAAGACAAGGCCCAGAGGTCTTGCTCCAAACTTTAGACTGACAGGGCCAGGGCTCCATTCCCGCCAGCTCCCAGGAGCCCATGGTCACCTTAACAGTCAAAGGAAAACCATTAGACTTCCTAGTCGACACGGGAGCCACCTACTCAGTCCTGAAGAAACCACAGGGCCAGATGCAGAAGGCAACTACTAAGATAATAGGGGCTACGGGCAAAGCAGAAGCCTACCCATGGGCCACCGCAAGAATTACTGACTTAGGTCGAGGCGCCATCACCCACTCTTTCCTAGTCATTCCAGACTGCCCTTACCCACTGCTTGGAAGGGACTTATTGCGGAAACTTCATGCCACCATAACCTTCCGACAGGAGGAAAGCCCTATGGGGAACAAAGAGGCAGAGGTCAGCATGGAAGTAACTGTCCCACTGTCTGAAAAACACTTACTTGCCACCATCCTAGAAGGTAAGGAGGCCGAGGAAGGGGTTCCAGAGGCCCTGTGTGCCCGGGTACCTAAGGTTTGGGCGGAAACCAACCCCCCAGGTTTGACTGCTCACCAACCGCCTGTCCTGATGCAACTGCTTAGCACTGCTAGACCAGTTAGGATCAGGCAGTACCCGGTCCCAGCCCGAGCTAAACAGGGAGTCGCCTGGCACTTGCAATGCCTGCTGGAGGCAGGCATTCTTCGAAGATGTCAATCAGCCTGGAACACCCTGCTGCTTCCCGTCCAGAAACCAGGGAGCCAAGACTATCGTCCAGTCCAGGACTTGCAGGAGGTGAATGCACAAGTAGAGACTATTCATCCCACAGTGCCCAATCCATATGCCTTACTGAGCTCATTGCCCCCAACCCATACCTATTATTCTGTCCTAGATTTGAAGGATGCCTTCTTTTGTATTCCCCTGGCACCTCAGGGCCAAGGGATCTTTGCTTTTGAATGGGATGACCCAGATAATAGACTGGCGGGGCAGTTCACATGGACCAGACTACCACAAGGGTTTAAGAATTCTCCTACCGCCCTGGCTGGTTGGCTCAGCGGTAGAGCGTTGGCCTAGCGTGCGGAGGACCCGGGTTCGATTCCCAGCCAGGGAACACAGGAGAAGCGCCCATTTGCTTCTCCACCCCTCCGCCATGCCTTCCTCTCTGTCTCTCTCTTCCTCTCCCACAGCCAAGGCTCCATTGGAGCAAAGATGGCCCGGGCACTGGGGATGGCTCTGTGGCCTCTGCCTCAGGTGCTAGAGTGGCTCTGGTTGCAACATGGCAACACCCAGGATGGGCAGAGCATCGCCCCCTGGTGGGCAGAGCATTGCCCCATGGTGGGCGTGCTGGGTGGATCCCAGTCGGGCGCATGCGGGAGTCTGTCTGACTGTCTCTCCCTGTTTCCAGCTTCAGAAAAAAGAAAAAAAAAAAAAAGAATTCCCCTACCATTTTTAATAAAGCCCTCAGCAAAGATCTGCAGGCTTTCCGCTCCTCCCATCATCGATCATACTACTCCAGTATGTGGATGACATCCTCATAGCTTCCAAGAATGACGGAGAGTGTGAGGAAGCCACCTCGGACCTGCTACAAGATCTCGGGCGAATGGAGTATCGAGTCTCCGCCAAGAAGGCCCAGATTGTGATGCAAACTGTAAGTTATTTGGGGTATAACTTACAGGGAGGGCAAAGGACATTGTCCAGCCAGCGAATTCAGATGGTCTTGCAGATCCCTGAGCCTACTAATAAGAGGCAGGTACAAGAATTCATGGGTGTAGTAGGATACTGCCAACTGTGGATATTGGGCTTTGCAGAACTAGCTAAACCCCTACATGAACTAACCAGGGGTAAGGAAGAGCAGTTCACATGGACAGATAATGAGAAGCAAGCATTCCAAGTGCTTAAAGAGGCCCTGGTGACTGCCCCAGCTTTGGCCCTACCAGATCTGACCAAACCCTTTCAGCTATTTATAGCAGAAAAGGGAGAGGTAGCCTTAGGGGTACTGAGCCAGGAACCTGGGCCATGGAAGAGGCCTGTCGCCTATCTGTCCAAGAGATTTGATCCTGTAGCCTCGGGATGGCCAACATGTCTGAGGGCACTTGCTGCCACCTCCATACTAGTCAAGGAGGCTAGTAAATTAACTTTAGGGCAGGACATCAAAGTCATTGAGGAACACTACGTAGAGCAAGTGCTGCGAGCACCTCCTGACTGGTGACTATCTAATGTGCGGCTAATGCAGTATCAGGCTCAGCTGCTGAACCCTCCATCTGTTCAGTTCCTCAAAACTGCTACCCTGAACCCAGCGACTCCACTTTGGTCCACAGTTGCAAACAAATCCTTGACACAGTGACTGGCTCCCGCCCAGACTTAAGGGATCAAGCATACGGGAAGGCAGACCTGACCCTCTTTACTGATGGGAACGGTTTTATTAAGGATGAAAAGCGACATGCAGGGACAGCAGTGACCATGGAAAATAAGGTCCTGTGGCAGAAAGCACTGCCTGCAGGAACATCTGCACAAAGGGCAGAGCTAATAGGACTAACCCGAGCCTTACGGATAGCAGAGGGAAAATTTGCCAGCATCTACACTGACAGCTGGTATGCATTCGCCACTGCCCATGTCCATGGAGCCATATACAAGGAGAGAGGCTTACTGACAGCAGGGGGAAAGACATTAAAAATCGCAATGAAATTCTTGCCCTCCTAAATGCCATTTGGCTACCTACCAAAGTTGCCATCATCCACTGCAAAGGACACCAGAGAGGGGACTCGCCTATTGTAAAGGGTAACAACCTAGCAGACTCAGCTGCAAGAGAGGCAGCCACTGGGCCACAAGAAAGCCTTCTGCCATTGCTGCCTAAGCCAATGCTACCTCTGGATCCTAGATATTCCCCAGAAGAGGAGCAGGAAGGGATGCGGTTGAAAGGGAAGAAAAATCAGCAGGGATGGATAGAACTTCCTGACTCCCAGCTCTATTTACCCCAGGGAATAGTAAGAGAAATAGTAAGAGATATTCATACTAGTACCCATCTAGGACAAAACAAGCTAGAACAACTTATCAGGATGTATTATGTAGGGCTCAACATCAGGGATATTGTCCACTCCATTGTCTTGAGGTGCAGCATCTGTGCCAGAGTAAATGCGCAGAATAAGAAGCTGCCCTCCTTTGTGAGGTATTGGGGGAAAGCTCTGGGAGAACTGTAGGAAATAGATTTCACAGAGATAACCCCTGGGAAGTCAGGTTATAAGTATCTATTAGTATTATTTGACACCTTCTCAGGATAGGTGGAAGCATTCCCCACGTGAGGAGAGGCTGCTTCCACATTCTGTAAGTCTTATTAAGGGAAATCATACCTAGATATGGCATTCCCCTAGCCCTAGGATCAGACAATAGACCTGCATTCATATCCAGGATATCTCAAGAATTAGCCACTAAGTTAGGTATTAATTAGAAATTACATTGCATTTATAGGCCCCAAAGTTCAGGACAGGTAGAAAGAATGAACACAACTCTGAAGGAAACTATAATTAAGCTGAGAGGGGAGACCGGCAAAAACTAGGTTGAGCTCCTCCCTTTCGCCCTTTTTAGAACCAGATGTACCCCCTAATCTCAATAAATAGACCCCTTATGAAATCTTATTTGGGCAACCTGTGCCCCTTGTACCTTGATTGGCCAGAGGGGAACTAGAGGTTTCTAATCATAATTTCCTCAAGTCCTTGCAGGCCCTGCTCCAGAGTAGAAAGAAAGGTCATTGAACTGAAGCCTGCCAGGCTTCCCAGCCCCATCAAGGGACACATCTGTGCTGTGGAAAGAGGGACATGAGAAGGTTTTACAGGTTACTTAGCAAACTGTTCAAAGACTGTCCAAGAGGCACTTCTAGCAGTACACCACCCAAGGACTGACTCCCACGTAGACGGGTCCACACACCATGATCCTGAGCACACCCACTACTGCCAAGGTAGAAGGCATACCTGCCTGGGTCCACTGCAGCCAGCTTAAGCTTGCAGTCCCAGCATAGACACCTTTGTGGACAGCAAAGACTGACCCCGCCAACCCTTGTAAGCTGACCCTGAGAAGGACAGCATGCCCTGCTTCAGCCACAAACCAGAAGTTAACTGGTCCACGCATGGCTAATGCCTAGAGGAACTAACTAAGGACTCTTTTAATCAGGCTTTAGGAAAAGGGAAACTAGGATAAAAATACTTAGTCCTCCCCTAAAACTGGAAAATCAGGCTGTGAAAATTTGCCAATTGAAGACATATGATTAAAAAACTAAATGGAATGCAACAAAAAGGGAGTAAAATAGCTTAGAAATGAAAGTGGACAGTGTGGTTACGAAAATTAATTCCAGTAGATCATAATACTGCTTTTATTCTAATACACTGAATTTATAAATTACTGATTTTGAAAAAAAAATCCAAAGTATATCTTTTAAATGTAAGGATTTTATATTGGTATTGTTTTATTTTGCAGAGTAGAGTAAATTCAGAAAAGGATCATTGGTTTGCAAACTGGCCTTGCTGAGTACTTAGAAAGAAAAAGAATCAGAAAACAGCAGATTTGGAGGGTACTATATATCAGATATCATACGCACAGAAGAGTCTGTATTAGCTGATTTTTTAAGCTCCTTTAAAATCTGTGAGAACTTGATCTAAGTTGAAAGCAACACAGAATGACTAAAGGCACATGGGTTTTCGTTTAAGAAGATTCAGAATCTAGTCTCAACTACAGAGCGTTTTATTATACTGTACTCAAACAAGTCACTACTACATCTAAGATAAAATTATGGATGAGAAAGTATTACTCTTAATGCACAATATAATACAGCTGAAGAATTTAATGGTTACATGCATGAGTTTTAAATTTAGAAAGATCTAGATATGAATTCCAGCTCCATCACTTGCAGTGAAACTTAAATTCTCTGGGTCTTAAATTTTTTATCTGTAAAATAGTGATAAAAATTAGCCTTATAGGCTAATTTAAGAATGGATTTGCTAATGTTTTTAAGAATGAATCTCAATGTGTGATGCCTTTTAAATAAGAAAAAAATGGTTTTTAAAAATCTTTTCCTTTCATTGCACTACCTCTCTATGTTATTGATCTCAGTTTTTAAAAACAAATTTTTACATGATTTATTCAAATAAATTCATCCAGGATATAACATGTTCATCACCATGTTGGATTCTAAGAACCCAAAGTTGAACAAACTATACCTCCTGCCCTCAAATGGCTACTTTTCTAGTGGACTTACAAGATAAAGGGTATAATCAAAGCAAAAAAATAGTATGAGGGAACATATAAGGGAATTGCACCCTAGCCTTGGTGGTCAGTGTATGTGTCCTGACACCTGAAGGTGGTCAGGAAGAGAATGTGAAGATAGTACATGCAGATGGAGCATTAAGTACATAGACTTGTTAGTGAAATGGAAAGATCAATGCATTAGTATTTGTTTAATATAGATAATGTTAATCCAAATTCGGAGGGACCCAAAATATGGAAGACAGGAACAAGGTCCATCGTTTACACATTAAAGCTTTATTGTCTAGCTTGGCCAAGTGGCAGTAACTCCGACAGAAATCTGACAGAGAGCGCGCTGGCCCTTTGTTCTACTTATTTTTTATAGTTCTGTAAGTGGGAAGTACAGAAGCAAAAATTGCAATTAGGAGCCCCTTACCACTATTGGTTATAGTCATATGTCCTTTAACATGGTAGGACCATGTTCAATTTGCAAACCATACATCATTTTGGAGAAAACAAAATTTACAAGTCAGAACAATGGTAGAAAGATATCTCTTTACATATTAAAAGGCCTTCCTATATTTTCTAGTGTTCATCTGCCATCTCTCTGTCCAGAGTCAGACGTATTAACCACATGCATTTACATAAGAGAGGAGTTTCCGTGGGGATAAATGTTTGCAAATGGCTCATAGTTATAAGAAAAGGTTTATTTTGGCTTTTCCCTTCCTGCACCTGGCTAGCCACTCACTCCTTTCCCCACAGGTGTGGTGGAATGTCAGGGAATCTATGCTTTCCTTCCCTTTTCATTTATAATACAATGGCAAGAGCCATCCTGGTTATGCCAATCACACAGTACAGAGACTATGTCTCACAATTTCTCTGCACACCTTAACCCAAATTAATAAAATGTTCTCCAAGCCTCTTAAAATATTAATTCTGTAGTTTTTGGTACCTTACAACACCTGCGGATGAAGTGGCTCAGTGGCTCCTCAATAACAAGAAATAAAAAGTTAAAAACTAAAAGGTCTTAAATAAAATTGCAGGCATTTGGGAATTCATTTTCTAATCTACTTGTAGCTTTTGAGGCTAAGCATCACACATTCATGCCAAATTTATTTCTTTGAGCGTAAACCAAACCTTCTGTCAACAAATATGTAAATGAGTCACTGGGTTAAATACAATTTAATGAAATTATTTAATTCATAACTTTATAGTGTCATTAATATGTAGACATTCATTACCAATGTCACAAAGGGAGACTTAGTATGTAGTGTTTTCCAAACTCATTTGACTCTTCTCCATCCTCTTCTAAGAACTGCTATTTGCCAAAAATTAGTGTTTTCTTGTTTATTTGAGAAAACTAGTTGTTGCTCTAATATAGAAATATATTGAATAAAAGCATAACTAGGATCAAAAAATTAGAAAAAGGTGTGTTGCAGTAATTGAAATATTTTAAAGGAATGAACTAGATATTGGGGGAGTGGTGTAAATGTAAATAAATTTCAAAGACAGTATACAAAATTTAGGAGAACAGAGTAATCGCAAAATGAAATGGCATAGATTATTTAAAATATATTCTCAGATAATTTGGTAACCTCTCCTAATATTGCCAGGAATCATTCTTCAAAACCTGATACAATTTTCTAGGTACCAGGTTGTGATCCTGATTTATTTCTCTGCTCACCTTGAGAAAAAAAAATCTAATAACCCAGTCATATTTAGACATGCTGACATCTTCTACAGAATGGCAGAGAAGGTCTTATTCTCACTCTGTCACCCTCCCTGTTTTCCAGTTGCAGTTCCTTATTTGAGATGTATAATTCTTCCATTCATCCTTCAGGAAAACCTGATTTGGTTTTAACCTTGCAATTCTATTTCATCTGCCATCATATAGTGCAATAATCATAGAACTATCATAGACAAATAAATAGTCACAAACAGGGCATTAATTATGTACAGTATATTGCGGCTTTAAAAAAATTTAGTCATGCTGGGGGTTTTTTTGAGGGAGTTATGGGATATAATGTTGTGATATTAAATATTTTTTCTACTTTTTAAATTGATTGTAGCAAAGTGGCCTGAATTGATGTCAAAACCAAAAAAAAATAATGAGAAAAAAGTAGTGAAATCAAAGACTCAACAGGATAAATTAAACTAAGTTGTAAAATTGTGACCCTCACCAAATTCATACTTTTAATCTTCTTTTTTGCTGAACATGACATTGCTAAGATACAGATAAATGAGGAAAGAAACAAGATACTTTTCATGCTGATAAATATTTAGAAACCCATTCTGAGGTTAATGCCTTGTCATTGCTATTTAAATTTTAAAACCTGGTGTCTTTTTAAAAAGTAATTAAGATTCTAAAAGAGTGAAAGCAGGTCTCTGAATCTCTAAAGTGAGTACAAAATAAATGAAATGAAACTTTTTGTGGCAAAACTGTAATGACAATTTTAATATTTAAAAAAAAATATCTTTCCCACTGTTGAACAGATAGATCATATTTGAGAAAGACAGACAGGGGAAAAGCAGCTTCTAAGCATGAATTTATTTTGTTTTATGGATACTTTTGTTTTAAAATTATATTACATTTTAAAGTGTTCTTCAGAGTACTATTCCCTGGGAGAAATTATTCATAAATGGCGCTAATGAGTATCAAACTGGATTTCAAGGCATTTTGAAAATTGTCCTATTAATTAATGGTGTAATTAAGCTTTTGTCAGTGATATATCATATTTCTGACAGGAATAGATGGCCTATGTAACTCAGTGCCAGGCAGCCATCCCTGCAGCCACGGTGTATAATGGATGGTAGCAATTTAGCGCAGGTTTACAGTGATGGGACCACCTACTTGAGGGAGGCTGGCAACTTGCAGACACAAACAGTGCCTGCTTTGCACTGTACTTCAGGAAATAAGTGTAGCTGAGATTGATGGGGCCCCCTCCGTAGGGTGACACATTAGACTTTTACTATTAAACCATAAATAGTGTTCTCTAAGCTTTTGTACAAAAATGTCATTTAGCTTCCAAATTTCATTTTCATTTAATTTTGTATTCTAATTCTATTTGCATATTAATGTGAACATGGTGCAGAACTGTTAGATTATAATGCATCACTAAGGCTAATAAGATGTAATACACACTTATTGAGGGTAATTGTTATATATATTTAAAGGTTCCCCCCATCACCTATCTCTGTGTATGAGAGATATGTCACTGTTTAATGTTTCTAGAATATTAGTGTGTCATGTACAGTACAATTTAATTTTGGGCACAGAGAAATGAAAGAACTATAATTGAAATAGAAGATAGTCTAAGTACAGTCGCATCAACACGATTAAATATGAATAATTTTATTCCGGTGCTCCTTCTGCAACAGATCTATATTAATTCCAGTATTAATAATTTACATTCTGGTTCCAACTATTAAAGTTCTTAAAATTGAATAAAAATCAAATACAAGGATGGAATTTTCTTGGTAAAAACACTTCATCTCGGATGATCATAGGCTTAGAATGACTTTTCACAGAAAGGAATATTTTTTTCTCTTACCAATTTTTATATTTTCTGATTTTTGATAATCAAGTTACTTTTTATTAACAATCTATTTTCATAAAAACATTAAAAAGTATATTTTAATTTACATCATTATTATTTAGGTCCTAATTTTTTGAATATATTCTAAGGTTTAAATAAAATTATAAAATAGCTAATTTTCTCTAGTTCAGAAACTGGCACCAGCCTTTTTAAAGCAGAAAAAGGACATTAAATATCACCTACTTTGACCTACTTCATTTTACAGATGAACAAAGGAATTACATAACATGCCCAAGGTCATGCAGCCACTAAGTGGCAGAGTGAGGACTAGGACCTGACAAGTTCACCTCCTTCTTTTCAGAGGCTGTTTAAAAGTCATACTTGAAAGATGGCAGTTTAGATTTAAATAAAAATAGAAATATTAAATAAGCAAGATTACAAAGAAAGGGACAAAGGAAAGAAAAGAAAAGCAAAAAGAGAAAGAGAGAAAGGGGAAAAGGAAGAAATGAAGAATAAAAAAAAAGGAAGAAAGGGAAAGAAGAGGCAAAACAGTTGTATGCTACAGTGAGGATCTTATTTCAACCTTTTAAGATGCCTCAGTAATTTGATAAAATGCAATGTTTATCTTTTAAAACATGCATTGATGTTATAAACTGTACAGAAATCTCCAACTTACAAATGAAATGTGTTGCAAAATTTTACTTTGCATCTTTTTTAAAACCATTTTAGTCATAGGGACAAGATTATACCATTATACCATGTCTACATTCAATAGTTTTTATAACCTATTATGAACCTTAAACACTTGAAGTAAGTAATACCAGTGTTGTAGTAATAAAAATCACTTAGATGGCTTGGAGTGCAGAGTTAATGGAAAGTTCTAGCAGGCTGAGAAGTATGAGTTCTTAGCAAATTGATAGGTTAGCAATTTATCAAATAAATATTCCTTAACAATTTGTTCCTAATTTATTTTTTAAAATACTGAACATTTATATAAACAGTCAGAGAGGAAGGACTGCTCATGTTAGCTTCTGGCCTCTTTTACACAGGGCAGTATAAGTCAGCTTTGTCCAAAAATTGGCATATTTCTCTTGGCAAATAATGTCTTTCTTTTAACCCCACCCATCTTCTGCAAATAGTTTAGGCTAAGTTTGTTACATAAGCATTCCCTTTTTGAGGGTGTTATTCATCAACTGATAAAAGTTAGCAATATATGTTTTCTAGTCACATAGCACTTTCACTGACAGAAGTTTCCTGAAGTGGTTTTAGAATTCCTCAGAATAATGGGGAATATACAGGTGGTGCTCTTCTGTGCTGGGTATGAACCTACATTCTTTTTCATATATGGATTTATTCACTTCTCATATATAAGTTAATTTACAAATAGGTAAATGATATTGATATTATTTTCATTTTACAGATGAGAAAACTGAGGCATGACTGCTAAACAAGTTAAAGTTACAGCTAGTAGACTGTTGGAAGGAGGAGGAGGTTAGTATATAAAGTTAAATTAAAGTAGTGATGACTTTCCCTTTGTGTTTTTATTTTCCATCCTTTGTCTTCACACTTCCATGGTATAGAAGGATAGTCATTAGGATGGTAGAAGCAGGAATTTATAACAATAGGAGATTGTCAAAAGTTTTTTTTTTTCTTTCTTCCCTTTGTTGGAGGACTAGGGAGAGGTACATCAAGCCAAGAAAAATATATTGGGAGAGAATAATTCAACATCAGGAGTGTTCCTCTCATTTCTTATAATATCTTAGAAGTTCTGGGTTGAATTAGGTCCCCTTCCCCTCCAAAAAATGTGTTGAAGTCCTAAAGCCCACTAACTCAGAATGTAACTTTGTAAATAGGGTCTTTACAGAGGTATAAACTAAAATAAAGTCACTTGGGGTGGACACTATTCCAATATAGCTTCTTAGAAAGAAGGAAAATTAGACACAGTGACAGACATGTTCATAGGGAGAATGCCATATGAACATAAAATCAGAGATCAGGGTGACATATTTGTACCTGGAAAATATCAAACGTTGTAATAAACCACCAGAAACTAGGAGAGAGGTGGAGAGAGGAGTAAA
Organism: Saccopteryx bilineata; assembly: GCF_036850765.1. Taxonomy (NCBI): domain Eukaryota; kingdom Metazoa; phylum Chordata; class Mammalia; order Chiroptera; family Emballonuridae; genus Saccopteryx; species Saccopteryx bilineata. The sequence continues at coordinate 83,233,685 of NC_089495.1, forward strand.
ATGGATTCTCCCTCATAGCCATCAGAAGAAATTAACCTTGACACCTTAGAATTCTAGCCTCCAGAACTGTGAAACAATTTCTGTTGTTTAAGCCACTCACTTTATAGCACTTTGTTATAGCAGCGCTAGGAATCTAAAACACCTTGAAATTCCACCTCTGAGTTGTATAGGTGGGGGAAGTCCATACTAGAAAATAGAAAGAGGGTGAGAGGAACGTCAGTCATACCTCCAGTTGAGGAAGACCTGAGCATTTCATGTGGTTACTGATCTAGGGCAGTTATATTTGCAAAAATTAGATTTAAAAAAAAAAAAACTAAGCCAAAATATGTTGTTTATATGAAATCTTAAAATTTAAGAACTTAATCTTTTAATTCTATCACTTTTTACTCTATGTGTTATTTTAGTAAAGATTATTCCCTAGCATTCATACCCATATGCATTTGGTTAAATCTTATTCTACATTTGGAAGTGTGATAGAGATCATAGATTTCCATTTTAGAAATGATTTAAATTAGACTAAAGTATCATCTTTTATGAACCTTATTGTATTAGTTATCAGTTATAAGATTGGATATAGTTGGGAGGAAAGGAAACATCTTTCTGAGGATTCATAAGAATACAGAATATGTATTTGGAAACAGAGAAAGAATTTCTAGTTTTTACTCAAAGATACCTTTATTTTCCAAACTCAAATAGTTCTTTAAATCAAGAGCTTAAATGGCTCACTGCCACTCTTGAGCAAATTTGTTGGATTTAAGAGAGTTGATACCTAGTTCTAACTTTGTAAGGAACATATAATATTATTTTTCTTTAATACCTTGCAAGTTCTCAGAAAAACACCAGAAGACAGATCTTAACTAGTATTTGAGATCAACAAACCACTAACTCTTTCCTGCTTGAGAGCCCCTCTCTCCATGTAGCTGCTGTCAACAACCACCACACTATGTTCTGCATAAACTTCCTTACAGAGGTAGCCCTGCTTCAGACCCAGATATAAGTCTCTCCTGAAGCAAAGGAATAAATTGGTCTGAAACAGGAGTGGTTTTTAAGAAGAAAGTAAGAAGAAATAACACAACAGCAATGAAACGTCCTGTCACATCTCTATCATGGTCTTTTTTTTAAGTGAGAGGAGGGGAGATAGAGAGACAGACTCCCTATGTACCCCCAACTGTGATCCACCAGGCAACCCCAGTGTGGGGCTGATATTCCAATCAACTGAGCTAACTTCAGCATTGGGTCCTACTCTCTAGCCCAATGCTTGAACTCATCAAGCCACTGGCAGCGAGAGGGGAATAGAGAGAGAACGAGGAAAGGGAGGGAAAGAGAAGCAGATGGTCACTTATCATGTGTGCCCTGAGCAGGGATCAAACCCGGGAGTCTGCATGCCTGACCAACGCTCTATCCACTAAGCCAATTGGCCAGGGACACAGTCTTTGAGCCTTAAATCTTCCTTCTCTAATCCATGCTCCACATCTTATTGTTTTAAAAAATCAAATTTGATTAAAGTATCACTTTACTTAGTAAATGACTTTGATGATTTTTCAGAGTGAAGTCCAAACTCTTTTGAGGCCACATGAGGTTTTTGTTATCAAGTTTCTGGTTACCTCTATGTTTTTCTGTCTTATCACTATATTTTTCCTATCCTACCACATGCTCTATAACTCTTTTCTCAGACTTACCAAACTATTTTTATTTTAAACGTTTTCTAAAATTCCTCTTGCATCTAAGCTTTTTTTTTTTTTTTTTTTTTGTATTTTTCTGAAGCTGGAAACGGGGAACAGACTCCCGCATGCGCCCGACCGGGATCCACCCGGCACGCCCACCAGGGGCGATGCTCTGCCCACCAGGGGGCGATGCTCTGCCCCTCTGGGGCGTCGCTCTGCCGCGACCAGAGCCACTCTAGGGCCTGGGGCAGAGGCCAAGGAGCCATCCCCAGCGCCCGGGCCATCTTTGCTCCAATGGAGCCTTGGCTGTGGGAGGGGAAGAGAGAGACAGAGAGGAAGGGGGGGTGTGGAGAAGCAAATGGGTGCTTCTCCTATGTGCCCTGGCCGGGAATCGAACCCGGGTCCCCCGCACTTCAGGCCGACGCTGTACCGCTGAGCCAACCGGCCAGGGCCTTGCCTCTAAGCTTTTAAAAATGTTATTTCTTTTCTTTTTTTCTGGAGTGTTCTTTACTAACTCTACTTAAACCTCTACCTTGTTTTATCTCCTCACTTTATTAATAGCATTTCATTCTTCAAAAATCAATAAAGCCTGATCAGGTGGTGGCACAGTGGATAGAGCGTCAGACTGGGACGCAAAAGACTCAGGTTCAAAACCCCAAGGTCCCCAGCTTGAGCGCGGGTTCATCTGTTCTGAGCAAAGCTCCCCAGCTTGAGCTAAAGGTGGCTGTCTTGAGCAAGAGGTTACTCCATCTGCTGTGGCCCCACAGTCAAGGCACATATGAGAAAGCAATCAATGAACAACTAAAGTGCCGCAACAAAAAATCGATGCTTCTCTTCTCTCTTCCTTCCTGTCTGTCTGTCTCTATTTATCCCTCTCTCTGATCTCTCTCTGTCTCTGTCAAAAATAAATAAATAAATAAATAAATAAATAAATAAATAAATAAAATTACTCTGGAAGTTTTTTCTGAACTCCTAACATTCAGGGTTAGAAGCACTTCTTATACGCTCAGATAGCTCCAGGGCATCTTATTATAGCATCACAATGTGTTATTATTTTTTATTATTTCATTTTAGTGAGAGGAAGGGATGCAGAGAGAGAGACTCCCACATCTGCCACACCAGGATCCACCTGGCAAGCCCATTAGGGGACATGCTCTGCCCATCTGGGGCCATTGCTCTGTTGCTCAGCAACAAAGCCACTTTTTTTAGTGCCTGAGATGGGGGCCATGGAGTCATCCTCAGCACCCAAAGCCAACTCTCTACAACCAGTCAAGCCATGGTTTCCAGAGAGTGGAAAAGAAACACACACAGTAAGAGAAAAGGAGGGGGAGAGGTGGAGAAGCTTTTCCTGTGTGCCTTGACCAGGAATCAAACCTGGGCCATCCACATGCCAGGTTGACACTCTACCACTGAGCAACTGGCCAGGGTCATAATGTGTTATGATTATCTATCGGTTCACTTGTCCATCTTCCTCAGCAAGATTTTGAATCCTTCCAGAAAAGTAATAATGTCTTATTAATAATTGCATCTTTGGTGCCTTAAAGAGTTTTGTCATTAAGTGTTCAATAAATAATTGAATATTCCAAGGGTATATGTGAGTGTTACACCGGTAATTCAGGAACTGACTATTAAACTTTCTTTATAGCACCTCTCTTTTAATAATTTTTCTTTTTTATCAAAACATTTTTAACTTATTGATTGATTTTAGAGAGAGACAAAGGGAGAGAGAGAAAAAGACCTCAATTTGTGTACCACAAAGTTATGCATTCACTAGTTGATTCTTTTAAGTGCCCTGACCTAGGATTGAACCTACAACCTTAGCATTTGGGGATGGCACTCAAACAAACTTAGCTACCCAGTCAGGGCTTCTTTTTTAAGAATTTTAATACTACTTACTCACTTATCAGAAATAATTAAAGTAGACAGAAAAATAAATTTACTCAAAAAATGTTTAAAGGAGATAAGGTAATGTCTGGTATAAAGTGTTTGTTGTTACTAATTTTATTTTCTTCTTTTTATTTTGGACCCAAAATAACTGAATTATAATAAAAGCTATCCAGGACGACTTTTTAGGTATTCAGTAATGATTCAGTAATCATCAGTTCTTTGCTGCATAAAGAGAGATCTGTACTCATTTGGTGAATATCTAATATGTTTAAATTAAATTGGCAACTCATTATAGTGACTAAGACATAGAAATACTTTGTCATAAATTATAGGGCAATCTGTATTTTTGCATTAACTCTATTACCAGTAATAGAGTTTTAATGTGGTACTTACATTTTGATAAAAGAGAAATCGTGTTGGCACTAGAAATTTGTAAGATGGGTATAGAAAAAAATGGGGAAGTCAGGGGAGAAAAGGAATAAAAAAAAGTGGAGAATAAAGAATTATAAGAAAACACAAAATAATTAAAAATATAACAACAAAAAAGAAAGAAGACTAAAATGAATAAAGAAAAGTAACAGGATGAGCAGTGGAAATTAAAGGAAAAGTAAGAAGATTAAAAATAGATAAACTAGCCTGACCAGGCGGTGGCACAGTGGATGGGGCATCGGACTGGGATGTGGAGGACCCAGGTTTGAGACTCCAAGGCTCACCAACTTGAGCCCAAGGTCACTGGGTCAAGCAAGGGGTCACTCGGTCTGCTGTAGCCCCCTGGTAAAGGTACACATGAGAAAGCAATCAATGAACAACTAAGGTGCTGCAGCGAAGGGTTGGTGTTTTTCATCTCTCTCCCTTCCTGTCTGTCTGTCCTTGTGTGTCCCTCTCTCTGACTCTCTCTGTCTCTGCCACAGAAGGGAGAAAAAAAATAGATGAACTAGATAAATAAAGAAGGAAAAAGATTACAGCAGTATGAAATGTATATGGATCACTGCTGTCCTGAGAAAACAAAATGATGCAAATAGAAATGCATATATTATGTGCATAAGTTTAAATAGAAAGTTTTCATATGTCTATTTAAATTTAAACAGGAAGCAAACAGAAATAGAAAGACATTATATTTTTTTTAACATTTTGATTCTGATTACCTTAGAAGCATATTCTATAGCCTGAAATTACTCTAAAAGTCATAGTTATATTGGTTGTGCAATCAGGGAATGCCTATATTTGTTTCAAGGCTGTGAAAAGAAAGAACAGCACTAGTAATGCTATTAGTTTTATATTTACATTCACCAATGTTTAGGTGGTGCTAGGTAATGCAGCAAAATATATATCCATGGTCAAGGGAAGAGGGACGTGTGTAACACGCTCACTAGTTCAGACATTAATGAGAAACGTGTGCAGTGGCCCCTTCTACAGAAGTATTTTTCTCCTTAAGAACATAGCATTTTATTTCCTCAGTAGATTTCCTTTAAAACCACTTTATGTGTCTTCTGTAATACCTTTGGAACTCACTAGTATTTGATATCTTGTTAGAGAGTAAAGAAAAGCTTCTGTAGATTTTAGGAATTGGATATTTTGGAGGCTCATACTGAAAAGAACAAAGAAAAGGAACTTTCTGACTCACTTCCTATCTTTTTCATATAATTAATTTTAATTCTGTAGTATTGAAAAATGGAAAAAGTAAAGTACAAGTTTAGAGTACAAGGAATAAATCCTTATATTGCAAGAAGACAACTTCTGTGTAAATAAGACAGGAACTGATTGAGTGGCTCAACAGATCACAAATTTAGAGGCATTGGTGTTAAATTGGATTTTTGTAAATACAGTTCTTTGTTCAAGACTTTAAGAGCATAAATTTGATTAAAGATGAAAACAGTCTATATTTTCAGATTTTCTCTGTTAGCTATATTCAAATTTTCAAAAATTTAAATGCATACGAGGCAAATTTGAATTGTGTAAGTAAAATAATATTTGGAAAGTCATACTAAATCCCTATGAAGAATATTAGCATGTCTAAACATTTTTATTTAGAGTTTCATTTTATACCAGAAATATATTGGGTCCAAACCTCTTCTTGGTCCTGAGGAGATACTGCTGAGACGTGTCTATCACAGGTGAGATGAGAATGAAGTGAGATGTATATTTGTACAGAGGGACGTGAGATTATATACAGGATTTGGTCACTGTACACTACTGATCTATCTTCCATACTGCTTTCATTTACAAAGAGTTAATTTGTGAAAAGAAAAATTGCTGGCAATTAGCATCAATATTGTATACAATGGTGTCTCTACCCCAAACTCTGTAAAAAAAAATCTACCTTTTTCATTTCAAGGAAAGAGATAGGATAAAAGAGAGCAATAATATTTTTAAATTATTCTCTTCTCCTGAGGAAGAACATTAGCATATCAGCAGACAACTGAAGTGAGAGACTTTTGTGGCAATAAATATTCAGTTCAGGATTAATTCTCTGACCATTCACCTATTTGTCATAGCTTATTTAATTAAGATCCTTAATTGAGGAAATAAATATATCATGATATTGAACAAGTATGCTTGCAAAAGCCTTTCCTCCAACCTAACTAATTTTTAAAATATCATTCCATTAAAAGAAAGTTCTCACGGAAAATTAAAAAAGTCATATTCAAGCTTACTTATATCCTCCTGGGAACAATATTAGATTCCTATTCATAGTTACTTTAAACTTTCTTTTCACTTCCTTCTTATCCACCACCACTGTTCTAACTTATGTTGCCATTAATTACATACCCATTTGCATAACTCACTACATTGGAAGTTTCGTGAATATTGGAAACAGTTCTTGTTCATTTCTCATTAATTTATATAATTATTCCAATCTCTCTCATAGTGCTTTTCATATATTATATGCACAATATAAACTTGTGTTTTAATGCCCTTAAATATAATGTAATCTTAGGGTGATGTCATCAGGTAAAATTAGTGAATACATAGTCCAATTAAATTATTAAATGATATACTAAAAATAATATTTTAATAAAATCTCATTTAAATTTTCAACCACTATCTTTACTTATGTCTTTGGGTAAGTTATCTCCCAGAATAATGAGGGTTTTTTTTAATGAGAAATGCAAACTATTTTAAAATATAGCTTAATTTTCTAGAAAACAGATTTCACGTCTCCATAAATCTTTGACATTGCTCTATAGCTGGAAGTAATAATGGAAAAGGAACAATGATTTTAGTGATTAGTACACACAAATATAACTTTTGAACTGAACAGAGTCTTACCTAGTAGAAGTAAAGACCCAAAATAACACTTTAGTTATTGGTAACTGAAAAGAATACATGTTAATTAAAGTCCTTCAAAGAGCAGTCACCAATTAGAAATCAAACAGCAGCACAATTTACGGTCTCAGGGAAAAGACCTTGTATAGGAAATGGGGTGGGAGCTCAAAGAGGCTGAGAGAACCTGTCAGATCACAAAGCAGCTCTCACTCTTGGGAAGAAAAGAGTGAAAGAGGCATTTAGGATGAAAGAGTCCTAGACTGGAGTGCATTTCTAAATGTTTTGGTAGGGCCAAATGGGAAGCCTTTAGCCAAAGCCACCCACTGGAAGAAACCTGCTTTCTCCAAAATAAGCCTTAGTGTCCCTGCTAAGCTCAGTCAGTGGTTAGAAACCAGGGTGAGAAGTGTGGCTTCATAGCACACTAGGTTATGAATTTCAGAAAGCAGTTCACAGGGGTGTTTGGATCAATTATGGTTCCTGAATTGAAGATCTGAGAGCAACATTTATTTGATTGACACAAAAGGTAATGAAATGATGGCTGTGGTTAGCTGATAGCATTTTTTAAATTTAAGGGGTGGTGAGGAAGAAGATAAGCAACAGGGGCTGATTAATAGAAGATGGCCATTAGAATAGTGGCACGGGCCTGACCTGTGGTGGCGCAGTGGATAAAGCGTCGACCTGGAAATGCTGAGGTCGTGGGTTCGAAAACCTGGGCTTGCCTGGTCAAGGCACATATGGGAGTTGATGATTCCAGCTCCTCCCCCCCTTCTCTCTTTCTGTCTCTCTCTCCTTGCTCTCTCTCTCTGTCTCTCTCTCTCCTCTCTAAAAAATGAATAGATAATAAAAAAATTAGAATAGTGGCACAATCTGAGTGGAAGCAGGGACCTGTATATAGATCATGAAATTCAGCTCTTGCATTCAAATCCTAACTCTAAAGTCATTCATTATAAATTTGTGGACAAATTATACAAGCTTACTTTTTCTTGATTTCCCCACTTGTGAAGTCAGGTTAATTATTGTACATTTCTTTTAGAGAGTGCTATTATTTTCTTACCTTGTTGACACTGGAAGGCACTTTAAAGATTGTGCTATTACAAAATATATATTTCTATGGATTAACTCTTTCTAATATGAACCTACCAAGCAGATTTTTAATTTATGTGAGTTAGGAAATAGGTAATAGATAAGGAAATTAGCTTTGCAAGATCAAAAGGAAAGATCAAAACTCTTTTCCACTGATAAGTTATTATTCATTAGTTTCCATTCCCAATGTAGGTGTATGAGTGTGCATATGTTCATATATATCTACATATCTGTCCAACTAAAATTACATTTACAACATCAAAATACTTGATAATTACAAATAATTTTAAATATGGAACCTTGGCCAGATAGCTCATTTGGTGAGAGAATCGTCTCAAAACACGGAGGTTGTGGGTTCAATCCCCAGTCAGAGCACATACAGGAACAAATCAATGTTTCTGTCTCTCTCTTTCTCTCTCCTTTTCTCTCTCACTAAAATCAATAAAACAATTTAAAAATTAAGCATAAAAATATTAAAATATATTTAGAAAAATATAACAAGATGCAATACCTCAATACACAAGTAAAACAGTTCATGTTAAGTTTCCATAGTAAAGGGTTAAGATTTTGCTCATAAAGATGTCGCACACACATAAAACACAATGATAATTTTGTAATTACCATTTAGCATTTTATATATCAAAAAGCAATGGGTACACTATATATTATTTTTTAATAAGACATGACAGCTTTTCACTGGGTGAACTATGCCTGCACTGCAGGATAATTAATGTCCTTGCCCCCACACATTTTGAAATGCCTTGAGGTAAGACTCTATCCTCCATTGAGAAATGTATGAGATACTAGCTTTATGGGGCTTTTAGGTAATGAAATGTGAAGTTTCTCTTTGAGGAAAACAATTTCCAAGACTAGGCTTCAAGTGTATATTTATTTGCAATAGGAAAATAGATTATAAAAGTTATTAATTCTATAAAAATGAAAAGTCAATGAAAAATAAATTAATTTAAATTAATATTTTTGTAATTATTTGTTTCATGCTATTGTAATTATCTGTTTCACACTACTACATATATAATGTTTCCACAGAATAGTTTCTGGTTTCATATATTTTTAATCTTTTTTATGTTTCACTATTTATGTCATAAGAAATTTTCTAATAAGAGGGTCTCATGTTGCAGATTCACTCACTATGATGAGTAAGTCAGCACAGAAAATACTAGGAGTATATATCTGGAAGCTCTTCTTATGGTAGAGAGGGCACCAATATTTAATTATACAGGGAAGTGACTGTGAGCCACATAAATATAACCTACTGTCCACTTACATCCCCCAATTCATTTTCCTATTATTTAGTTTCACAAAATGTCTAAGGTATCATCCATACCACCTAACAGAGGGAATTATGATGGAGACAAAAAACCCATAAGAGGAGATATGATTATAGTCAATAGAGGTCAAAATATCTTACGTTTGAACATTTTACACAACATAACCTTATGAAAGCATTGTTAGGCAGGGGCCTATATAAAGAGAGGGGTTCTTAAGAATAAGCTACATTTGCTTCTTAGTAAATATACTTCTTTTCAAAAGAAAAAGCATTTTTCTCCAAATGGAAACAACTACATATCTATATACATATTCTAAAAACACACATTACTATATTATTAAAAAATTATAGTAACAATGAGGACTAGAGTTTCTTGATAACTATTGTATTTTAATTATGCTATTTTTTCCTTTTAATGTCTAAGCCAAACTACCAGATACTATTCCAATCTTTTGTTACACTGTGGAATTTCAGTTATGAGGCCATGTGATTGTTCAGCAAAAATAATGTTGTTTTAGGTACTTTTGAGGAGCCACTGCACCAGCTCACCCGCAGGTGTTGTAAAGTACCAAAAGCTACAGAATTAATATTAATATTTTGGGAGGCTTGAGGAACATTTTATTAATTTGAGTTAAGGTGTGCAGAGAAATTGTGAGAAATAGTCTCTGTACTGTGTGATTGGCATAACCAGGATGGCCCTTGGCATTGTATTGTAAATGCAAAGGGAAGGCAAACATGGATTCCCAGACATTCCACCACACTTATGGGGAAAGGTGTGAATGGCTAGCCAAGTACTGGGAGAGAAAAGCCAAAATAAACCTTTCCTTATAGCAATGAACCATTTGGGGGAATTTGTCCCCACGGAAACTACCTCTCCTATGTAAATGCGTGTAGTTAACACGTGTGACTCTGGACAGAGAGATAGTAGATAAACACTAGATAATATAGGAATGCCTTTTAATATGTAAAGAGATATCTTTCTGCCATTGTGTTGACTTGTAAATTTTGTTTTCTCCAAAATAATATATGGCTTGCAAATTGAATGTGGGTCTATCACGTTAAAGGACATATGACTATAACCAATAGTGGTAAGGTACTCCTAATTACAATTTTTGCTTCTGTTCTTCCCACTTACAAAACTATAAAAACTAAGTAGAACAAAGGGCCGCACTCTCCCTCAGACCACTGTTGGAGTTACTGCCACTTGGCCAAGCTAGACAATAAAGCTTTGGTGTGTAATCGACGAACTTTGTTCATGTCTTCAATGTTTCGGGTCCCTCTGGATTAGGATTAACACTTTATTTTTCATATTTTTAAAAAATTATATATTTAAATTTTGAATTGCAAAACGACCTTACACTAATCTGCCTTCCTCCCAGAAAATAACTGATCTTCTGAGAGGAAATTTATAACTTATTATATACAATAATTTTAATTCATGTGTCCATTTATTTACAAATTCACATTGATAAAGATGCTTCAATTTTTTTCTGATCATTGCTAGGTAGTTTTGGTTTTGTTGTAAATAAGATATTTAGTTCCCAACAGAATATATATAAGTATTGTATATAAAAACTGAAATGAATAATATATATGTTGACATAAAACCTCCCATCAAAGTTACAGACAAAATGTCTGTTTTCTTGTCTTATTAAAGTTATATTCCAAACTTGTAATTATTAGAATAAAGCTTGAATAATAATTCATAGTCAAATAATCTGTTATCATGCAATAATTCCTAACAAAGGAATTAACAAAATTTGATATAATTGTTCAGCATTGTTTTTTTTTCATTTAAAATAAAGACAGAATATAGGAATAAAGATTGAACATGGTATAAAATATATTATGTTTTTAAACATGCAGCTCTAGTAAAATGCTGCTTATAATGGCATTTCCTTCTGTGCAGAAATAAAGTGAAACAACCAGTCATGTAAAAAATACTCCAACTTTGAGCAATAGACTAGCCCAGTTTTTTCCTTCTGCAAGTGGGAGAAAAGATTGGAATTGTTTTACATATTTCATGGAGTTCTGAGTTGCAAACATTTACATTTTAGCAAATATCACAATTAAAAAATTAGACTGGCAAAAAAGAAACACTTATTCTATCAACATCTTGTTATATGTGTGAAAGACAATTAATTTAATCCTCAATGTACTTGCTTATTATACTTTGGAATCCTATGGATTAATCAATGTTAAAAAGCTATATTCCGCATCACTGACAGTTTGTAACTGCTAAAAAACTTCTTTTGTCATGACGGGATAATTGCCAAGGATTCAGCATATTTACAATTTTAAATTGAGCATTTTCACACATACTTAAACTAGTAATTTGATTTGTAAAAATATTTAAGGGAATGTTACAATAGCACTAAATGTACTTATAGGGCACAAACTACAGTAAAAATGACATAATTGCTTGGCAATGAAAAAGTACAGTACTAGAATTAATTTTTGATATCAAAACATAGTGAATATCAAGATTTAAGTACAGCTATGAAAATTACTTAAAATAAATAGAATACTTTCATCAACCCCCTTTTCTTAACCTAGCACAGAAATAATGTATATATTCATTATTAACTATGTATATATTGACATACATTTTTAAAAAATTATGTAAACTGAGATAGTTATTCATTGGCCTTAGAAATGAGGAAAAAATTAGACACTCAGGCCAATATCCTCATATGTGACAACTGAGCATGACAGTCCAGGGCAGTAGAGGAAGAAAATGTTAGAATCATTGCAAATATGTACCATATTCCCCATATATAAGATGCTCCCACATATAAGACACACCTTAATTTTGGAGCCCAAAATTTGAAAAAAAAATGTATTAAATAAAGTTATTGAACTCTTTTTTTTTTTTTGTGACAGAGACAGAGAGAGGCGAGGAAACTTAGAGGAACAGACAGACAATAAGTGAGAGAAATAAGAAGCATCAATTCTTCGTAGTGGCTCTTTTGTCTCCTTAGTTGTTCATTGATTGCTTTCTCATGTGCCTTGATGGGGGGGGGACCTAAAGCAGAGTGAGTGACCCTTTGCTTAAGCCAGTGACCTTGGGCTCAAGCCAGCGACCTTGGGCTCAAGCCAGCGACCTTCAAGCCAGCAATCTTTAGGCTCAAGCCAGCAACCACCAGGTCATATCTATGATCCCACACTCAAGCCGGTGAGCCCTGCTCAGGCAGAAAGAGCCTGCGCTCAAGTTGGCGACATTGGTGTTTCAAACCAGGATCCTCTGCGTCCCAGTCCAATGCTCTATCTACTACACCACTGCTTGGTGAGGCTAAACTCAAGTTTTATTCATGATAAAATTCATACAAGTCCTTATTCATGGTAAAAAGTGAGAAATGCAATAAAAATAATCTATAATCACTGTATAAGATGCACCCAGTTTTTAGACCCCAAACTTTTCAGAATAAGATGCATCTTATACATGAGGAAATATGGTTAATTATTATTTTATCATTTTAATCTATGTGTTAGAGTATGTGTATTTTATAATATTTAAGATATATAAGTATAGAATTGAATAAATTAATGTATAAATATTGGGGCAAAGACTAAAATGGTTCTTAGTAGCAAAGTATAAGATAAAAATGTTTAGATATCACTCACTAGACAAACTTATTCCTTGTCCAATTCTGTCCAGATGTTTAAAAAGCCTTGGTCAATAAAATAGGAGTGGTTGAATTCTTTAAGGAATGCCATCCTATTATGAAATAGGTAATTTTAACCTGCTGTTATGGTAGTTCAAACAGTTATGGTTCTCTCTGTAAAATTCTAAGTAGATGCTCTGGCTTTATTAATCAATTCTATGATTTGGGGAAATATATACCAATCTATGAAAAAAATGTAAACTAACACAGTGCCTTGGTGTTTTCATAATACTTTTTCATCAGGAAATCACCAAAAGGGTGAGTTAGATCTTATTAAAGTCATGAGTGCCACATGTCAATTTGATATTGTCCCTTGAAATTTTTACTTTAAATAACCATGTAAATATGTGAAAGGATATGGAAAACTAATGTCAGTATCTTCTAATAGATAATGTTTCTTTGTAACCATGTCCTCCTGTGTAGTCCCCTTCTACAGTGGCACTTGGACTTAATATTTGTTTTAACCAATGAAATATTAAAAAACAAAATACAAACTGAAGCTTAAACCATACTGACATGTGGGAATATGGTATAAAATATGCAATTAGGTTGACAATTACAGACAGAGAGGTGCCCTAGGGTGAAAGCCCTGAGCAGACGAGAGTCCAGGGGCCTCTCTGACCCCATGCTGAAAACATCAAAATAGGATAAGAGTCAGCAACAAGAAATGTTTAGACTCTCATAACAGAGATTAGGAGTCAGCATGTTCCTTGTCCTTTATTTTACCCCCTGAAAACTTCTATCTACTTCCTTGAGTTATCTGTAAGGGCTAATAATTATCTGTGGAAAGCTGGAGACAGGGCTTCAGTTTTATGGTCTGCTGGCCTCCCCTGGACCCCTTGGAGCATTTCATCTGGTCTCCAAGTAGTTCATTGTCACTGTGACACTTACACGCTGTTCCTCTTATGCTTTTGGCTGAAACTTTTCTACCAACATGTGAGAAATCCTGTGCTACTCTGCTTTATTTCATAATGACCTATTTGACAGCTAGAAACAACCAACACATTTGAGGGAAGTCATATTAAGTTACTCATCCTCAGCAGAACCACCACAACATCAAAGTCACCTATTATCTTAAGAGTGACGAGCTGAAAATGCTGATCCACAAAATCATAAGCAAATAAAATAATTGTGTTTTAAGCCTTCTGATACTTGTTTATTTATCTATATATAACAGAAACAAGCATTCTAGAAGTTTGCTAAAAAGAGCAATGTTACTTTATTTTGAAAACCTAAGGTCAAGAGCAGAGTTGAAGCATGTATCTGAGAGAGAACAACACATCTCTCCCAAGCTGAAAAATAATGTAAGAGATATCTGTGTCTGTGTGTCTGTGTGTGTGTGTTTGGAAACCTGTAATGATATGATTATGGATGAAATATTATACAGCAGTTACTGAGTTTTGTCCCTGGAGTAATTGGATGGTATAGTAATTGCCATTTCTCTACAAATGAACAGAGGATGTTCTTCTAGACAGTAAGGGGAAGCTTACTAGTATGTTTAAAAGGTCAGGGGTACTAATACAAGGTTAGAAGTTTTACTTCTGAATAGCAGAGGGAACTCTGATGAACCAGTCAGTATCCCAAGAGGAAACAGTATGTCCCACCACAGCTCCTTGGAAAAGAATGTGATTAGGAGTAAGAATGGAGTGGTTAGTATTAATGATATTGAAAAAATCAAGGGGTAGAAATAGCCAATCAGAGAAAAAGATGATACTAGTTTTTCCAAAAGCATGTATATGTATATGTATATGTATATGTATATGTATATGTATATAATCTTATAATCAATAATATTACTTATATAATATTATTTAAATGTAAGCATTATTTAAATGTTTTTTATATTGTCATATCCTCATCACAGGATCATTTTTCTTATATGCTCAAAGCTATTTAGAAGCTGTTATAAGTGAGGGATAACTACATAATCATTTCCTGCTATAATCGACTGATTAGGATTAAATTATTTCCATTGTAATTTTTAAATATACACGCCTGCAAACATTTGAAGCACGACATCCAAGAATGAATAAAACAGATGAATTTGCATGCATGACTTTCTATTTTCAAACACATTGTTACAGTAACATAATGTTATAGTAATTAAATATATATAAATATAGAAAAAATAGAAAATTTATAGAAATTACCTAGTTAGGATATAATATTAAAAGCCATTAAGGCAAATGAATAAGGCTATGCCCTCTGGGGGGGACTAGTTTAGTGTATACAAATATAACAGGCAGATTATGCCTTTTGTAAAGGGCCCAGTTAGTGTGTGTGTGTGAAGTTATATATAGTAAAAAGTGGCTGATGAGACAATTCTGTAGATCAGTGGTTCTTAACCTTTCTAATGCCGTGACCCTGCAATACAGTTCCTCATGTTGTGGTGACCCCAAACCAAAAAATAATTTTGGTGGCTACTTCATAACTGTAATTTTGCTACAGTTATGATTCGGAATGTAAATACCTGATATGCATTATGTATTTTCCAATGGCTTTAGGTGACCCACAGGTTGAGAACAGCTGCTGTAGATTAACATAAAAAAGGGTTTCCTGCTGGAAACTTCTAAAAAGTGGCTTGATGTGATAATCCCATAGATTAACACCTGTTAGAAGGCATAGGCCACAAAAAGGTACTAGAGCTGAGGGGCCCCCAGCTGCAGTTAGTTGTCCAGACTCTAACACTGAACATGAACTGTCTCCAGGTCGCTCTGACCAAGGATAGCTGAGTGGAGCACACCAACAGGCCCCCATTAAGCTGTACCCAGGCATGCCATAAAATCTGTGAGTAATAAACTGCCTATGTGATTCTTGCAACTACCTTGTGTGTTGGTTGTGTCCTTCCTCTGGTGGCAGATGGTCTTGGTAACAGTATGTAGAATTCCTTCTAAAAAGGTTAACCAAGAGAGATTCTGATTTTATGGTCATCAAATTCAAGTATTAGGATAATATTAAGTAAGAGTTTTTGTGTGAAAGCCTCTTTTTCTTATTTTTCATGCTGTCTTCTAGAACAGAATCTTTATCTTTAGGTAAAGACTGAAGACTTTCACATTGGGAAGCAGACTAAATGGAAGAGCAAGGGCTTACAGAGATTCTGGCCCACCATGACCTCCCAGTGAAATACCAGGTCTCTATCTGACCAACACAAAGTGAAACTCATCCATCAACAACAGTGCTGTCCATATACAGAAATTTTCTATTAGATTTTAGAATCTCACATTTATTATAATGGGACACCCAAGAACCACAAGAGATTTAAGGAAAGTTCCTAAAGTTTTTAGCCAGTCAAAAAAAATTGGAAAAGAAGGGAAAAAATATAAGAAACATTAAAAAATATATATTTCAGCTGCAGACAGTGGGAGGGGTAAAGGGATAGAGAAAAAAATAAAAATAAAAAATACTCATGGACAGAAAACAGTGTGGTGATTGAAGGAAGGTGGGTGTGGAGAAGAGTAGAGTGGCTATAAATGGTGATGGATGGACACTTGACTCAGGGTGGTGCAGCACAATATAGTATACAGATGATGTGTTGTAGAATTGTGCACTTGAAACCTGTATAATTTTGTTAACCAGAGTCAACCTAATAAATCCAATAAAAGGGAAAAAATAAGGTGAAATTAATTAAGTAAAAATTCATTTTGTAGACATAGTTTAGCAATATCTATCAAAATAAATAATACATGTGCAGTTCATCCAGCAATTCCATTAGAATCATCATAGTATCTAGCAATAAGATCTGGTTAAAAAAATATTATGGTAAATATAGTCAGTGGTTTACTGTTAATTGTATAAAAGAAAAAAGAAGGTCTTTATAAACTTATACGAAAAAATATTTGACAAATATCATTAAGCAACAAAAGCAAGATGCAGATAACTATATACAGTATGCTTCAAATTGTTTGATATAATCAAATCATATTTGATTATAAAAAGATATTGCATTTATTAAAAACAACATTTAAAAAAGATTTTAGATAATGAAAAAAGTCTTTAGAATTTAAAAAAAAATAGTAAATATAAAATATAAAGTTGAAATTATTAGCTAGAACACAAAACAAAAAAAAAGATATTGAAAATGGAAGTGATAAGACAGTTCTATCACTACACTTGACAAAAACAATTCTGATTTCCAGAAAAGGGAAGGAGAAAAATAGAAGTGAGATTATTATTAATGTAATAATATGGAAATGATTCCTAGTATTGAATAATAGAATTTTCACACTAAATGACTCACAGAGAGACTAGCACAACAAATTAAGAAGACTCAAAACACAACACATTAATGTGAAATTGCAGAACAGCAGGAATAGAGAGAAATCTTAAGAGCTTCTAGAGATAAGGGTTAAAAAAGAAACAATAGATCATCAACAAAGAGAACAGAAGGAACTGCATTTTTAAATCGCAAACATAGAATCTGGATTTATGGGAGCACTCTAGGTTTAAGGCTTCCAGCAGCCCTTCTGTCTCCTCATTGAAAGAGCCTGACCCAGAATGAAGGTAACTGAAGTAAACATATGTAAAACAAGCAAGACAACATTGATTTCTAATGACACCATGGAATCCCAATTTCTGCAGTGCTCAAGGCCACTCTTTGGACATGCCAGTTCCATGCAATAAATAATTACCTTTACTGTTTCAAGCTAATTTTAGTTAGATTTCTGCTACTTGGAACTGAAAACCTGACCAATACAAATAGAATCATTACTACTGCTGCACATGCATATATAAAACATGTATCTTTTATTATGTGTTCAAAACTTAGTATGTTTAAAACTTAACAACAGAAACAAGAACATTTTGGGAACCACTGATTTTTTTTTTTTTTTTTTTTTAGTGACAGTGACAGAGAGAGACAGAGAGAGGGACAGATAGGAACAGACAGACAGGAAGGGAAAGAGACAAAAAGCATCAATTCTTCTTTGTGCACCTTAGTCGTTCACTGATTGATTTCTCACATGTACCTTGATGGGGGGGGGCTACAGCAGACTGAGTGACTCCTTGCTCAAGCCAGCGACCTTGGGCTCAAGCTTGTGAGCCTTGTTCAAACCAGAAGAGCCCACGCTCAAGCTGTTGACCTCGGGGTTTTGAGCCTGGGTCTTTCCTCATCCCAGACTGACTCTCTATCCACTGTGCCACCACCTGATCAGGCTATCTTGTTTCAGATTTTTTATGTTGAGGTGGAAACACAGAAAGTTCAGAGGTCCCTGTGGACTGAACTTTAGAGGGACATGAGGATTGGTGAGGAAGATATGAAAACAGCATATTTTAGGATTGCATCCCCAGAAGTCAAGCCAAGATGATGGTTTATGAGAAATGACTTATTAAGGAAATTCTTTTAGGGAACAACAAGGATGTGATGTCAGGCAGAGTCTTTAAGATGCTTGTTAAATCTAGAATGTAATTTACGCTGCAGAATTGTCCTGACATACCAAAAAATTTGGGGCTTTCTTAGCACCATATCTTCCAGTCATTGGTGGCTGCCCCAAGTGAATACAAATTACCAGGAACTTCTGGCTTTCTGGGTTATGAGCATAGTGGGCTCCAGAGCTGCTGGTGCTGGCTGTTGGATACAAAGGTACCCTAAAGCCACAAGATACACTAATATATGATAATAAAAAAGGGGGTTGGGACTGCAGACTACGCAGGTAAGACACATACATCAGCTGCTACACATGTTAAATATAAAACAAGAGATTACCTAAGTTTTAAGTCAAACAAAAAATACAGAATCTATTATTGTAAGTCTGAAAGCAACAGATTAGCTAGGTCATCATATCAGAAAATTAAGAGACAGAGAAAAAGAAATCTGAGAGAACCCCTACATCAGCAGTTCTCAACCTGTGGGTCACGACCCCGGCAGGGGTCGAATGACCAAAACACAGGGTTCGCCGGGCGACCCACAGGTTGAGAACTGCTGCCCTACATGCTCCCTGTTCATCTCTGCCCACAGCCTGGAAGAGGACTGGTTAACTATTACTGTTTTGCTTTGTCATCTTCTACTTTAATCACAAGAAGGTCTAGCTAGCAAGTAGTCAGTCCTCTTAATCTCTGGGTTGACAGTTACTAGTTTCCACCCAGATGCCTTCAACCCTCTTCCATTACCCTATCTTACTGGAATTCTCAAATGCATGATATTTGAAACTGAACTCCATCTCCTCACACAAAGGTACCTGTTCCATCTCAGTCTCTAGTCTTGGTGACTTGAACCATTAAACCTCAGGTTGTCTAAATGGAAAGTGAAAGTGTCATCCTTGAATGTAAGTCTGGTGTTTCTTTATCCAGTCTTGCTTCATTTATATTCTCCCCATGACTACAAGAGGCTTTTTCTTCTTCTTTTTTAAAGCACACATCTAATCAAACTCTAATTTAAAATGTTTACTGGCTCCCTACTGATTCTAAACTTCTTACTCCATCTCCTAAGATCCTGTTAAACTTCTCCATCCCAATTTTTGACATATTTATCTTGCACTTTTATGTTGTAGCATACTGAACGGTTTAGTTTCCTGATTTCATAAGACTCTCTGATTCCTTTGATCCTCTGCAAATTTTATACCTTCGGCTAGAAATAGGATTTTTTTCCAACCTTCTTCCCTTTCCTATACAAACTAACTCTTGTATACTATCCAAACATTAAAATAACCCTCCTCTGGGAACTTCTATCAATCAAGATTTGTTTACCTCCCCTCTTACCTTTTTTTTTTATCATATTTTACTCTGTACTTTTTGTTCTTCACACCAAATTTTAAAAGCCTTGAGGATAGAGAAAGACTCTGTAACCAATATAGTGCCTGACATAGCTTAACCACTCAGTGTGTCTTTGAATAATTTTAAGTGAGTTAATAGATACACTCATATTTTTCCAAGTTTACTTATTTAAAAATATAGGTACAGTATCCTTTTAAAACTCCTTTTTTTCTTTTTTCTTTTTGATGTTCATCAATGATAGCTCCTGGTATAGCCTAGTATTACTGCATTATTTTAAATTTATTTCTTCCACACCAGCCTCTGCCTAAAATAAGATCCATTATAGAAAAAAGTTATAAGAGTTTTTAATAGATTTGAAGTTTTCTAGATAGTTCACAGCTTGATAGGCATTTGTCATAATCAACAGTAGACACTTTTGTGCTTACAGCTACTTTAAAAACATATCTAACAATCCAATTTTACAATGATAGGAGGAAATACAAGTGACTACAGCAAAGTACTCAAATTAAGGTTTGAGTGTTTATAAAGCTGTAAAACTGTTGATGAATGAACTCTTTCAAATAATTCCTCTCTCTATACACACACATTTTCTCAAAGTAAAGCAATGATAAATATATATGCAGGGCTATGAAAGAGGGATCTCTATTCTCCTCTTGCAGAAAAGCAATGGGTTATTAAGAAGCTATCCTTTAATAGTTTTACTGACTTTTCCACTTTCCGAAGCACACCATATACAAACATGTATGCATACGAACATACATGTACACACGTACATGCACACATCCTCTACATAACATATGCTGCTACAGAAGACAGAATGACTCTGCAGCTAAAAATCATGGTTATATAATAATATATAAAGAGTTCACAAAAACAAAATAGATTTTTAATTTTCCTTGCAATATAAATATATTTATATCATTCTTTCTTAGTTTAAAAAAAAATAAGCCTGCAAGTAGTATGGGGTGAGCTCACTTTCACAGTAATTTCAACATGAAACACCGCAGACTGTTTTCTCTTGTTCAAACTTTATTTTCATAATGATAAAAAAAAAGACTTCACACATAAAACCTCTGTGTCCCTAAACTGGGAAAATTTGTTCCTGATCACCAATTTTGCCAAGCCTCCCGCAACAAAGTTGGGACCCTGATCTCATTTTAGAGGAGTTTAGCATAGATTTGACTCACTGATCTTTCAGAAAACA
The DNA here is from genome assembly GCF_036850765.1 of Saccopteryx bilineata. NCBI lineage: Eukaryota > Metazoa > Chordata > Mammalia > Chiroptera > Emballonuridae > Saccopteryx > Saccopteryx bilineata. The sequence continues at coordinate 83,254,451 of NC_089495.1, forward strand.
GGATATTCCTACACATCAGTTCGCACTTTCACATCAAACCCTCAAATCAAATGCCAGCAGAGGCCTTCATTTCAGTTTAAAGAACTGATTTCATAACTTAGAATTTCAGAAATTATCATAATCATTCAAGATCTATTTTTTTCCCTGCAAAGAGATTCTCCCAAGACAACAGTTTCAGAGATCACAGGGAATTTAGAACAGCTCATACATTAATTATTCCTTCTTATGCACAGGTGCCCAGTGTTCACCCCTGCTTCAAGCACAGTTACACCGAGGAGATACTCGTGTATAAAACTTTCCTTCTGGTTGTCTTGTTGGTTTTTTCCTCTACTTTAGAGATGTCTGCTTTGCAAATTTTTTACCTTCCTTTTTTTTTTTTTTGCTGACATGATGAGCTGCAGATAAAGAAGATAGTTACTGCACTGTTCTCTGTCAGCACACTTACTGCTTCCCAGGGACCCCAGGAAGATGCAGAGGACCCCCTCAGCAATCCCGGCCCTCGCCCAGCCCCACCAGAAGCATACACATGCAGAGACTTGGTGTCTTCTACTCTTTATTAGGGAAAGTTGGTGAAGGAAGATCAAAGAAGTATAGCAAAGTTCAGACATATAGACTTCTATTACCAATAAAGATTAACTTTTGGAGAAATAGAAACAGTCAATCTGTTCTGGAATGGATTAGATGCTTATTAGATTAAAAATAACCATTTCACCATTTATTTACTTGTTATTTAGAAATAAGCTATTAATAGTCCACATGTATTGATTTTGAGTAAAATGTGAAGATAAGATTTAATTTTATTTTTTATGTTCTCATGATGAACTAAAAGAATTCTATTATGAAGCTCCCTTATTCTTTTCTTATTATTCATTAGCAGAATACCTTATTTATATCTATCTGCCCTCACACTGTTTCCCTGATAAAGATCAAAGTTTACCTGAAGATCTCAAACTTAAATCCTGATTATCCTGACATTCTGTTTTATTCAGGAATTTGTCTTAGAATTTAATATGCCAGAATACATAAAAGTACACTAGCTAGAAATCAGTTTGGGGTATGCTCTAGGAAAGAGAACAGAGAGTTCTGAAATCCATATAGAGAAATGAAAGCAAAAACTCTCTCTAGAGCTCATGTTTTATTTAATTGGTGATATTTCAGCAGGAAGAGAAATGGTGCTATAAGTTACCTTTATCAATGAAAAATAAATATTTTATTTTGACAGTGTGGCATGACATATAAATGTAAAAAATCACCTTTATCCTATTATATTTAGGCCAAGTTTTCTGACTTTTTAGGAAGAACTTGAAATACATTTATTCACAAAGCATACAATCTCTGACACTCATTAGCTTTTTACATTTTGTGTATCCTACTTGTTCAAAATTAATTCTTACAATTATCAAATCACACACTTGAATTTCCAAACAAAACAAAACAGTAGAAAGTCATAGCCATCAACCAACTCTATTTAGGGTTGAGAGGAGTAAACAGCTGTACCTAAAAGGATAGGTATCAGCAGCAATCATAAGCACAGAAAAATGATATTTTATATTAGTTTTTAAAAGTTTTCAAATATATTTTCTTTTTATTACATAATTAGTTGAATGACAAGCAAGAAACCAGGGTGTTTATAAAGAATTTATTTTAGAGCATAAAACATGAGGTCTGGTGTGATTATTCAATTTACTGAAGGTCACACAATTTACACTTGACTAAGTCTAGATCCTAATTTAGGTCCATTAATACTGTATTTTAACTTCTCCTGTAAAAATATTTCCTGCTCTTAAGAATTCTTTGAGGCCCTGGGCAGTATCTAAGTTGGTTAAGAGTGTCATCCCAAAACAAGGGCTTGACCCCCAGTCAGGACACATATGGAAAGCAACCAAAAGATGCACGACTGAGTGGAACAAAAATATGCTTCCCTTCCTCTCTCTCTTCCTCTCTTTGTCTTTCTAATAATTAATTAAAAAATAAGCTCTGGCTGTATAGCTCCGTTGGTTGGAGCATCGTCCCTGAGTATGGAGGTTGCCATTTGATTCCCTGGTCAGGACATATACAGAAGGCACATACAGCAGTAGCTCAATGATCCTGCACTCTGTCTCTCTCTCTCTCAAAAAAAATTATTTGCACACCAGTTTAATAACATTGATCTTGAATCACCTTCTTTGAGATACTAGTTCAGTAGGCTGAAAAAATACACTGAAGTGTTATCCATCACTACCTTAAAAATTAACCTGAAATACAAAGCTCCCATCATATATTCTATTCATGTTCATATTAAGCTAGTGGTTTTATTATGTGAAGATAGTAAAACATTTGTTGGATACTAAGATTGTCAGAGTAGAAACTGAGACAATAATGGCAAAGGGTTAGGAGGTGTTGAGGGACACATTCCACCAAAATCCAGATGTTTTCATGCTTAGATCTAATTCAAGTTCTATTTTCAAACAAGGATAAGGAGACTAATCCAGAAAGGAAACAAATGGAAACATGTGTTTTTACCTTTTTTTATACAGAAATGACATCAAAACTTTTAAAAAAATCAAAATGAAAAGCAAAACTGGAAGTAAAGTACAAATTAGTTATTTTAGAATGCATACAATAAATTAAATATGCCAGTGTGAATTACAAATACATAAAATACACTAGAGTAATACAAATCCATGTGAAAGGATGTCATTAGAACTAACAACCTGGATGTTATGAAATAATTGTATTTCTACATATATAATGGTACAAATAGAATGATATTAGATCTTATACTATAATCTGATTATATTTAGAAACAGCCTTATTTTGGTTGGCATTGTATAACTGCCATAAAGCCTAGTAAGGCTTGCTTTCTTTTCATCTGATGCAAGTGGAAGTTTTATCAAGGTGAAAAGAAGAATCTATGACAGTATTGGCCAGTGGTTCATTCAAAAAATGATTAGAGGTTTGCCAATCATTTGAGATACTTTGCCAATCATTTGCTCATCATTTGAGATATTTTTTCTAATTCCTTTACAATTTCACAGAAAATAAAAAGAAGATCTAAGAATAGCAAATACTAGACAGTTAGGTAAAAATATATTAACCCATCTCTATCAGGGTTGAAATTGATACTTTCTAATATATGTTTGATAGATTTTTTGCTTTCTAATCAAAAGAATATGAAAATTAAAAAGTTTTTCCTTAACTTTCCTGCAAGCTAAAGATCACATTGCTGGTGACAACAGACAGGGAGGTAAATAAATAAATAAAATCTGCCTCCAAAGTTATGCAATATTAGAATGTAACAAAGGGAAAATACTATCCGCACACACTGCTATACTATAAAGAAAACTATAGTCGTAACTATAGAATAAGCAAGTCTCATCTGCTTTGTTTCTTTCAATATATCATTTATATAACTTTATATGAACGAGATGCTATGCAAGTACATAAAAGGTAGGTCCAAGTCTGATCTCTGAAATTAAAAACCTTCAACAAACCCATTATGTTCCTTTATCTCTGCCTCCTCTTCTGTAAAATAAGATATGGGTATCAGGAGACTGTAGCATTGTGAATAACTGTTCATATATTTTACTTAAAATTTACAAAACCATATCATTGTAGATTAATTTAGAAATGGCTCAAATTCTGCACTTCTTCTTTGACATGGAACATTCTACTGCTTCTTTAAAGGATAAACTTTGTGCCCCCTCCTTGATTCCTGATGCGACTGGTGATTTGCTTTTGCCAAGAGAAAATCATGGATACAATTGTGTGCCAGATTCAAGCCTAGGCCTTAAGATACTTTGTGTAATTCTAGTCACCTAAAAGTATTCTGAGTGAAAGAGGGAAGGAAGTTTATCCAGGATAAGACATCATGTGAAGCAGAGATGAGTAGTCCAAGCTGTGAAGGTCTTAAACCAGCCCTCCCTCAGTTGACTGGCTATCTGGTTACAAATATATATGAGAACCAGACACATGAGTCAACTACAGTTCAGATCAGCAGTACCACCCAAATATATGTCCAAATAGATTTCTGAGCAATAACAAAAGGTTATTGTTGTAAGCCATTGAGTTTGGGATAGTTTGTAACCTAGGATTATTGTATCAATAGGTAATGAATACATCTATAATGACTATGCTATTACCCCTTTTTACTTTTATAAATTAGAAAACTAGAATGGTCAACTAACTGGCTCAAGATTAATTAAATAGAAAAGCTGTGATCCCAACTCATAATTTCCACTACAGAATGTGTATATACATTTTTATCATCATAAAATTATGCCTATCAATCAAATTATTATAAGGCAATATATCCTTCAATAACTAAGAATAAATATCACTATTTTTATTATATGCTTCAATACTCCATCCCATATTCCTACATATTTATTTATATATGAATTCATATGTATATGAAGATATGATGTATACATATATAAATATATTAATATATATAAATATATTCATACATATATATAGTTTTTAAAATTTGAGGAGCATTGTTGGATTATTTTCAGTTCAAAACTATGTAAGCCCTGGCCGGTTGGCTCAGCGGTAGAGCGTCGGCCTAGCGTGCGGAGGACCCGGGTTCGATTCCGGCCAGGGCACACAGGAGAAGCGCCCATTTGCTTCTCCACCCCTCCGCCGCGCTTTCCCTCTCTGTCTCTCTCTTCCCCTCCCGCAGCCAAGGCTCCATTGGATCAAAGATGGCCCAGGCGCTGGGGATGGCTCTGTGGCCTCTGCCCCAGGCGCTAGAGTGGCTCTGGTCGCAACATGGCGACGCCCAGGATGGGCAGAGCATCGCCCCCTGGTGGGCAGAGCGTCGCCCCTGGTGGGCGCATGCGGGAGTCTGTCTGGCTGTCTCTCCCTGTTTCCAGCTTCAGAAAAATGAAAAAAAAAAAACAAAAACTATGTATATACTGTTTTTTAGTTTCTTTTGAAAGCATTTATCTATTTGCATATCAATCTTAGGAAAGACATTAGGATCAGGAATGGGAAACATAGAGAAATCCACTACATGCTTGGGGTAGGCTGCTTAGCAAAATTAGTAGAAATCCTTTTCTCTATGCTCTATCTACTAAAACAGTTTATAATGTCTTCAATATCTACCCTTTCTCAAAAACCCATCATACAAATTGGTTTTTGTTTGCATGCATGTGTATGTGTGCATTGCTATTAAAATTTAGCATATAAAAATCTTGGGGTAAATTATTTCAAGTAGACTGTTGTATATATTCATGTACCACTCAATATATATATATATATATTTTTTTTTTTTCTTTTCTATTACATTTAAGATACCCCCATACCAATTGGGCACTTAGCTATTAAAATTTCACATATCATACTGTCATATGCTTAAATATGGGACTCCAGACATTATTTTACCTATCTCTGGGAGTTTGCTTTAATTACTTTGTGGTGGATTAGGGTTATTCTTCTCTGGAATTTAGCTAAATAAAAAGAAGTTTAATAGAATTAGAGATAAATTGTTATTATTCTCTGCATTCAGAAAGGCAACCAAGATTTTTTTTTTCCTGGCAGGGAGAATAGAACAAGCTGAGAAGATAATAGTAAAACAATTAGATTAAAACAAGTTCCATTAAAGTTGAGGTCCCCAAACTACTGCTTGCAGGCCACATGCGGCCCCTGAGGCCGTTTATCTGGCCCCACCTCACTTCCGGAAGGGGCACCTCTTTCATTGGTGGTCAGTGAGAGGAGCGTAGTTCCCATTGAAATACTGGTCAGTTTGTTGATTTAAATTTACTTGTTCTTTATTTTAAATATTGTATTTGTTCCCATTTTGTTTTTTTTTACTTTAAAATAAGATATGCACAGTGTGCATAGGGATTTGTTCATAGTTTTTGTTACAGTGCAGCCCTCCAATGGTCCGAGGAACAGTGAACTGACCCCTGTGTAAAAAGTTTGGGGACCCTTGCATTAAGTATGTGCATTTATTTAACAGATATTTATTGAGCACATATTTTGTACCATAAAGAGTGATCTCTATGCTTATTAAAGATTACCAGCTTAATAAACTATTATTTATTTTAAAAAGAGGAAGGGGAAGAGAGAGAGCAAAATATCAGTTTCTTGTTCCACTTATCTTTTGTTTTGTTTTTGTTTTTTTGTATTTTTCTGAAGTTGGAAACAGGGAGGCAGTCAGACAGACTCCCACATGCGCCTGACCGGGATCCACCCGGCACGCCCACCAGGGAGTGATGCTCTGCCCATTTGGGGCGTTGCTCTGTTGTGACCAGAGCCACTCTAGCACCTGAGCCAGAGGCCATAGAGCCATCCCCAGCGCCCGGGCCATCTTTGCTCCAATGGAGCCTTGGCTGCGGGAGGGGAAGAGAGAGACAGAGAGGAAGAAGAGGGAGAGGGGTGGAGAAGCAGATGGGTGCTTCTCCTGTGTGCCCTGGCCGGGAATCAAACCTGGGACTTCTGCATGCCAGGCCGATGCTCTACCACTGAGCCAACTGGCCAGGGCCATTGTTCCACTTATCTATGCATCACTAGTTGATACCACGTAAGGAATTTAGGAGAGAAATGATATTAAAAACTAGATAATTTAAGATATTGCTGAACTACTTTACAGCAACATATACTTTATAAAATAGTTGATGCTACTCAGAATTGTATACAATAAACTCCAACTTGAAAATATATCTTTCCTTTTAAAATAATTGTTTAATCCTCAAAAGGTGCTTTCTAAGAAATTAGCCAGTGGGTTACATGTTTTACAGCGTTATCTTTCCCAATATCTTGTTAGGGATAAGTTGTTCCTTCTTTTTTCATATAGAAAAATAGTGGTAAAATTGAAATTTAATCCTTTCTAGAGTAAATAAAAAAATTGAAGGCATCCATGGATTTTTAGATATTTGATCACTATAAATTGTAGAAACAGGCAGAGTTTTCACCCAACGCTAAGTTATAGTGATTTTTTTATAACACTTGTTGGGGTAAAAAAATAACTTCTCTTGTTATCACTTCTTTCCTTGTGTTTGTGACAGCCCCATCATCAGTGACATGGCATCAGTGTTCAGGATGCCCATCGTGAGGAAATACATTATTCATTTACATTATGAATGAACTTCTGAAATAAAACTGTCATAGATAGTCTTCAGAAACCGAAGAAAATATATCTAATTATACAAGAGTACACTGACTGGTATATAATGCCATTTTTCACATTTATCATACATGATTTATTAGATACAATAGTACTGCATGTGCATTTTTGTTTTAAGACAAGGTATCTTTTAATACAAAGAACAAAGTAAGCACTCACACATCAATGAACATTTGCATGCACAAGTTATTTATTATGTATAAAATGTCTTCTGTAGGAATATTTTAGTAGTGAAAACAGAGCATCTGAAGAACATAAATCTTAATTTTTGACAACTTGCTTGAATTTTGTCTTTATAGTTTGATAATAACAAGTTGTAGTGGCTAAGTTGCCAATTGTTATAGGAGTACTTTTGAGATGTAATAGAATCTTGTTGATAAGTACACTCTATGTTAAGATAGAACTCAAGTTTTCTTGAGTAAGTCATTTACTTAGCAATCCCTTTTTCTTCTTCAAAATTTTCATTTTAATAAGTGCATTGTGAGTTTCATCAGACATGCAAATCTTACAGAATTCAGAAATATATTTATTATACATTCTAAGCCTATATAATGCTCATATATATACATATATATATATATATTTCCAATAATAATAAAATTAACTCTTAAGTATCCACTATCAGCTGAGGAATTAGAACCAATACAGGAAGAGTTAGAAAAAAAATGACTAAGGTTTAAATGAAAGTGCCTCAGATAGGTTTTAAATTAAGGGAAAGAAAATTAGGTTCCCTGAATACCAGTTAGTGTGACTAAACTTTATTATATTTTGATAGTTTATCATTTCTTTGCAGCTTCATTAGCTTTTATATTTGGTATTATTTGTAACATTTAAAAAATTAAGGCTGTCTTTGGAGATTAAGAGAAAATCTTATTCAGCAAAATAATGATAGTGATAATTTTTTTTTTTTCTGAAGTGAGAAGCGGGAAGGCAGAAGGACAGACTCCCTCATGTGCTGACTGGGATCTATCCGGCATGCCCATGAGGTGTGATACTCTGCCCATATGGGGCATTGCTGTGTTGCAACCAGAGCCATTCTATCTTGAGGTGGAGGCCATGGAGCCATCCTCAGTGCCCGGGCCAACTTTTGCTCCAATGGAGCATTGGCTGTGGAAGGGGAAAAGAGAGATAGAGAAAAAGAAGAGGAGGAAGGACGGTGAAGCAGATGGGCACACACTTCTCCTGTGTGCCCTGGCTAGGAATTGAAGCCAGGACTTCCACACGCAGGGCCAACACTATACACTGAGCCAACTGGCCAGGGCCAATGATAGCAATAATTTTTGTTCTTTATATATCCCACCTCAAGCACATATTTTAGGTGGGAAGCAGTCACCATCAAGCACCGAGGACAGTAGAACAGGTAACCAAACCAGATTAGTTCTGGCATCGAAGGGCATTAATTAAGAGTTAGGTAGGAAGCTTACTGTTCCTGCCTGGCAGCTAGTGCCCTCTACCATATTTTTTTATCATCCTTACCTTAAGTTTTAATATAAATGCCATCTTTTCTATAAAGCTGGCTTTTGTTCTCTTAGACAGAAATTATTAGTTCCTAGACATAAGGTATGAAGTCGAATTCATCACTGTGCCCCTTTCTGCCTTATTACCTAGTATAATTGTTCATTTGCTGCAGGAGTTTGATATGCTGCAGGAGCTCCTGGCAGCCTAGGTTTCCAACTTCCAGAGCAGACAGAGTAATAGTGCTGCCTTTTGTTGTGGAATCCATTTATATATCTTCCTGTTTTTCTATCTCATAAATAACAATTGTATCTATATTCGTTTGCTATCGATCTTTCCCACTATTGTGTGATTACCATGATAACAATGACTATGCTTTTTTATCACTATTGTGTATTCTTCACTTAACATAGTCTTGCTTATAAAATAAGCTCAATAATACAGCTGTTTGTTAAATGGCTAAACTTAGGGTCAAGATGACAATATCTTTCAAGGAGAGAAGGAGAGGGACAATTTTTTTTTCTGTATTTTTCTGAAGCCGGAAACGGGGAGAGATAGACAGACTCCCGCATGCGCCCAACCAGGATCCACCCGGCATGTCCACCAGGGGGCGACGCTCTGCCCCTCCAGGACGTTGCTCTGCCGTGACCAGAGCCACTCTAGCGCCTGGGGCAGAGGCTGAGGAGCCATCCCCAGCGCCCGGGCCATCTTTGCTCCAGTGGAGCCTCGGCAGCGGGAGGGGAATAGAGAGACAGAGAGGAAGGAGAGGGGGAGGGGTGGAGAAGCAGATGGGCGCTTCTCCTGTGTGCCCTGGCCAGGAATCAAACCCGGAACTTCTGCACGCCAGGCCGACGCTCTACCACTGAGCCAACTGGCCAGGGCCGACAATTTTTTACAGATGAAAATACTTTAAAACAGGAACTGCAGGATTCCATACATTAGTGGGACATAAAAGCGAGACTGAGAGGCATGAACAGGAGTGTGGTGGCTATGGGGGGTGGGGGGAGGGAAGGAGGGAGAGGGGGAGGGGGAGGGGGAGGGGTACAGAGAGAACTGGATGGAGGGTGGCAGAGGACGATCTCTCTTTGGGTGATGGGTATGCAACATAACTAAATGACAAGATAACCTGGAAATGTTTTCTTTGAATGTATGTACCCTGATTTATTGATGTCACCCCATTAAAATAAAAATTTATTTATATATAAAAAAAAAAAAGTTGAGGTGTGTGTTTGTGTGTGTGTGTGTGTGTGTGCACGCACGCATCTATTTTCTATCATGTTTAACTGCTTTTGAAGTAGATAGCTAAATCTTTTGCAAATCATTTACTAAAGAATTTTTTTTAAGGCCAGAAAATCAAAGTAGCTTGAAATCCAGGAACCATGGACTCTTCCAAACATTTGTGAAAGCTAAGTCCAGAAAATAAGTACTTGAGAGAAAAGAAAGAGATAACAAGAAAGAGAATGCCTTTTGGGCTAATAAAAATGGAAGCGTCATTCTGCCTGATTAGAAATAGGACTTGGGGATGAGAGGCATTCTCTCTGGTAAGTGCTAAGACTTCAGAGGTCTATAATTAAGTGAACTCCCAACAAAACTAGATTTTAGAAACTGGCTTTGTCAGTTTTGACTGAAACTGCCCTTGCCTCGGGGTAAACATGGACATATCATCGTCATATTCGAGGGCCCCTGTGACTTGAACAAACAGGATTTCAATAGCCTGCCTTGATTTTCCATCTCTGATTTTTTTTAGTAGATCTGGCACATAGTGACAGACAAGAACTCCAATGAATTTCCAAATCTTTCAGGGAAAGGCATATTGTCTAACATAAACAGTACAAACAAAAGCAGTACTATTAGGAGCTGAATTAAATGAATACAATTAAATAAATACATAAATTAAATAAAATACATAAATTAAATGAATACAATTATTTATGAGGTAAAATAAAATAATATATATGGTGCTCTATAACATAAGTGTCATATATTTATAGCTAATGAGTCATCACAGTAAGTTAACATTTCAATGAATATTAAAGTTAAGCCACATTGCTTCCCTTGGGATTTTTTTTTATACCACCCACTTCAGATTTTTATTATAACCACTAGCATGTTAGCATCAGAAAAAAATAAATTTCTTTTAAAATTTTTATTTTGAGAATCATTACTGTTAACATCTACTGCAACATATATATTTTTATAAGATAGCTTAAATTTACGACTGTAATTTTTGGAGGGTTTTGGTTTATGTTCTTTTATTAAAGTGCTAAAAAATTACAAAGAAATTTTGTTTGCTTTGGATGTATCAAATCTCTTTGTACATGTATACAGGAGAGACCTTATATGAACTATGCAACTTAAAATAATCACTATCAAAATAAAATTCCAAAAATCATTCCCACTCAGTTCAATTTTATTACCTTTAGATTATTTATTTGACTCTATAAATACCTCATCTGTTTATTCTATTCAAAACAATAATATTTTCTTTAGTTTAAACTTCTCCATTCAGTCATGAACAACTTTTGTTCTGGATAGTCTTATTTTGCCCTTCAGAATCTCCTTTTCTAAGTCTGTGACCCTGAGGTTCTTACTCTACATGATTTTTCATGAATCATCTGGGAAAATTTCCAAGAGTACTGAAGCACAGCCAGGAAGCTGAGGAAATATTGAAGAGAGCTAGAGAAAAACTGCTGGGAGGGTCAAAAGAATGTCAGAGAAGGTTGGTGAACATCAAAGACAGAAAGATTCCAATACACGCCCTAAAGTCAATATCATATCACATCCAAAACTTCAAAAGTATCAAGGTTAGGAAAGCTACTTAGCATCACTTTTTCTATCCCTCTTCATTAATATGATTGTCTTAACATTTACTATTAAGGATAAAATTAGCACTGTCATAGATATACATTAGCAACAATATTATGGTTAGATTACCGTGACTGCTTAATAACAAGTATAATAGCTACTAATTATTGTGCATTGAATTCAATTATATATCACTTTGTATATATAATCCCATGTGATCCTCACAACAATTCTGTATTATTATTCCATTTTGCTGCTACAGAATCTGATATTCAAAGAACTGGTGTTAACTCAGAAAGGTTACTCAGCCAATGAGTGAAACTCAGAACCAGATGTACCCAAAATTTTCTAATTGTGTTATGGTAGTTACCTTTGTAACTGTGTAATGGTAAGAATGTATGTGGCTACTAAATTAACTGCAACTGTTTTATTTTTTTTTCTTTTGTCTTTTAAGAAAAAGTTGAGGACATAAGAAAATATTGAACTTATTCTGACTCACTGTAAGTATAACTATTGTTTTTATATAACGTACATCATCTTGTAGAGATCCTTTAAAGTCTTTTTGTTGTAATCATTTGTTTTTCTGGTTCATCAGAATAAAACAAATTTATCTATGAAAATAATCTTAAATTGTACTGTTGAAAATAATTTTAAAAGTGGAAACTTTATTTGTGTTATGATTGTTGTTAAAAACATTTTAACCAGTATCATTAGTAACTAACAAATAGGGCCCATGAGATTCATGGGGTGGAACAAGATGGCTCATTCAATTATGAATTAGTAAATGGCATGGTTCATAGAAACTGAAATAATATGATATAACTGTTTCTTTGAGCTATAAGATATATAAATTGAAAAATGTTCTATTCTGATCTTGAGTAGATCAATTGGTGTTGCTGAATAGCATGAGTTTGTGTTTATAGTAGTTGTACTTGCATTACTGAAGCATAGTTTTAAGTCTGTAAGCCATCATTTCCTATTTTTAAATGACAAATGTTACCATTTCTTAAGGTTTTGTATGTTGAAGTAGCAGTAAAATATCATAAAATTGTCTTAATTCAATTGTCTATCAATATGATTTAATTCCTCTAAGTGATATTTCAGTTTAATTTAGTTGAAGGTACTCATTGTGTACTATATTCCATATACTGTGAAATTTCTAGGGGAAAAGACCAAATATTTTATAGTACTTGTCTCTAAAAAGGTTTATTTTTTTAATTTTTATTTTAGGGAGAGGCAGGGAGAAAGAGAAACAGAAAGAAGGGAACATCCACCTATTCCATTAGGTGCACTGACTGGGGATCAAACCCACATTTTGGGATCAGCCAATGGAGCTATCTGGCCAGAGCTTAAATTTTTTAATTGATTGATTTTTAAGAGAGACAGAGAGAGGAAAGAAGAGAGAGGAGAAGGAGAAGAGAAGCATTCATTTGTTGTTCCACTCAGTCATGCATTCATTGGTGGCTTCCTGTGTGTGCCCTGATCAGGAATTGAACCTGCAACATTATCATTTCAGGAGGACACTCTAACCGACTAAGCTAACTGGCCAGGGCCTAAAAATCTTTTATTTTAAATGAAAGACAGGTATTATTTAAATTGTTTTAATGTAATGAATAAAAATCATATAGATTCTATAAGAAGTGTTACTACATACAAGGGGCAAGAAACTTAATTTTAGGATTATGGATCCCTTAGTTGCTGTTTTTCATATCATTGCACAACTACTTGTACTAATACTGTTATTTAAGTTCATAATATTTTTTGATCAGACCATACTGGTATAGTTGTTTAATGTGTTCACTGCAGTAAAAAAATAAACAAACAAACAAAAAAAAACCCCACCAAAAAACCCACAATAAATCAGATTTTTATATACTGTGAGGGAACTATATTGTATTCATTACTAAAACCTCTGGTGCTTGTCACCTCATTAAATTTGATTTTCAAAATAAAAAAGTAAAAAGAAAAAACAAGCAAACCTCACCCCCTAGTACCTATTACAATACCTAGATAAATTCAGTGATTAGGAGGAGATACTTTATGAATAGATACAGAAAAAAATAAATTGAAACTATAAAAATAGTAATCCCACCCCAAAATACTTTTTAGAGTTATATTAATATAAAAAACACTCAAATTATAATGGGGAAAATCACTAAGCATGTATAAGTATAGTAAGTAACAAATTACTTGAAACACTCTCAACTTCTACAGAACTATTGAAGATTTTATTTGCATGATATGCTTAATATTCTAAATATCTCAGAAGACTGAAGAAAAACAGTAAAGTCTGTACATATTTAAGTAAATGGTTTGATAACACCCAGAGCCAAAGATATAATTTAAAAAAGGCATGAACCATTTCTAGATATGGTAGAGAATGACAAACCCAAAACTTTTTTCCTGTTATAGTCTTAACATTTCAACCAGTAGAGCACTACAGATCATTAGCAATCTTTTGAATTTGAATTATAATGCTCACTTTGTTCCAGGCTTACTAGCTTTAGATTTGTATCTCCCAGTCTCTGGCTTTCCCTTAATTCCAAACCCCTGTATGCAGTTCTATCATTTAAAAAATCTCTCCTGATCCCTTCACTAATTGAACTACATTCTTCCTCCAGATGTCAAGACAAAATAGACAAGCAACTAAGGGAAAATTCTCTTACTTGTATTAGCTTTTCATGATTTAAGCACTGACAATATCATAAAATATTCATAGCATGCATCAGAGTGTATTTTTTTTTGTATCAGAGTTTTTAACTATGATTACTCATGTTACTCCTGTAATCAGTAGCTCTCTTCCACAAGCTTAAAGTAATATATGAACAGAGATAGAGAACTAGGCAGAAAAATGGTTCCCAAAGATATCCATGTTCTAATCCCTATAATTTGTTAATATGTTATATTACATGGCAAGAGGGATTAAAGTTGTAGATAGAAGTGTGCTTGCAATCAAATGACCTTAAAATAGAGATATTTTCTTGTATTATCAAGAAGCGGAAGTCATGTGGTAAAAAAATGTTCTTATAAGTAATAAAAGGAGGACAAAGGGTAAGAATCAAAATGATTCAATGTGAGAATGACTAGACCAATCACTGCTGGTTTAGAGATAGAAGGTAGCCCTGAGCTAGGAAAATGTGTAGTCTTTAGAAGCTGCGAAACTTAAAGAAATAGGTTTTCCTCTAGTGCCTCAAAAAATAAATAAATAAATATAGCCTAGCCAATAGCTTAATTTGAACCCAGTGATAGCATATCAGATTTCCTAACTACAGAGCTGTAAGATAATTTTTCTGTTTAAGACACTGAGTGTATTGTAAATTTATTATAACAATCATAGAAAGCAAAAGGTAAGTGGTATTCACAGAACCTAGTACATGTCTGGCACGTGGGGCTTGATATTTATTTAGTAGATAGGTAATAAGCCTGATGTATGTGCTTCATCTAACGTATGGTATTAAGGTCCAAATGGGTTCTTCTTCTATTTATAAATTAATTAAACTAAGTCAGGAGACATAAAAACCCACAAAACTTGACAATCAATATTTTGGAGTTGAAAGTGACAAATCACATTCTACTAAACTTACATGTATGGTAGATGAAGAGTGAAAATCTGCACCACCATACACATTCTCCCAGTTGATTTCTTTGTTTGCTCGGACCTTTATTTAGTCTTGAGTAGTGGGAGTAGTGAGAGAATGTGGAGGGGCTACAGCTGTTTAAGTACCAGATATTGTTCCGAAACCAAACATGATATAATTTTTGTGTCAAATTAAATGGCTTCCTTTATAGTGACCATATTACAAGTTCTTATTTCCCTTATATTTTCTCATTTACAACAACCCTATGGGCTACCTATTACTAATTGTATTAGCATATTGTTAATCAGGTTGAAAACATGTAGTGAAGGTTGCACCTGGTAATGGCATAGAAAAGAAGGAGGGTAGGCGTTTAGGGAGTGGTTCACTTCAATGAAAAGAATTATTTAATCAGATTTTTTTATACAAATAATAGCCTGCACTTGATAATAGTAAATAGTATACCAACTTTTTGTTGGCTCAACTCTCTTTAACTTCTCTACAATGTTCTCCCTACATGGTATCGTGATGTTGGATTTAAATTCAGACTCATTGAATCCAACATCTACTTTTCTTCAATCATATTGTGGCTTCTCTCTGGAAATGAGTTGCCTGTCTTCAAATAATTTTCAGATTTGAACATTATTTGCCCTTTCTCTGCCTCAGTTTCATCATCTATAAAAGAAAGAATAGCAATATTAACTCAAAGCTGTTATTAGATTGAAATAATTTACTGTATGAAAACAATTGTTTAACTGATACGTGAAGACACATGTAGCCCCATGTTCATTGCAGCACTGTTCACAGTGGCCAAGACATGGAAACAACCAAAAAGCCCTTCAATAGAAGACTGGATAAAGAAGATGTGGCACATATACACTATGGAATACTACTCAGCCATAAGAAATGATGACATCAGATCATTTACAGCAAAATGGTGGGATCTTGATAACATTATAAGGAGTGAAATAAGCAAATCAGAAAAAAACAAGAACTACATGATTCCATACATTGGTGGAACATAAAAATGAGACTAAGAGACATGGACAAGAGTGTGGTGGTTACCAAGGGTGGGGGGGGAGGGAGGACATGGGAGGGAGGGAGGGAGAGAGTTAGGGGGAGGAGGAGGGGCACAGAGAACTAGATAGAGGGTGACGGAGGACAATCTGACTTTGGGCGAGGGGTTTGCAACATAATTTGATGACAAAATAACCTAGACATGTTTTCTATGAATATATGTACCCTGATTTATTAATGTCATCCCATTACCATTAATAAAAATTTATTAAAAAAAAACACACAATTGTTTAGAAGAGCCTTTGTCATAGGAAAGCATGCTGTATATGTATCTTTTCTTATAAGGGCTCTGAAATTGTCACCGGAAAATCTCAGGGAGGTAATAGCATGAGAATGGAAGAAATACCTATATATTTTTATATTTTTTAAAAAAATAAAGATTTTATTTATTGATTTTTTTATAGAGAGGAGAGAGAAAGGGGGTAAAAGGAGCTGGAAGAATCAACTCATAGTAGCTTCTCATATGTGTTCTAACGGGACAAGCTTGGATTTCAAATTAGTAACCTCAGTGTTCCAGATTGAAGCTCTATCCACTGCACCACCACAGGCCAGGTGGAAAAAATATTTTGCTAAACATTATCAATTAATTGATGAGATAATCTATAAAGCATGTGTAATAATAGTTTATCTAACATGTCTTCTGAAAAGGATTAGTTGAATTAACTAGAAGGTTTTAATTTGTTCATTAGTTGTTTATGTTTTCAGGACAAAGCTGACTCATTTAGGCTAATATAATTGTGTTTGTTAACACATATCACTTGGGTTCAAATCCCAAATTTGACACTTATCATATCTATAACTTTAAGAAAGTTATTTTATCTTTGGATGCCTCTATTGCATCACATATGAAATAGGGTTAATAATAATTCTTCCCTTATATGATTGCTGAGTATTTAATAAGTTCATACCTGAAATGTGCTTAAAATAGTGATTGTCACATAAGTGCTCTATAGTTATTAGATCTTTTTGTTCTTTCCCAAAGTTGAATTTCAATAAACTTTAATTGTTTTAAAATAAAAAATTATTTTCTTTTACAGTATTTTTAACGGTTCAAATACTTAAAATAACAACAAAGTAAACAGCATATATTCTTCAGTGCCAAAGTCACCAACCATGAAGCAGATTGGAGATAAACTTACTTTACATATTCACTAGCTAGTTAAGCTACAAAAGGGGATTTCAAAGATTTTGTTCTTGAAATATAAAGTTAAAACTATGGCAGTGTAGTTTTTTGTAAGACTTTTTGTTTCAATTTCTGGTATATGAAAGTAATTTTCAAGAAGTTAAGTGATATGCTTTTATTTGCTTCCTGTCACATATTCCAAATGGCCTTTAAAAGACAGTAGCTGTTACTCAAGAATAATGAGGCATATTATACTCTCAATGCACATGCAAAACTCCAATTAACAGTAATGGGATTTATGGCAGTGATACCAAAGGAAAATGTACTTCAGTGTCTCAAAATGAAGCATTATTTTTTGAAACCTACCTTTTTACTATCTAAGTGCAGTCAAGTGTAAATAAACAAATTAACATTAAGCATCAATTTGACATTTCCATTCATGTTAACATTCTGAAATACTGTCTTTAAACAGCATTGTGTTTTAAAGCAGAGATGTGGCTTTAGATATCACTTTAGAATTTATATATTTCTCCCTCCTCTGTTCTTAACATTAAAATTATAAAGAGTAAGCATAAGCAGTCTTAGTAGTGCTTAAGAAATAGAGAAAGGATAAATTTTTTTAAATAGAATTTCAGATTATCTCTTTTATACATACATAAAAATTCTATTATTTTCTTGAGACATAATCATCTATGCCTCTATTTTCAATAGTTCTTAGATTTCTAGAATTTTAATCTTAATCATATAATAGAATCTTCCTAGAAGACAATGTTTAAGCAGAAAAATAAAAAAGCATTAACCTGACCAGGTGGTGGTTCAGTGGATAGAGCATCAGGCTGGGACTCAGGGGACCCAAGTCCAACACCCAAAGGTCATCATCTTAAGCACGGGCTCATCAGGCTTGAGTGTGGGCTCACTAGCTTGAGCACAGGGTCACCAGCTTGAGCATGGATCATAGGCATGATTCTATGGTCCCTGGCTGGAGCCCAAGGTTGCTGGCTTGAGCGCAAGGTCACTGGATTGAGCAAGGGGTCACTCGCTCTGCTGTAGCACCCCCGTAAAGGCACATATGAGAAAGCAATCATTAAGCAACTAAGGTGATTCATCGAAGAATTGATGTTTCTCATCTCTCTCCCTTCCTGTCTGTCTGTCCCTATCTGTCTCTCTATCTTTGTCTTTGACTCTGTCTTTCTCTGTCAAAAGAAAAAAAGAAGAAAAGAAAGAGAAAAAGCATTAAGACACTACTAAATTTAAATAGCATGCTAAAGAATATATATTTTTAAGATATTGTGCAACTATTGGAAAGAGTTGTGAGAACACTATTTAAGTAATTATTTTTATTAGTTTAAGTATAGAATGAATACAGGGACCCCAGCCATAGATCTTTAGTAGAACTCGAGTCTTTTAAGGTAATTCTGTAGAGATGTTAGATTTTGCGTTAATTGTGAAGATATTCTCCCTTTATAGTGAAAATAACTAAGGTCAGGTTAAAGTGTATGTAGATACAGCCAAAGTTTATTAATTTGATATTTAACATTATTTATTTCTGAATGACTGAATAAACATATTTCCAGAAAAATAATAATTTAAAGCAACTATAGTAAGTAAATGGTTATCAAAGCATAGAAAAATAAATTTCCCAACTGTTGAAATAAAATACTTCCCTCTGAAAATCTAGCCTGATAAATAAAATGTTCTTTTTTTTTTTTCTTTTTTCTGAAGCTGGAAACAGGGAGAGACAGTCAGACAGACTCCCGCATGCGCCCGACTGGGATCCACCCAGCACGCCCACCAGGGGCGACGCTCTGCCACCAGGGGGCAATGCTCTGCCCATCCTAGGCATCGCCATGTTGTGACCAGAGCCACTCTAGCGCCTGAGGCAGAGGCCACAGAGCCATCCCCAACGCCCGGGCCATCTTTGCTCCAATGGAGCCTTGGCTGCAGGAGGGGAAGAGAGAGACAGAGAGAAAGCGCGGCAGAGGGGTGGAGAAGCAAATGGGCGCTTCTCCTGTGTGCCCTGGCGGGGAATCGAACCCGGGTCTTCCGCACGCTAGGCCGACGCTCTACCGCTGAGCCAACTGGCCAGGGCCTAAAATGTTCTTCTAGTTGAGTATTTATCTAACATCATTTAGGATGCAATCATATCTAAACAAGGACTATCACTCTTTCCTAGGTAAAAAGACACTGACATTTTAAGAAACTACACTATTAAACAAGTAGTTGGTTTTTCTTTCACGCACATTGAATAGTCTAAAGAAAATGTATTCATTTTTTAGTGATTAGGTCTGGAAGAATGACAGAAGGTAGTAGGCAATTGAGAAATATTTTTGAATAAATAAATAAACTTTTCAGATATCCTATTTACAACATTAAAAATGTAGTTAAGCATGACCAGGCGGTGGCGCAGTGGATAGAGTGTTAGAATGGGATGTGGAGGACCAAGGTTCGAGACCTTGAGGTCACCAGCTTGAGCACGAGCTCATCTGGTTTGAGCAGAGCTCACTAGCTTGGACCCAGACCCACGGTCACTGGCTTGAACAAGGGGTTACTCGGTCTGCTGTAGCCCCCTGGTCAAGGCACATATGAGAAAGCAATCAATGAACAACTAAGGTGCCACAACAAAAGACTGATGATTGATGTTTCTCATCTCTCTCCATTCCTGTCTGTCTGTCCCTATCTCTCTCTCTCTCTGCTCTATCTGTCTCTGTAAAAAAAAAAAAAAAAAAAGGAGTTAAATCCCTCTTGTAATTTTTGCTAGGCACTGAAAAAGCTCAATGTGTGGCTAAATATGGAGGAAAAAGCAAATTATTATGATTTAATATTATAATATGATGCCTAATATGATAATTACATTTAAATGGATTAATGTCATTGTATAATATTAAATGCATATAAAAGGTTTTTTTTGGGGATAAAATATTAAGATTTGTTTTAAAACATATTCCTTTACGTGATTACTTTGTTAATTCATCACTCTACACTGTAACCTATCAGATTATATCAATGATATATTTTTGGAAAGTCCAAAAAGTACAAAAGATATTTGAAAATAATGAATTATATTTTAGATTCTTTTCTGATTAATAAAAAATAAAATATTACCAAGTTTCTTAAAATGAAATTATATAAATACTAGAAAGCCCGGCGGTCATATGAAATGACCGCTGTTCTAGATATTATAAATTGTAATTAAAATGATTTGTGCAAAGGTGTCTGCTAATTCAAACTGAATTACCCAGGGCAGGTGTCAAGGACGCCCCTTTGCTTACTGCCCCATGGAGTTTCCCCCTTCTACTTGCTTAATTGCTTAAAGTAGAGTGCAATGAAGGAAACCACTGGTGGTACATTTCTTAAGAGTCACCGCTAGCTCAATAAATAAAGGTGATTTAAATAATAAAATATTAATTCACATGTCAAAGATCTCTTTGTACACATTTCTTGTGTAGATCTTTCCATCATTTTTAAGCTCACCTGGCAGAGGACCATCAATTATTTTTAATTTTACATCCGTTCTTTCACGGACTCTTGAATAGGCAACATAAAGTTGACCATGTCCAAATGCAGGCTCATGTAAAAAAAAATGCCAACACGCTTAAGCGTTTGGCCCTGAGACTTATTGATGGTCATAGCAAAGGCAAGTTTTACAGGAAATTGTCTATGTCTCAATTGAAACAGCAATCCTGTTTGAGATGGAGCCAAATCAATTCTTGGAATGACATGTATTTCACCTTTAGAGGAGCCAGTCAAAGACTTAGCTATTATGACATTATTTTTCAATTGGAGAACCTCTAGTCTTGTACCATTGCAAAGACCCCTTCTGGTGTTAATATTTCTTAACAGCATAATAATCGCTCCAATCTTTAACCTCAATTTATGAGGTGGCATGCCAGAAGGCGGGACTATTTGAATGCTGTGGCAACTTCACCCCATTGGCTAGTACAGTTACACAAGCAATCAATAAGCTATCGGCGACAAACAGACACTTAAGCAGCATATAATAAAGATGTTCAACCTAATGATTGTTTTACCAAAAAATTAGCAATTTGCACTAATAGAATTGATGATACTATCAGTTTTATAATGTGAAATAATGATTAGACATAGTTTAAGAGAGTATAAGAGACTTTTTATTTTTTGTGTGATCATAATTATGACAACAGGACTTTATTTACAACTGACGATTATTTTATGTTGATTTATAACCATATAGGTTATTAGCTTCTTGTCTTCTAATATAATCGTGCAAGTAATTCTGATAGAAAAGCATTATAAATGCTGTGGTATTGTAACTCCATGTAGTATGGTAATAGGTCTATTAGACCCAATTTTAGTTTTTGAGTTTCTTTTGTGATGAGTACTAAATCCTTCTAAATTTTGACATTTTATGATATTTATTCTTTCTTAGCTTTTTTCCAAAAAACAAAAAAAAATTAATTAGTGTTTTTCAACTGAAATATCATATCATTAAAATATGGGTTTTAATTTTTTTATTAATCAAACACATTGCATTCCATCTGAATTATATTTTCTTTACATTAAAATAAATTGTTGCTTAATTACCTTAGGAACTATTTCATCATTGTTTATCCAGTACTTTCAACTATGTTTTAAAAATATCTAAAACAACAAAATGGAACAGAAGAATAATAGAATCACCTAGAAAGATGCAATAAGAAATTGATGATCTTTCAATTTTCTTAGTGTATTACTAAAGTTATTGCATCATTTTTCAAGAATGTTTTATATTCTACCTTTAAATTTCATGGGGAAAGTTGAGAATTCAGAATGTTTTAATTTATTATTTTAACAGCAAAGAGAAGAAAAATATAAAAAATTATTTTACAATTATATAAATAAGAATAGGAATGCACAATTATTTATAGCAGAACTGATAACATTAATTATGATACTGAAATTGATCTTATATTATAGGATCATATAACTCATATAATGACTGAATAAAGACAAAAGGATATAAGATGTTTTCTTAGAGTTAGCCAGTCAATAAGAAAGAAGATCATCATGCAGTGGACCATTCCAATTTCATAAAAATATATGTGACAATATTCATTCATTTATGTTTCTCCTAGTATGCAAGTTAGTCATAGATGAAATGTATATTAGATATTTTAGAAATGCTATCTAAAATATTTAGTAATGTTTATGTGTTTATAAGCATTTAAACTCATATAAGTCCCCCCAAAACATCATGTCTCTAAGGTTTCAAGAAGTTTCTGAGAAGATTCTCAGCAAGTTTAGTATAGAATAACTTATGTACTTAAAAATAGGCCACTTGGCCCTGGCCGGTTGGCTCAGTGGTAGAGCGTCGGCCTGGCATGCGGGGGACCCGGGTTTGATTCCCGGCCAGGAAACAAAGGAGAGGTACTCATTTGCTTCTCCACCCCTCCTTCCTTCCTCTCTGTCTCTCTCTTCTCCTCCCGCAGCCGAGGCTCCATTGGAGCAGGGATGGCCCGGGCACTGGGGCATGGCTCCTTGGCCTCTGCCCCAGGTGCTAGAGTGGCTCTGGTTGCGGCGGAGCGACACCCCGGAGGGGCAGAGCATCGCCCCCTGGTGGGCAGAGCATCACCCCTGGTGGGCGTGCCAGGTGGATCCCGGTCGGGCGCATGCGGGAGTCTCTCTGACTGTGTCTCCCCGTTTCCAGCTTCAGAAAAATACAAAAAAAAACAACAAACAAAAAACAAACAAACAAAAATAGGCCACTTTGCCCTAGCCGGTTGGCTCAGTGGTAGAGCATTGGCCTAGTGTGCAGGAGTCCCGGGTTCAATTCCCGGCCAGAGCACACAGAAGAAGTGCCCATCTGCTTCTCTACCCCTCCCCCTCTCCTTTCTCTCTGTCTCTCTCTTCCCCTCCCACAGCCAAGGCTCCATTGGAGCAAAGTTGACCTGGGTGCTGGGAATGGCTCCATGGCCTCTGCCTCAGGTGCTAGAATGGTTCTGGTTGCAACAGAGTGATGCCCCAGATGGGCAGAGCATCGCCCCTTGGTGGGCATGCCGGGTGGATCCCGGCCAGGTGCATGCGGGGGTCTGTCTGCCTCCCTCTTTCCAGCTTCAGAAAAATACAAAAAAAATAAAATAAAATAAAAATAAATAAATTAAAAAAATAGGCCACTTAAAAAAAATTCTCATTGCTTTGAGAATGAGAGTAAGAGAGAAAGAGAGATAAAAAGGGAGGGATAGAGGAAGAGAAAGAAAGAGAACCATCAACTTGTTCCATTTAGTTGTGCTCTCACTTATAGTTTCTTGTACATGCTTGACTGGGGATGGAACCCACAACCTTGATGTGCCAAGACAACACTTTAGTCACTGAGCCACCTGGAGAGGGCATAGGTCACTCTTATTAAATGACAAAATACTATATTTCTTCATGTATAAGAAGCTCTCATATATAACACGCACCTTAATTTGGGGGCCCAAAATTTGAAAAAAATCATGTATTACATAAAGTTATTGAACTCAAGATGTATTCATCATAAAATACAAACAATTCATCATCACTGTCAAAACTCCCATCCATTAGCTTGTCCTCATCTGTGTATGATAATGAATCACTGCCTTCATATATTGCTTCATCCTCAGTTACACCCATGGCATTTGAAATGCCACACTTCTTAAATGACTTGACAACCATTTCAAACTTGATATTATCCTAGGATCTTTTCACTCAGGTACAAACTTTTCCTATAGTTGGTTTCTTCACTCTTCTTGCTGGTGTCAAATTGTCCCCAGAAAACTACAGCCATTGGTTCTATTTGTCTTTGATGGCAGCTTCGAAGGGTTTGTTAATGCTGACATCAAGTGGTTGAAGCTGGGATGTCAAGCCTCCACGTATGATGAAAAGTTTTGTTTTTTACTCTGCAGCAATCTTCTTTATGTTTTTGTTTTCTGTGTCCTGAACTGATCAAGCACCAATAGGGCAGGATTGTGTAAGACCCCACCTGGTCTTCTCCAAACGTTTTCAAACTCAATGTTCATATCATCCTGATGCATCCAACCCTTGTCATAAACATGGACAATCACTCCTCGAGGAATGTCTTCTTTTGAAATTGTTTTGCCTTTGAAAATAAGCATAGGAGGCAGCTTGGTTCCCTCAGCACAACACTCGTTTATTTCCACTTGTCTTCACAGTTACAGTTTTCATCCCCTTCCTATTAACAGTTCTGTTACATGGGACATCAAATTGAAGGGGCACTTCATTCGTATTTGCAAACTGTCCCATCTCAAACTGATGTGTCTTTAAACATTGAATAACAAAAGGATAAATTTCAAAGACCTTCTGCTCATAGCTTTCAGGCATCTTTTGGGCAAGTCTGGTACATGTATGCATGCTTAGTCCATTCTGTTTCATAAATCTGAAGCACTATTTGTGTCCTCCTTTGAAATC
The DNA here is from genome assembly GCF_036850765.1 of Saccopteryx bilineata. Classification (NCBI taxonomy): domain Eukaryota; kingdom Metazoa; phylum Chordata; class Mammalia; order Chiroptera; family Emballonuridae; genus Saccopteryx; species Saccopteryx bilineata. Next base: position 83,278,998 of record NC_089495.1, read on the forward strand.
AGTAAATTCTTTTTCATCAGCAATTCTTTTTGCCTCATGCTGAACCATCTTTGTGGACACAGCAATTCCAACTGCCTTTTGCTCTTCAATCCATATCTTCAATTCTCTCTCTAAATCAGGCCATTTTGCTGACTTGCCTCTCATGGCCTTCTTCTGCTATGGCATTTTCAGTAGGGTTTCTTCTTCCCATAGCCAGTTTAAGATTGATTTCTCAGGTGGAGGAGGACCAAACTTATATTCAGCAGCACAATTTCCATTCAGTTTTACAAATTGGATTACTTTTTTTTTTAGAAAGACAGAGAGAGAGAGTCACAGAGAGGGACAAATAGGACAGACAAACAGGAAGGGAGAGAAATGAGAAGCATCAATTCTTCATTGTAGCTTCTTAGTTGTTCAGTGATTGCATTTTCATATGCCTTGATGGGGGTGATACAGCAGAGCAAATGACCCCTTGCTTAAGGCAGCAACTTTTGTGCTCAAGCAAGTTACCATGGGGTCATTTCTATGATCCCATACTCAAGCCAGCAACTCCTTGCTCAAGCTGGTGAGCCCATACTAAAGCCAACAATGTCATGGTTTTGAACCTCGTTCCTCTGCATTTCAGGCATCTTTTGGGCAAGTCTGGTACATGTATGCATGCTTAGTCCATTCTGTTTCATAAATCTGAAGCACCATTTGTGTTCTCCTTTGAAATCAGTAAATTCTTTTTCATCAGCAATTCTTTTTGCCTCATGCTGAACCAACACTCTATCCACTGTGCTCTCCCTAGTCAAGTTGGATCACATTTAACTTGAATTCAGCAGTGTACGAAAATTTTTTCTGAGCTATTTCTGGGTAGATATGGCAAAACATAATCTATCATAGTATACTGGTAACAAGTGCGAAACAATAAGAGCAAAGACAAGTGTGAAAAAGCAGGAAACACAAGTAAAACATCAACAACCACTGTATACGAGGCATCTGGTTTTTAGACCACAAAATATTTGAAAAATGGCGCATCTTATACATGGGAAATATGGTTGATTGTTGATGATATATAAAAAATTGTTTTGTCTTAAAACTTTAAATAATTTAATAATAATTTAAATCTTCTGGTGATACCGAATTTTTTTTCTCACTGATTTACAAGGCAGTAGAAAAAGGACTCTTTACTGCTACTGCATTTCAAGTGAGAAAAAATCAAGCAAAGGCTTCCAGTCAAGATGGCGATGCTGCGTCAGGTTATAACTATAAAATTTTATATTCCTCCTCCTTCTACTACTCCATATAGTATTATCAGAAATGATAATAAACACATTTGAGTTCTAAAAAAAAAAAAATGGCGATGAAGGTGCACATAGCACCCACATCTTCCTATTAGAACATAAAAATTACAACTAAATTATGAAACAATAAAACTGGATAATTGTGTGAATACTAGCTAAACAAGAGTCTTATAACTGAGGATATAAAGAAGAAGCCACGTTGGGACTGGTAGGAAGTGTAGAAACATGAAATGGGCTGGCTTCGTACCCACATGTGGCATTTGGGAATCTGGAAGAATATTTCAGCTTTTGAGCCCCTTTTCCCAGGAGTAAGAACTCAGCTTCCCTTCAGGTTCCCCAGTCCAGAACACCAGTGCTGGGAAAAGGGAGTATCAAGGTATAGTTTCTGGAGTTCACCAGTCTAATTCAGAATCAGATTTGTCTGTGAATTAGAAGAGCTCAATGTGGACATTGGTGGCCATCTCCCTAACATTCACTCTAAAGTCACACAACATTTTCTTCCTGTATGTTTCTGGCACACCCCTGAGATTGACTTAATTCCATGAGAGTTTTAAAATAAAGCTATCACATGGGCCTAGGCTAGTTAGCATGGTGAAAGCCCCAGGCTATGGGCTATGCAATAGTTGTGTAAGGCAGAGTTTGAGGGAGTCATCAGGGTAAAACCAGTGGAGTTCATTAGGTTAATGCAAAATCAGATTTGGCCTCATTGGGGGAGTGCTCACTGCAGGAAAGATGGTACCCTTAGGCCTCAAGGGAGAAGGCTTATTCAGAGGACAATGGTAGCTGTTCTTCTAGTCTTTGCCCAGAAATCACACAACTAATTTTCTTCTTGTATGTCTCTGGTACTTCCCAAGTTGCTGTCCTCTGTCAAGCCAAAAGTCAGTGCCTGTGAGCAAGCATGTGTATAGTGCCCTTTTAAGGGGATGCCTGGGTTTCCAATATCTTTCCATGTTACATGGATGGACAGACTCTTCACGGATTTTCACAGCCACATGTTATGGGGCTTAGATGTACCCTACTCAAATGATGCACAGCCTGAGGGTTTTTTATTATCTACCAGTCTGAGTCTTTGTTATGGTATTTCTTGATAAATTTTCACAGCATTTCATGTGGTTTGAAGTGGATGCCAGAGACAAACTTGGAAGAGGTAGGTGTTGGGGATCAGGGAAAGGGATGGTGGAAAGACCATCACTATCCTTGTGTTGAGCCCCCCCCCCATATAACCAAATCTGAATCTGTAGAGACCTTGTGTACTCCCACTAGCTCCACCCTGATGACACACTCACATGCTTAAGACAAAGGTATACAGGTCTCAAGTGGGTAGCAGATAACCTCAGTGTACTCTGAAATTTTGCTGAGTGGCCTCAGACCTACCACTGGCCACCAAATCTTGAAAGGGATGTAGGTCTTACAGTGTCTTAAGCCTTTTGTGGGTCTTCCCATGAACAATACTGATGGCAGCTGGCATTTTTTCAGAGTGTGGTCCATCCTACATATATCCAGACCCAGCACAAACAGCTACTAACCACAAATCTCTCTGTAGTTAACTAATAGCCTAGGGACTATCATAGTCAGCATCTTACATTGACCAGCACCTCCTGAGTAGCCACTTTCAGACCCCAACAAAGCACATCCAGTTAGCTCCATAAGTAGGACGTCCAAAGGGAGGTCTCAGAAGGCAACTGACCAATCCATGGGGTTAGCCAACACACAGCAGCTTCTAGCAACTGTTGTGGCCAATCCTCATACTCAGACACCCAGAGAAACAATGCCACCCACTGATATGCCGATAGCAACTGTTTTAACTTCAATGGGAGGACACTTACAACCCTCTAAAGGGACACTCTTGGAGCACTCTACTGCGGTGATCAGGGAGACTGTGCCACTGAGTCCCATAGGACACAAACTACATAAATACACTTTGCCAAGACTGAGAGATGTGTAAGATCTACCTAAAAGTTAAAAATATACACAGAGAGGAAACCAAAATGAGGAGATAAAGAAATATATCCAAAATGAAAGAACAGGAGAAAACTTCAGAAACAGAACTAAATGAAATAGAGGCAAACAATCTACCAGATAAAAAAATAAAAATATTGACTATAAGAATCTTCAAGGAGAAAAAAAAAAAAAGAACATGAAAACCATAAAAAGAACTAGTCGTATTGACAAATATAATAATGAAAATGAATATTAGGCTAGAATGACTGAGAAGCAGATTAGATAAAATAGAAAATAAAATCAGCAATTTGGAACACAAGATAGCAAAAAAAGCCCCAATCAGAACAAAAATAAATAAATAATAAATAAATGAGGATAGTTTAAGGAGAATTTAGGATATTAAATATAACAATACTCATATCATAGGGGTTCCAGAAGGAGATATAAGAAAGTGAGTAATTGAGAACCTATTTGAAGAAATAATGACTACAAACCTTTTCATCTTTCTAAAGAAATAGACATACAAGTCTAGGAAATGCAGAGTTACAAACAATGTAACTACAAAGAGACCCACACCAAGATAAACCATAATTAATATGCCAAAGTTTAAAAACAAAGACAGAATCTTAAAAGCACAAGAGAAAGGCAGTCAATTAGGGAGTTACCATAAGACTGTCAGCTAATTTCTCAGTTGGAACTCTTCAGACAAGAAGGGACTGGCACAAAATACTCAAAGTGATGAAATACGAGGAACTATAATCAAGACTACTCTACACAATCCGCCCCTCCGCCGCACCTTCCTCTCTGTCTCTCTCTTCCCCTCCCGCAGCCGAGGCTCCATTGGAGCAAAGATGGCCCGGGCGCTGGGGATGGCTCTGTGGCCTCTGCCTCAGGCGCTAGAGTGGCTCTGGTCACAACATGGCGATGCCCAGGATGGGCAGAGCATCGCCCCCTGGTGGCAGAGCGTCGCCCCTGGTGGGCGTGCCGGGTGGATCCCGGTCGGGCGCATGCGGGAGTCTGACTGTCTCTCCCTGTTTCCAGCTTCAAAAAAAAGAAAAAAAAAAAAGATTCACTTCCTGAACAGTCACCTGATAAGTTTCTTGAAAATCTTCGAGCTGTTAGCAATGAGAAGACTACTGCTGGAGCATCAAACAAGACTGTCCTTATCAAGTATACAAACGCAAGAGCTACAACACAAAATTTTCCTGAATAGAATTTAAATAAGTTTTGCACAAATTTTATGATTAAAATAAGTGTTTTAATATGTCCTATTTTGAAATTGTAGACAAATTCTGATGCAATCATATCTTTTAGTGTATTAGTGTATTTACTGCATTATATAAATTATATTTTCACAAAGATGATTCCCAAGAAGACATTCTACTTTATTATTTTAAACTAAATGTTGAAAATTTTACAATAAAATAAAAACCTAAAATATTGAATTGCAAAAAATCTGTAGGTTACAGAGAAAAACTAGTGTCAGATTTGAGATCAGCACACTCAAATTACGTAAGAACAAGTATTTTTGTGGATGCAACAAAAATTTTGTTCCCCAGTGTTATATGTCAATATCTCTGATGAATATAGTTGATCAAATTATCAACAGGTATACCTAATTCAGCAATACATTAAAATGGTCATACATCATTATCAAGTAAAATTTATTTATGGAATGCAAGGGTGGTACAATATCCACAAATTAATTAACATGGTATACCATGTAAACAAAATAAAAATAAAAATCATGTGATTATAGCAATAGATGTAGAAGGCATCTGACAAAATTCAGCACCCATTGTAATAAAAAGTTTAACCAAAGTGGAAGTAAAGAAAATATATCTCAGAATAATAAAGGCCATGTATAAAAAATTCACATTTAACATTATACTAAATGGAGAAAAGCTAAGAGCATTTTCCTTAAGATCAAGAAAAAGTGCTGTCTACTTTTACAATTTTTATTTAACATAGTATAGGAAGTTCTGGCCAAAACAGAGAAGAAAACAAAATGAATGTCAAATTGGAAAGAAAAAAGTAAAACTGTCTTTATTTGCAGATGACATAGTACTGTATACAGGGAACCTAATGATTCCACCCCAAAACTGTTAGAATTGATAAATGAATCTAGTAAAGAAGCAGGATACAAAATCAATATGCAGAAATTGATTATATTTTTAAACACCAAATTTGCACTATCAAGAAAGAGAAACTGGCCCTGGCAGGTTGGCTCAGTGGTAGAGCGTCGGCCTGGTGTGCGGAGGTCTGGGGTTCGATTCCCGGCCAGGGCACACAGGAGAAGCGCCCATCTGCTTCTCCACCCCACCCCTCTCCTTCCTCTCTGTCTCTCTCTTCCCCTCCCACAGCCAAGGCTCCATTGGAGCAAAGATGGCCTGGGCGCTGGGGATGGCTCCTTGGCCTCTGCCCCAGGCACTAGAGTGGCTCTGGTTGCAAGGAGTGACGCCCCGGAGGGGTGAAGCATCGCCTCCTGGTGGGCAGAGCGTCGCCCCCTGGTGGGCGTGCCGGGTGGATCCCAGTCGGGCGCATGCGGGAGTCTGTCTGACTGTCTCTCCCCGTTTCCAGCTTCAGAAAAATACAAAAAAAAAAAAAAAAAAAAAAAAAAAAAAAAAGAAAGAAAGAGAAACTAAGAAAACAATTCCAATCACAATTGAATAAAAAAATTACCTAGGAATAAATTTAACCAAGAAGTAAAAGACCTGTACCTAAAAAATTATAATATCATAAAAAGAAATTTTAAAAGTTACAAATAAATGGAAACAAATACCATAAACATGTGTAAAAAATTAATATTGTTAAAATCTCCATATTATCTAAAGCCATCTATAAATTTAACACATTCTCTATCAAAATACTGATGATATTTTTAACAGAAGTAGAATAAATAACTTAAAAATTAATATGAAACAACAAAAGAATTAGAATAGCCACAGCAATCTTGAAAAAGAAGAAAAAACATGGAAGTATCATGGTACATAACAAATTATACTACAAAGCTATAGTAATAAAAATGCCATAGAACTGGCATAAAACATGGGCATAAAACAGCCTAGAAAGAAACCCACATCTACATGGATAATTAATACTAACAAGGAGGTAAGAACATGCAATGGAGTAAAGACTGTCTATTCAATAAATGGTAGTGGCAATATTAGACAGACACATACAAAAAAGTAAAATTAGATGACTTTTTACAGCATTTATAAGAATAAAATTAAAATTGATTAAAAGCTTAAATGTAATTCTTGAAACCATAAAAGTCCTAGAGAAAAAACATAGGCCAAAAAGATTCTGATATTACCATTAGTAATATTTTTTTTCTAATATATCTCCTTGTGCAAAGAAAACAAGAAAAAATAAACAAACAGAATTACATCAATCTAAAAAGTTTGCACAGCAGATCAATTCTTCAACAAAACAAAAAGGCAATCTACTGAATAGAAGAAGATATTCATCATCCAGTAAGCCTTTACTGTATTAAACATCCAGTAAAGGCTTAAAATTCAAAATTTTTAAGAAACTAATACAACTCAACACCAAAACAACAAATGATCCAACTTAAAAAATGGGCAAAAAATCTGTATAGCCACTTCTCCAAAGTGGATATATTGATGACTAGTAGACATATGAAAGAATGCTCAATGTCACTAATCATCAGAGAATTCAAATTAAAATCACAATGTGATATCACCTGCCATAACTGTTATCATCAACACTTCTCAGAATAGCTATCATTAATAAATTAACATACAAATGTATTGGTGAGGAAGTAAACAAAAGAAAATCCTCCTGTAACTGTAGAATTATAAACTAACACTGCCACTATAGAAAAGAGTACAGAAGTTCCTCAAAATATTAAAAATGGAACTTCCTTATGAGCCAGAAATTCAGTTCTGGGTATTTATTTAAAAAATAATCCAAAACACAAACTCAAATAGATGTGTTGTAGCCTTATGTTCATTGCAGCATTATTTACAATATACAAGTTTTGAAAACAGCCCAAGTTCCCATCAATAAATGAGTAGATAAAACACACACACACACACACACACACACACACACAATAGAATATCACTCTGCTATAAACAAATAATTAAATATTACTATTTGTGACAATATGGATATACCTAGAGGGTATTATGTTAAATAAAATAAGTCAGTCAGAGAAAGACAAATACCATATGATTTCACTTGTACACAAACTATAAAGAACAAAATAAATGAACAAACAAAACAGAAACACACTCATAAAGAACAAACTGATGGTTGTCAGATGGGAGTGGGTTGGGGTCTGATTTAAAAATGTAAAGGAATTAAAAAGTACAAATTGGTAGTTACAACATAGTAAAATATAGCATGTAAAATACAGCATAAGGAATTTATTCAAAATTTGTAATAACTATGTATGGTGCCAGGTGTGCACGAGAATTACTGGGGGGCTCACCTCATATATTATATAATTGTTTAACTATTGTCTCGTAAAACTAATATAAGATAATAATGGATATCAACTGTAGTTGAAAAATAACTTAAGAAAAGAACAAGCAAAAAAAAAATTAAATTAAAAAAATAGATACGAGTACTAAATTGAGAGGAAATCTGCTTGAGAGGGGTTTAGGAGTTATTATCAACAGCATGTTTTTCCAAAATATAGATGTATTATTTTTTATGAATCTTTAAAAAGTAAAAGTAAAATATATCTTCACTGGGCTAAGGTTATTTTATTTAACCTTATTATATTTCTAGAAAAAATATATTAAGGTTATTAATTAATAGCTCCAGATTCAATAAAATTATATAATAACTGACATATTTTTTCTAGTTGGGCTGCATATAATTTCTGTGCTGTGGAAATTAATCCAAAGATTAGACTAAAGGTGGACATTAACCATTTTTTTATCTAATTAAAAATATGTTATAAATTCCTTTATTGAATTAAATAAAAATATTTAGGGTCTTTAAAGGGTCTTTAAACAACTTTGAAAATCTTAATAGATTTATTCTTAATGATTTAAATAAAAATTTAATACATATTTATTATATTTTTTATAAATTATGTTTTAAAGTTTTTGGAAATTCTAATTAGACTTTGTTCAATTAGTACACGCCAGTGCAGTAACCTGACAATCATTTAAACACAGTGCTTTTTCAGAAGTGCACCGCATGGGATTCTTAAGTCCTGACAAATATTTTCTTATCTCCCAGAGTGAAACCCAAATGGTAGTAGAACTTAAACTTTCTGAGTCTGTTTATCTGCCTTTCTTTTTCTTTTTTTCCACTCTAATGATTTTGTATTTTTGTTTTTGGTTCAGTCATTTTCAATCAGAATTGGTTTTCCACATGGAGCCAATGCTTGCTAAGCTCTCAAGGGCGTCTGGCCTGCTGGGCTCTAATCTCCTTGGTTGTAAGGAAGGTCACTTACTTGGGGACCAGAACTTTTGTAAATTTGGGATATTGCAAAATGAGAGGTATTTATACAAAAATACTAGTAACAAATTATATTGGTAGTAATTAATTTTCTGTTTTAGTGGTTCCTCAATAGATTTATATGGCTCTAGATTGAAGAATGCACACTTCAAGGAATGCACACTATCATGAACCATCTATGTAAGCAATCAGGATAAACATAATAAAACCTGCCGATATTTTGTAATCAGAATGAATTGTTTGTTTGATCACAGTGGAGAAGAATGTTAAGGCAATTAATTTAAATATCAAGATTTAGTGAAGTTCCTTATTACTTTCATATTTATGTCTGCTTTATATATATATAATCATTCAGTGAGAAAAAATTGCAATGATTTTATTACCTTTTAAATCATTAATCAGTTTTTATCTAATCTAAAAATCTTACAGCAAAATGTCTTTATTAATTGCTCATAAATACTTAGCACTTTCAATGTTCTCTGAACCAATATTAATATGTGGTTTCCTCTAATTAGTTGAATAAACTCTGACACATATTCATTACATATTTATGTGAAAGTCATAACATATTAAAAAAGCACATGGATATTTGCTCCTGTTTTCCCTACAAAAAACTAATGAGGTTATTTAGTTATTACAGTGATTTTTAACTAGTGGTATTTTAAAAGTTGAGCAATTCATCTTTTAAAATCTCGGATTATACTATTTTAACCAAATACTGTTTCAGAGTACTTTGGATAATTCACTAAGAAAATAAATCAAAATTCATTCTAAAACGGGTAAACTCAATTTGAGTTTTTGGTTGGAGGCACTAGTAAAATAAGATATAACTAAAAAAACAGATGGACTGAGCATTTTTATGTATCAGATACTTTTATTTCTATTATGTCTTGTAATATCACAACCATGTAAGATTGATTTTCATACATCCATACTTTCTCCTACATGACTTTGTCTATCTAATATTCATCATGTACTATTTTAAAACTTTATTTCATGCTAAATTAAATATATCATGAGAGTAAGGAACTTTACAATTTTTGTTCATATGTGAATCCTAAAACAGAGAATTCAGTATAAAAAATGTACTTTTATTCAATAAATGTTTATTTAATAACTACATGGTTAGCTAGATAAATAAACACTAAAATTTGTAGCTAGATTAAAGGTAAAAAAGGTGTGTTTTGATAAATCCTAAGTGTTATTAAATATTATTGTTTGAATAAATACAGTTTCTGATAAGAGACATAAAACATGAGATTGTATTTTACTTCATACTATTGTTTTCTATAATGCTTTATTTGTTCTCCAACATGGCTACCATTAGGTACCTGTCCCTTAGTGCCCATAGAAGTTTTATGACAAGAAAAGAAAAAAGTTTTATTGACCCAAAGCTTTGGATTTAAATCCTGTTTTGTCTACCTCCTCCAATAGGTCATTGATATCTCTGGGACTAACTTTCCATTCATCAATTTAAGTATAAAATTATCTGCTTTGACATATTTGTTTATTTTTATCTTTTGATAAAGACAGAGAGAGAGACAGAGAGAAGGATAGATAGGGACAGACAGACAGGAAGGGAGAGTTGAGAAGCATCAATGCTTAGTTGCAGCACCTTAGTTGTTCATTGATTGCTTTATCATATGTGCCCTGATGGGGAGTTGGGGGGGGGTTGGGGAGAGTTACAGAAGAGCGAGTGACACCATGCTCAAGCCAGGGACCTTGGGCTGAAGCAGGTAAGCCTTGCTTAAACCAGATGGGCCTGTGCTCAAGGTGGTGACCTAGGGGTTTCAAACCTGAGTCATCTGCTGTGTCCCATTCCAATGCTCTTTCCACTGTGCCACCGCCTGGTCAGGCTGCTTTGACAATACTATAGTGAAGAAAAAGTGAGATGATTTGTATACAAGTACTAATATAGTGACTGGCACGTGAGTTATAACCTGGTAATAATGCTCTTCTGTATTATTTATAATTCTTTTGATAACCTATAACCAATGGCTATTGGCTCAAGAAACATCACATGGCTTGCTACGAGTTATCTTTCCATTTTAGACAGCTATTTAATCACTTCAAATCTCAATTTTCTCAATTCAAAATAAGAAAAGTGGAGATACACAATTCAAAGGCTGGCTCATGTACCAACAATATCTGCATTATATGGAAATTTATTAGAAATGTAATATTTTATCCCTACCTTTGATCTATTGAATCAAAAGTTGGTGTTTTACAAGATGTCAGTGATTCATAGGCACATTAAATTTTAAGCACCTCAAACTAAATTACTTTAAGTCATCTTTTTGCTCCAAGTTCTAAAAATATAAAAATATTTTAAAAAATAATATGCAGGTAATTATATTAGCAGCAGTTAACAGTTTAAGCATTTTAGTTATATACCATACTAGTTATCAACTGCTAAGTTGCTAACTGCTAAAAAGCTTGGTGGAATGAAACAATAACTATCTTATTCTGTTGGTGAACATTTCAGATAGGGTACAGCAAGGATGCCTAGTGTCTGCTCCACAATGTCTGGGGAATTAGCTGGTAAGGTTTAAACTGCCAAGGGTTACTTGAGTAACAGAGGAATGGAATTATTCAAAGGGTTCTTCATTCAAAAGCCTGGCTCCTAGACTGGGATGACTAATAGGTAAGACATATCTGAATTGATTGGAATGTCTGTGTGAGGCTTCTCAACAAACTTCGATCTTCTCTCAGTATTTTGAACTCAGGATTGTGAGACTTTGATATGACAGCTCAGAAACTTTTAGAGAAAATGTTCTTTTGAACCTTAGGGCAGAAGTTAAATGACCACTTCTGCCCTAGCTTTATTTCTAGTGCATTTATGTATTTGGTTCCTACAAATACTGACAGCCTTGCCCAGTTTCAAGAAGAAAAATTAAGAACCCCTTATTCCCATAGAGAAGTGTCAAAAAATTAGCAGCTGTGTTTATAGATCTGCACACTTTTGTTTTTTGTATTTATGAAAAGGATTTTCTAACCTTTCTACCTAAGTGACTCCTCAAAAAGAAAAAATGAATAGATAATAGTGTCTGTTCTCGGGGAAGTGACATTTACAAGATGGCAGAATAACTTCTAGGTCCAGTGCATGACCCCAGGCAGAAACACCAATTTAACAACAACTTAAGGACTAAAAGACTTTTATGAAGAGTCCAAAATTTAGTTAAGTTGATTAAACCAGATGTACAAAAACCAAGAACATCAGCACTCTAAAAGACAAGAAGAGCAATTTTTCTTTACCCATAACAGCTCCTTCCCCAAGATGGAACAGCTCAGTCCAAGAAACAAGCTTTGGGCTATAACTTCTCCCTCAGGGACAGGAAGGGGAGAGGATGGGGTGAATGGCTTAAGGCTTCTGCCTTTAAGTGAACTCTCTGTGAGGCTGGTTTCTATCTGCCCTAACAAAGAACACTGAGAGCACTGGCATTGTCTGAATGCTTAAGGCAGCTGGGATTAAAAAAAAAAAGTAGGGGAAATTTACTAAAGCAAAGCAATTTTGAGAAAAAAGAATGAAGCTGAAAGTATCAAATTGCCTAATTTTACACTATATGTATTATAAAGCTACAGTTATTAAAACAGTATAGTATTGGTATAAGAACAGTTATATAAACCAATAGAACAGAGTAAAATCCAAAAGTAAACCTGTTATAAAGTACCCAGTTCACAATTCCGCAGGTTTTTTCGTAGAGACACCAAGTCCAAATGAGTTTTGAAGAGTTTTATTAAAGAAGGAAATTTATTAAATATGCCAGCTGCATATTACCTTACATGGGGCAGCAGTCCCAAATCATGTGTCTCTATAATAGTCTAGGGGCTGGTTATATACCTTTAATTATGCATGGGCAGGGAAAAAGCCTGACATCACGGCATAAGCTTATAACCTTTGTCTTTATCTACACAGGTTTGGAAAAAGGATGAAGGAGGGGGATGGGACACAGTTCATTAGCAAGTTTATAACATCTGCCTATAGGGTTCATAAAAAGACATTTCTTCACATTAAAACTTACAAGGTAACACAATGGTAAAAATGTCACTTTAAATATTAAAAGACATTCCTATATTTTCTAGGATTCATTTGCTATTCCTTTGTCCAGAAATACATATATTAACTACATGCTTTCAGGAGGGGAGAGGTAGTTTCCATGGAGACAAATATCTGTAAATGGCTCATTAATATAAGAAAAGGTTTCTTTTTTTTTCTTTGTATTTTTCTGAAGTTGGAAACGGGGAGGCAGTCAGACAGACTCCTGCATGCACCCGACCGGGATCCACCCGGCATGCCCACCAAGGGGCAATGCTCTGCCCATCTGGGGCATTGCTCTGTTGCAACCAGAGCCATTCTAGTGCCTGAGGCAGAGGCCATAGAGCCATCCTCAGTGCCCGGGCCATCTTTGCTCCAATGGAGCCTTGGCTGCAGGAGGGGAAGAGAGAGACAGAGAGGAAGGAGAGGGGGAGGGGTGGAGAAGCAGATGGGCGCTTCTCCTGTGTGCCCTGGCTGGGAATCTAACCCAGGACTCCTGCACGCCAGGCCAATGCTCTACTACTGAGCCAACTGACCAGGGCCAGAAAAGGTTTAATTTAATCTTTCTCTGCCTGCACCTGGCTAGCTATTCACCCATTTCTCCATAGGTATGGTGGAAGTTCACAGAATCCAAGTCTCCTTCCCCTTTCAATTTACAACACAATGCCATTGGCCATCTTGGTTTTATGCTAATCACACAAGTATGAAGATCTTTTACAAAATCTCTGCACACCTAGCCCAAATTAATAAAATGTTCTTCAAACTTCCTAAAATATTAATATTAATTGTGTAACTTTTGGTCCCTTACAACAAACCCACTCATATATGGTCATATGATTTTTTAACCAGGGTGCCAAGAATACATAATAAAAAATATATATTCTCTTCAATAAATGATATTGGGAAAACTGTCCCAATATAATATCATAAGATGAAAAAGAATGAAATTAAACTTTTATCTTACAGCATACATTCAAATAAACTCAAAATGAATTAAATATTTAAATGTGACTTCTGAAACTGAAAAACTTCTAAAAAAATATATGAGAAAATTTTATAAGTATGATTTCTTGGATATGACACCAAAGCATAAACAACAAAAGCAAAATTAGAAAAGTGGGAATACATCAAAATAAAAAAGATTCTGCAAAACAAAAGACAATTAGTAGAGTGAAAAGGCAAACTAAGAGAAAGGAAGAAATTATTTGCAAATCAGATACAGTTTGGAGCAAAAGTAGGTTTACATTTGGTAGTATATAAAACAGTATATTCTTGTTTTATTATTTATTAATTAATATATTAGTACCCATATGAATAACTGTAAACCTACTTTTGCCATACACTGTATTTGGAAAGAGATTAATGTCCAATGTATGTAAGGAATCATACGATTTAATAGCAATAAATAAATAAAACTTCAACTAAAAAATGTGATAAAGGTTGAATAAATACTTCCTAAAGAAGACCAAATAGTCAAGAGTCTATGAAATGATGCCGTACATCATTAAATATCAGAGCATACAAATTAAAAGCACAATGAGATATTTTACACCTATTAGAATAGCCATTATATATATGGAGAAATTAGAACTATTTTTTGCTATTGGCGGGAATGTAAAATAGAGCAGCTATTATAAAAAATAGTATAGATGTTTTTTTAAAAAAATTAAAAATACTATTCTGTATTAGTTTCAGGTGTGCAGCCTATTTTTACAAACTGGTCCCTCTGATACATTAAGTATCCACCTGGCCCCACCCATAATTATTACAATATTGTTCACTGAATATTCTATGCTATAATTTACATCCTTGTGACTATTCTGTAACTACCAATTTGTACTTCCTTTTTTTTTTTTTTTTTTTTTTTGTATTTTTCTGAAGCTGGAAACGGGGAGAGACAGTCAGACAGACTCCCGCATGCACCCGACCGGGATCCGCCCGGCTCGTCCACCAGGGGCGACGCTCTGCCCACCAGGGGGCGATGTTCTGCCCATTCGGGGCGTCGTTCTGCCACGACCAGAGCCACTCTAGCACCTGGGGCAGAAGCCAAGGAGCCATCCCCAGCGCCCGGGCCATCTTTGCTCCAATGGAGCCTTGGCTGTGGGAGGGGAAGAGAGAGACAGAGAGGAAGGAGGGGGGTGGGGGTGGAGAAGCAAATGGGCGCTTCTTCTATGTGTCCTGGCCGGGAATCGAACCCGGGTCCCCCGCACGCCAGGCTGATGCTCTACCGCTGAGCCAACCGGCCAGGGCCTGTACTTCTTTTTAAAAAATTAAATTTATTGAATTTTGAGTGAGAGAAAGGAAAGAGGAGAAAGAGACAGGAAAACATTGATTTGTTGTTCCACTTTTTCATGCATTCATTGGTTGATCCTTGTATGTGCCCAGATCATTATTGGCCCAAAACCTCGGTGTATGGGGACAATGGTCTAACCAAATGAGCTACCCACCCTGGGCTCAATTGTACTTCTTAATCCCTTTGCCTTTGTTGCTGAGTCCCTCAACCTCCTGCCCCTCTAGCAACCATCAATCTGTTCTCTGTATCTATAATTCTGTTTTCGTATTGTATATTAAATGTAAACTGTAGTTGAAAATTTAAAAAAAAAATTTAAAAAATTAATTATAATACTCTAAAAGGGAATAATATTAAATTGTCTTATTTTATTCTTAAATTACATAAAATATTTGCAGCTTTGATACACTTTACATTTCTGTTTAGACAAAACTGCAGATAAAATAGAAGATGTACAGTTAAATTTAAATTTCAGCTAAATGATGAATAATTTTTTAGTATAAATTTTCCAAATTCCAAAGGAGATACTTATATTTTAAAAAAAATGCTCACTGTTTATCTGAAATTCATATTTAACTGTGAGACTTACTTTACTAAATCTGGCAATCATAACTTTTATTTAGATATATACTCTCTCTAGTCTTTTATTAATGTTTATGTTTTAGAAAGAGGTATCTTATTTACCTAGATACTTCTCTTAACCTATAATTTAGTACTGAGTGTATAGTAGAGCACATATGCTACAGTGTTAGCTATACAGTTGGTCCCAAGACAAAGTAATAAATAATGAGTTCAAACCGATGGCAAACTATTAGTGACTATACATTGAGACAGCAGTCTTTTTTGATTTCTCCAAGTTTTAAATGTATCTCTGTAAACCTCTATTAAGATAGTGTTATACATTAAAGTTGATAAACTTTTAGAATCCAATCCTCAAAGATATTATTAATTACCAACTAGATATATAACAAGAACTTGTATACTGAATTTCACTTTATTGAGAAACCCTGCATAGCTATAGCCATAGGATTCTTAAGTTTAAAATAGCATGATTATTCCTTCTACCTGTGAATCTTATACCCTCAACTAAATTCAATACATGTAATGGAAATTTAATAAATATAACAATTTCTAGTTAAGTGTTAGAAATTATTTACAGCCAAAATGAAAGGTAATTTCCTCTATAAGTTTTTGGAATAGCCAGAAAAGTAATTTTAACAGAAATTTCCCCAATCAATTCAATATTTTATTTCTTTAAACCAGGATCACACTTTTTAAAATTTTACTTTTAAACTGTGCCTAAATATTGCAAATATATGATGTTAAACCAGAGAAAAAAACCTGAAAATTTAGTTTATACATCTATCCATAGTAATTACAAATATACTTCAGTGTTTTCCTTCAGAAGAATCTAAGGCATCTCAAACCTTTTCCCCTCACGAAATGTAAGTGCCTAATACCTTCCACGTATGATTTGTGCATTAAAAGCAGGTTATTCAACTAAAGCAAATCCACAGCTATGTTAATTTCTCTGAGGAAAAGAAAATATGTCTGTTGAAGAAGATAACCTCTTTCCTCTTTTTCCATTTTCATGTCAAAGGAAAATATACCTTTTTATTTTTGAAATCCTGTATGAGAAGAAGAATTATAGCCAAATATATATAGTAAACCTCATATTAAATCCCAGAGTTTTGAAAAGAAAATAATCAAGCCTTCTTCACTGTTTGCACTAACATTTCTACTGTTTGTATTTGAATTTTTTTGCTGATGGGTCAGAAAACCTTGTGAGTTATATATAGCAGGATATCAGAGGAACAAAAATAATGAAATAAAACGAGAATATCCGGAAGACCTGACAGAAAATACTGGTATCCATTATCATAGAAGCAAACATTTTAGTATAGACATAACATGTTATTAGCCTTGTTTCTTTTTAACACAACTCTATATATTTTCAAGGTGACTTAAAATTATGATGTGATTAATTCTTACAAAATTCTCAGGGTTCCCATAGATGTGATTGTTATTTGTTAGCAATGATATGATGGCAGAAACTATCCTTGATTTTTTTATTTACTTGTAAAGTAGAAATTCTTTAGAATTCCAAAGTCAAAAGTATATTCTCTCAATCAGATACAAATATTACGTGCTTATAGGAAAGGAAGCAAATGAACTCAGATGCCTATTATCTGGTTTTAACACACACATTCTTTTTTAGAACTACTAATTTGATAGGAATGTATTAAACATTGTGCTAGGTATGCCACAAAATACCAAAGTTATTTGAAGGCTAAAAAGTGGTTATATCAGATGCAGAAAAACAAAAAGAATTACAGGGAGAGGAAAATATATTATATATGCATATAGTAAAGTAAATAAAATAAATAAAGTTTCCCATTTAATAAACCACTTACGGGCAATGTAATATAATTTCAGTTCTTTTGTTTTTTGTTGTTATATTAAAGCACACATGGAAAAAATACAGTACTTTCTAATGGAAACAAAAGAGTTGATGACATGGAAAAGACAAAAACACTCAGTGTATAATGTAGTTCAAGTATCATTATAAATAAATAAAAAGTAATGACTTAGTGTCAAGTGTATTTTGGGGCACACAGTGAATTCTCAATATATAATATATGGAAAGAACAAGAGCACAGAGGGAAGAATCAAAGGAATTGGTCACTGCACATAAGAGATGTAGTAGTTTGTGTTGAAGATACTACCATTCATTGACATCCCCTTAGTGTACACATGCTGCATTAAATGATAGCACCAGTTTCTATGCCAGCTTTATCTGGCCTGGCTTGTGATGGCTCTGAAAAATCAAGTATGTTGGAAGCAATCTAGCTAGTCCCGGACTAGTTACTGAGTCCTTCCCGCTGTCTTGTAATGCTTTCTTTAGAAGCATGTGACCATGCAAGAACTAAGACTATATTGACACTGTCAAGCTTTCAGCAGCTCAATTGAAATTAAAATAGCATGTGTTGACAAGGAAAAGAGTATCAAAGTGCCAGTCATGTAAGTAAAAATAAAATTTTACATTGGATATCCAACCCAGCAGAGGGTTGAGATATTTGCAGCTCTAGGTATTTGTCTGATTCCAATTGCATATGAGGCACCAAGCTAGAACTATTCCCTAAGCTCAATCTAAAAATCAAAACAAAAAATAATTTTTATTTTAAAATAAATTTTCATGGGATTTGTTACTGAGTAATAGATAACTAAAACAAAGGCCTTGTTTATGTTCAAATATACCATGAAATTTTGACAAATTCCATTTAAATTGAGTCACGTGTATGTCTTTGCTACAGTGCAAGAACTATGATTCCTGCCCCCTAACAGGTAAATATCCTACCCTGAGTTGAAGGGAACTCTCAGCTGCTATACTTGGGTAAACTGCACAGGAGTAATATTTACCTCATTGCAAATTACAGGTGACAAAGTGAAAACTTCTTATGTCAGAAAGAGCAGGACCAATAACAGCTAAAAATAGTGTCAATGGTAAGAGGAGGCACTCATGCCATTGAGACAAACTTAGTGTATAGAATTATCAAATGTGGGAATGAGGAATGCATAAAGATTAAAAAGTGGCTAAAAACTGAAATTACGGGGACTAACTAATAAGGCTAATGCATGTTCCCTAACCTCATTCCCCAAGAGGGGAAGTCTGTTTTGGAAAGGTATTGGCTCTCATTTTAAGACGAAAATTGGTAAAAAACAAAAGGAGAAAAGATTGGGCAATCAAGCAGTGCAATTAATCTTAATCCTGAAAAAGGGAATGGTGGGGTGGTAGGGGGTGGTGCAAGATTGAAGATGGAAAAGAGTTGGCCCACTCTGGGGAAAAATAGACAAAACATTACCTAGAGGTTGCTCTTATAACTCCTAAGCCCTAACTGTTCATTTTAGGACTCTCTAAATTATACTCTTGGAAAAAATTTGTGATGGACCCTAATGTTAGTCTTGCTAACCATATTTTAGCCAGGTAACATTCTCAGGTATCCACCTCACTATGCCTTGGAAAACATTACTGGTGATCTCTCTCCTTTTTATTTTCTACCATCTATATGTCTCCTGTTATTGGCCCTTTTAATTATTACCTGTACAGTGGGATTGATTCCTTATAGCCTATGCATAACACAAAAATAATACAAGATGACGCATATCACAATTATAGCTAACCTTTATTCAGTATATACTACATTAAAACTATGTTGACAGATTTACACAAATTATTTTGTCTTATAATTCTGAGAGATAAGTATAACAGTGTTTATTTGTATTTATCTCAGTGAGTGATGTAATAAGGAGTATTTAATTTTCAAATAAACTAGAAAAAATTAACAAATAATTGGTCCAAAGAGGCAGATATTGGCTTTTATAAGATTTGGACTAAACAGTCTAACTCTAGAACATACCTCCTATATTCTCGAATACACTAGGTAAAACAATTATTTCTAAAGGCACAAAGTCCTGAGTGAACCTAAGTGACTGCTCCTACAGGATTTTGAAACTTCCCATCAATAAACTTTAGATAAGTTAACCATAGCGTAAGAAACTGCAAACATAGGTGTGACTTTTTATCAAGTTTAAAAAACAAAAAAATATAGTAAGTAAAAGGAAGCAAAAAGAGGGAAGGGGGACAAGTATTACTTTATATAGGTAAGTTTAATGTGTACATTTCAGAGGACAAATTATGTTAAACAACATATATTCAATTAAATATAACATATATTATACTTTGTATAATTCAATTAAATATTTATATAAATCTGGTTCTCCTTTTATTTAAAATTATAACTGACATTGAGGGGGGTTTTTAACCAGTAAAAATATGTTTTAAATTTGACGACATGTCTTAAGTTTTAATATCACAGCTTAGATTTAATGGCATATTGGAAGCACTGAACTACAATCAGAGCTGACTTCGTGGACATACAGTATGCATAGTTATTCAAAAGTCCATGTATAATAGGGCCACTCTCCTGATGTCACTGTCTTAATTTTCTTAGTATGTTTGAACAAGGAACCACATATTTTATTTTACACAAGGTACTACAATTTAAGCAGCCAATTTGAATATAATAATATTGGTAATATTACTGATGTGTGATTTAGTAACTCAGAGTTTGAATACAAATTTTATAATTTCTGATATATTTTACTTGTGCCCTTATCATCTTGTTGCATTTACTTTCTGAATTTAGTGGTCCAGAGTTATCATGTATTAGAAGAACGTTGTCTATCATATTCTAGGAAGCTCACAAATCACCATGCATCATTGAATAAAATTAATAACTAGTTAAACAGATGGAACTACTAATTTGAAAGCAAGGAACATAAGGTATCTCTTACTGTCCCTCATTATAAGAGACATGCAGTACTTCATTTTAGACCCAACAGAAACTCTATCCCACACAGACCTGATGTTATCTGACATTTATTATGGTAAATTATTTACATCAGAAATGCTACACTATGAAAATATGGCCTCAGAATATTTGTGCTTAGACATTAATTATATAACTTTAAACCTCCTACATCACACTTTCCATGTGTTCTTCATTCTGTTCTTTACCCCATATTCTTCCTGCCTTTAGTCTTGGACATCTGAGAAATTAAAAGTAATATGTTAAATCTGTGCTTGTGATAACGTGCCAAATATACATGATAACCATAATAGAAAAAATATACATTGTGAAAAGAAGTTATATTTTTGAACTAGTGACTATATAACTTAATTACTGAGCTCTTAAAACATTGCCTCCTATTTTTTTGAATGGTTTGTTCTGAAACAAGTATTTGCACTTTTGGAAAAGATTGTGTTTTAAGATAAAAAATTTATAGCAGTAAGATCTGAACTGTCGCTAAACTGAATAGATCTATCACCTATATATTTATCTGTTTCTGGGATAACTGCACAGTTTTGGAGGGGGTTGTCATAAAAAGACTTGTTTGTCTCCTCTCCTTCTTTTCAGATACACCTCACTATTATTAATATATTTAACGACTGATACAAGAATCATACTAACTGCTATAAAGAAAACTAGGAAGAAGAAGGAACATAACTCCATATGCAACCAGAAAAAGAATCCCATATCATTATATTCATATGCACATCTGCCTTATACCATTACCATGCTGTCTTGATGCAATATATAGAAATCTTTAAATAAGACCATTCGAATCTCCAGCTTGAATGTTATTCAACTTCCTCCTGGTTCTCTTAAATAAGTCTTCATGCATGAGCATATAGATTTTAGAATTTGCTTGTTAATCATGAAAAGGAAACCTAATGGAATTGTTAATATCACTTCCCAAGAACTATAGCTCTATTTGAGGGAAAGTAAATTCTTATGAATAATGTCTTCCAATAAATATAGCTTTATTTACTTAGGTTTTCTAACTTTTCAGTTTATTAAACTTATGTCTAATAATTTTGTCTTGCTATTATTATTTTTTTTTTGCCATTGAAATACTTTGAATATTTTTATTTCCCAATAGTTCATTGCTATTATTTAAAAACAAAATTTGGCATGTCAATTTTCTATCTTACAGCCCGGCTATTCTCATTCAGTTCTTATAGATTCTATGGAATAACCTATATACATGACCATGTTATCTGTGAATAAAGACTTCTCTTAATTTCCCAACGATTTCAATATCTCTAGATAGCCTCACTGTATTCCCCCTGTTCACTTTTCTTCATTTATTTTTCTTTCTTAAGTTTACTCCTAGCCCTGCACAAAGGGTAGAAAAGTCACTCCAAGGGAAGAAAACCATGCTTAAAAAAGTAAAAAAAAAAAAAAAATGTGTAAAAGTAACTAAGAAACCAGGAACTATTAATTAATAAATCAAATACTATAAATAATACACTTTGTGATGCAGGAGATTTATAAGTAATGTATTTTTGTGCCCCAGGGGACTGAATAACCACCCACCATGATACAATTAACTATGATCTGATTACTTCTCCCCTGAAGCTCCAAAACTCTTTACTTTTTTCTTCCTTTATAAAAAGATTGTCTAGGGATAGAGTATTGACATGGCTTGGGAACATAACACCCCCTAACCTTGTCTCTTTAGACGGCAATCAGAATAAAATATCCGTAAAAGATCCAATCTCTGTACACTTATGTGGCTGAATTTGAGACAGGCAACATGAACTCTGATATTTACAGTTTTAGGGTCATCTTGGGGGACCAACTACTACCAGCCCACGCTTCAAAGGAGGAATTTCCACTCCAGTAGGTTTACAATGTGGGACTCCTGTTACGAGTGGATCTCAAAGACAGGACCTCTGCACAGTGGGTTTGCAGGGCAGAGCGCAGAGCCAAAAAGGATTGTTCTCAAGCACTAAGATCTCATAGGGTGTGCTTTGTAATTTAGACTTATTTAAGACCTCTTACCACTATCTTATTTCTCTCTCTTTTAGAATCAGAGTGTATATCCTAGACCGTATAATATTTTGGAAGCACATACTTGTTTGATTTTATAGGTTCACAGTTGTCTCAGCATAAACTCTATTTTGAGTCTTACCATAACTGCTTTAGATGACATTTACAGGAGACTTTAGACTTAGGTTTTAAAGTTGATGTTGGAAGCAGTTAAAACTTTTGGGAGTATTGGAATAAAATGAATATATTTTGCATGTAAAATGTAAATAAATTTTTGGTGAAATATTATAGTCTGAATGTTTGTATACCACCAAATTCATATGTTGAAATTCTAATCATAATATGTATAATGGTATTAGGTTGTGAGACTGTTGGAAGGTGCTTAGGTTGTGAGGGTAGAACCCTTATGAATAGAATTAGTGCCTTTATAAAAGGCATCAAAGAGCTCCCTTGCCCATCTACCATGTGAGGTTATGATGAAAAGTACTGCCGATGAACCTGTAAGCAAAGTCATACCAGACATTGAATCTGCCAGTACCCTAATCTTGGACTTCCCAACCACCAGAACTGGAAGAAATAAATTTGTGTTTTTAAGCCACCAGGTCTACAAAATTTTGTTATAGCAGCATTAACAAAACAAGACACACACCATTTATTTTCTTAAATTTGTATATTCACATTTTAAGTGTAGTTTTTTAGACATTGACTTGCAACATTGTTTTTTTCATTGATTTTGTCACTAACTATATTATTTTATTTTTCAAAGGTTTTTTTTTTTTATGACAGAGACAGAGGGACAGATAGGAACAGACAGACAGGAAAGCAATGAGAAGCATCAATTTTTTGTTGCAGCATCTTAGTTGTTCATTGATTGCTTTCTCATAAGTGACTTGACTGTGGGGCTCCAGCAGAGCGAGTGATCCCTTGTTCAAGCCAGCAACTTTGGGCTTCAGGCCACTGAACTTTAGGTTCAAGCCAGCGACCATAGGGCCATGTCTATTATCCCACGCTCAAGCCAGTGACCCTGTGCTCAATTTGGTGAGCCTGCGCTGGTGCCAGATGAGCCCCGGATCAAGTCAGCGACCAGGGGCTTTTGAACCTGGGTCCTTTGCATCTCAGACCGACGCTCTATCCACTGTGCCACTGCCTGGTCAGGCTTAAAAAAGTATTTTAATATTTAGTCACATATTTATAATTCTTATGCTCTTTAATTAACTATATAGATTTCTATCTCCATGTGGTATTATTTTTCTTTATATTGAATATTTTTTAACATTTCTTGTATTACAGGTCTCCTACCAATAAATATTCTCATTTACTTTTTCTTCTACTTTGTCTTAAATTACCTTCATTTTGTCCTATTTTTAATTTTTTTTTTTTTTTTGTATTTTTCCAAAGTGAGAGGCAGGGTGGGGAGGCAGACAGACTCCTCCATGTGGCGGACCAGATCCACTGGGCGGGCCCACCAGGGGTGATGCTCAGCTCAGCTGGGGCATTGCTCCACTGCAACCAGCGCCATTCCAGTACCTGAAGCGGAGGCCACGGAGCCATCCTCAGCACCCAGGCAAACTTTGCTTTAATGGAGCCTTGGCTGTGGGAGAGGAAGAGAGAAAAAAGAGGGGGAAGTGTGGAGAAACAGATGGGCGCTTCTCCTGTGTGCCCTGGCTGGGAATCAAACCCAGGATTTCCACATGCCGGACTGATGCTCTACCACTGAGCCAACCGACCAGGGCTCATTTTGTCTTATTTTTGAACATTTGTTTTAACTGTATATAAAATTTTAGCTTACAAGTTTAAATTTTACTTTCAGAAATTTAAAAATGCCATTTTCTTATCCTTTTATTTCATGTTTTTTTCCTGTTTATAATGCTTTTTTATGGTCTTAAGATCCTTTTAAGATTTTCTCTGTATCTTAGATTTCCAGAAATTTAACTACAATGTGCTTTAGTATAATTGCTGTTATTGTTGTTATGATTATTATTATCATTCTTTTCTTTTCCAGTCTTTTATGCTCATATCTATTTTATTGAATGAAGTTTTCTCTAATATTTTTAATATGTTATAGGATAACACATTTATATTTTTTCTGTTTTTAATTGATATGGCCATTATATTTATTATGGTGTTGAGTGTCTATATTACTTTTTTAATGGATAAACAATTTACCTTCCAAATGTCAATGTAAATAAAACAAGGACAAAAATGCAGAGATAAACAATGGAGGATATTTATTTTATTAGAAAATATATTCCTAGTTCTAAATAAAGTATACAACATAAACAGAAGATACACATTATTATTCTCCATGTATCTGGTCAAAAGAATCAGCAGTAGAAACATGATTATCTTTTCCTGGAAGTGCTAAAATAATAGTAAGAACTAAATATATTCCAGTAAGAATATTTACCAATAATAGTTTCACAAATTTCCATTATACTAAGAAACCACACTCCATCTCTCAAGATTGAGTATCTCTGTGAAAACTGAAGATAAAAAAGAGGTAAAGAAACATACTTATTATGGTTTTGGGTTCAGCAGTTTATGACCACTTATTGAATTGCCTCTAGAAAGGGCATTTTAGAAAATTTCTGTTTTCATCATATATTCACAAGTGGGGAAAATCCAATTAGTAAATTAAACCAATTTCCCCTTCCCTGAATTCCAATCAACTCATTTCACGAGGTTCTGTATTTTCTCAAATTTAATATTAAGAATATTTTGTTAAAGTGAATTGAAGTAAAGTGTTTGGAATTAATTTCTAATCAACTGTGCTGACCCTAGGACTTAATGTCTTCTCATGTAACTCACAATTTTGCCCATTTTCTACTAATCTGGAATCTGCCATTTTGTACTTGTTTACTAAAGTATTTATTAAATGTAAAAGTATTCATATAAGGGCTTATATAAATATATAGAGTTTTGTTGTTGTTTTTACTGTATTTTCCCTTCATTTACTTACCTTGCCACTTCAAAAAAATTAAGCCAGGCACTTTATACACCTGGTACTTCAGAGGATGATTAAGTTGTTGTGCCTAAAGTAGAAGTTCCTCTAAAATAACTTGTTTTCCTCTCAAATTTGATGCACGATGGGGGTGAGAGGAGACTTGCAGCCTGTAAGAGACTGTGCCCTTAAGGATAGACAGAGGTAGAGCAGAAAAAGTAAAATAGGGAGAGGAGACACCTCAAGATTCAGAAAGGCAGAGAAATGTGATGTGCCAGAGGAAATGGGATTTTGTGGCTTCACTCCCCAATAATACTCCCCCAAAAGTTGTAGTGACAAGTTCTCTATCAAATCAAAGAGCATCTCCTTGATTCACCATGAAGTAAGACCCTGAACACTGAAACATATGAAGACAAAATTCTCGACAGTAGAAAGCATCGAAAGAAGCATGAACCTGAGAAATGGGGTCCTTCAATAAGGATTGCTTTATGTCACCAGCTTATCCTAGAAGGTCATAGACCTAAAAGAGTGAAGACTTAGTGAGTCTGGGGTCATCTAGTGAAAACCACAGTGAACCAAAGAGTATTATGGGTGGTGTTTGTGTTTCACTTTTCTTCTGCTTTATGCAAGCAACAAGGATATATTAAGACTGAGATAGTAAAAATGCCCCACTAGTGATCAATTCTATGTCCTGGCACTCTGCTTAGATGGAAAGCAAAGTCAAATTTAATTTCATTTAAATAAAATGAATTGCTATGGCAATATTGTGTATTGTAGTTTGTTTAATTAGATTATTACCCTGTACAACATCATCTTAAGCACTGGTAAATATATGAGGAAGATTACTGATTGACAATAGATGATGGTTTTTTCAAAATCGTTCTTGCAATCTTTTAAATATTATTACCTCATTCTATTTTGGTCTATTATATAATTCTTATATTTTCAGAGCTGGCTCTCACTGCCAATTCTCAAATCTATCATTAATACCCCAGGGATACATATTAGCCATTGCCTTACTGAATGTGATCAGCACACCCAACATTGCCATTCTGAAGGATCTTAAATCAGCTTTTCCACCATAGTTGCAAGGTGATAATTTATTCTATCTTTTTACTGAGGATGTCACAATCCCAGAGATGATGTCTTATTGTATTCTTCATGAATATTATACTAGACTGTAGCAGTTTTCATCAAAGAGTTTGGAAATTGCCTTCTTTTAGATGGAGAACTACAGATGGCTATTTAGATGGATATTCAAGAAGGTATTAAACTAGTTTATGCAGAAATATTTATCTGGATAAAACAGATATCCCCTAGAAAATACAAATTATCATATGTTTTTCTTTTCTTTTTTTTTTAATTTTCTTAAGTGAAAAATGGGGAAGCAGAGAGACAGACTCGCTCATGCGCCCTACTGAAGATCTACCTGGAAAGTCTCCTATGGGAAAATGCTCTGCCCATCTGGATCTACTACTCTGTTGCTCAGCAACAAAACTATTTTAGAACCTGAGGCCAGGCTATGGAGCCATCTTTAGCACCCAGGGCCAACTTGATTTAACCAAGCCATACCTGTGGGAGGGGAAGAGAGACACAGAGAGAAGAAGCAAGAGGAGTAGGGGTGGGGAAGCAGACAGTCGCTTCTCCTGTGTGCCCTGACTGGGAATCAAACCCAGGACGTTTTTATACTGGGCCAAAGCTCTACCACTGAGTCAAAAGGTCAGGGCTAGTTTTTCCTAAAGACATTTTGAAGCCCTGGCTGGCTGGCTCAGCAATAGAGTGTCGGCCCAGTGTGTGGAAGTCCGAAGTTCAATTTCCAGCCAAGGCACCTAGGAAAAGCGCCCATGAGCTTCTCCACCCTACCCCTTCTTCATCCTCTCTATCTCTTTCTTCCCCTCCCACAGCCAAGGCTCCATTGGAGCAAAGCTGGACCGGGTGCTTAGGATGGCTCCATGGCCTCTACCTCAGGTGCTAAAATTGCTCTGGTTGCAATGGAGCAACACCCCAGTAGAGTGCATGCAGGAGTCTGGCTCTCTGCCACCCTGCTTCTCACTTCAGAAAAATACAAAAAAAAAGTATATATTTTGAAATCCTGCATCATAAATAATGAGAAAATAAGTCAATAATTAGGTAAAGATCTAACACTAAGGCAACAGGAATACTGTATGAAAATAAACTGAAATGTTATAGTAACTAATCACCAATAAGAAAAACTTACAGAAAAGGTGAAAAGAAAAGAAAATAGTGGTTTATCTAAACAATCATTCCTAAAATCTATTATGTTCTTATTAAATTTGAGGCTTGTGATAACCATAGTATATGAATTAATCTATAAAGTACTAATAAAAGTTTAAGATAGTTACTGTCAGGGAGACTGTCACAGGAAAATAACTATCAGCTCAAAATCATAACTCAATAAGTAGAAAAGCAAGGGTTCAAACCCAGGCAGTCTGGCTCAGAGATCTTGTTCTCAACCATTTTGTTATACTGACTCTACTACAAGTATAAACAAAGATGTGAAAACTCTGAATAAAATGGGAAAACTATTAAATATTTACATACTGGTTAATATTGATTATAGTAAGTATTTGACAAACTCAAAACACTTTTTTTTGTAATAAATAAAAAAGATACAAAGTACACTAAGCTACTCAAGAGTAATTCAGCAAATACAGCAATAACGTACAAAAATAATTCAAAACAAATTCACTGACAGATATGAAAAAACAGTTTTAAATCTCCTGGAATTTTCCCCTTAATTCAACATATTTTCTATAAATATTCCAATGAGTTTTATTTATTTTTTAATATCATGTGTATTTCCTAAGCTATATAGAAGAGAAACAAATGTAGGTTGGATAAATACTGTATATTTATATGATAGTAAGCTAGATTAATCTATATTATATAGCATTGGTTGTGAAATATACAAGTGATCAATATAAAATCTTTATGGTTAGAAAAATTTTAAACCATATTTAGTTTATAAAAAATAAAATATTAAATAATAAAGTTATATTTGCTCATCCAAATTGCTAAATATCTCTAAATATATTTACTAAATCTATTTAGATAATATTTTATTTGAGTTTCTATAACACAGTACCATAGATATCTCTAAATGTATTTACTACATCTATTTAGATAATATTTTATTTGAGTTTCTATAACACAATACCATAAATATCTCTAAATGTATTTACTAAATCTATTTAGATAATATTTTATTTGAGTTTCTATAACACGGTAACATAGACTAGGTATTTTATAATGAAAAGAAATTCATTTCTTATGGTTCTTGAGGCTAAATCAAATAACTATGCACCAAAATATTTTATTAAAAAAAAACTGGACTTGGACCCTGGCCGGTTGGTTGGCTCAGTGGTAGAGTGTCAGCCTGGCGTGCAGGAGTCCTAGGTTCGATTCCCGGCCAGGGCACACAGGAGAAGCGCCCATCTGCTTCTCCACCCTTCCCCCTCTCCTTCCTCTCTTTCTTTTCCCCTCCCACAGCCAAGGCACCATTGGAGCAAAGTTGGCCTTGGCGCTGAGGATGGCTCCATGGCCTCTGCCTCAAGTGCTAGAATGGCCCCGGTTGCAATAGAGCAACGCCCCAGATGGGCAGAGCATCGCCCCCTGGTGGGCATGCCCGGTGGATCCCAGTCAGGCGCATGAGGGAGTCTGTCTGACTGCCTCCCCGTTTCCAACTTCAGAAAAATACCAAAAAAAAGTTAAAAAAAACTGGACTTAAGATTTCTTTTTTCTAAAGTAAGCTGTTCATTATTTGTCATATGAGACAGATTACATTACTAACAGGGATATTTTGGTAAATTGTTTTTCAAAAGTTTTGATATTAATACATATTATAATAGTTTTTTTAAAAAAATAACCTATTTCTCCTAATTAAACTCAATTATCATGATCATGTAGTATTTTCTGGAAGTCACATTTAAAAATATTATTGAACCTGATAGATATCCTTTAACAAATGAGGGAAATTAAAACATTTAAAGAAGAGTGAATTGATCAACCAAGTAGGTGAGATTCAAGGGCAAAGTTAATGAAAACCATCTATCAAGAATTATGTATAGCCTGACCAGGCAGTGGCGCAGTGGATAGAGTATAGGACTGGGATGTGAAAGATCCAGGTTTGAAACTCTGAGGTCGCCATCTTGAGCGTGGGCTCTTCTGGTTTGAGCAAGGCTCACCAGCTTGAGCCCAAGGTCGCTGGCTCGAGCAAGGGGTCACTCGGTCTACTGTAGCCATCCGGTCAAAGCACATATGAGAAAGCAATCAATGAACAACTAAGGAGCCGCAACGAAGAATTGATGTTTCTAATCTCTCCTCTTCTGTCTGTCTGTCCCTATCTGTTCCTCTCTCTGACTCTCTCTGTCTCTGTCACAAAAAAAGAATTATGTATATAAATTATACATATGTATACTATATATTTGTATATTTATGAATACAAAAAGAATATTTTATACATATATAAAAATGAGAATTTTATATATAAAATATATTTTCTTGTATATATATTGTAATAAAATTATTCATTCTAATAAAACCTTAAATAACAGATCATTGAGCTTAAAATTTCAAACAAATCAGGTATATTACCAGTTATTAAGCTTCATTGCTGAAATTGATTCTCTTCTATGAGTCCATGTTTCCTTTCAGCTAAATTTGTGCACTTTATTGGCCTTTTAGATTAGTAGATTATGCATACTCTTAGAATTTTACCATATGAGATGGCCTCTAAAACTCACCCATATATTTTTATTTCAGTTCATTCCTATAGCTTTTTAATTCTTTCTATGCCAGTGTTAATTTGGTTACTTTTATTCTAGGCAGCCATTATATGCCAAAGTTGTATTTATTTCCTGTCTGACCTGATGACAGGTGACAGACATTAGAGATGAATAAAGTATAAAGGCCCTGAATGGTTGGCTCAGTGGTAGAGCATCAGTCTAGTGTGTGAAAGTCCCAGGTTCAATTTCCAGTCAGGGCACACAGGAAAAGTGATCATCTGCTTTTCCACTTCTCCTCCTTCTCCCTCCCACCCTCTCTCTCTCTCTCTATTCCCTTCCTATAGCCATGGCTCAATTGAAGCAGCAGATGGCTCCACAGCTTCCACTTTAGGCACTAAAATGGCTCAGTTGAGAGCAATGGAGCAACACCCCAGAGGGGCAAAGCATTGTCCCCAGGTGAATCCCAGTCAGGGAGCATGCAGTAGTCTGTTTCTGCCTCCCAGCCTTTCACATAAAAAAAAGAGAGAGAGAAAAGAAAAATAAGAAAGTGTGAGACATGATGTAGAATCCTAAAAGGCCCTTCATTGTTGCTTTCTAAATTCCACATGAATGTTAAATTTAAAATAAACAAAAGCCATTCTTATTATCTGGGTTCCTACAATCCTGTACATGTATGGGAAGGAATAGAGAAAGGATATGTGAAAGATTCAGGATAATAAAAAAAATGCATGAGTTTTAGAGCAGTGAAGGGAGTATTATTTAAGTTTGAAAGTAGACAGAAAAATAGATTCACTAAATGCTACATGATCATGAACAGGAGAGATATTTTGAAGAGAATTTAAAATGAAGAAAATATTGGGAAAGTGGTACTTGAAAGGAAGTGGTATTAAGAAAGATTAGGGCTTTATTCTTAGCAGCACAGCTTTTAAAGTTCTTTTTGCATAATCGCCTTTTCATGTCTCAGTAAGTACAGAAGTAGCACTTTATTTTTTACCTGACTTAATCACAGGTTTTTTTAAGCTGTCTCCAAGTAATCCAATTGTCTTCTCATTAAATTTACTTCATTTGTGTTTCACTGTTTGTAACATAGAAAAGGTAGTTGTGGCTCAATAGGTTCTGCACACATTTATTACCTCTGTCTGTAATTCTACTTTGTTTCATTGGCAATTATTGAACATAATTTTTGTAAAAGGATCTTGTACATCTAAAAAAAATAACCGGATGATATTAATCTAAATGTGTATTATTTTTTATTGTTCATGGAGAGTATAGATATTTTAAAAGGATTGAACTACTAACAATATTTTGCCTGTGAATTTTCATTCAGAAAATACAAATTTATCTTGCATTCAAAATCACGTCCCTTGGTATACCTGAAACCCATGGAGTTGACCCTGGCTGGGTAGCTCATTTGGTTAAGACTATCATCCCAAAATGATAAAGTTGTGGGTTCAATCCCATGGTCAGAGCACATTGAGAAGCAACCAAAGAATGAATGGCTGAATGGAACAACAAATGAATGCTTCCCTTTTCCCTCCCATCTCTCTTTTCCTCCCACTTTCTCTCTGAAAAAAACAAAATATCAACAAAAATCAAGCCTTGGTTGAATAAGTCAGTTGATTGGAGCATCATTCCAAAGCATGAAGGTTGCCAGTTTGATTCCCTGGTCAGGGCACATATAAGAGGAGCTGGATGTTTCTGTCTCTCTCTTTCATCTGTCTCTCTCTTTCAAAGAAAGAAAAAAAGAAAATAAAGAAAGGAGAGAAAGAAAAAACATAATTTTATTAACCAATGTCATCTCATTAAATTTAATTAAAAACAGAAATACATACATTAAAAGAAGTATCATCCCTTGATGAAACTGTTTTGAATCATGTCACAAAAATGTCCTTGTTTTATAATATATTTAATAAAAGTTAATTCATAAAATAAATTTAATATAAAAACAATTCATTCTATTTAAGCTATGTATTTGTCAGTGTCACTTCAGTTACCTCTTTGACAATACTAATTTAATAAATTGACTAATTGTTAAATAGCCAATTATGCTTCATGAACCAGCATAAAACCTACATTAAGGTCATAAAATTCAATTATTGAAAGACAATTATAGATCATCTTGTTTTATGTCTTCTTTATAAAAATGAAAAAGCATTGACCCAGAAATTTTAATTATTTTTCATGCTTAGTTAGTAATAAAATATGAATTGGAACCTAGTTCTTCTTACACTTTGGTGCCCTTCAACACCTCGATTATAAGAAAGTTTAATTTTATAAGTTTGACACTTGACATATTTATGTAAAAGGGAAGGTTTAATAAGTATTTCTTCATAATGAATATTATGATGATACTCAGCAATTTTCATGTAATCTGAGGTTGATAGAGTTAAAAATCACAGTACAGTCTTGTGTTGCAGTCCAGCCATGACAAGCCTATTACTGGGTCTTCAAATGGGAAAAGGTATGGAATTGAATAAATGATAGACAGAGACTTCTTTATTATATGCGGCTTAAGTGTCTGTTTGTTGCCAATAGCTTATTGGTTGCTAGCGTAACTGTACTAGCCAATGGGGTGAAGTTACCATGGCATTCAAATAGTCCCACCTTCTGGCATGCCACCTCACAAATTGAGGTTAAAGATTGGAGCAATTATTATGCTGTTAAGAAATCTTAACATCAGAAGGGGTCTTTGCAATGGTACAAGACTAGAGGTTCTCCAATTGAAAAATAATGTCATAATAGCTAAGTCTTTGACTGGCTCCTCTAAAGGTGAAATACATGTCATTCCAAGAATTGATTTGGCTCCATCTCAAACAGGGTTGCCGTTTCAATTGAGAGGTAGACAATTTCCTGTAAAACTTGCCTTTGCTATGACCATCAATAAGTCTCAGGGCCAAATGTTTAAGTGTGTTGGCATTTTTTTACCTGAGCCTGCATTTGGACATGGTCAAGTTTATGTTGCCTGTTCAAGAGTTCGTAAAAGAATGGACATAAAATTAAAAATAATTGATGGTCCTCTGCAAGGCGAGCTTAGAAATGATGGAAAGATCTACACAAGAAATGTTGTGTACAAAGAGATCTTTGACATGTGAATTAACATTTTATTATTTAAATCACCTTTATTTATTGAGCTAGCGTTGGCTCTTAAGAAATATACTGCCAGTGGTTTCCTTCATTGCACTCTACTTTAAGCAATTAAGCAAGTAGAAGGAGAAAACCCATAGGGCAGTAAGCAAAGGGGCGTCCTCGCTGCCTGCCCTGGGTAATTCAGTTTGAATTAGCAGACACCTTTGCACAAATCATTTTAATTACAATTTATAATATCTAGAACAGTGGTCATTTCATATGACCGCCAGGCTTTCTAGTAAAGATATATATACACAGATGGGTTTGGGAGGATGCCACGGCAAACAGTCTCTACTGTTTCTGAGCCATAACACAACTGCTTCCAAAAGCACATATGCCTTTATTCATGGAAAAATGTGGTCCATCAATTAAGTTTCCAAGGCAACTCAAAGACAACCCACACCATACTATTCAAATTCAACTTTATACTAATAAAAAATGAGCTTCTAGCCTCTTCCGAAGAACATGGGTGAGAAAAACGAGAATCAGGTGTAGCTTTTTGTTAACTAGGCAGGTGAGGTAGAGGTTGGGCCCAGCACCTCTATCCAGATTGCAAAAATACCCTGTTTACTTATTTGGTCCCCAACAGATCTCCTCTTTTGTATTTTTTAAAACTTCAATTTTTGTGCTGTGATTCATACTCAACTGAATTCCCATGTTTCTATTTGGAGGCAGACTGGAAAAATATAAAATAAACAACAAAATTGAAATAGCCAATTCTAACAGATACTATAACAAGTGTCCTAATACAGTGGTACCTTGAGATACAAATTTAATTTGTTCTGTAACTGAGCTCATAAGTCAGTCAACTCGTATATCAAACTGCTGATACTGGATCCATGCGCCAATATGCCAACTAGCAGCAGCTTCTGAATCACAACTCGTATCACAGAATTTTGCTCGGATCTCAAACAAAAATACAGACCGAGTTGCAGCTCGTATCTTAAAAAAAATTTTATATGTTGGTCTGTTCGTATCTCAAGGTACCACTGTACAATGAAGTGATTAAATCTTATTAAATTATCAAGAAAAGTCTTAACTAGTCCAACAGGATTTAAAATAAAATTCTTACAGTCTTAAATGTCCTAACATGTTAATATAATTTCACCAAGTCTATGTTGACACCATCACTGCTTCACAATATTTGTAAATGTAACCCAACCCCACTTCAGTCTGAGAACAGTCCCAAGGAGCAGGAGTCATACACATTCAGGAAAAGTCCACAAGGCACTGGAGTTGTGGTCATGTTTTCACACTTTGCAACTAGAGTCAAGTCCCAGTGACCACTGCTTCGAGCCGGCTATGATTCAGGTAGACTGAGAAAGCCATCTGCAGCACGTATGGAGACAGAGCTTTCATTTTCTTTAAACTGGGGAGATGAACCCAGAGTGTCTTTCCCTAGAGCTCTGAAGCCATGGCATGGTGAAGAGAACCTTGGGATACACTATGCTGGGTGGCAGAAGTAAATTTGTCTAAATTAGGAGCAGGTCCCAGCCTAAAATAGTCATGGGACACTGAGGCAGGAGGAATAAAGGAAACACTATATATTAAACACAGCAGCAGAAAATAAGACTATCAACACCCACAACAGAGACCTTTGAGGGATGAATAAAAACCTGAATATTCAAGCAAGGCATAGTAAGTGGCCCTCGTGTCCACAAGAAACGAGATCAGTTTACCTGCTACTTGGAAGAAATATGCTAGGCTTGTCCATGGTGACATGAGATGGGACCGACCACCCTGGGCACCTTTAGCTTTCAGTGGCAAGTCCTAGGAGGCCAGTCAAGATCAGGTCACAGGTGGCTGGAGCAGGGCTGGAAAAGACTGAAACCCTCCCTTAGAGGAGTAAGGGGGCAGCTTACCTTCCCACAGCAAGGTATGTTCCTGGTAGAGGCAAAGAAGCCTGGTAGGCTTTAGCTCAATGACCTTCCTTTCCACTTTTGAAGCAGGGTCCTGATGGAGTACTATGAGGCCCCTTTGGGGCATTGGAGCCTTTAAGGGTGTATGCCACAGCTGGTATTTTTTCTGATCTCTTTGGGCTTTGCCTTTTCTGTTCCTCTTGGTCATTATAGACCTTAAAAGCCATGCTCAAAAGATCTTGCTGAGGGGTTTGAGGGTCCTTATCTGCCTATATAAACTTTTTCTGTATATCTGGAACTATTTAGAAAAAGACAAAACAGCGTTATTAGCTGGATCAAATAAAAGAGGGTAGAAGCTTGCAAAAGAAAGAGGTTTGGTGTTTCCTGTTCATCAGCATTCAAAAGAAAAAAATTTAAAGTAAATAGATTTGCATGAGTTCTAGGATATGACCAAAATATTGTAAATGCATTTTTAGGTAATATTCTCATACTTATCAAAACATTTTTACCCCATTAATTAACAGGCAATTTAAAAATTAAAAAAAATTACACCTCTTTTTAAGCAAATCCACCCTATTTAAAGCTTTGCAGCTGCAGCAATTTTAGCTTAAAGCAGTTTGGCCAAATTAGGAAGTATTTAGGATCTACATTTTATTTTATTTAAATTTTAATGAGCATGCATTACTTGTTCCAATTAAATTTTTAAGTTTGTAGGGATAATATTTTATTTTTACAATATTAGAGCTGGCATTTCCAAGTTTTGCATGCAAGAACTTAATTCAGTCCTTGAAAACAGACACATTTAGACATTAAACAGAGACTTCACATACAATTACACAAATCAAGAGTGAAACCTGGGATTTTAAAGATTAGAATGTGGCCTACTTGATCTTACATAGGGCTATTTTAATAGGAATATAAAGGATAGAAACTAAACAGAACTCTCTCTTGAAAAGTTTTGAGGCTTTAGGTGGCCACATGTGAGTTTCTGTTTAACTATACCCAAGTAGGCGTTCCCTTCGCCCTCTTCTCAGGCATAGAACAGGAAAGAAATACAAGTTTAAAAAGCATTTCAGTCTTCTAATCATTCTTAAATTCTAATAGCTGCTGCGTCTGGCAGCCTAAACCCCTCCATTTCAACCGCAGGTGAATAGTAGATCTAGATTACCTGGGAGGGGAATGCTTTCCAGCACCTCTCTCAGGGCTGGGCCGGAGAGATGGGTTTGGGAGGATGCCACAGCAAACAGTCTCTACTATTCTTGAGCCATAATGCAACTGCTCCCAAAAGCATATCCATCTGTATTCATGGAAAAAATGTGATCCATTCAATTAAGTTTCCAAAGCAACTCAAAGACAACCCCCACCATGCCATTCAAATCCAACTTTACACTAATAAGAAATGAGCTTCCAGCCTCTTCTGGAGAACATGGGTGAGACAAACGAGAACCAGGTGTAGCTCTTTGTTAACTAGGCAGGTGAGGTGGGGGTTGGGCCCAGCACCTCTATCCAGATTGCAAAACTACCAGGTTTATTGGGTTCCCAACAGTCTTGCTATACTTACATATGTCTTCAAAAAGTATCCTATGTATATTTCAAAATATAAAAGGCATGGATCTCTGTTTTTAAGGTAAGATCTATAAGGTAGTTATTTTTTTCATATTTCTGATTTATCTCTATTTCCCCATGTATAAGATGCACCCTTTTTGAAAAATTTGGTGTCTAAAAACTAGGTGTGTCTTATACAGTGGTCATAGATTTTTACTCACATTTTCCACTTTTTGCACAGATGAGGAGTTGTATGGATTTTATGATGAATAAAACTTGAGTTTAATAACTTTATTTAATACTTTTTTTCAAATTTCAGGCCTCAAAATTAAGGTATGTCTTATACAAAGGAGTGTCTTATACATGGGGAAATATGATATATATTTTCCACCAAAATTCTTAATTCAATGGAGAAGATTACAAATGGCCAAGATGCTAGGGCAAGAGCCAGAATTCTTTGCAATCTATCATTCATGCTGGCATATTTGGTGGCATTTACTCTTACAATGCATCCTGCTCATTTATTTTTGTAGCATCTACCTATCCTGGCATTTTTGGACTTATTGAAAATTTCCTGGGGGCGCATCCCACGTATTCCTGGAGTGTGTGGGGATCTTCAGGCCTCTCTTCCAACTGATAACCTCACAATTATTTTATATGCCTTTTTTATCAACAAATTCTTCCAAGGAAACATAAGAAATTTGATTCTTTGCTGCATTGATTCTTCTGAGGGAGAGAATAAACAAGTTTCTTTAGATTTATTTCTCCCATTCTCTTCATTCCACCATCTATCCACAATCTGCCAGTTAGCCTGGAAATAGTAGGATAAAAAAATCTCTTTTCAAGGATTTGCGACAAGATCTAGCTCACTTGCATATCTGTCTCTTCTTTTCTGCCCTGGCCTATAGACAGAAATCTCAAAACCTCAAAAGTCAAGTTCATGATGTTCAGATCATTTTATACCAAAGTATATATGTCTCTGAAAGTATTCTCTAAAAATTAATTTCCAAAAAAAAATGTTTTGCATATCATTCTGGTTTTACAGCTTTAATAAAGTATTATGTATACTGTATTTCCCCAAGTATATGATGCACCCTTTTTTGAAAAATTTGAGGTCTAAAAATGGGGTGTGTCTTATACAGTGGTTGTAGATTTTTTTTTTACTTGCATTTCCCGCTTTTTCGTGTGGATTAAGAATTGTATGGATTTTATGATGAATAAAACTTAAGTTCAATAACTTTATGTAATACATTTTTTTCAAATATGGGGCCCCAAAATTAAGGTATGTCTTACACATGGTAAGCCATAAAATCTACCTCTTATAAGTGTGTAATTCAATAATTTTCAGTAATGTTTTAGATATACTCAACAGCACAATCTAAAATTAGGTGTTTCCTATCACTCTAATAGATCTGTGTATAGGTAGGGGTGTATATTCAAATTTTAGGCTGTTCTCAAGTCTTCCCCAGCTTTTGCTTTGTGAATAATTGTCTTATATCCCCACTACACATTTAGTCAGACACAGAGAAAGCGAGCAACGTGCAGAGAACCTCTCAGAGCCCTCTATGGATTTCTCATTCCCAAGATCTCACTGTTAAATGTCCCTATCAGGATTACAGCTTGAAGCTAGCTGAGTTATTTATCATCTCTGCTCATTAGGTACTGAGATTACCACTGTTTTGGACTAAGCAGGTTTTTTTTCTTCTCCAATCCAAACTAAGTAAATTCCCACCAGCACAAAGGCTACTGGTTATTGTGGCTTGTCCCACCAAACTGTGTGTGTGTGTGTGTGTGTGTGTGTGTGTGTGTGTGTGTGTGTGTGTGTAGTTGTTGAGGGTTGTAGGATGGGGGACCTCAGACAAGAAACTGCAGGTGCTCACTGTTCAGTAGTTTAGTAGATTTTCAAGAATATTGCAAACCTTCAATCATCCCCAGTGCCCTGAAATTATTGTTATTGACTATTTTGTCCAATTTTATGGTTGGCTTTTGGAGAGATCTTGCTGTACTCTTCACTTTGTTATACTGGAAGTACCAGCGAGGAAAAACTCTTTTGGAGTAAAAAAACAAAAAAAAGAACCTTTTTCTTCTTATTATTATTATTCTATACCTTATGTCATGTCTAGGATATCCAAAATATTGTCTGGGTATGGTAGATGCTTTGAGATTGAGGACAGAATGCTAGAATTTGAAACAATAAAAAAAATTAAATCTACTGTGCAAGTAGCACTGAAATGTTTGATGCCTCCTTTCATGGTGTTCAAATTATTTAACCTCATATTTCCTTTATAAGAAGTTTCACACTCAGCCCAATACATAATGATTTGCACTTTTCCAAGAAGCACTACCACACCTTTCCCAATACAAAGAAACTCTCTATAAATAGTAGTCAAGGAAAAAAGTGTTACTTGTGATATGGTAGAAAATACTAGATATGAAAGGCAGAGGCAAAGGCGACTCTAATTTAATTTATTGTAAGATATGTGAGCCTGACTAGGTGGTGGCACAGTGAATAAAGCATTGGCTGGGATGTGGAGGACCAAGGTATGAGACCCCGAGGTTGTCAGCTTGAGCACGGGCTCATCTGGTTTGAGCAAAGCTCACCGGCTTGGACCCAAGGTCGCTGGCTTGAGCAAGGGGTTACTCAGTCTGATAAAGGCCCACGGTCAAGGTACATATGAGAAAGCAATCAATGAACAACTAAGGTGTTGCAACAAAAAACTGATGATTGATGCTTCTCATCTCTCTCCGTTCCTGTCTGTCTGTCCCTATCTATCCCTCTCTCTGATTCTCTGTCTCTGTAAAAAAAAAAAAAAAAAAAAGATGTGAGAATTGGTTAAATTTTTATATATTATGTTTTTAAAGATTTATGTGTAGTTATGTGTAGGTTCTGTATATAATGCTTTTTAAAATACCTGAAAAGTATAAAAATACATTTTTAATGAAAATAAAAATTAAAGGAAAACCAGTAATGTAATACCAGTGAACTCATGATTTAAATATCATTCAAATTTATTCTTTACTTTCATAGTTCAATGCATCTGAGCTTTCAGAAATAATTTCAGGGAATATTTTAGATGGAAATATTCATAATAAATAAACTTTTTAAAATAGTTTATCAAGATATGAATGAAAATGGGAACAGGTTTGTTGCTTTGTTTCATAAAGACATTTAATGTTTGTATCATTACTAAATATTTTTAAGAACTGAAAAAGGTCATTTAGTGTCCCATTTTAGATTTAAGCTATCTAATCTTGTAAAATTGTCTGGTGCCACAGTACACTGAAACAATATTTTCCAAAGTCTAAATAGGAAATGATACAGGTTTAGAAAACCCTGCTGCTAGGCAAGAAAGCTGTATTTCTTTATAAAATCTCTCAAAGACTACTGGGGCAAAGTCACACAGCATCAATGGGTTGACAGAAATCGTTATCTCATTCTTTCTGGGTAGTTTCAGATTAAGAAGTTCTATCAAAAAGGCCATGCTGTTTTAAATTATAGCTCATGGGGGAAAAAAAAAACTTGATTTCTCTTTTGCTTTACCATTTATATGAGAAAATTCTATCCCCTCTTATATACTAGGTTGCAGAGATCACAGTAAATTTCTGAACATCTTGATAGCTTTCTTGATTGAATTGTTTTCCTCATGTTCTGACTTAAGTATTTAAGCAGGTAGCATTGCATATGAGTAATAAAAAAAATAATCTCTCCTTAGATTTTATGAATTTAAAAAATTGTTTCATACCCATATTTCATTCAAAGAACAATTTAGGCCCATTTAAATATAATAATAATTCATTTTAAAGTATCAATGTGCTTTGGTCTAGAAAGGCCATAAAACAGAACTCTTTTATATGTATATTACACACACACACAAAATCTATCCTCAACTAATTACCCATTTCTTTCCACTAATAGTGAAATTGTGTATATATATGATTGTTAGGCTTTATTTTTGTTGTGTAAAGGAATATTTAAATATCTGTACTTATTGTGTAATATCATGGTTTCAATCACTTGGGTAACATCTAAAAACCACAGATGAACAGACTTCACTCTCCCAGAGAATTGTGTTTATAAAAATATTCTTGCCTGGCCAGATAGCTCAGTTGGTTAGAGCATCATCCTGATGCATAGAGGTTGCTTGCTCCGTCCCTGGTCAGGGAATATACAGAAATAGATGTTTCTGACTTTACTCTTCTCTTCTCTCTTTATAATTAATAAATAAAAAGAAAATGTTAAAATCTCTCAGTAATTTTAAAACAGTATGGACTCAGGTTAGAAACCACTGGTCTTGATTTTTGAATTGTTACTAAGCTTCATAGCCTTAATACTTAATATAGGATGTATTTTTTTAAATGTGCCCTTTTTATTACTATCCTTGGTTTTATCCAAGAAATTCATTATATACCCTAGTAAAATAATTTGACTAATGTGTAGATTTTAAAGGTAGGTAAATATGTAACCATTTTTTATCATTTAATTGTATTCAAAGACCACAAAAGTCTAAAGAACCCAGTTCTCTTCTTTTCCCTTCTTAGATCAAACCTTGCCACAATGTATTTCTCTAGAATTGAGGATTTCCCAAGCAAAAAACTACTCCAAATCATTCCAAAGGAAGAAAATCAAGAAGAAAAAGAAATTTTTACTCCATTAAAAAATCCATATTTTAGCCAAATGGAAATGCATATTTTCTTATTTTGGAACATTGACAATATTTTGTTTTATGTAACCTACCAAGGGAGAAACTACATGAGTAATTTATTAATCATTCATACAAAGAAGATGGACTAGCACAATATATTGAGTGGGTTTGGGTTAAAATTAGGATGTGAAAACATATCAGAATAATGGGAATTATTAAAATGAAGATAATTGCCATCTATTAAAATGCATAAAACCTAAACCTTTATAAAATTATATAAGTAATGATCAGTAACTGACTAAAATTCAAAATGTGTTTGTATGCATAGTAGACATTTAATACATATCCCTGAAATGAAAGAATATGAAGTTAAATATGAGTCAACAGGATATCAGTTCAGCAGTCAACAGAGCTAAATAAATAGCATATATTTATTTAGCATATATGTGTTATATTCAAACTCTTAGCACTCTTATTTTTGTGAAACAAGAAAATACTAAAATAACCAGCTGAAAGGTATTGTGCTCCTTTAAGATATCATTAATTTGCAAAAATATTACTAGACTAGCAATATTGAATTTTAGAGATATTTATTCTGTTCTACATTATCAACAGAAACACTATCAATGAGACAAGTTTACCTCTTGGAACATTAATATAAGTTAATAACATCAAATTTTAATGTTCATATTTCTTGCATATATATCATTGATTACACTTTTATTATTTAAAATGTATTTTTAGATGTTTAGAGAATAAAAAACTATACTGAATTGATCCTATTATACAAATAATAATCACATTTAAATCATCTATGGAAGTCTAAGATTTGTGAGAAAAAACTAGCAACAAGTGAACACAAAATATGCCATTCTCATCAAACTGATGATAACCGTAATCTAAAGCCCATTGAATGATAAACATTATTATCAGGTTACACAATGCTTACTCACTGTATGGCCAGATGCCCTGGCCATGCAGATTCACACTGAATTCAGGCAGACAGTAAAGGCGCTGTAGAGCCGGAGGACGGTGGATCATTCCAATATATTGGAGGCTCACAAAGAAAGGCAAGCCAGAAAAAGAAAGAAAAAAAATACAATGGGAAAAGAAAACCTGCTTTTCGCAGTGAAGGGCAAGGGATCAGGAAACCAACCACACCTCTCTGTGGCAGGGTGCAAACTAATCCTGTGACCCCTAAGGAGAAGCACTTATATCCTTAAAAATGGTGCTGTCACGTGATCCTGCACTAACTGCACAGATTGCTTTCAGCTGGTAAACCTGTGAGCAAGCCTAACATACTGTAGCTATTTTCCCCACATTTCACCCCTGTAGGGTTGCCCGCCTTACAGTCTATGCGACAGGTATCTTCCACAATGGTTTCTATGTAAGGAGTGAGGTACATTGCATAAAGAGAAACAGTACAAACTACAGCAACAGAATTACCAAAGCATAAGCTATGGCCAAAACGAGAGAGTTGTCAGTGGCATCAACAGAGGCAAATATTTCCTCTCTGGCAGAATACAGGACAGAGATTTTTCCACAGGCCACACAGTAGCTGGTACCAGAGATGGCCCAGGGCGGGCATACCAAAACTTATTGGCCTATACACCAGGGTCTGTTGATTCTATGTGTAGTAAATTGGGAGAACTCATTATTGGCCATAAAGAAATTATAAAGGTATCCTTCATAACGCTGTCTTCCTGAGCACTGAAGGGATAATACATTTCTATCTTAGGTGACCAGATGCTGGTTGCCCAGGGAATTAACTGGAGGTCCACCTCTACCCCATTGTCTCAATAGAGCCCTAGCTCTACATCGATCAGGCATCCCTGATTCGACTTCCCCTTGTAGTGGGTGGGACACTCCTGCTTAACAGCCGGGCTGGCAGCCTCTTCAAGACTACTATTGAGACAGCTAGGAGGATTCTACTTAGCAGTGCCGAGACCAATGGCCACCAGTGGAAAGACACGACTGACACCGACACACAAGTTAGTTGCAAGAATCACACAGTCAGTTTGTTACTCACAAATTCTTTTGGAGTGCCTGGGTACAGCTTAAGGGGGCCCCCAACAACATACTCCTCTTGGCTCTCCTTGGTCAGAGTGGCTAGGGACAGTTCATGTTCAATGTTGGAGTCTAGGCAACTTCTGCAGTGGGCTTAGTTTAGTACCTTTTTCTGGCCTACAGGATTATCACATCAAACTACCTTTTTTGGGAGTTCCTAGCAGGGAACTTTTTTATGTTAATCTACAGAAATGTCACATCAAGCATCTTTTAAGGTGTTCCTAGGGAAGCTTCTTGTTTATGTTAAACTACAGAGTTAGCACATCAAGCCACTTTTTATCTATATATATCTTTACACACACACTAACTGGGCCCTGTGCAGAAGACCGAGTCTGCCTATCATATCTGTACACACTAGATTAGTTCCTATCCAGATGGCATAGACTTATTCACTTGCCTTAATGGCTTTTAATATTATATTCTAACTT
Source organism: Saccopteryx bilineata (assembly GCF_036850765.1). Classification (NCBI taxonomy): domain Eukaryota; kingdom Metazoa; phylum Chordata; class Mammalia; order Chiroptera; family Emballonuridae; genus Saccopteryx; species Saccopteryx bilineata. The sequence continues at coordinate 83,322,723 of NC_089495.1, forward strand.
ATTTCTATAATCTTCTATATTTTTCTATACATTTAATTACTATAACATTATATTACTGTAACACCCACAGTGCCAACAAGGCCACTCATCATAGGTAGGGCCTGTACAACCTAAGGCCATGTCCATTAAAGCCATTGGCCTTTAAGGAGGGCTATTGGGGCAGGCAGAAGCATGTTGCCCTTATGTCTAAAGCCCAGCCTCAGTAAAATATCCTTGGTGCATATCTGCAACTGAATGGGAGCAGCTGCCCAATACAGGGGGGCCTCTACCGGAGCTGGACCTCCCATCAAGGTTTGTCATTCAAAATTTGGAGTACCATCCACAAGCATCATGTCCATTCTGTAAGGCAGCTGGTGCCCCCCTCCTGTAGCAGTCTCTGCTGTAAGAGTCCATTATACTGCTCAATGATACCAACAGCCTTTGTATGGTAGGGGACATGGTACTGCCAGTCCACCCCTAGTTCTTGAGTTCATTGTCTCACCACAGAACCCATAAAATAGGTAACATTGTCACTTTCAAGGACCAACGGCCACCTCTACACAGCACTTAGGTGGTCCAGAGCCTCTTTGATTTTCCTCTGGTCAGGGTTACAGGCAGGGTAAGCAGCAAGCAGACCAGTGGCAGTATCTACACAGATGATTGAATGCCAGTACCTATCTGACTTTGGTAAGGGTCCAATGATACCTATCTGCCACCGTGTCAGTGGAACACAACCTTTCTGAATCTGTCCACGTGACACCAGTTGTCTCTAAGGGTGCTCCTTAAAACATACTGCACATTGTTTACAAGCTGAAATTACCTCTGCATAGGACACAGGCAAGTTTCACATGTTAACTGCAGTCCACATAGCTTTTCTGTCCTGCCGGTGGAGCTACTGCGCCACATCACCTGCGGGCATAGTCTCCAACCATCGTACCCTTGCCAAGGTGTCTGCCTCATTATTCCCAGGATGGGATAGAGGGTCATGCCCTGTGACATAATATACTGTCACCTGCTCTGGTGTCCTACTTCCCATAAGTCCTGCCACATGGCTTGATCCCATAGTGGACAGTACATTACCATCCACTGGTTAGTGTGCCAAGTAGCAATCCAAAGGTTCAGTCCACAGTAGACAGCTCAGCTGTCATTGCAAATCACCAGAGGAGAATATTCATTAAGGGCAATTAGCCATATGGCTCTTAATTCCTCCCATTGGCTGCTTTGGCCTGTACCTGTGTCCATCTAAATAGTCTCAATAGCTGGATGGAAAACTATGGCAATCCATTTGGCAGACTGGCCCCTGCTGGAACCATCAGTATACTAGACATCCTCAGGAATGGGTGTGTCCCTCTCCTGGTAGGGACTGACTTCAGGTTCTGCCTCCTGAGTCCCAGCTGCACCTGATTCTAAGGTTACATAGGTGACTGGACCCAAGACTTCTTGCAGTTCTTCCCTCAATGGGCTGGTGCTAAGAGCACAGTGTGTTGTAAGTATGCACCCCACTTGGCCAGGGTGGAGGTCTGGGCCATACCACTACGTGGTTTGGTCTCCTAATCTCTCACCTATCCTGCAATAGGGTATGTTGTCTTGACTGTAATTGGTGTTGTGGATGTAATACTCTCAGTGGCCAGGAGGGCAGCATACACAGCTGCCAGCTGCTTTTCTACTAATGAGTAACAAACTTCAGCACCTCTCCACAATTGGGACCAAAACCAATAGGTTGCTGTAAGCACTCTGTCCATTGCCACAAACCCCATCCAAACACCTCAGAGGTTACATGGACATCAATCTCACAGGGCCTGGCAGGATCAAACACATTTAAGGACTGGGCCACCTTGAAGCTCTCTTAGCTGCTGCAAATGTACCTTGTGTCTGCTCAGCCCAATCCCAGTGAACCCCCTACAAAATAAGGTGATATAAAGGGTGCAGTAACTGAGCCAAATGGGGTATAAATGTTCTTGAATACCCCAACAGACCTAAGAATTCCTGTAACTGTTCTATCTTAGTGGGCACAGGGTATGCTTGGATCTTATTTTGTCAACTCCCAAAAACCAAGACTCAGGAAGCAAAACCTGAAGTCAGTCTCTACCAAAAGGAGGGCAGACCCATCCCCAAGGATGCCTAGTATACTGATGGTTCCAGCAGGGGCCAACTTGCCAAATGGTCTTAATTTTTTTCTTTTTAATTTTTAGTTCTAACTTTTTGAGTTTTCTTTATCTGTACTGATCAGAAAGCCTATTACTTGACAATATCTCCTAATAATGATTAAATCATCATCACTTATTCTCCGCAATTGAAAATAATAAAGCTAAAACAAACAAACAAACAAACACTACATAAATCTGTGGCTTCAATACTGATATCCAAATATACATATAATCAATAAGTATATAAAACCTTAATAGCCTGACCTGTGGTGGCGCAGTGGATAAAGCGTCAACCTGGAAACACTGAGGTTGCCGGTTCGAAACCCTGGGCTTGCCTGGTCAAGGCACATACGGGAGTTGATGCTTCCTGCTCCTCCCCCCTTCTCTCTCTCTCTCTCTCTCCCCTTTCTATAATGAATAAATAAAATTAAAAAAAAAAACCAAATAGAAAAAACCTTAATAAATTTATAAGACCTTAGGTAACTCCAAATATACTCTCCAAACAAAGTTTATTAGCAAAGACAACAAAAAACATAAAGAGAAAATGTTAAATTACTGTGGAATTAGCCCCTGGTTAAAAAAAAATTAGAAAATATTTTAAATATTAATAAACATACAAAATATCAAAAGTTGGATAAATGTAGCTAAACTTCAGAAAAATGTACAACCTTAAATGCATATATTAAGAGGAAAAATAAAGAAAGACTGAAAAACCATATTCTTATCTGTATCTCAAGAAGTCAGTATCAAAGAACAGCATTAAACTTAAAGAAACAACAACAACAAAAAAATAAACTAATCAAAACAAGAGCAAAAACTACCCCTGATCTACATGACTACACTGGTAAATCCTTCTGAATATCTACAAAAGAATCAGTCTTACACAAAAGTCATCCAACAGCTGGTAATAGAAGAAATACTCCACAAATATTTTTCTGAGTTCATCATAGCTTTGGTTAAATAAAAACAACAAAAACAACAAGCATGTCATTGGAAAAGAAAATTACAGACTCTGTCATCATTGCATAAAAATACCCTAAACAAAATATAAGCTCATTAAATTGGGTAACATATAACATGGTAAGTTTGACCATGTAGAAATACAAGGGTAGTTCAATAGTCAAATATTAATAAACAATAGAAACCATCACAATCAAGGAAAATTTATATATATCTATATATAATATCAAAGAGTTTCAATAGATGAAGAAAAAGTGTTTAATAACATTTAACACCTATTTGTGACACATATTCTTAACAAATGAGAAATAGAAAAGAATTCACTTAATCATCTTAAAGTAAATACATAAATTTTATAGCAAATATACTTAATGGTAAATATGGAATGAAGACTTTTTGCTGAGATGAGAAATAATAAAGAATTCCCCTTTTAGTAAATACTTTACTCAAGATTCAAGGATCCAAGGCAGTCAGCAAAAGAAGACAATTCTTTTAAAAGAAGAGCATAAAATAGAAGAAATAAAATTCTTTTTTTAGAAAAAAATGTTTAAAAGCAAATCTATAAAATCTATACATGTTAGGATACAATATGAATATTTCTAAGTCAGCATGGTCAGGGCATTCAAAGCAAAAATTACTGGCTACCTGGGTTATAGGATGAATGGATGGCAAATAGCTTTGGAAATTAAAAATAGTAAATGAACCCACAGAAATTTTTAGGTTTATGTCCTGTAAACTCATTTATTTGCATTTCAAAGAGTGATTGGCTAAAGGGTATTTCCCTGCTTATCCCAGATCCTGTAAATATCTCAGAAAGGTAAGTGCTTATGCTCCCTGGCAGGCTCACTTTCTCTTAATCTCTTTCTCTATCTCCTCTATTTTAATTTTTTTGACAGAGACAGAGAGAGAGTCAGAGAAAGGGACAGATAGGGACAGACAGATGAGGAGAGAGATGAGAAGCATCAATTCTTCACCTTAGTTGTTCATTGATTGCTTTCTCATATGTACCTTGACAGGGTGGTATAGCAGAGCAAGTGACCCTTTGCTCAAGCCAGCAACCTTTGGGATGAAGCTAGTACTGTGTGGTCATGTCTATGATCCCACTCTCAAGCCAGTGACCCCTTGCTCAAGCTCGTGAGCTCAGGCTCAAGCCTGCACTCAAGCCAGTGGCCTTGGGATTTGTATGGCCAGTGACCACAGCTGTCATGGCCATGCAGGTCCTCACTGGGTTTGGGAAGATGGTAAAGAAACATTGGAGCCAAAAAATGGTGAGCCATTTTTTTTTATTAAAGTCTCATACTGGCATATGAGCAAACAGGCAGGGAAGACTACTCCCTCTTAATCAGAGCTTCTAAATCCCTGATACGTTCTCTGGATCCACAACCCAGGAAAACTACTCCGTTTCTTCCTGGAATCAAAGGCCCGCACCAGCCTCAGCAGAGCTCCGAAAGCCCCTCAGCTCCAGTTCCACATCTGCACTCTTTCTTCTCTTCCTGCAAAATCCAGGCTGGGGAAAAGAAATCCATTCTCCAGCAAACATTGGCAATACAATGGCCCCTCACTAGTAAGAAGATAATCAGCAATTTGTAATCTGAGCCCTGAGGGCAAACACAGCAGCCTTTCACAGACTACATCAGGGGTCCCCAAACTTTTTACACAGGGGACCAGTTCACTGTCCCTCAGACTGTTGGAGGGCTGGACTATAAAAATCTATGGACAAATCCCTATGCACACTGCACATATCTTATTTTAAAGTAAAAAACAAAACGGGAATAAATACAATATTTAAAATAAAGAACAAGTAAATTTAAATCAACAAACTGACCAGTATTTCCATGGGAACTAGTCACCTCTCACTGACCACCAATGAAAGAGGTGCCCCTTCCAGAAGTGCGGCGGGGGCCGGATAAATGGCCTCAGGGGGTCGCACGTGGCCCGCGGGCCATAGTTTGGGGACCCCTTGACTACATAAACATGGCGCTTCCCAGGGCAATGTAAAATATAAGCAAGCAAACCTAAAACACACATTTTACAGTTATTTGCCCAACAGGATTTTGAACCTGGGTCCTCTGTGTCCCAATCTGACAATCTATTTACTGCACCACTGTTTGGTCAGGCTATCTCATTTTTTTCTTAAAGAGAGGAGATATAATTGTACAGATAACTATATATAAGCCTCATATTTATCTTCAGAAAGCAAGAAAGAAAAACATCAATTTTATTTGAATAAGTGAATTTAGCAATGTGGGTCAAATAAGTTTATAAATATGATGTATATGTTTGCTCACTTATAGTTTGTATTGTGTGTGGGAGACAGGCTATAAACAGGCAAAATCCTTATAGCCTAAGGCTTAGTTTTAAGATTAAGCCTTTCCCACCCTTTTAATACTAAGATCTTCTCAACACTAAGCTTTATCCTACACCCTTTACTGTTGCATGATGTATGGTGGTGCACTCTTAAGAGTAATCCCATTTATGCCTCAGATAAGTTGGTTTGTATCAGAGATTTCTTTATTTGTATACTGGCTTAAAGGCTTTAATTTCTACACTATAAAATAAGGGAGACCTGGGACTCTCTCTCTCACTCTCTCTCTCTCTCAGATTCTGAAATTAGCATTGCAGAGGAGAGGCAGCCAAGATGGTGGGGTACTAAAGGAGAAGCTAGTTTGTGCAGAGAGAAGGAGATGGGGAACAGAGATGGATAAGGCTGGTGGGGCCTTTGATTCTAGGAATACTCAAATGAGTCAGTGGCTTTCAGTGCCCTGAATGGAAAGGGAAGTGTTTTCCCACTGTGTGTATTTCTCACTTGGTGGGTGCGAGCTAAGATTAAAGCTAATGGCCCACCAGTTCTTGACTCCATTGTTTCATCACCATCTGTCCGAATAAAATGCAAATCTGCACAGGCCAGGTGCTATAATGGTGGCTGCAGCTACTGGTTAGACAGCAATATATTGTTTGAATGATCAATGTACAAAATTAATTGTTGTTTTATATACCAATAATAAATAACTTAAAATTGAAGTTTAAGAATGTACAGTATAAGGCCAGAAGCCACCATCATGGCTATTCACATGCAGATTCCCATTGGATTTGGGCAAACGGTAAAGAAATGGTGGATTCAGAGGATGGTGGGCCATTTTGTTTATTGGTGTCTCACCAAGACAGGCAAGCCACAAGAGAAGACAAGGGAAAAGAAGAAAACCTGCTTTTCCCATGAAGGGCAAGGGATCAGGGAGGCCCCTGCAATGGTGATAGCCAGAACCTAGAGAGAGCAAGCTCCCAGTCTGCCCACTTTATAGTGTAGAAATCAAAACCTTTAATCCAATATACAACAAGAAAGTCTCTGATACAAAGTCACTTATCTGAGGCATAATGGGATTTCTCATGAGAGTGCACCACCCCACATCATGCAATCAGTCAAGGGTGTGGGAAAAAACTTAGTCCTAAAACTAAGCCTTAGGCTATAACAACATGGCCTGCTTACAGTCTGATCCCCACACCCAATACAAACTATAAGCAAGCAAACATATATCATATATACAAACTTATTTGACCAACATATGGCCAGTAGCCACAGCCACCATCACAGCTGCCTGGACCATGTAGGTTCACATTTGATTCAGACAGACAATAATGAAACTATAGAGCCAAGAACTGGTGGGCCATTAGCTTTAATCCTAGCTTGCACCAGGTAGGCAAGCAATACACACAGTGGGAAAACACTGCCCTTTCTATTCAGGACTCCCAAAGCCACTGACTTACCCGAGTATTCCTGGAATCAAAGGTTTCTACCTCACCAGCCTTATTCACCTCTGTTCCCCATCTCCTTCTCTCTGCACAAACTCTACACAAACTGGATTCTCCTTCAGCACTCCACCATCTTGGCTGCTTCTCCTCTCCTCCACATGGTCTTTCTCTGCTCTCGTCCAGTATGGGCTCCTCTGCCCCATTTTATAGTGTAGAAATCTAAACCTTAAATCCAATATACAAACAGGGAAGTCTTTGATACAAAGCCACTTATCTGAGGCATAAATGGGATTTCTCATAAGAGTGCACCACCCCTATCATGAAAGAGTCAAGGGTGTAGGGAAAAACTTAATCTTAAAACTAAGCCTTAGGCTATAAAGACCCTGCCTGCTTATAGCCTGACCCCACACCCAATGCAAACTATTAGTGAGCAAACATATACATCATATTTGCAAACTTATTTGACCCACAAAAAATATACCACAAAAATTATTAAATGTTTACAAATATATCTAACAAAATATATGCAGGATTTCTGTACTAAAGACTATAAAATATTTGTGAGAGATGTATTATGAAACAAAAATCAATGGGACAAGAATATAGCATGCTTATGTTGTACCAAACTTGGTATTGTAAATTTCTTAATTTCTCTGGATTAATCAATAGACTCACTGCAATCTTGGTCAAAATTTGAGAAGTTTCATCAAATTTGATTAATAGGTTCTCCAATTTACGTGGAAATTCAGAGGATCTGAGTCTAGGCAACATTTGTAGCAGAGACAGTGACTACTCAGAGACCACATGGAGTGCACTGGGAGACATAGGGGAGACCACTTCACAATCCCCTTGTATGCCAGGAGCCACCTTCATGGCCATTCACATGCAGGTTCCCATTCTTTTTGGGCAGATGGTAAAGAAATGGTGGAGTTGGAGGATGGTGGGCCATTCTGTTTATTGGTGTCTCACCAAGACAGGCAAGACACAAGAGAAGACAAGGGATCAGAAAGGCCCCTGCAATGGTGATAGCAGGAACTGAGAGTGAGCAAGCTCCCTGTCTGCCCCACTTTATAGTATAGAAATCAAAACATTTTAATCCAATATACAAATAAGGAAGTCTCTGATACAAAATCACTAATCTGAGGTATAATGGGATTCCTCATAAGAGTGCACCACCCACATCATGCAATAGTCAAAGGTATGGGGAAAAGCTTAGTCTTAAAACTAAGCCTCAGGCTATAATGATCCAGCCTGCTTACAGCCTGCCCCCCCCCCACAGAGTGCAAACTATAAGCGAGCAAATATATATATATATATATATATATATATATATATATATATATATATATATATATATATATCAATTTACAAACTTATTTGACCAACACCCCTATACAGATTTCATGAGATGCCGGGATCCAAGTTCCTACAGGTATTTATTGAAACACACAAAGAGAAGCAGAGATGAGAATGAGGAAGTCAGAAAAAGAGATGAGAAAAAAGTCAGGAAGGGGAACTTCTGTAAAACAGACAAAGGGTAGGGGAAGTAGCTCACTTTTGAGATCTCTACTCTGGGCCAGCTGATTAACCAGAATTCTAATTCTATCCCTATTATTCTGTTCAGCAGGTTACCACATTCAGTAGTGTCTGTCAGTGAGACTTTTGCCTCAGGGCACTAAACTCTGTACCTGTCGTATTCAGGACCTCTACAAACCTTGAAGAACAAGAATAAAACCAGAGTAACCTAAATATATAAAGAATACAAATGACTGGCCCTGGTTGGTTGGCTCAAGTGGTAGAGCGTCCACCTGGCATGTGATGTCCCAGGTTCAATTCCCAGTCACAGCACACAGAAGTGAGCATTGGATTCTCCACCCCTTCCTCCCTTTCCCCTTCTTTGTTTCTCACCCCTTCCTGCAGTCATGGCTCCACTGAGTCAAGTGCACTGGCCCTGGTCGCTGAGGATGGCTCCCTGGAGCTTCTGCTTCAGGTGTTAACAATAACTTGTTTGCAAGCATTGCTCCATTTGGGCAGAGTGTCAGCTTCAGACAGGGGTTGCCAGATGGATCCTGGTTAGGTACATGTGGGAGTCTGTCTCTCTGCCTGCCTTCTTCTCACTTGGAAAAGAAGAAGAAGAAGAAGAAGAAGAAGAAGAAGAAGAAGAAGAAGAAGGAGGAGGAGGAGGAGGAGGAGGAGGAGGAGGAGGAGGAGGAGGAGGAGGAGGAGGAGGAGGAGGAGGAGGAGAAGAAGAAGAAGAAGAAGAAGAAGAAGAAGAAGAAGAAGAAGAAGAAGAGGAAGAAGAAGAAGAAGAAGAAGAAGAAGAAGAAGAAGAAGAAGAAGAAGAAGAAGAAGGAGGAGGAGGAGGAGGAGGAGGAGGAGGAGGAGGAGGAGGAGGAGGAGGAGGAGGAGGAGGAGAAGAAGAAGAAGAAGAAGAAGAAGAAGAAGAAGAAGAAGAAGAAGAAGAAGAAGAAGAAGAAGAAGAAGAAATACAGGTCCTGGCTGTTGGCTCAGTGGTAGAGTGTCAGCCTGGCAGGTGGAAGTCCCGGGTTCAATTCCTGGTCAAGGCACACAGGAAAAGTACCTATCTGCTTCTCTACCATTCCCCTTATCCTTCCTCTCTATCTCTTTCTTCCCCTCCTACAGCCAATGCTCCATTGGTGCAAAGTTGGCCTGGGGGGTGCTGAGGATGACTCCATGGCTTCTGGCTTGTAACATCCACCAGGTACAAGAACAAACATCAGAGACTTTCAGGAGTATAGATGTAACTTTATTGGCCAGTTTTACCTGTACAGGGGCAAATTCCCAAGATGTCCGGAGACACTGTGCTCACAAGGAGCTGCAGATGGGAATCGCACCTAGCGCTCACAGCTAAATCTTTTTATAAGCTAAGCAAGCAAGCATATTACAGAAGCAAATGTGGCGATAACCTATTTGCTAAGGGGCTGCACATAGCATAGCAACAGGGGCTGGGGTCTAGCTCATTGGAGAATTCCAAACATAAACTTCTGATAAGGGTTTTTTAACCAATAGAATGCAAATGTTTGTCTTTTCTTTTCTTTTTTTTTTTTCTTAGCCTCACAGGGTCCCTATCTGTCTCTGCTTCTTGAACGACCTTGGGCATGTTATTCCTAACAGAACAGGAGCAGGACCTGCCCGTAACACTTAAGTTCCCTGTTCCATTAGTGCCCTGCCTATTTTCTGATCTTCTCTTGGTCCTTACATTCCCTACTCCTGTTAGGGCATAAATCAAACCCTTGATTCTTCATCATTGGGAAGAATGGTATAAGTAGGTTGAGATAGGACCATTACCTTTACAGTTTCAATTCTTTCCTTTATAAATGCAAGGAGTTTATTAAGAACTATAGACCCAACAGTGAGAGCTAACAAAAGTATCAGTAATGGCCCAGCAATTGTAGATATAAGAGTAGTTATCCAAGGGGAAGTTCTGAACATAGAGGCATACCAACCTGGGTTATCTTCTTCATCTAACTTCCTATCCTTTAATCTATTTGCTAACACTTTAATATTTTCTCTAATTACTCCAGAATGATTAGCATAGAAACAGCATTCTTCTCCTAAGGCTGCACATAGTCCTCCTTGCTTGAGGAAAAGGAGGTTTAGTCCTCTCCTATTCTGTAGGGCTACTTCCGCTAGTGAATCTATTTGCTTTTCTAAGAAAATTACGTGGTTCTGGAGTATGGCAATATCCTTTGAGAAAGTATGAGGCAATTGCTTCAAATTCAAGTCTCCCTGTATTAGAGCGGCAGCTCCTACTGATGCCGATCCGATAACACCTATAGTAGCTATAATAGGTATTAGAACGGGAGCTCTCTTTTCCCTTACAGGTGGGACAAGAAGGAACTTAGGGTTGCCTCCCTACAGATACACTTGTGGGATGATGTATGCACTGACACAGAGTTCAGGGTTTGTAGGAACAATACACTTGAATATACCTTGGGTGTACACAAACCATAACCCTTCTGGTGCTTTCATTACCTTAGGCCTTTCTGGATTACTGGACCGACTTTCTTGATTAAGACAATAGTCACTGTAATTGGAATTCATTAAAGTGAAATTTGCTAGGGAATAACAAGTTCCTTTTCCGTGGAACTCAGCAATGGTGAGAGATCCTCCAGAAAAACAGTCTTCTATTTGGTCTTGTTTCCCCATGGTGGGAGGGATTACAGTGCTAGGAACCAAGTCCCCTCCTTTTGATGTATTAAGCCCTATTCTAATGTAGAAAGGTGGCTTAGGACTAAGGCACAGCCAACAAGACTCAGTGATGTCGGGCCGGGTGTTGTTAAAGTAAGTAAACACCTTGTCTAATAAACCTAGTTCTTCCAATTGTCCGTCCAGTGACGGATGGAGAGTGTGATAAGGTACCTTCTGATTTGCCCTTTCTGGTACACTATATGAAGTTGAACTAACTAAGTTTATCTTGCTTATGGAAGGACTAGTCAAGGATGTGGTTGGTAGCCCGGTGCTCTTGGGGCTAGCTTATTCTTTCCTCCCTCAAAGAGAAGCTTATTCTTTGTAGGTAGCTTTCTAATAGTAAAGAAGGTTCCTGGATCGGCACCTGCAGTATAAAGTCTTAGTCCCCATGTTTTTCCCTTACTCCAATTTGGGTCTTGAGGCCTCTTGATAGTGACAATGGTAGGGTTACAATTGTTTATAAAACATTGGTAATCTATACCTTCATTAGGCCTTTTTCCTCCATACTTAGTTCCTAGGTGGAGGAGATCTATGTTGGGGTCTGGTCGTGGTGGCTTCCATTTCCATTGACTAGTAAGGGTTTCACAACCCCATGTTTTACAATAAAATTCAGTGGTAGAACCACAAGTGTAGCGTTGCCCTGGAAGAGGCTCAGGACACGCATAATGTGGAGTATACCACAATGCCCTATTGTGGCGTAAGGGCGAACACACTTCAATATTCTCCATTCTGGTAAGCCTAAAGGTGCCCAAGGCATCCACTTTACAGACCTGTGTGCTGCGGGAGAGTCACAGAATTCATCACCAAAAAACTTTGAAAAATCTACACTAAAAGTTACTTGGTTGCCCCATGTATTGTTTTGTGCTATTGTAATGCTATCTGCTGTTCTAATCAATACCCATTATAAAGTTGTAATATGATAGAGACCTGGTTTAGTGTTTTTCAGTTGAAATGGTGAGAATTGGTTTGAAACAGACTATATTTTGGAACCAGAGCTAACAGAATTTGCTGAAAGATTGGATGTGCCTAATGAGGAATAGAGAAAAGTCAAGGATCACTCAGGTATTTGGTGTTAGCAACCTGTGGAAATGGTAATATTGCCCAGAAAAATGGGAAGAAGGGATAAACAAAAGAATAGACAGGAGTCATAATTTAATATTTTAGATATATTCAATATGAGTTGTGTATTTGGCATCCAAGTGGGCATGTTGAAAAGACAGTTGGAAAGAGAAGTCTTTATATACTCAAGAAAGAGATTAAGGAAAGGGTTAAAGACTGTGTGTCAGATGGATGGTATTTAAATAATAATAGCAGCAACTATAATTATATATGTTTAGGTATGTATACTTCTTTCTGTCAGTCTCTGTGTCAGATGCTTTTAGTGCATTATCTCATTTATCCTTCAGAAATGACTCTAAGGAATCGTTTCCTTTTAGTGTCCATTTTCAGAAAAGAAAATTAAACCTGGAGCTGGAGTGATTTGTACATGATCACAAATAATAAGTAATAGAGTTATGATTTGAACAAATGATAGTCTGACTAAAAGGGTTTTTTCCCAATTATGTTAACATTTTTTAACATCAAATTACCTCTTTCAAGTCAGAAATAAAATGTGCCTTTCTAATAGCAAATAAATGTTTAACTTTGTTCGTAGGTTATCTCTATTTAAGTTATGCCACATCATACAAAAATTATGTCTTTATTTGAATTATTTTGTAGTAAGTTTTTCCCCATATAAATTTATATTATAATATTAAATCAATATTTTATAAACTTATAATGCAGTTGCCGTGATCTCTGTGTCCTTGAAGAAAACTGAAATGGAACTACATATTTTTATAAAGAAATGTAATATTATATAAAGAGTGGCAAACCACCATCAATGGGAATGAGAGATCATTTATTATTCTTACTAAAAATTTTTTTTGTGTGTGTGTGTGACAGAGACAGAGAGAGAGACAGAGAGAGGGACAGATAGGAACAGACAGGAAGAGAGATGAGAAGCATTAACTCCTAGTTGCGGCATCTTAGTTGTTCATTGATTGCTTTCTCATCTGTGCCTTGACTGGGGGGCTATAGCAGACTGAGTGACACCTTGCTCAAGCAAGCGGCCTTGGGTCCAAGCTGGTGAGTTTTACTCAAACCAGATAAGCCCGCCCTCAAGCTGGCGACCTCGGGGTCTTGAACCTGGGTCCTCCGCATCTCAGTCCGACGCTCTCTCCACTGTGCCACCACCTGGTCAGGCTCTTACTAAAATTTTTATTCTTAAATTCTGAAACACTTAATATGTTAGCCAGTTGTGCAGTGGATATTACTTCTGTCCTGTGCACCCACTGGCCTCCCACTTTAAACAATCTCTCTTTGCAGATCCTCGTTTGTGGTTTGAGACATACATATTTACTTTAGCTGAATCTTTTCTTTGATATTTTTTCCTCTGCATACTCACAGTTTGTCTCAACTATTCTTAATTAAAACAATCTCTGACTTTATACTTCCCACCAAAAGATTGACCAGCCTGATAAGTTGACCAGCCTGGTAAGTGTTTGGGGAAAAATAAACTTCACACAGCACAGCTATAAAACCAAAGATGTTTTCCTCAGTTTTGCTCGTTTACCCCATTTTCTTACCCTTCCTTCTTTATATTTTCCCCTTATTCCCCTAATTGTTTAGTGAAAGAAAACAAAAGAAAAGAAAACAGTTTATCCATGTCTTGGAGGGGAGTGTATGCAGCCAGAGCAAGATTCGGTGAATAATCAGCATCCAGGCAGGGGTTTTCTGTTACTGCAAGATCCCGCTGGAAGCCGTGGAATACAAGCAGACACGCTGCTACTAACCTGGAGGAATGGTTGTAACCTGGCTACAAGGCTGCATGCAATTCTAGACCATAAATCCTTGAGATCAATGCTGCTGCAAGGACAAGTAGCCAGGATACAAACTTTGTAAACATGAAGCTATCCTTTGAAATCTGAGGGACCCCTGTGTCTTTCAGGTTTGGAAGCCCTTATCTTCTCTAAATGAAAGCATTGCTTTTTTCTTTTTTTAGAATTTTCCTTAAATATTTTGATTGGCTTGACATCATTTTATATATTTTTAGTTTTATAATTTCATTATGCAATTTACTTGCATATAGTTTTTAAAAGAAACGTATAGATAATTGTGTTGTTTTCTAGAGAGATATTGTGCTATAGTTTGTTAACTGTAGGAAGAAAAAAATTAATAATCACCATCCATTTGTGCCCTGATTCAGAGTATGTGAAAGCAGCATAGTGTTAGAAAATATTGTAGGCCTGTTGCTAGACATACCTGAGTTGAAATTTATCTCTATCATTTACTAACTGTATGGTTCTAAGTCATCCATTAACAGCTCATTTTCCTTAATTCTAAATTATGAATAGAGACAGATTTTAAATATAGGGGATGATAATGATAATTGTTATAGGCTAGATGTTTGTGTCCCCTCAAAATTCATATGTTGAAGGCTTCCCTAATGTGATGGTATTTCAAGGTAGGGACTTAGGGGAGTGATTAGGTAATGAAGGTAGAAGTGAAGAACGAGGAAGCAAGCCTTCACCAAACATTGAATCAACCAGTCAGTGCCTCAATTTTAAACTTCTCATCCTCTAGAACTGTGAAAAATAAATGTTTGTTGGTTATTTTAGCCACCCAGTTTATGGTAGCTTGTTATAAATATTCAGATGAACTAAAACAGAAATTGCTACTAAAACAGAAGTGGGAGGGTGGCTACTCTAACAAATAGCTGAAAATATGGAAGAGGTGGAAGAATTTGGAGGTGCATGTTAGAAAAAGCCTAAACTGCCATCAATGGACCATTAACAGTGATTCTGGTGAGAACTCAGAGGGAAAGACAAGAGCTACAGAGAAAGCTCCAGTCTTCTTAGAGAATGCCTAAAGTAATCCTGAACAGGCTGTTTATAGAATAAGGTCATTCTGATGAGGTCTCAGGTGGAAATAAAGAACATATGAAAGAAAGGTCATCCTTGTTTGAAAGTGTCAAAGAACTTAGATGAATCATCATGTTCTAGTGTTTTGTGGAAGGTAGAACTTTCGAACCATGAAGTCAGATATTTTCCTGAAGCAATTTCTGAACAAAATGTTAAAAGACTGGCTTACTTTCTCTTGATTGCTTATTGTAGAATTTAAGAGAGAAAAATGACTTAAAGATGGAATTGTTAATCAACAAGAAAGAAGAACTTAAATATTTGGAAAATTCTCAGCCTAATCATATGGAAAAAAGTGAGATTGTGACCAAGTAATTATTTGACAAAGAGATTAGTCAGCCATCTCAACTGAAGGAGCAAGTATTGTTCAAGACAATTTCTATTGTTTATAATGTACCCCGTCTATACCAGTTTGTTAGCAGACCAAAGAGACTAAGACAGTAATATACCTATTGCATAACAGCTAATACTCATTCAATACATTTCCCTCACTTGTCATTATTATTACTATATAACCATAATTGTATTCAAGCATATCTTGGCATTGTCTTTAATAACATATCATTATATGATGACATAGTTCTCAGAATATCTTTTGAACAAGTTTTTTTTAGAGTAAGATACTGAAACAAATAAAATTACTATGCAACCCCTTGTCTAAGATCAAGAGAAATCACACTCTGATAAGAAGCAATTATGCATCTGAAAGCAACAATCTGAAATCCAGTGGTATACAGCCAGCCTTGGAAATACAGGTTCTGAGGATTTTGTCCTAAATGTGCCACTATTTTGAGCAGATGAGCATTATATGTACTGGCATACCTTTTCTGGATTGATAGACTTTGCTGGTTTACCTATGTCATGTCTAATTTAGATTTTGAAAGTAATGATATTAAGTGGATGAATAGGTTTATGATCAGTATTAATTTTTAACCTACAGAGCTGTAGGTGATCCAGTCTTGTTAGTGTAAAACATGTGATGATGACTAACATATTTCATGACACCACCTTTCAGAACTACAAAACTTTGAAAACTTATTAAATATTTAGCAACTTCATCAAGCCTACATTCTGCACCTAGTGTGCCTTTGAGATATATGTGAATCTCCTTTGATCAGATCTAGTCAACTACCATACCTTTATGATGTTATCCTATTATGCTACCTGAAATAAGAATAATAAGAAAACTGTACAACTCTTCAGTCAGTAAACCCTAGGTATTATGATACTTTATGATGTGAAAATTTAAGCCAAATAAGAGATAGAAAGGAAAATAAAGTGAAGTTTTTCCACTGGTCTTTATTATGTGACCAGTTTACATACTAAAGTACTTTAGGAGATACTCTGGCTAATTTCAGCAGGAAGGGAATTGACAATTAATCTGAGGTTTCTCTGTTTCAAGAAAAATTATCAAAGAATGTTTCTGTGGACAAGGATTTAGTTTCAGCAGACCAAAAGCCAACATCCTTCTCTGGAATATTTTGTTAAAAAACAGAAACCCAAAGTATCTAATTTTAAGATTTTATTCTGTAACTAAAATGTATAATCCAATTTATAGCCTTGTGAATTATATAAAAAGTAAGGCAGTGCCTAGATAAACATAAAATATAAGCAGACTTGAGCTCCATTCAGTTCCTCACATTTTCCTCCCCAGATGCACTGCTTTCTTGATTTACTGGGTGCCTTTCTGTTCTTTCCTTTCTCTTGTTCTCATATCCTGTTTCATTCTATGAAATAAACTGAAAAAGCCACCATAGATAATTACTTTACTTTTCAACTGATAAAAAAATAGCTTACCAGTTATTTTTAGAGCATTATTCATTGTGTGTTCCTGATTGTCAGTCTGTGTGGATAGGGAGGTGGATATGTTTAAAGATATTAGTTTATTTTTTTCTTGCACTCTTGAAACTTACCATTTGAATTTAAAATGAAATAACCTGAATTCTCTTTTATTTTGTGTGAACTGTTTCCTTGGATTGTATCTTCCCATAGAGATAAGAATCACAAGGAAAGTAAAATGGAGAAATAATATAAATTACACCAAATATAAAATATAAAAGAAACAAAAACACATCTGTTGTAAAATGTCTACATAATAGAGAAAATTGTATTCTTCCTCACAAATTACTAGGATTTTGTTTTACTTATTTATATACTTTCTATACTTAAATATCTTCCCATTTGCAATTCAATTTATATTCTTATATTTATTAGTCAATGTAAAGTATCCTCACTACTGAAATTATAATAATGCCAAACCAAATATTTCTAACAAAATTTCTTTAGAAGTGACTAAAACAGTAGCAACCTGTTCCATCTCTCTAAATGGTGCTTTTCTCAAACATCAGCCATCTTGGACTGATTTCTCATAACTCTCTGTTTAACTGCCTTGTCTTCAAACATTATTTGAAAAGAGTTATTATTATTTTTCCCTATCTTATATATTTATCACATCATTCTAGACAACATACTAAATCTTTTATAGATTGCTTATCATGTACAGGATTTTTCTTGAGTGGTAAGTTAGCAGTTTAACACATACACTAATCTAACTTTAATAACTTGGATTCTGAGGAAAGAACAAGAGGAAAAATAGAATTGATATAAAATATTTCAGGCCTTTTGGAGAAATTAAGATAATTTAATAATAATTTTGACTTACTATCCATCATCATCAATATTTTTATTATTATCATTATCTATCTTTTTCTCTGTATGGTTCTTGGGAAATTACAATTTTAAACAAATGTGCTTTCATTTTATCTTACAATGGCACTGCAAAAATGATCATCTTATAAGCCAACTAAAGTTCAAAGAAGCTTTTTAAAAATTATGTTATATTATATAATTACTAAGTAATAATGTTGTAGTTCAAGGCTATGACTTCTAACTTAAATATAGAAAATATTTTTCATACTATGTTTTAGCTTTTTAATATTTATATATTATTATTATCTTAAATATATGCACCAAGTTTTTGAGGCAGAGCATCATATTATTTACTTATGGAAAATAATAACTTTGTGATTCCTCAGTGTCCCAGTTTTTACCACTGGAATAGTATGATGAAAACCAGATGTAACCTTATGCATACAAGGTGAGGAACCAAAAATAAAAAGTCTGGACTTGGTGTAGGAAAGAGACCACAAAAAGATAAATGTGGACATTTGCATAGAAAACTCCTCCATTCCTTCAGAAAGAGTCTTTTTGGAAATACAAAGGGAGAGATCCTGGGTCTTACTGTTTGGAATGAAAATAAATTCTTCAAGAGAGGTGTGAGATTAGTGTCTCCAACTTTATAAGCAAGAAAATGCCTCCTATTCCCGAGTCACCTTTTTTATAATACAGAAACATATTTCTAAAAAAGTAAATCTTTCTATCTTTCTTATAATCTATAGCTAACGAGTTTTCTAGCCAGGGTCTGATGTCTCAGTAAGATTTGCTCAAAATGTACTGTTTGTATATATGAACATATTTCCCAAATAGCTTCACACCAGGTTTAGATAACTGTATTTTGATAGCAAAAGTATACTGCATATCAAAAGCATAGCAATTTCACAGAAACTATTAATTTCTCATACCATGAAAAAGAATCTTTTTTTAATTTCAAATACATCATATGCAATTTTTAAATTGATAGGAAATCACTATAATTTTAATATCAAACTAATAATTTGGTCTTCAAAATAAGGTATGACATATGTTCATTAAAAAAAAAAATAAGATGGCCCTGGCTGGTTGGCTCAGTATTAGAGTATTGGCATAGTGTGTGGAAGTCCTGGATTTGATTCCCAGTCAGAGCACACAGGAGAAACAACCATCTGCTCCCACCCCCACCCTCTCTCTCTCCTTCTCCTGCTACCATGGCTCATTTGAGCAAGTTGGCCCCGGGCGCTGAGGTTGGCACCATGGCATCGTCTCAGGCACTAAAATGGCTTGGTTGCTGAGCAACAGAACAATGACCCCAAGTAGTCAGAGCATTGCCTCATAGGTGGCTTGTCAGGTAGATCCCAATTACTGTGCATGCAGGATTCTGTATCTCTGCCTCCTCAATTCTCATTTAATAATAATAATAATAATAATAATAATAATAATAAAAGACAAAATTGAGTGTATTGCTTCAGGATGGAGCAGAATGATGAAAGTGGCCAGACCTTTGCCCTTAGTAGCTTTGACATTATTAAATCATTTAACATGTCCACACTTAAATTTCTTCATTTGAAAGCCTTTAATGCAATTATAAACTAATAAGGTCATTGTGAAGATAAAATAAATTTATACATTTAAAGCAACTAAATAGCATAAGGAAGAAAAGCATTTCTCAGTACATAATAAAGTGATTTGCAATTTAAAAAGTTATAAATAACTTGATATTCATTATGGTATTATAGAAAACTAAAGGCTTCAAAACACAAATAAATTTGATCAATAGACATTATAATTACAGATATTTGAATAAATTTAGAAAACCTCTACCAAGAGCAGTTAAGTTTGCCAAAAATAAAACTTCTCATGTTTTGGCTCCGGCCAGCTGGCTTAGTGGATACAGCATCAGCCCAGTGTATGGACGTCCTGGGTTCAATTCCTGGTCAGGGCACACAGGAGAACCAACTATCTGTGTCTCTTTCCCTCCCTCTTTCCCTTCTCTCCCTTCCCAAAGCCAGTTGCTCAATTAGTTCAAGCATCAGCCCTGGGCATTGAGGAGAGGTCAGTTTGTCTAAGCATCAGCCCCAAACAAGAGTCTGCCTCACTATCTCCCTTCTCTCGTTAAAATAATAATAATAATAAATAAATAAAAGAAGAACACTTTTCATGTTTAAAATCTATCTAACATTATTTCTTGATACTAATAATCTGATATCCTGCTATTGGGGTTTGTTTTTACATTCAGTGGATTTTTCAAGTTAGCATAAACTTAAATTGCATGGTTTTACTTCATGTAACATAAGTGATTGAGGTAGTCAACCTTTCTCTTAAGTATAAACATTTTAGTGTATGTGCATAAAAGCAAACAGCAATAATAAAATATAAAATAAAATGCTATCATTTTAAACAATCACAAAACATGTCATCCAAATGTAATGTTGAAAGCATTTCAGAATTTTTATAGATTTTTAAAATATTTTTGTATCCTCATTTATAATCTGGTGACTGCATTTTCTTATAATTCCTTGATGTTCTTTTTAAAAACAATTTCTGGATTTCCATAAAACCTCTCTGGATTCTAAAGTAAATGATTCCATAACATATATTATTATTATATCATAGATAATTATGTTTAGAAATGCATGTTTAAAATGTCTCCATTGAATTGATTTAAAAATCCTGAAGAAAAATTTCTATTTCACTAAATGGAAACTCTATTAAAATTGTTTATTATATTATTTCTTTAGTTTATACTTTATATAATAATATGTCACCTCTCTACTATGAAGTTTCACCTCTGCAGAGGAAAGAAAAAGCAAGAAAATCCTACTGCTTTATGTTTACTAAGGATTTCCTTTACACTTTTGTCTAAATGATTTCGATCTCATTTGCACAAAGATAGAACCCCCAATTTTTATCTCTCAAACACTAACTCCTTATTTAGCAAATACTCAATACAAATAATTCATTTAATCTAATTCATTTTCAGACGAAGTTGGAAAGTAGTAATTTTTTTTCTATTAATTGAGAATAAAGTATTACCTGTATAGTATAGCAAAGTGAATTATTAGCAAATTCAAAAACTCTAGATCTGGCTTTGAAAGCCAGGAGCAAGTTGATTCATGATGACTCTTGACCATTTAACTTGAAAATTAAGAGACAACAGTGCTTAAATGTCTGTATCATTTAAATTTTAAGATCTTATGTATAAAAGTGACTCATCTAAATGTGTACTGTTCTAGTTTATACAGATAAAATTCTGTAAACTATAAAAGAATATAACATTGCTGATAACAAGGAATTATTTCAAGCTATCTCTGCTGCCATCTTTTTAAAAATTTATTTTAATAAAACCACTTTTGGTGAATGGAAGTTTGCAATGGAAAATGCTGAATTAGTTCCCTTCTCTTCACATAAGAGTGTCAAACCTGTAAGAAGATGATTGAAGAGTCAACATTTATAATGGGAGGAATCAGAGGCTGAGAGGTGTCAAGAGAAGATGCTCATTCTGACAGTAGTACAGATTTATTGAATATTAATAAGCATGTTCCTCTCAACATCAACTTTAAGCAGGGCAAAAGATTTTTCTAGAAGTCTAACTAGGATCATAGCACACAAAAGAGCAAGATTTGATCCCATGATGCATAAAATGACAGGAAGCAAAAATTAGGACACCGTAGGTAGGACTGGAAAATATTCTACATTAATTAAGAAATAAAAATAGGTTACGTAACAATTTAAAGATATTGAGGGGAAATATTTTAAATGCAAGACAAATAATATTTTAAACATAAGATACAATTATGAAAGAATGAGGCAATAAATAACATTCAGTAGCAGAAGTCACAAACTGGCTACTTGCCACATGAATTTACTGTATATAACCATGTTCAGATAGACACTTGCAGTGCTTAAAAATTTAAACAGTTGCCTATCTTCAAAAACTTGTGACTCCAAATGGAAAAAAAAATATTGCACTCTTCATTGGATCCCTATTTCAGTCAGAAGCAAGCCAAATTCTTTACAGTTCTGTATAGGAACCTACAAGAATCGCCCACATCATACCCTTACCTCTCTGACTTCATTGCCTATTTCTCTCACTTAGCTGTAGCACTTTGGCTTCCCTGACTTCCCTTCAACACTATTTGCATAAATAGTTTCTTCAACCTGCAGTTCTTGTGCTCAGATACCAGCACAACTTGTTTCTTCATCTCCTTGAAATCATGATCATACTGACACATCATACTGATGCATATTTAAAGTTGCAGTCCCATTCATTATTCCCAATTTCTTTTACAGGGTATGGCAAAAGTAGGATTACAGTTGTGAGTATATGAACCACAGTTTATTCTTGTATTATTATTAATAATGTATTATTTGCCATAAGAACAACTGTAAACCTACCTTTGATTTAATCTGTGTTGTTCTTTATTCCTTCTCCATAGAAGTTATCATATTTTAAAATGTAATATTCACTAATGTTGTATTTTACTGGTGCTTTTCCTAGTAGTCAGTGAGCTCCATGAAGTTATGGCTTTTTCTCTGTTAAATCTCTTTATTATAAGTGCCCAAGACAATTATGACCATCACTACCACCTCCAGGTAGACCTATATATATTTTCAAAGTTTGAAACATTCTATAACAGCAGACCTATATTAACTCGTAACAAAAATTGTCTTGGTTCCAGGAGCACATGCTACTTTTATGGGAAGCATTCACTGTTGTTTTGTCTCCCTAATAGTAAAGCTTGGTGTTATCATTTATCATCAACACTGCACTGATTTCTTTCTTTTTTAAACACTGAAGTTAAGAGAAAATTGGAGCACAATTTATATAAATATATGGAAATATAAATAAGAAAAAATAGAAGGCATATTACTTTAAGAAAGTGAAAAGCAATTCTCTTTAGCTTTAATATGCACTTGAATCACTATTATTAAACAAACTGGAATGTTTTAATTATTACATTATTCACTAACCTTGTGAGAATTTGAATTTTATGTCTCTGAGTGTAATATCTATGAATGAAATAGTAGAGGATTCAATTGACATGATAGAGACCAAATAATTTAGAAATCTAAATGTCATATTAAGAAGTTTACAATTAGTGTTTACATGAGCCTCCAATTATTTTTAATAATTTAGATTTATATTTATTGGTTTATTTATTTTGAATTGAATTTATTAGGGTGACATTAGTTAACATAATTATACAGGTTTCAGGTGCCCAATTCTACAACACATCTCTGTACACAATACTGTGTGTTCATCAACTCCCTCGAATCAAGTCTTATTCCATCACCAATTACACTCCCATGCCCTCTTACCTCTCCTAGGGCCTACCACCCTGAGTGTGCCTAATCTTCTCTAATTTATATTTAAATTTTCATCAAAATTTTAGTTTTAGTGTTTAGTTATTAATAAAATATGTTCTTTCTAAATTGTAGGGAATGGAAAATTTGTTCTATAACTTTAGTATCTTCAGTGATGAAAAAAAGTCCCATTTTCTCATGTATAAGTCAGGTCCTCATTCTGCCTAATGTACAATTCTTTTCTTATTTTTTATAATTGTATAGTGATAGATGTTAATTTATTCTGGTAATCATCACAATATATACATATATCAAATGATTATGTTGTACACATTAACTAATACAACTTATATCTTAACTATATTTCAATTAAAAAAAACAACCCAATATAAAAAACAAGATTGATAAATTAGTCTACATTAAAATTAATACTTCTGTTCATCAAAAGACACCATTAAAGAGGTGGATCCTACCTGAGTGGTGGTGACACAGTGGATAGAGCATCAACGTGAAACACTGAGGTCCTGCTTTGAAACCCCAAGGTCACTGGTTTGAGCACGAGGTTGCTGATTTGAGCAAGGGGTCACTGGTTCACCTTGAGCCACTGGGTCAAAGCACATATAAGAAGCAATCAATGAACAACTCCCGTGATGGCAAACCTATGACATGCGTGTCAGCACTGACACACGTAGCCATTTTCAATGACACGTGGCCGCATGCAGCCGCATACCAGAGAAGTATGGGGCTGCATGCTGAGAAGGACATTTCATCCTCGGCTCCTCCATGGCCAGGTGCAGTAGCCGAGAGCAAAACATTTGCTCTGTGCTGGAGGTCTGTAGGCCAAAACAACAGAACTCCAGCACAGAGCTTCTAGTTCTGGGACTGCCAGTTAAGCTGTTAGGAGGTCTTTTTTTTTTTAATTAATTTTAATGTGGTGACATTGATAAAGCAGGGTACATATGTTCAGAGAAAACATCTCTAGGTTATTTTGACATTTGATTATGCTGCATTTCCTTCACCCAAAGTCCAATTGTCTTCCGTCACCTTCTAACTGGTTTTCTCTGTACCCCTCCTCACCCCAACCCACTCTCTCCCCTCTCCCCCACCCCGTAACCCCCACACTCTTGTCCATGTCTCTGAGTATCATTTTTATGTCCCACCTATGCATGAAATCATATAGTTCTTAGTTTTTTCAGATTTACTTATTTTGCTCAGTATAATGTTATCAAGGTCCATCCATGTTGTTGTAAATTATTTGATGTCATCATTTCTTATGGCTGAGTAGTATTTCTTTTCCTTTCTTTTCTTTTTTTTTTTTTAACAGAAACAGAGGGAGAGTCAGAGAGAGGGATAGACAGGGACAGACAGACAGGAACAGAGAGATGAGAAGCATCAATCATTACTTTTTTGTTGTGCGTTGCAATCCCTTAATTGTTCATTGATTGCCTACTCATATGTACCTTGACCGCGGGCCTTCAGCAGACTGAGTAACCCCTTGCTGGACCCATCGACATTGAGTCCAAGCTGGTGAGCTTTTGCTCAAACCAGATGAGCCCACGCTCAAGCTGGCGACCTCGGGTCTCAAACCTGGGTCTTCCACATCCCAGTCCGATGCTCTATCAACTGTGCCACCACCTCGTCAGGCTGGCTGAGTAGTATTTCATAATATATATGTACCTAAGCTTTTAAATCCATTCATCCACTGACAGACACTTGGGCTGTTTTCAGATCTTTGCTATTGTGAACAATGCTACCATAAACATGGGAGTGCATTTCTTCTTTTAAAACAGTGCTATTGTGTTCTTGGGGTATATTCCTAAAAGTGGTAGAGCTGGGTCAAAAGGCAGTTTGATTTTTAATTTTTTTAGGAATCTCCATAATGTTTTCCACAGTGGCTGCACCAGTCTGCATTCCCACCAGCAGTGCAGGAGGGTTCCCTTTTCTCTACATCTTTGCCAGCACTTATTCTGTATTGTTTTATTGATGAGCGCCATTCTGATTGGTGTGAGATGATATCTCATTGTGGTTTCAATTTGCATTTCTCTAATGATTAGTGATGTTGAGCATTTTTTCATATGCCTACTGGCCATCTGTATGTCTTCTTTAGAGAAGTGTCTGTTCATTTCTTTTGCCCATTTTTTGATTGGATTATTTGTCTTCCTGGTATTGAGTTTTGCAAGTTCTTTATAAATTTGGGTTATTAACCCCTTATCAAACATACTGTCAAATATGTTCTCCCATTGATTAGTTTGTCTATTTATTCTGTCCTATTGTCTTTAGCTGTGCAAAAAGCTTTTTAGTTTGATGTAGTCCCATTTGTTTATCCAGTCTTTTATTTCACTTGCCCATGGAGATAAATCGGCAAATATATTGCTGCGAGAGATGTCAGAGAGCTTACCTCCTATGTTTTCTTCTAAGATGCTTATTGTTTTATGGCTTACATTTATGTCTTTTATTCATTTTGAGTTTATTTTTTAAATAATTTTTTAAATTATTTTTATTTATTCATTTTTTAGAGAAGAGAGAGAGAGAGAGAAGTGGGGGAGGAGCAGGAAGCATCAACTCCCATATGTGCCTTGACTGGGCAAGCCCAAGGTTTTGAACCAGCGACCTCAGCATTCCAGGTCGATGCTTTATCCACTGCGCCACCACAGGTCAAGCTTGAGTTTATTTTTGTGAGTGGTATAAAATGATGGTCTAGTTTCCTTTTTTTGCAGGTTGCTGTCCAATTTTCCCAACACCATTTGTTGAATAGGCTGTCTTTACTCCAATGTATGCTCTTACCTCCTTTGTCAAATATCAGTTGTCCATAAAAGTGTGGGTTTATTTCTGGGTTCTCAGTTCTGTTCCATTGATATATGCTTGTTCTTACGCCAGTACCAGGCTGTTTTGAGTACAATGTCCTTATAGTATAACTTGATATCTGGAAGTGTGATACTTCCCACTTTATTCTTCCTTTTCAAGATTACTGAGGCTATTTGTGTTCCCTTTTGGTTCCATACAAATTTTTGGAATATGTGTTCTATATCTTTGAAGTAAGTCATTGGAATTTTATTTGGTATTGCATTAAATTTATAAATTGCTCTGGGTAATATAGACATTTTAATGATGTTTATTCTCCCTAACCATAAGCATGGTATATGCTTCCACTTGTTTCTATCTTCCCTGATTTCTTTTCTTAATGTTTTATAATTTTCAGAGTACAAGTCTTTAATCTCCCTGGTTAAATTTATTACTAGGTACTTTATTTTTTTGGTTGCAATGGTGAAGGGGATTGCTTCCTTAATTTCTCTTTCTGACAATTCATTGTTAGTATATAAAAGTGCCTCTGCTATTTGAGTATAGATTTTATATCCTGCCACCTTGCTGAATTCATTTATCAGGTCCAGTAGTTTTTTGACTGAGACTTTAGGGTTTTCTATATACAATATCATATCATCTGCAAATGATAGTTTTACTTCTTCTTTTTCAATTTTGATGCCTTTTATTTCTTCTTCTTGTCTGATTGCTGTGGCTAGGACTTCCAGAACTATGTTGAATAAGAGTGGTGAAAGGGGGGCACCCCTGCCATGTTCCTGATCTTAAGGGGATTGCTTTTAATTTTTACCCATTGAGTATGATGTTAGCTGTGGGTTTGTCATAGATGGCCTTTATCCTGTTGAGGTTATGTTCCCTGTATTTAAACTTTGCTGAGAGTTTTTATTATGAATGGGTGCTGGATTTTATCAAATACCTTTTCTACATCTATTGAAATTATCATGTGTTTTTTCTGCTTCCTTTTTTTTATGTGATGAATCTATTGATTGATTTGCAAATATTGTACCAGCCTTGTCTCCCAAGAATAAATCCCAATTCATCATGTTGTATGATTTTTTCCATATATTGCTGGATCTGGTTTGGTAATATTTCGTTGAGGATTTTAGCATCGAAATTCATCAGGGATATTGGCCTATAAATTTCTTTCTTTGTGTTGTCTTTGCTTGAGTTTGGAATCAGAATTATACTCACCTCATAAAAGGAGCTTGGAAGTGTTCCTTCCTCTTGAATTTTTTGAAATAGCTTAGAAGGATATAAATTAGTTCTTCTTTGAATATTTGGTAGAATTTACTTTTGAAGCCATCAGCCCAGGACTTTTCTTTGTTGGGAGTTTTTTGATAACTGTTTCAATCTCATTTGTTGTAATTGGTCTGTTTAGGTTTTCTGATTCTTCCAGGTTAATTTTTAAAAGATTATGTTTCAAGGAATTTGTCCATTTCATCTAGGCTGTCTAGTTTTTTTGGGGATACAGTTCTTCATAATATTTTCTTAAAATATTTTTTATTTCTGTTGTGTCAGTTGTTATTTCTCCACTCTCATTTCTAATTTTATTTATTTGAGTCCTTTCTCTTCTTTTCTTGGTGAGGCTGGATAAAGGTTCATCAATCTTGTTTACCTTTTCAAAGAATCAGCTCCTAGTTTCATTGAGCCTCTGTATTGTTTCTTTTAGCCTCTGTGTCTTTTATTTCGACTCTGATCTTTATTATTTTCTTCTTTCGATTACCTCTGGGCTTTACTTGCTGCTCTTTTTCTAGTTCTTTTAGATGCAGGGTCAGGTTGTTTATTTGAGCTTTTTCTGGCTTCTTAAGGTATGCCTGTAATGCTATGAACTTCCCTTTCAGGACTGCTTTTGCTGTGTCCCATAAATTTTGAGTTGATGTATGCTCATTATCGTATTTTTCTAGGATTTTTTCATTTCTTCTTTGATCTCATTGTTAAGCCATTCATTATTTAATAACATGCTATTTAGGTTCTAAGTGTTTGAGTATTTTTCAGTTTTTCTGTTGTGGTTGATTTCTAGTTTCATGCCATTGTGATCAGAGAAAGTGCTCAATATGATTTCAATCTTCTTAAACTTGTTGAGACCGCTTTTGTTCCCTAACATGTGGTCTATCCTAGAGAATGTATCATGAGCATTTTAAAAGAATGTAATATATTCTGCTGCTTTAGGGTTTAAGGTTCTGAAGATATCTATTAAATCGAGTTGATCTAGTATGTACTTTAAGTCTGCTGTTTCTTTGTTAATTTTCGTTATTGAGGATCTATCTAGGGATGTTAGTGGGGTATTGAAATCCCCTACTATTATAGTATTGCTGGTGATCTCACCCTTTAAATCCATCAAAGTCTACTTTATATATTTAGGTGCTCCTATATTAGGTGCATAGATATTTATAATGGTTATATCTTTCTGTTGGATTGTTCCCTTTATCATTATGTAGTGACCTTCTTTCTCTCTTACTATAGCCTTTGTTTTAATGTTCATTTTATCTGATATAAATATTTCTACCCCAGCTTTTTTTTCATTTCTTTTTTGCATGAAATATTTTTTTTCATCCTTTTATCTTCAGTCTATGTGCTTCTTTTGTTTTAAGGTATGTCTCTTGTAAACAGCATATGTATGGTCCTGTTTTCTTATCCATGCAGCTACCCTATGTCTTTTGATCGGATCATTTAATCCATTTACATTTGAGGTTATTATTGATATGTAGTTGTTTATTGCCATTTTATTCATTAAAACTCTATTCCTATTTTGCTATATTCTTTTTCTCCTTTGATCTGTTTACAACAGGCCCTTTAACATTTCGTGCAGCATTGGTTAGGTTGTAATGAATTCCTTGAGTTTTTTTTTTTTTTTTGTCTGAGAAGCTTTTTATTTCTCCTTCAATTTTAAATGATAGCCTTGCTGGATAAAGTAGTCTTGGTTGTAGACTCTTTTTCTGCATTACTTTGAATATTTTTTGCCATTCCCTTCTGGCCTCAAGTATTTCTGATGAGAAGTCGGAAGTCATCCTTATGGGGGCTCCTCTGTAGGTGATAGTCTTTTTTCTCTAGCAGTTTTTAATATTTTCTCTTCATCACTTAGCTTTGGTATTTTAATTATGATGTGTCTTAGTGTAGATTTCTTTGGGTTTCTCTTTAATGGAGTTCTCTGTGCTTCTTGAACTTGTGAGATGTTTTCCTGCCTTAATTGAGGGAAGTTTTCAGCTATGATATGTTTGAACAAAGTCTCTATCCCTTGAACCCCTATGATGAGGATGTTATTTCTCTTCATGTTGTCACAGAGCTGTCTTAGAGTTTCTTCGGACTTTTTGAGTCTCTTTTCTTTTTTATGCTCTGCTGCCATGTCTTTATTTATCTTGTCTTCTAACTCACTGATTCGATTTTCAGCTTCATCCATCCTGCTTTTAATCCCATCCATTGTGTTCTTCATTTCTGATATTGTATTTGTCATTTCTGACTGACTGATTCTTTTTTATTATTTCAATGTCCTTTTTTATATTTGCTATCTCTTTAGTTAGGTGTTCATAATGACCATCTGTTGTTCTAATATCTTTGAGCATCCTAACAATTATTATTTTAAACTCTGCATCTGGTAATTTGGTTTTATCTGACTCATTCAGGTCCTTTTCTGGGGATTTCTCTTGATTCCTTTGTGTTGCATTTCTATGCCTTCACATTTTGTCTGTAGAAAAGAAGGTTTTGGCCACTGAAGTCCACTGGGTGTGGCCTCTGTGTTTCCTAGGTGTGTTCTGTCTGAGTCCCGCCACCCCCTCTGCTGTTGCTGCCTAGGGTGTTTGGGTGTGGGCATTGCTGGTTCCTGCCCACTGGGGCTGTTGCTGTGGTTTCTGCCACTCCTTCACAGGACTGGCTGTGACCACGTGCTCTTGTGTACAAGCTCGGTGGCCTTGGCCTTTGCGCCGTCCCCATGGGTGGTGTTATGCTAGGCTCTGAGGCAACCATGAGCACCTTTGCTATGCTGCAGGTCTCTGCCTGATTCTGGGCTTTCGCCCTGCCCTTGCAGGAGGAGCCCACTCATGGGATGGCTGCAAACCTTGGCTCCACCGGCAGGGTGGTACTACATGCCCACACTCAGTAGCCGGACTCCACTTGTTCTGGGCTTTTGGCTCCCAAGTCAGGCCACAAGCCTAGATTCTGGGGATTTTGGCAAGTCTGTGCTTCTGTGTCCTTGCTTAAGAGCGGGTCTCCACCCCAACTGGGACTCCTGCCCTTCCCCCGCAGGCTGGATTGCAGGCGGCCCGCAGCTGGGCTTTACCACTTTTGCACGTCCCCTCTTCCCCAGCCGGGCAAGGCTGAGCTCACACCTGGGCCTCAGTGGTGGCCAGCTGGATTCTGCCCTTGCTGATAGAACCGTGATTCCGTGTCCTGCCACCACCTGCCCTCGGGCGAGTCCTCAGCCATGTGGGTGGGGGCGCTGTAGCTCAGACCCTACCACTCACTACTGTAGTCCTGAAAGCTCCCTCCTTCTAAGCAACTCTGCTCTGATTGCTGCAGGAGAGCTTGTTTGGCTGGTGTCTTACTTCCCTTTGCTGGTATTGCTGTTTCCAGGGGAAATATTCAATTCAGATTTGGAAAGGGACACATCTCAGAGGTTAGAGTGACTGTCTCTCAAAATGTTTCTTCCTGTGCCTCCTAGATTATACTCACTTCCTGCTACACCATTTTGCTCCTCTCTTCCCATCCCCCGGAGCCCCGGGTGAGTGGTTGTGAGAAAGGTTTTCTGCGCAGTCCTTTTAAGAAGAATCCTGGGTCTGAGAAATCAGTCTCTTTCTCAAAAACAGTATCCTGTCTTGTTTCCAGCTAAATACTGTCCATATGCCTCTTCTAGGCTCTGGGGCTGCAGGCTGGGACTTTGTTCCTGGGACCCAGGACCATCCCCTGTCTGCTAAACTCACTTCCCACCACGTGAGTCTCTCCTGGCTGCCGTTCACTCTGGGGAGCTGGGCAGCCCTCTCTACATTTCCACTTTTTCTAACAGTCTCAGTGTGCCTTCTTCAGTGTTCCTTGGTTGAAGAGTCCTCTTAGTTTAGTCCAAAGTTGGTTTTTCCAGATGATGGTTCTTAAAATTAGTTTATAATCCACTTTAGTTCTGGGAGGTAGAAGTTGGTATGTCCGCCTACTCCATCGCCATCTTGTCTTCTCCTAATGTACAATTCTTAAACCAATCCTTACCCTCAAATTACCTCAATTTTCCAGTGTTGCCAAAAGATGTGGTATCTCCTAATCAAAATCTGTATTTGAAAACCACTTGATTATGATTGAAACAAAAGTGAAAGAAACATTATAAATTATAAATGTCAAACAATTGATAATCATTCTGTGTTTATAAAGAAATTCAGACAAAATAGCACCACTATATTAATAATTAAACAAGAAATATGCTATTGGTTTTTAGATTTGCTAATATATATCTTATGAATAACTAGTCTAACATTAACTTAGATCTCACTGATTTAATAAATTGCCATGGAATAGGAAAGTGGTCCATGAGTAGGTAAAGACTGTTGTAAATAAACTTTAGTCTTAGCATTGGCACTGGTCTGTTGCCCAGCTATGCTACTTTTAGGACTCAGTTCAGATATCTGGGTGCATGTTTTCCTAAGAGTAAAGTTAAACTAGCTTGAGGAAATTATATATTATTCCTGTGCCTCAATTTTTACATCTAAAAAAATGTTAATAGGTAGCTTTACTATTATAGTTTTGTAACTTAGTTATGGTGATTCAATGAGTTACTAAATTTAATAACACTTTGAGCATGCCCAGTCCAGAGCAACTGTTAGTTATTTTTAGTATTGGGGTCTTTTTTATATGTAAAATATTTAGCATTTTTATTTTAGGATAATTTTTTTTTTTAATGTGCAAAAATTTGTGATAGGGATAATTATTTTAAAATAGGATAATTCACTGAGGATGTTTAGAATTCGACTGTGGTCATAATTTTTTTTAAATTAAATGAAAGGTAGGAAGATAAAGATAGTGACTCCAGGATATGCCCCCACCAGAATTCACCTGGCAAGCCTCCTACAGGGCAATGCTCTGCCCATCTGGGGTCAGTGTTCCATTGTTAGGCAACCAACATAGCTATATTAGCACTTGAGGTGCAGCCATAGAACCATGCTCAGCTCTGGGGGACAACTTGTTTGAACCATTTGAGCCATGGCTGCAGGAGGGAAGGGAGAGATAGTGAGAGAGAGAGAGAGAGAGAGAGAGAGAAGAGAAGGAGGAGGGGTGGAGAAGCAGATGGTTTCTTCTCCTGTGTGTCCTGACTGAGAATCATACCCAGACTAACACACACCCAACCACTGAGTCATCTGGCCAGGGCCCATGAGTGCTTTCTTTAAATTGAATAATGAAGAAAACCTTGTAGAAATATTTAATTTTTTTAGTCAGCTGATAGAAGATTCAAGAAAACAACAATTTAAGGCAGGAGACTTTTATTCAATAATGTACTTAACAATGGGTTAATGTCCGAATCCTCTTGTAGATTCATAGTGTAAAATATGATACTGATTAACATTATTAAATTATTGAATTTTAGAAGATGTATAACACACACATCATTTTTTCTAACATTATTTTTGTAAGATGACCAGTTATCTAATATGTAACTGCAGGTAAACAGCTTAAGAATTCTATGAACTAAATTCAAAAGAAGCAGACTCCAACCTTTAGACATTCTAGCTCTGGGAGATTTGTTGACCTTCAACTAGTTATCTGAACAGATTGTGTTGATTTA
Source organism: Saccopteryx bilineata (assembly GCF_036850765.1). Classification (NCBI taxonomy): domain Eukaryota; kingdom Metazoa; phylum Chordata; class Mammalia; order Chiroptera; family Emballonuridae; genus Saccopteryx; species Saccopteryx bilineata. Next base: position 83,355,257 of record NC_089495.1, read on the forward strand.
CAAGTAGTCCCCTCAAGAGAGAATTCTCAAATTCCTCCTTTTGGTTCCTTTGTTCTGTTTTTTTTTCTTCTTCCTTTTTCCTTGTAAAATCCCATGCCCATGTCAAAATGTTAAGATGGTCCTTGTGATATAGTGTACCATCTTCTTAGGCTGCTGGTTCTAGAATAAATTTACCTTCCTTTCATTATCCCTTGTATTTGTATTCTCAACTGTTAAATGGTGATAATCATGCTGAGCTACTTACAGAGGCCAGGTGCAAAAAGATAACACCTTCAATAAGTAATTAAATAAATACACTTTCATATAGTGATTATTTTCAGACTCAAGTAGAACTATGGGAAACCAGTGAGGTAAGTGAAACACCAAAAACTTATGTAAGTACTATGACTAAGTTTCTAGAAAACAGAATGGGGAAACAATAAAGAAATAGGTGTTATACCCTCACAGGAAACAAAGAAAATTCACTTTTAATATTTTTTTTACCCTATTTCCCCCTTTGTAGCTTTCTCATTTGATCCCTAACTAGTTTGATCCCTAACAAGAATGGGCTTATATTTATTGACAAAAAATCAAAAATAACAATATTTGACTAGGGAATCAAAATTACTCAACAAGAAAAAGATAGTTTCTTCAAGAAATAATTTTAGGAAAACTGAAAAACAACAGAAAAAGAATGAAACTGGACCTTTATCTTTCCTATAACACTCAGAAAATTAATTTAAATGATTAAAGACTTAAATGTAATTGTTGAAACTGTAAAACTAAAATAAACAAACAAACAAAAAAACACATAGGGTCTTGGCAATTATTATTATTATTTGATATGACACCAAGACCACAAGCAACAAAATAAAAAACAATTGGGACTACATCAAACTAAAAACCTTCTGCACACAAAAAGAGAACAAAAAATAAACACAATAAAAGACAATACATTGAACAGGAGAAAATATCTGTAAACTACATATCTGGTAGAAGTTAACATCCAAAATATACAAGAAACTCAGGCAATTCAGTAGTGCCCGGGGCCAACAGGCTTTCCTATAGGAGCACTCAAGTGTGTCTATTTTAGAACTCTTCTGCCCAGTCCCATAGATCTCTGAGATCCCGTGAGATCAAGTTTCCTCTGTGGAAAGTGGGGTTATGGCTAGAGAACTTCCAGAGTGATTTTGCCATTCCCTGAGTGGTCACAGATAGTTTGTGTATTCCAGCCAGTCCTCACCTTGCCCCTCAACCAGAAACAGTACTTGCTCCAAAATCAAGGTCTCCACTCATGTATTTGAAATAAGCTATCATTCTAGACATCAGTTTAGAGACCTCTTATTTTTGTGCCTTTAACTGTTATAACTCACTCTTGAAAGGCCCTAGCAGTTGAAAACTTGACTTTTTATCAGGGTGCCTGTGTGCACTATGAAAACTGAAATTTTTATAAGGAAGACCAGCTGTTAACTTGCCTCTTTGTTGTGAAATGTGATGATTTGAGCCTTAGATTAAAATTTAGAAATCTTTAAGTATTTAAGTAAACACCACTAGTATAATCAGCTAGCTCTCAGATCACTGTCAAGATCTCTCCAAAATGAAGCTATCCTTGGCTTTTGAGGCAATCTTCCTGGAAAGAAAACTAAGGCATTACTCATGTGCTCCCCATGTGCAGTTATTCTTATAATGGGAATCATCCACTTAAAAAGGTGTAATGAAATTTGTCCCTGACTTTAGCTGAAATTTTCGGTGATAAGGCTTTTACACTTGAAGACAGGTTAGCCACAACTTATTATTCAGCATTGTTATGAATGATGAAATTGTCTTAGACTTCCTTTTTGTAGGCCAAGATAAAGTCCAGGTATTGCTAAAACAACCTTTTCAACGTGGATTAATGCTTTGAAAAAGTTGGAAACATCAGTACAGAAATTGATTGAGAAATTGGCTCTTTAAGGTAGACTCTGATGTTTTATGGGACTTGTTCACATGATTTTTGTACCAGATATTGAAGGAATGGTAAAGTTTAGTACTCAAGTTAACCTCATCCTGCTACATAGAGACCTCTTAATAGTAGCCTTTATTAAATTTTATATGAAGCAATTGACAAGTATGGACCCAGTCTCTGTAGGACACATTAATCAAAATGTTTAACCTAGTTGCATGCTCATGAAGCAATGTGTGTTTTATGTTTACTTATTTCAGATGAGCAAGACACTCAATTACCTTTTTTTAAAATTATTATCTTCTCAAGCCTGTTTGCATAGTGTGCAGTCTTGGAAGATATACTGTGTCCCTCCTGTGGAAAAGAGAAGCAGGCATACTCTTTAGTATAATGAAATGATGTTCTCCTTCAGAGAAGAGGGTTTCCTAAGTTTAGCATTCCTTTTCTGTAACTCAGTTCAACATATATGCTAGCTTCAATCTCTGCACATTTCCATTGCCCCTTCAGGATTTGTGTACAAGGTGACCTAATGTAGATACATTAATGCTCATGCTGATTTCAGTGCCATGAATAATAAAGTTCTTAGTTTTGGACCAGGAGTCTCTTGTCTTCAGCCAATATCCATGAAAATGTGTCAGGCAAACACATTAGTCCACAAGTAGGTTAAATTTCAGGCCTTCCACAATTTTTGACACCCTGAAGTCATTTATAGCCTACAGGGTTATCTTGGAAAAGAACATAAATCATACCTTTACTAAATATTTAAATATATTTTATGCTGAGAAGCTCTTACAACTATGTGTGTGAATAAATATATAAAGGTAGTGTATCAGACTGTGAATTTTAAAGTTACAGAATGCTTTTAAAATCCTAGGCCCATCACTCCGCAGTAACAAATAAAGCATACTTCAACCCTTATATGGTGACACAATATTTAGTTACCTTGTTAAAACAGAATGTTAATAGTAATCTTTAATCTTTCCCCAGGCAACTTTGTTTAATATCAGAACCTTTCTCTACTTAGCACAACTTAGCAGAAATTCCCAAGAAAGAAATAAACTGAGTATTTATACAGATCTATTAAAATGAAGGTCAAATTTTCAGCCAGTCAGAGCTTTGTTAGGAGCAGGCTGCTAGCCCTGGAAACCTTCACTTCCTTGGATCCATGATGAAACTGACTAGTAGCAGGAACTTTATGAAATGAGTCACATTACTTCCATCTACAGTAGATTCTCTGCCTTCCCCTCCCCACAATCTACACATTTAGTTTCATAAAAATTGTCATTTTTCTTGGTTGACTACCAATTTGCTACAGTAATAAAAATGTTCCAAATTAAATGCCACTACCAGGACAGGGTGCTCATATAAAAGATAGTGGATATAGACTCTGTCTAGTGGTTGGGTAGCAGAATTCATAACAAAGGAATGTCTTTTAAGATTTCAATGATTAACATCTGAGATGTAGCAAGGAGGAAAGATAATTTTAGTCCTTCAGTTGTCCTGGAAGGTAAAATGGAGAAGGGGATATTTTGCTGACAAGGTTTCACTTTTTCTAAATTAATAATACATCCCAAAAGAATACAAAACACCAACATATAAAATATTCCTTTTGTACGTTTATGATTAATGATAAAACGTGACTAACATGTTTCCATGGAATCTGTCCATCATCTAATCCAAAGAGAAAATACTTTCCTGTATTATGATAATTTATCCACTTATTGCTTTGCTCTACATGAGAGTAATGGTCTTGGAAACAGAAAATGTCTCTTTTTTATACTTTTACTTCAATTCCAAGAGTTTGGTTAGAAACTTGAGAAATGGTTTTATATGAATGTAGTCTTAATTTTAGAGTTTTATCCCCATAAAACTATAACTAGTTTTATCCCCAGTGACTTCACTGACATTGTACAGTTCTGTCCATGGGGCTATATCAGAAAGAAAGGTATGCTATAAGCTAAAAATCAAGGAGTCGTCTCAGTAGCCATGTTGAAACTGTGTACCTTGGAAGATTTACTATGAATACACAAAGCCAAACTTGTATGGAATTAGAGATTTATTTGTCTATGCTCATCAAAGCCCAATGAAATGCAAACAGGAGTTTGCAGTCATAAAAAATTTATTAATTAAGAAAATGGCACCATTCCTGGAGTCGCAAATGAGCTCCAATTCAAAGACCTGACTCACGGATGACTTCCAGGGCACAAGTTATATAGGGAAAAAAATCATCACTCATGGTGACTAAGGGAGTTAGAGTTGTGGTTAGGTTTGTAGTCTCTATTGATTATTCAGTGCTATAGTAGGGGATAGTTTATCAGTGCATCTGACTTTGGCGTCAACTATGGTGACACTCTGTGTGGTTTCACAACAGTCAGTATGGTTGGTGCTATATTTCCCCTTTCCTGGGTTTTAAGATGAGCTCCGCTGAAGCCTTGATGCTGTACTTTTCTATGGTCAACATACCTGAGGCTTAGTTCCTAACATTGTTTAATGCTTACCAGGGCCTCGTTGTCTTTATGGTTATTAATTATAAGAGTGGACATTCAAAAGAGGGGAAAGCATGAGTCAGTATACTCTTAGGCTGGCTATGGCCAGTATGAATCAAAAGTAAAGAAGGAGAAAAGGTCAAATGAAAAAACATGAGGTTTCTGCATGGTTACATAATCAAAGGGAAAGATTGACAATACCAAAACAGGAAAGAGACAAAAACAAACCAATCAACTAACAAAAACAGTAATAAACTCATAATATTTCTTATGTTCACTCAATTCAGAAGCTCAAAACAAACAGTCAGACTGAAAGACTGAAGCAATGTATTTGATTATATTTGAGATAGAAGAGAATCATGGTGATAATATTCAATGGTTGAGCACACAAGATTTGAATATCCATAAAGATAAGAATACTTCTCTGGGTTTGATTACTGGTCAGGGCACTCAGGAGAAGTGCCCATGAGCTTCTCCACACTTCTCCCTCTCCTTTCTCTTGATCTCCCTCTTCCTCTCCTGCAGCCAAGGCTCCATTGGAGCAAAACTGGCCTGGGTGCTGAGGATGGCTCCATGGCCTCTGCCTTAGGCACTAGAATGACTCCAGTTGCAATGGAGCAACACCCGATAGGGGCAGAGCATCATTTCCTAGTGGGCATGCTGGGTGGATTCCAGTCAGGTGCATGCAAGAGTCTCTCTGCCTCCCTGCTTCTCACTTCAGAAAAATACAAAAAAACAAACAAACAAAAATAGTTCTGCCATTTTAGGATAACCCTCAGTGGAGACTGTCTTGGATTGGGCAAAATTAATCTGACTGTCTATCACTGAACTGAGCCAAAGAACTAGCAGGTTAACAATCATGGTTTTCCCCAGCTTATATAACAGGTAAGAACCATCTTCCCATTTTTCTTGACAAAGAAAATGTTTGAATGGAATTTTAACTAAAAATATGAATGGAAGAAAAATAAAAAATAATAAAACATCAATTGAGTTAAAAGAGTTTTCAATAATTGAACATGGCTTATTTAAAATAGAGAAATTAAATTATAAACATTGATGGCCAGAAACAGAAATGCTTTCTAGAATTTCAATTATATACACATTAAACCTTTTTCACTCCTCATGTCTATGCCTTTTATTATTAACATTTTGTACCTATATTCAGTACATCTATTGACCTATTTTTTAGTATTTTTAATTGAATTTATTGGGGAGACATTGGTTAACATAATTATACAGATTTCAGGTGCCCAATTCTACAACACATCACTGTACACCATATTGTATATTCACTACTCCAAATACAGTCTTTGTTCATCACCATTTTTGCCCCCATACACTCCTCCACCTCTTCCTACTGCAATTACCACACTCTTGTCCATGTCCATGAGTTTTTTCTTTTCTTTTTTTTTGTCTTTTTTGCTCAATTTCTCTAGCTCTCTTATATAGTACCCCCTCAGCTGTCAGACTGCTCTCTATGTATAAGTCTGTCTCTGTTTTACTTGTTAATTCAGTTAAAAAAGAAGGAAATCTTACCTTCTGCAAAAAAAACGGATGGACCCAGAGAGCACTGTGCTAAGTGAAATAAGCCAGTCAGAAAAAGACAAGATATATGATTGCAATCATCTGTGGAATCTAATGAAGAAAATATTTTTTAGTTAATAGTTTTTACTAGTTCTCTTTTTATACTAATATGTTAAGTATTACATTTTTATTGTAATTAAAGTATTACAATTTTAATTTTCATTAAAATCTTTCTCAGCTCTAGAAGTACATTTGGTTGTGAAGCATAGATTCTAGTTCACTGAAGAAAATCTCAAACTAGTCATTTATTTCCTTGATGATAGTAAACAGTCATCTTAACATCACTGAATCTAGATATATTTTGGGACAGAAAACAGCATTCTCACACTCTGAAGCAGAAATGTATGCTTCTTTTCCAGAAGGCATTTAAAGACACTAACAATACTGAATCAACTTTATGAACAAATTAAATTGCAAGTTAAAAAGCTTTAAACTTCAGCCTTAGTTCTCGCACACTGGTTCATTTCTAGTTCATCCTCAATTGCAAAATAGAACATTTCAGGGTAAAAATTGCAATTGTGTGAGTGTACATGTGTGTTTGTACAACAGGGGAGGAAGATGGCTTAGAAGAGTAGAGGTTATTAGGTCTTTTTTTGGCAATCTCCTCTTAACCCTTGCTAATGTTGAAAGCTCTGCTCACCATCTGTTTTTATTGTCTAACCAGGAATCTGAAGATGTGTATAGTGTTGAGGACCAAATAAATAAACAGGATATTTTTGCAAACTGGACAGAGAGGTGCTGGACCCAAACCCCACCTCATTTGCCTAGTTAACAAAGAACCACACTTGATTCTCATTTGTCTCACCCAAGTTCTCCGGAGGAGGCTGGAAGCTAGTTTCTTATTAGTGTAAAGTAGATTTGGATGGTATGGTGGGGGTTGTCTTGAATTGCCTTGGAAACTTAATTGAATTGCTAATGGACTGCATATTTTTCTATGAATAAAAGTGGATGTGCTTCTGGGAGCAGGAAGGTATGGTTAAGGAACAATAGAGACTGTTTTCCATGGTGTCCTTCTGAACCCATCTGTGTGTGTGTATGTGTATACATATATATATTTAAGTCCCTGTTTATCATTTATTTCCATTCCATACCCTTTCCGTTCGAAGACCCCATAACAGACACGTTGTGGCTGGACCATAACAGTATAGTGTAAAAATGTCTGTTGAATCAGAAATCATATATCTGGGCTTCCTTCTTTTCTGGGATCTGACCTAGCATTACTTCATTGCCCTATGAAGGTGTTTCCAAAATTGTTAGAGAGATTTTTCATTACTGATCTACTTTTTAAGTTTTCTTCAGAATTACCTAATGTGGTATTAGCAGGAGTTGTGAATTAGATTTAGCAGCTAAATCCAAGAAAATTAATTGAAGAAATAGAAGCTTATTTTACAAATATAATTCTCTTTCAGATTTCATACATGTTTAGTTAAAAGTGAACAAGAACTGTAAAATATACAGATTTTTACTGTCTTATAAATCTTCAATATTTCAGACAGAGTCCACCAGGAAGGTGGTTTGAAGCAAGAAGAATGAATTAGATGCCCTTGATTTAACAAGTATAGCACTTCTTTACATGTACATATACATAGAAGCTTTTTTTGAAGAAAGTATTTCTCTGTTTAAAAATATGAAATCAGTGATGTTTGTAAAGTTGTTAAAAATTTCGAGCGGCCTTGGCTAGTTGGTGCAGTGGTAGAGTGTTAGCCCAACATGCGGTGTCCCGGGTTCAATTCCCAGTGAGGGCACCCATCTGCTTCTCCATCCCTCTTCCTCTTGTTTCTCATTCTTTCTCTCTTTCTCTCTCTCTCTCTCTCTCTCTCTCTCTCTCTCTCTCTCTCTCTCTCTCTCTTCCCCTCCTGCAGCCACAGCTTGATTGGAATGGGTTGGTTCTGGGCACTGAGGATGGCTTCAGGGCCTCCACTTCAGGTGCTAAGAAGAGCTCTCTTGCTGAGCAACAGAGCAATGCCCCAGATGGGCAGAGCATCACCTACTAGTGGGCTTGTCAAGTAGATCCTGGTTGGAGCGCATGCAGGAGTCTATCTCTGCTTCCCCTTCTCTCATTGAATAATAATAATAATAAAAAAAATCTAAGCTATATAAGGACAGAAAAATGACAGATTGTTCATTCCTGTTGTGTTTTTGTTTTTGTTTTTTCAGAGACAGAGCGAGAGTCAGAGAGAGGGATTGATAGGGACAGACAGACAGGAATGGAGAGAAATGAGAAGCATCAATCGTCAGTTTTTCATTGCCACACCTTAGTTGTTCATTGATTGCTTTCTCATCTGTGCCTTGACCGTGGGCCTTCAGCAAACTGAATAATGCCTTACTCGAACCAGCGACCTTGGGTCCAAGTTGGTGAGCTTTGCTCAAACCAGATGAGCCTGCACTCAAGCTGGCGACCTCGGGGTCTGAAACCTGGGTCCTCCGCATCCTAGTCCGATGCTCTATCTACTGTACCACTGCCAGGTCAGGCCATTATTGCTGTTTTATTATCTACTTGAGTACTTGGCATGTAGTAGGTTCTCAATCAGTATTTATTGAGTGAGTGAGTTATTCAGGAAATCTGAAACACATACTATAGCATCTCCAAACAAAAAAAAAAAATGTAAAGTTGGCCTTGGCCGGTTGGCTCAGTGGTAGAGCGTCGGCCTGGCGTGCAGGGGTCCCGGGTTCAATTCCCGGCCTGGGCACACAAGAGAAGCACCCATCTGCTTCTCCACCCCTCCCCCTCTCCTTCCTCTCTGTCTCTCTCTTGCCCTCCTGCAGCGAGGCTCCATTGGAGCAAAGATGGCCCGGGCGCTGGGGATGGCTCCTTGGCCTCTGCCCCAGGCGCTGGAATGACTCTGGTCGCAACAGAGTGACTCCCTGGAGGGGCAGAGCATCGCCCCCTGGTGGGCATAATGTCGCCCCCTGGTGGGCGTGCCGGGTGGATCCCGTTCCAGCGCATGCGGGAGTCTGTCGGACTGTCTCTCCGTTTCCAGTTTCAGAAAAATACAAAAAATAAATAAATAAAAAAAAATGTAAAATATTGTTTAATTTATTATTTTTACTACAATTTTATTTAGTTTTAAAAGTCCTATTTTATACACTTTACTGACATTTAACTTACATAGTTTACCATTTAAAATATACAATTTAATGTTTTTTGATAATTTACAGTATTGTGCAATTATAGCCATACTCCAATTTTAGAATATGTTTGTCACTCCAAAAACTCATCTTGTACTTACTGCTCAGCAGTCACTGCCTATTTTCTCCATCAACACCCAGCCCTCCCCCAACTCTATGCAATTACTAACTTATTTTCTGTCATTTTAGATTTGATATTTTGAAATTTAATATAAATGAAAACATACCACATGTGGTCTTTTGTGATTGGCTTTTTGTAATAGTTTGAGGTCCATCCATGTTGTAGCATGTATCATTACTCCATTTTTTTATTGCTGAATAATTTCTGTTATATGAAAATACTATATTTTGTTTATCCATTCATCAGTTGATGGACATTTGGGAACTACAAATTAAAACTACAATTAGATACTTCTTCAGACTCAACAGAATAACTATAATAAAAAAGACATAATATAATTTGGTGAGAATGAGAAAAAACTGGAACTTGCATGTTGCTGGTAGGAATATATAAAATTATTTAGAAAACAGTGTGTCAGTTCCTCAAAATGGTAAAGCAGAGTTTTCCATAGTATTAAGAAAATCTATTCCTGAGTATCTACCCAAGAGAAATAAAAATGTCCATGCAACGTACACACAAACATTTATTGCAGCATTATTTGTAATAGAAAAAAAAGTTAAAACAATCTATTTGATCTTTTTAATGTGAATAACATTTTATTTTTCATACTTTTTCAGGTTTGCATTTTTACACTAATATAGGTGCTATGATATATTTTTTCTAATTTTGTACCCTAAACTAATTTTGGTTGGTAATTGATCTAATGTAGCAGTGTTGATTTTTTTTTTTTTTTTTTTTTGGTCTACCAGTTTAAACCAGCACATATCGCCTTCATTTATTTTTTGGCCAGTCAAAAGCATTTGTCGAATATTTATTATACATCAAGAACTGTAGCAGCTATATAAGCTTAAAAAGAAATCTAAGAACACATTAAGTCCTTTACCAGAATGTTGGGTTATAGTGCACACATAGTGAAAATTGGTTGTATGCTTAAATGAGTAAATATACAAATATGCAGCCATGTCTTCCTGGGTTAGATAAAGATTTACAAAGGCAATTAAAATTTTTAAACAAAGAATTTACAGAGTGCTTATATAGCAACAAATATTTTAATAATTCTTCTAAAACTAATGGCGAACTTGAGTATGCTACTTCACCATTTGAGGTTGTTTTTCAATTTCATTGTGATTCATAACTTTTTTCTTTAAGTGAGAGGAGAGGAGATAGAGAGACAGACTCTCTCATGCACCCTGACCGGGATGCACCCTGCAACCCCCACCGGGAGCCAATGCTCGATGCAATCGAGCTATTCTCAGCGTCTGAGACCAACGCCCAAACTAATTGAGCCACTGCCTGCAGGATGAGAAGAGAGAGAAAAGGGGGAGAGGGAGGGAAGAAAAGCAAACAATCACTTCTTATGTGTACCCTAACTGGGAATCAAAATCAGGACATCCATATGCCCAGTGATGCCCTATTCACCGAGACAACTGGTCAGGGCTAATTCATAATTTTCTTTCTATTTTTTAGGTTTTATTCCTTAGCCTATTATTTTCCATAAATGCTCACATAGTAATATTAACTTTGTAGCTTGGTAATCAGGTATTTAATTATAACATAACTATATGTGCCTAAAACTCACTTTATTTTTATAAAATTCACTTACATTCTTTTTTAGAACAGTGTGAATAACTCATTTTTTTGTTATCTATCTTTTTTGATCTTTTAAAAAATTCATTGTAAACAACAGAATTAAATTGTTTTCCTATATATAACACATTGCACAGTATATTTCAAAACTTCACTTATCTTAGAGCTAACTTTATTCTTAGTTCTAAATATAGTTCATATATGAGAACCACATTGGTAGAATGAGCTGCATATTTGAACTTATACTTTTCAAAATAAGAATTAAAGGTAGATGATTTATTCACAAATTGAACTCTAAATTTAATAGTTGAACCACAGTATATAGCATAAAAATATTCAGCTTATTAAATATATAATTATGCTGACATAGTAAAATTTTGAATTAAGTGCTTAATAACACTAAATAATAATACTAAATCACAGTTTTCCCAACCATTGTACCATGTACATTAATAGGTTAGTTAATTTCATACTAACAAGAATACTCTGAGATATTATTAGTTTTATTTTCCCAATCAGAAAATCATGGTTTTAAAAAGTTATATAATTATTCAAGGTCACATAAATAATGTGTGGTAGAGTCAAAGGCTGATAGTTTAAATCACAATGTTACATTGAACTACAGTTGGTACTTTTGTGGAAGTACTCCCAGAATAGATTCTATTTTTTTTGTGCATACATGTCCTTATTTTAGTATCAACACAATCAAATTAATTAAATTTGATTGAGTGTCTAAAGTAGGAACCATACATTCACCTGTTTTTAGGCTGAAATTACCTCACAATATATACAGCTATTTGTTACTCAAAACTATTTGATGAATTTTTTTTTTTTTTGCAACAGAGACAGAGAGAGGACAGATAGGGACAGACAGACAGGAAGTGAGAGAGATGAGAAGCATCAATTCTTCATTGCAGCACCTTAGTTTTTCATTGATTGCTTTCTCATATGTGTCTTATCTGGGGATGGGGGGGCTAGAGCAGACTGAGTGACCCCTTGCTCAAGCCAGCCACCTTGGGCTCAAGCTGGAGAGCCTTGCTCAAAGCAGATAAACCTGCACTCAAACAGGTGACCTCAAGGTTTTGAACCTGGTTCCTCTGTGTCCCAGTCCGACACTCCATCCACCAGTCAGACATGAATACCTTTTATATACAGATCATTTAACCTCTTTTAATATAAGAATTTGCAGCCAAGTATAAATATTTTATTTGAAAAAGACATGACTTTGTAGAAAATAAGGCAAATCAGGAGATGTTTTAAACATCTATTCTTCTAAATTCAAACATATCTTAATGGGTCATTGATAATTAACTGTACCTAAGGAGAAAGGTTAAAATGAAAAAGTGGCTTATGAGAAAAACATCTATTCTCTGTAATCCAGTGCTCCCCCAGATATCACAATTCATTATTTAAAATTTTCTAAAGCATAAACTTATTTTCCAGATTCATAAAAAATTAAGTTGCTTTTAATAGGATCCTTAAATGCAGGTAATAAAGTTTTAAATTAATATGTAAATTGCTTAAGAAATTAAATAACAGTGACCCAAAGGTCTTTAAAATTAACTGAAAAGAAGTATTTATTGCTCTTAAAGAACTTTACCTCACAGCATATGTATAGTAACTAATTGACTATCTTAAAAGTGTAATTATTGTTTTCTGCTGAAGTCATCTTTATTAAAATAATACTCAAAGGGAGAAAAAATAACCATAATATCCAATTAATTTTTCTAGTTCTTTTACATTACAAGATGATTAAAACAATAAAACATTTCTCTCCTACTTTTTCTTTCATCTAAGCACTAAAGTACATTTTATATTTAACATGTTTTTTGCATACTTTTGTATTATTGTGACATCTGAATGTTCTTAATAAATTGTATTTTACAGAATATTTATCATTCCACAATATAATTTCCCATTCAACACCATGATATATATTAAGTTCTTTATATGATTTACTGTGAAATATGTATTTTACTCATGCATTTTTTTATTTTACTAAGTAATTTATAAGTTTTACAACATTTCAATGTTAGACTGGTATGTGCTGGTTTTAGACAAGTGAATAAGAATTTCTCTAGGGTCTTTATTCAGAAGTGGATACTTCGATTAATCATCTTCCAGTATTATCTACTTCCAGTTTCCTTTTAATAAAAAAAATATATAAATTCTGAAGTCCACTGGTATTTAAGCATATCTCAAAAACTTGTATTTATAATACAATTTAAAAATTGCTAATTTGAAGTATGTGAAATGATTTCTCAACATTTTGGCTTGCACTTTCTTGATTATTTATGAGGCTAAGCATCTTTCATACAAAACTTTCTTTTTTGGCTGAATTGTTTGATCATTTCCTTTGTTCACCAATATATTCAATTGTATTTTTTTGCTTATATATATATTTTTTAGATTTTATTTATTTATTTTAGAGAAAAAAATAAATTGAGATAGAAAAAGGGGGGAGGAACAGGAAACATCAACTCCCATATGTGCCTTGACCAGGCAAGCCCAGGTTATAGAACCAACGACCTCAAGGTTCTAGGTTGATGCTTTATCCACTGTGCCACCACAAATCAGTCATTGCTTTTATTAATATATGGAAAAATAAGTTGTTCCATTCCAGGCTAGAAATTTCATTTTGCCTATAATGATATTTTTGTGAAGTAATTTTAAAATTAGTGTATTCAAATTAATCGTTTCTTACCTTAATCAGTTGTGTTTTTCTTTACACTTTCAGGACATAAGGTAGTCTTCTATATTTTTTAATTAGCTTCAAAGATTTAATCTTCATATTTAAGGCTGTTGGTTTTTTTTTTTGAATAGGGCATATATCTGATGTATTTTTTTCATAAGAAGAGTCAACTGTACTAGTATTATATTTAAATAATCTATCTTTACTCCACTGATTAAAAAGTGCTGTCATTCATGCATTCATTAGCTCTCAATTTGTAATAGATTTTATTGAAAATAATTGTGGACAGTCAGGTTGTTTAAGCATTCCCACATAACTCATCTGTATCAGTTTTACCAGACAAAAAGGAATCTTTAATTTGTTACTCAAAGCTCTCTCCCAAGTCACTTTCTTTCCTCATTGTACTTACCCAGACATATATATCTACTCATTATTTTCATGTAAAAACTTAAAATGTGTGATCATTAAATATTCTAACTAATCTACTTTTAACAAATGCTTTATTTTATTATGCAGGGAACTATGGAACATGAGCTCTATCCTTTTATAAGGTGTTTAGTGTATATTATAGTTAACAATAGGTACAATGTTGTTTGGCAGATTTCATCTTGCTTAACTGAAACTATGCCTATTAGTAACTTCCCATTTTTCCTTGCCCTCATTTCTTGGAAAACACCATTCTCTTCTTTTATTGTATGTATTTTATTATTTTAATGATTTTATATAAGTAGAATCATGCAGCATTTGTCTTTTTGTCAGCTGGCTTATTTCACTTAGTTAGCATAATGTGTTCAATAATTCACTTATGAGGTCAATATTTCCAAATTTGGTTCTTTTAAGGCTGAATAATATTCTATTGTATATATATTCTATTGCATATGTGTGTGTATGTAACATTTTTTTTTCTTTTTTTTTAAGTGAGAAGATGGGAGATAGTGAAACATACTCCTACATGCATGCTAAACAGGATCCATCCTGCAACTTCAGCTTGGGCCAATGCTCAAATCAAACAAGCCATTTTTAGTGCTTGAGGCTGATGGAGTCAGATGAAGTGAGCTATCCTCAGGACCCAGAGCCAACACTCTGAACCAACTGAGCCACTGGCTGTGGGAAGGGAAGTGGGAGGAAGGGGGAGAATATGGGGAAGCAAAGCAGATGGTTGCTTCTCATTTTGTGCCCTGGCCGAGAATACAACCTGAGAAATCTATATAGGCAAATGCTCTATCCACCGAGCCAACCAGCCAAAATCCATAACATTTTCTTTATCCATTTATTTGTTGATGCATATTTAGGTGTTTTCTATATCTTATCTATTATAAATTGTGAATTAGTGAGCATATGTGTGCAAATTCCTCTTTGAGATCTGGATTTCAGTTCTTCTGGATAAATAACTTTAAGTATGAGTTCATTTTTAAAATTTTTGAGAGAAGTCCATACTCTTTTCCATAGTGGCTATACCATTTTACATTTCCAAAAATAATGTATAAGGTTTCTCATTCCTCTACAAACTTGTTAACACTTGTGGATTTTTCTGAATTTGGAAACGGGGAGAGACAGTCAGACAGACTCCCGCATGCGCCCGACTGGGATCCACCCGGCACGCCCACCAGGGGCGACGCTCTGCCCACCAGGGGGCGATGCTTTGCCCCTCCAGGGCGTCGCCCTGCCGCGACCAGAGCCACTCTAGCTCCTGGGGCAGAGGCCAAGGAGCCATCCCCAGTGCCCGGACCATCTTTGCTCCAATGGAGCCTTGGCTGCGGGAGGGGAAGAGAGAGACAGAGAGGAAGGAGGGTGATGGGGTGGAGAAGCAAATGGGTGCTTCTCCTATGTGCCCTGGCCGGGAATCGAACCCAGGTCCCCCGCACACCAGGCCGACGCTCTACCACTGAGCCAACAGTCCAGGGCCGATTTTTAAATTTTTTTAATATTAGTTGTCCTTACAGATTTAAATTTATAGAGCCTTTTTTCCTAGAACATCAGATTATACATTCTTCTCCAGTGCATACGGAACATTCTCAAGCTTAAATCATCTGTTGGGTCATAAAATTAGCCTTACCAACTTAAAGGATATTAAGATCACACCAAGCATGTTCTTTGACCAAAATTCTTTGAAATTAAAAATCCACTACAAAAATAAAGTAATTAAAACCCCACGAATATGTAAAGAGTAAACAAAATAAAACTAAAACATGACTGGGTCAAAAAGAAATAAAAGAATAAAAGGTGAGCTCAGAATGATCTATAGAGACAGGTGAGAATGACTACATGTCATTTCAAAACTTCTGAGATGCTACAACAGCAGTAATAAGAGAAATATTTATAATATTACAACTCGATTTCAAGAAATGAGGGATATCCCAAGTAAACAACCAAATAAGTACATCTTAAAGAAATAGAAAAAAGCAAAAAAAAAAAAAAAACAACAACCCAAAATGACCAGAAAAAAGGCAATAAAAATTAGAGTAAATTTTAATAAAGCAGATTACAAAAAACTATATAAATAGTTAACTCTATGAAAAGCTAGATTTTGAAAATATTAATAATATTGACACACCACTGCCTAGAATCACTAAGGAAAGAAAAAGACTGATATAAACAAAATTAGAAATGGCTTCACTAGTGAATTCTACTAAACATTCAAAGGAGAGTTGGTACCTACAATCTCAAACACTTCCAAAAATCTTTTTAAAAAGGCAATACTTTCTAACATATTTTATGAGATCAGAATAATTGGATACTAAAATTTGGCAAGGAAAAAAAAAACTACAGATCAGTATTTTTGATAAATACAGATGCAAAAATCCTACACAAAATACTAACAAATTAAATATAATAATACAGTACATTAAAAAATAGTGCATCACAATCAAGTGGGGTTTATTCCGTAGACACAAGAATAATTCAGCATAAACAAATCAATCAATGTAATATACTACATTAACAAAACAAAAAGTAGCAGTAATATGATCTTTTTTATATTATTAATTTCAATGCAGTGACATTGATAAATCATGATACATATGTTCTGAGAAAACATCTCCAGATTATTTTTACACTTATGTTGCAAACCCCTCACCCAAAGTCCAATTGTCTTCCCTGACCTTCTATCTGGTTTTCTTTGTGCCCCTCCCCTCCCCCCACTCCCTCTTCTTCTTCCTCACCCCCTCCCCTCCAACTCCCCACCCATTACCATCACATGCTTGTCCATGTCTCTGAGTCTAATTTTTATGTCCCATCTATGTATGGATTCATATAGTTATTAGTTTTTTCTGATTTACTTATTTCACTTCGTATAATGTTATCAAGGTCCATCCATGTTATTGTAAATGATACGATGTCATCATTTCTTATGGCTGAGTAGTATTCCATAGTATATATGTACCTAAGCCTTTCAATCCACTCATCCACTGATGGACACTTGGGCTGTTTCCAGATCTTCGCTATTGTGAACAATGCTGCCATAAACATGGGGGTGCATTTCTCTTTTTAGAAGAGTTCTATGGTGTTCTTAGGGTATATTCCTAAAAGTGAGATAGCTGGATCAAAAGGCAGTTTGATTTTTAATTTTTTGAGGAATCTCCATAATGTTTTCCACAGTGGCTGCAACAGTCTGCATTCCCACCAGCAGTGCAGGAGGGTTCCTCTTTCTCCACATCCTCGCCAGCACTTATTATTCTGTGTTGTTTTGTTGATAAGCGCCATTCTGACTGGTGTGAGGTAATATCTCATTGTGGTTTTAATTTGCATTTCTCTAATGATTAGTGATGTTGAGCATTTTTTCATAAGCCTATTGGCCATCTGTATGTCCTCTTTGGAGAAGTGTCTATTCATCTCTATTGCCCATTTTTTGATTGGATTGTTTTTCTTCCTGGTGTTGAGATTTACAAGTTCTTTATAAATTTTGATTTTTAACCCCTTATCAGACATATTGTCAAATATGTTCTTCCATTGTGTGGTTTCTTTTTATTTTGTTCTTATTGTCTTTAGCTGTGCAAAAGCTTTTTTGTTTGATACAGTCCCATTTGTTTATCCAGTCTTTTATTTCACTTGCCCGTGGAGATAAATCAGCAAATATATTGCTGTGAGAGATGTCAGAGAGCTTACTGCCTATGTTTTCTTCTAAGACGTTTATGGTTTCATGGCTTACATTTAAGTCTTTTATCCATTTTGAGTTTATTTTTGTGAATGCTGTAAGTTAATGGTCTAGTTTCACTTTTTTGCAGGTAACTTTCCAATTTTCCCAACACCATTTATTAAAGAGGCTGTTTTTACTTTATTATATGCCCTTTCCTCCTTTGTCAAATATCAGCTGCCCATAGAGCTGTGGCTTTTATTTCTGGGTTCTCAGTTCTGTTCCATTGATCTATATGCCTGTTCTCATGCCGGTACCAGGCTGTTCTGCATACAATGGCCTTGTAGTATAACTTGATATCAGGAAGTGTGATACCTCCCATTTTATTCTTCTTTTTTAAGGTTGCTGAGGCTATTTGTGTACTTTTTTGGTTTCATATAAAATTTTTGGAATATGTGATCTATATCTTTAAAAGTATGTCATTGGTATTTTAATTGGTATTGCGTTGAATTTATAAATAGCTTTGGGTAATATAGACATTTTAATGATGTTTATTCTTCCTAACCATGAGCACGGTATATGCTTCCACTTGTTTGTATCTTCCTTGATTTTTTTTATCAATGTTTTATAATTTTCTGAGTACAAGTCTTTTGTCTCCTTGGTTAAATTTACACCTATATACTTTACTTTTTGGTTGTAATAGTGAAGGGGATTGTTTCCTTAATTTCTCTTTCTGACTGTTCATTGTTGGTGCATAAAAATGAGTATTGATTTTATATCCTGCCACTTTTCTGAATTCATTTATCAGGTCCAGTAGTTTTTTTGACTGAGACTTTAGGGTTTTCTATATATAATATCATATCATCTGCAAATAATGATAGTTGTACTTATTCTTTTCCAACTTGAATGCCTTTTATTTCTTCTTCTTGTCTGATTGCTGTGGCTAGGACTTTCAGAACTATGTTGAGTAAAAGTGGTGAAAGGGGGCACCCCAGCCTTGTTCCTGATCTTAAGGGGATTGCTTTTAATTTTGCCCATTGAATATAATGTTGGCTGTGGGTTTGTTATAGATGGCTTTTATCATGTTGAGGTATGTTCCCTGTATTCCCACTTTGCTGACAGTATTGATTATGAAGGGGTGCTGGATTTTATCCAATGTCTTTTCTGCATCTATGGAAGTTATCCTATGGTTTTTCTCCTTCCTTTTGTTTATGTGATGAATCACATTGATTGATTTGCAAATATTGTACCAGCCTTGCCTCTTCAGAATAAATCCCACTTGATCATGGTGTATGATTTTTTCCATATATTGTTGGATCTGGTTCACTAATATTTTGTTGACATTTTTAGCATCTAAATTCATCAGGGATATTGGCCTATAATTTTCTTTCTTTGTGTTGTCTTTGCCTGGTTTTGGAATCAGAATTATGCTCGCCTCATAAAAGGAGATTGGAAGTGTTCCTTCCTCTTGAATTTTTTGAAATAGCTTGAGAAGGATAGGAGTTAGTTCTTCTTTGAATATTTGGTAGAATTCACTTGTAAAGCCATCAGGCCCTGGACTTTTTTCTGTTGTAAGTTTTTGATAACTGTTTCTATCTCATTTGTTGTAATTGGTCTGTTTAGGTTTATTAATTCTTCCAGATTGATTTTTGGAAGATTGTATCTTTCAAGGAATTTGTCCATTTCATCTAGGTTGTCTAGTTTTTTGGCATACAGTTCTTCATAGTATTTTCTTACAATATTTTGTATTTCTGTTGTGTCAGTTGTTATTTCTCCACTCTCATTTCTAATTTTATTTATTTTAGTCCTGTCTCTTTTTTCCTTGGTGAGTCTAGTTGAAGGTTCATTGATCTTATTTACCTTTTTAGGGAACCAACTCCTAATTTCATTGAACCCCTGTATTGTTTTTTTTAGCCTCTATGTCATTTATTTCTGCTCTGATCTTTATTATTTCTTCCTTCTACTACAGTTGGGCTTTACTTGCTGTTCTTTTTTTAGTTCTTTTAGATGCAGGGTCAAGTTGTTTATTTGAGCTTTTTCTTTTTCTTTTATTTTATTTTATTTATTCATTTTAGAGAGGAGAGAGAGAGAGAGAGAGAGAGAGAGAGAGAGAGGAGGGAGGAGCTGGAAGCATCAACTCTCATATATGCCTTGACCAGGCAAGCCCAGGGTTTTGAACCAGCGACCTCAGCATTCCAGGTCGACACTTTATCCACTGCACCACCACAGGTCAGGCTCTGAGCTTTTTCTAACTTCTTAAGGTGTACCTGTAGTGCTATGAACTTCCCTCTCAGTACTGCTTTTGTTCTGTTCCATAAATTTTGAGTTGTTGTATGCTCATTATCATTCATTTCTAGAAATTTTTAAATTTCTTCTTTGATATCATTCTTAATCCATTAGTTATATAAAAGACTTGCTATTTAGTTTCCATGTTTTTGAGAATTTTTGAGTTTTTCTGTTGTGGTTGATTTCTAGTTTCATGCCATTGTGATTAGAGAAAGTGCGTGATTTCAATCTTCTTAAATTTGTTGAGACCTCTTTTGTGCCCTAACATGTGGTCTATCCGAGAGAATGTACCATGAGCTCTTGAAAAGAATGTATATTCTGCTGCTTTAGGGTGAAAGGTTCTGAAGATATCTATTAAGTCCAGTTGATGTAGAGTGTCCTTTAAGTCTGCTGTTTCTTTGTTAATTTTCTTTCTTGAGGATTTATCTAGTGATGTTTGTGAGGTATGGAAATCGCCTACTATTATAGTATTGCTGTTGATCTCACCCTTTAAATCCATCAAAGTCTGCTTTATATATTTAGGTGCTCCTATATTAGGTGCATAGATATTTATAATAGTTATATCTTCTTGTTGGTTTTCTCCCTTTATCATTATGTAGTGGCCTTTTTCAACTCTTAATATTTACTTTGTTTTAAAGTCCATTTTGTCTGATATAAATATTGCTACCCCATCTTTTTTTTTCATTTCCAATTTTGTGAAATGTTTTTTTTCCATCCTTTTACCTTCAGTCTATGTGTATCTTTAGTTTTAAGGTGTGTCTCTTGTAGACAGCATATGTATGGGTCCTGGTTTCTTATCCATGCAGGTACCCTATGTTTTTGATTGGATCATTTAATCCATTTATATTTAAGGTTATTAATGATATGTTCTTCTTTATTGCCATTTAATTCTTTAAAGCTGTATTCCTCTTTTGCTATATTCTTTTTCCACTTTGATCTGTTTACAACAGGCCCATTAACATTTCCTGCAGCATTGGTTTGGTTGTAATGAATTCCTTGAGTTTTTGGGGGTTTTTTTGTTTGTTTGTTTGGGAAGCTTTTCCTTTCTCTTTCCATTTTAAATGATAGCCTTACTGGATAAAGTAGTGTTGGTTGTAGGTTCTTGTTCTGCATTACTTTGAATATTTTTTGCCATTTCCTTCTGGCCTCAAGTGTTTCTGTTGAGAAATCTGATGTTATCTTTATGGGGGCTCCTTTGTAGGTGATGATCTTTTTTCTCTAGCCGCTTTTAATATTTTCTCTTTATCATTTAACTTTGGTATTTTAATTATGATGTGTCTTGGTGTAGGTTTCTTTGGGTTCCTCTTTAATGGTGTTCTCTGTTGTGGGTGGAACGCAGAGCGTATTCCTAGCATCTGTGGCTGATGCAATGCTGTGAGAATTCTCCAGTTCCCAGAAGCCTCCTGGTCATACCCAGGAAGGAAGCTCGCCCACTATAAGGAAGTGACTTAGCGCCAACCACGTAGCTCCCTGATTTTTTCAGCCATTGGCTATGAAGGACACACTGTAACAACCTATGGGCTGAATCCATGTATATATATATAAGCTAGTTTACTTCCTGAATAAAGTGCATCTGCATCACTGAACTTGGTCCCCAGAGTCGGGTCTTTGTGTCTCCGTCGTCCTCACCCCCCACAGGACTTGTCCACAACTGGCACCCAACGTCAGGCAGAAACCTAACTGACATCCAAGGGATGAGTGAGTGACCCTCTACAATGGGAAAGCTTCTCCCTTACTCTTGAGCCCTGCAGGCTCAAGCTCTGCATGCCCTATTGCAGAGTAGGCAAGTTGAAGTTTGTGTAAAGGATCTCTGTACTTACTGGGAGATTCTCTCTGGTCTCAATTTCTGTATTAGAGATGTGCTGCTCTGGGACCCAGATACTTGGGCCCGAGCTCTCCGATGTGTTTTTTTGGCTGAAGTACATGAGGGATGGGCCTTTCTTCTTGGCCTCACTCCTGCCTTATTGGCAATATGCGCCTGCTTTGCTTTGCTGGTGTTCCTGCTGAGGACCCTCCACCCTTCCCTAAAGTCCTACAGACTACTCCTCTTTCAGAGGAGCCCTACCTCTGTATTCACCTCCCCCTGTAGAGGAAGTAAAAGATTGGGTCACAAAGTATGATGGATTTGCAGCTGAGCATGCAGAAACAAAACTAGATACATTATAAACTGCACCATCAGCCCCGCCACCTGAATTAGCAGAAGTCACTACTTTTGCATTCCCTACCAGGGTTCAATGCTCCACCCGAGCCTCTCAGACGCCATTTTCTCCAACACCTGTTCCTGCTGCAGACCCATGGGCCAGCCTATATGCCCCCGTATGTCATTTTTCTTTCTGTCTGTTTGTCTTGTGTATATATATATATATATATATATATATATATATATATATATATATCCCTTGCCCCTCTCTCTGAAATGATGCTGGAAAGACCCAGCCATAGCACAGTGGCCAGGATCACACCCACTTCTAACACAAGGGAGAGGTTACGCTTGTGTTTTTCAGCCAATTTAGATCCCAGGAACCCCCCATCCTGCTTGACAGGGTTTCTTGGGCACCCACTAAGTGATTCAGTCTTCACTAGTCCAAAGACACAGCCCTGACTTTCTCCATACTGATTACACCTGAGGGGAGGAGGTCCTCAGCACTCCAGAAGAAGACCCCACAGCCGGCATGCGTGCCACATCACCTGGGAGAATGTGGAGGCTTTGGCAGGGGAGGCTTATGTGTGCTATAGCAACCGCTGACTCCCAGACACAGGCAGTGGCAGCCCAGGCCTCAGGTCCAGCAGCACGAGCTGGTGTTTTCAGGTCATCTTTGGAGGATGAGGACTATTGGCCCGGAGTTGCGATTCGCAGACTCCAGAAGGTAAACAGTGGCAGCTGTGGTGGGAGAATGAATGAGAGCTAGGCTTGCATCACCAAGTGGCTGCTGGAATGGCAGGGAGTACCTGTAAAGCCACTGGTGGGTTCACTGACATTACGGGACATAGAGGTGAATGTCATCATGCTCTCCAGAGCAGAGAAGAAAATGCTGACTGCCATTGCCACGTGTTCCTCTTTGGGACAGTGTAAGACCTTCCAGGATGGCAGGGATGAGGGGGGTGGCTGATACCCCATATGCATGGACTGATTTCCTGGACTATGACCAGAGTGAGCACTGGCTTCTTTGTTGGATGGACTTACAAATTTTAGACAATATGAAATACCCTGATGGGGGTGGGGGAAAGTTTTGCTGGAAGCACTCCCCTACCCCGGGAAGCTTTTCCCATGGCTAGAAAGAAGGCCGAGGACATTTTGTGCTTTTGGCAAAGTGCTCAGAGACTAGTAAAATGTACCTTTGTAATTGTTGAAATTGTATGATTTGTCATGTTGTTGTAATTTGTGTAATGTGCCTTGCAACCATATGCAGTATGTAGCCCGCAGCAAGCCATTTGTTCTGTGTTTGGATGCTGGGACTTTGTGAAAAAGGGGTGGGCATGGAACTATGTCCATTTTTTACACTCAAAATGGAACTGTGTTTAAGGGCACCTAGAAGGTCTCTGTAACACAATGGGAGAGAAATGACATCCTGACCCCTAGGAGGGATCCCCTGTTTAAGACCTGTATTCTATTTCCTAACTAGTCAAACATTACAGAAGCTTGCCTCATTGTTTGATCCAGCTAATCTATTAGCATATAGTATAATAGGTATTATAGTTGTTTTAGTTCTACTAGGGTTCTGTTGCATAATGCGTAGCATTTAAAGCTACAACAGCAAGCTGTTATTCATCAAGTCCAATAGGCCTTAATTAAAAGAGAAGGGGAAAAGGGGGAGATGTGGGTAGAGTGCAGAGTGTATTCCTAGCAGCTATGGCTGATGCAATGTTGTGAGAATACTCCAGCTCCCAGAAGCCTCCTGGGTATACTCAGGAAGGAAGCTCACCCACTATAAGAAAGTGACTTAGTGCCAACCACGCAGCTCCCTGATCTTTTTAGCCATTGGCTATAAAGGACACACTGTAACATCCTATGGGTTGAACCCATGTATATAAGCTAGCTTACTTCCTGAATAAAGTGGATCTGCATCACTGAACCTCATTCCCAGAGTTGGGTCTTTGTGTTTCTGTTGTCCTCACCCCCGGCAGAGCTTGTCTACACTCTGTGCTTCTTGAACTTTTGAGAGTTTATCCTGAATTAATTTAGGGAAGTTTTCAGCTATGATATGATTGAACAGAGTCTCTATTCCTTGTTCTTTCTGTTCTTCTTCAGGAACCCCTATGATGCAGATGTTATTTCTCTTCATGTTGTCACAGAGCTCTCTAAGAGTTTCCTCAGTCTTTTTGAGTCTCTTTTCTTTTTTCTTCTCTGCTTTCATGTCTTCATTTAACTTGTCCTTCAACTTGCTGATGCAATCCTCAGCTCCATCCATCCTGTTTTTAATTCCTTCCATGGTGGTCTTTATTTCTAATATTGTATTTGTCATCTCTGACTGATTCTTTTTTAATATTTCAATTATCTTTTTAATACTTGCTATTTCTTTATTTAGGTGTTCGTAATGACCATCCATTGTTGTTCTAAGATCCCTAAGCATCCTTACAATTATTATTTTGAACTCCACATCTGGAAGTGTGGTCATTTCCTTATCATTCAGTTCATTTCCTGGAGGTTTCTCTTGTGGTTTCATTTGGATTGCATTTCCCTGTCTTCTCATTATGTCTGTGTGTTTGAGTGTTTTGTTTGTAGAGCTGGTTGAGTCTAGGCTTGGTGTTGTCTGCCTCTAGTTTTCAATTGTGTTATTTCTAGGTCTTCTTGGGTTGGCATCTGCTATTATTTGTAATCTACTTTGTGATTTAGGCAGCTTTGAAGTCTTGATTTGTTTGTTTTCTGAAGAGGTGATAGACTTGTTTACTGATCTCAGCAAGGGGCTTATTTGAAACTGTATCCAGGAATGTGGTGGGTGTAACCTGAGACTCTGAAAGCCTCTTCTGCCAGTTTTTCTCTCTGGGGGGCAGGGTGTATTCTAGCTGCATTAGGGGGAAGTGTATCTCAGATCTCCATGGAGACCTGAGTTATTGCCCCTCCTTCCCACTTCATGTTTTCAGCTGTGTCTTGTTGCGCTGATTGGAGCAGGAGAGATGTCTGGAGATCTGTGACCCGGAAGCACTTTAGTCTTTTGTTTTTTGGAAGGATCAGCCTCTCCCCCATCTATGGCCACCTCCAGCCCTGGATGAGTCAGCTTCTCAGGTCATCCCCTGCATTCCTCTGCCCCTCACCATCTATCCTACTCTCTTCCCTTTCTTTTTGAAAGATAAGCCAGCCCTTTCAAACACCTCATTCCCTGGTTGCCAGGCAAGTGGCTGTGAGCAGTATTTTCTTCTCCTTTCTTTGGAGTGAGAGCCCTTCTGGGCTCTCAGCCTCACCCCCTCCCCTCTGTTCCTATAAGCAGGGGATATTCAGGTGCTGTCTACCAGGTTTTTTGTGGCTTCTTCCTTGCTCCTTGGTTTTTGAGAGTTTTTCTTGTAGTCCAGAGTTGGTTTTGCACTCTGATTATTCTTAAATTAATTTGTAATCCAGTTCAGTTGTGTGAGCTGGGAGTCTGTGCATCTGCCTACTGAATCTTTCTTTTTTTTTTTTGCTACCCATATGATCTTAATGGATGCAGAAAATGCATTTGATAAGCTAAAATATGCATTTATGATTAAAGCACTGAATAAAATATAGAAAAAATATATGTACCTCAATATAATAATGGACATATATGACAAACCCTCAGCCAATTTTATACTCAATGGTAAAAAACTGAAAGCTTTTTCTATAAAATCAAGGATAAGACAAAGATATCCACTCTCACCATTTTTTTTGACAGAGACAGAAAGAGAATCAGAGACAGGGACATATAGGGACAGACAGAGAAGAAGGAAGAAAGATGAGAAGCAGTAATTTTTTCTTACAATTCCTTAATTGTTCATTGATTGTTTTCTCATATGTACTTTGACCAGGTGGCTACAGCAGAGTTAGTGACCCCTTTCTCAAGCCAGCAACCTTGGGCTCAAGCCAATGACCTTTAAGCTCAAGCCAGTGACCATGGGATCATAGATCATGTCTATGATCCCATGCTCAAGCCAGCAGCCCTGCACTCAAGCTGGTGAACCCACGCTCAAGCTGGCAACTTTAGGGTTTTGAACCTGGGTACTCCATATCCCAGTCCGACGCTGTATCCACTGCACTACACCTGCTCTGGCTCACTATTCTTATTCAGCATAGTTTTAGAAGTCCTAGCCAGAGCAAACAAGCATTCAAATAGAAAAAGATGGAATAAAAGTATCACAGAATCATAGAATAAACATGATTCTGTATGTAGAAAATCCTAAGGACTCAACTAAAATACTATTAGAAATAATAAACAAATAGGGTAAAGTTGCAAAATACAAAATCAATATACAAAAATTTATTACTTTCCTATATGCTAAAAATAAAACTTCATAAAAATGAATGAAATAAAACAAGTCCTATTGCAATTGCAACCAAAAAAATGAAATACTTAAGAGTAACCTTATCAAAGAATATAAATGACCTATAGACTCAAAACTACAAAGCATTATTAGAGACATTTAAAAGAACACACAGTCTGGCATGTGGTGTTACAATGGATGCATGTCAACCTGTCAAGGTACATACAATAAGCAAGAAGCACGCAATAAACACCTTGAGTGAAGTAACTATGAGTTGATGCTGCTTGTCCACCACTGCCCCCTGCCTATAAAATTAGTAATAAAATATTAAAATAAAATACTAAAAATAAAAGACACAACAAGATGAAAAGATATTCTATGTTTATGGATTAAAAGAATCGACAAAGTTAAAATGTTCATATTATCCAAAGCAATAGATACATTTAATGCAATCCCCATCAAAATCCCAATTTCATTTTTTAAATAAATAGAACAAAGAAATCATGAGATTTGTAATGAACCACAAAGATTTTGAGTAACCACAGGCATTCTGGAAAAGTAGAACAAAGCAGATGGTATCATATTATGCAACTTGAAATTATATTACAGAGCTATGATAATCAAAACAACATGGTTTTGACAAAGAAACTCAGATCAATGAAAAAGAATTGAAGCCCATAAATAAAACCATGTATATATGGGCAAATAACCATTGAAAAATAAGCCCAAAACACATTGGAGAAAAAATTTCTCTTCAATAAATGATGCTGAAAAAATTGTAGTCTTATGCAAAAGAATAAAACTAGATAAAAGATTGTTCTCATGTACAAAAATTAATTAAAAATAGTTCAAAAACCTAAATATAACATCTGAAACAATTAATTACACAGAAGAAAACAACAGTACTAAACTTATGGATTTTGATGATAGAGAACATTTTATGAATTTGACCCCAAAGGCAAGGAAAGGCTAAGTAAATGAATGGCACTATATCAAACTAAAAGCTTTTTCACAGCAAAAGAAACCAACAACAAAACAAAAAGGCAACTAACAGAATGGCAGATGATATTTGCAAATGACAGCTCCAACAAGGGTTAATATCCAAGATGTATATAGAACTCTCAAAAGAACAACAAATGTATGAACAATCCAATTAAAAAATGGGCCAAGGACCTGAACAGACACCTCTTTCAAGACATACAAATGATCAATATATATATTGAAAGATGTTCAATTTCACTAGTTTTAGGGAAATGCAAATCAAAACTACAATGAGATACAACTTCATACCTCTTAAAATGACAATTATAAACAAGATAAGTAATAACAAATGTTGGAGAGATTATGGAGAAATGAAAACCCTTATTCACTGCTTTTGAGAATGTAGATTCATATAGTCACTATAAAAACAGTGGCAAGTCCTCAAAAAAATGAAGAATTGAATTTCCATATGTCTTTTCTGGGTATTTATCTAAAAAACTAAAACATTTATTCACCAAAATATATACACCCTAATGTTTATTGCAGCATTATACACAGTGGCCAAGACATAGAGACAGTCAATCAAAGTGTCCTACGATAGAGGTTTGGATAAAGAAGATGTGGTACATATAGTATATACCATGGAATATACTCAGATGTAAGAAAAATGGAGTACTTCCATTTGTGACAACATGGATGGACCAGCAGACCTCTGTCTCACTCAGCCACAATTCCCATGGGTTTTTACAGCCAGGAGTTATAAGAATTTTTCTTCCTGGTACTAGAACACAGAGGGAACCTCCAGAGGGGAGCTACTCCCCCCAGTTTTTTTTTTAAGATACAGAGAGAGGCAGAGAGAGGGATAGATAGGAACAGACAGACAGGAATAAAGAGAGATGGGAAACATCAATCATCAGTTTTTCACTGCGACACCTTAGTTGTTCATTGATTACTTTCTCATATTTGCGTTGACTGTGGGGCTACAGCAGACCAAGTAACCCCTTGCTCAAGACAGCGACTTTGGGTCCAAGCTAGTGAACTTTACTCAAACCAGATGAGCCTGCGCTCAAGCTGGCGACCTCGGGGTCTCGAACCTGGGTCCTCCGCATCCCAGTCTGATGCTCTATCCACTGTGCCACCACATGTTTAGGCTACTCCTCCCAGTTTTTACTGCCACATTCTGCATCTTCCTACCAGTCTCAATGCGAATTCTTGTGTTGTTAGTTATAGGAATTCTGTACAGCTAGATTTCAGGCAGTTCTGAATTATTTAGTTGTAATTTTGATGAGGCTGTGGGAGGTTCCAATTATTACATTTTTCTGCCCCACTATCTTGACTGGAACTTTATTTTTATGTGATTGAATTAATTTTACTGTCATGTAGATTGGTTAAGTCTAATTAAATTAATGGATTAAAAACAAAATATCTCCAGCCTGACCAGGCAGTTGCGCAGTGGCTAGAGAGCTGGCCTGGGATGTTAACGATAGAGGTTGGAAGCCCCAAGGTCACCAGCTTGAATGTGGGTTCATCTGGCTTGAGCATGGGGTCATTGTCATAATCCCATAGTTACTGGCTTGAGCCCAAAGGTCACTGACTTGAATCCAAGTTCACTGGTTTGAGAAAGGAGTCACTCACACTGCTAGAGCCCCCTGGTCAAGGCACATATGAGAAAGCAATCAATGAGCAGCTAAGATGCCACAACAAAGAATTAATGTTTTTCATCTCTCTCTCTTCCTATCTGTCTGTCTCTCTATCGCTAAATATATAAATATATATATACAGACACCTCTATTTAGAGATACGGTGCTAACCTATTTTCTTAAACTATAAGCATCTTAAATGATAGAATAATATTGTGCTTATAGTATTAGTCCAAATTTAGTGAGAGAATCAGAAATCTAGGTTACTTTGATTAAAAAGAGATTTTATACAAATAATTAGATACTAACAAAATTGTTCAGGAGATCAAGAACATATCCCTTTAACTGTAATACTGAAGCTAGAATCAAGAATCATTTTTTCTGCTGCTGTCGTAATTACCTCTCAACATCCAATTCTGAACTAGAAATGTGTAGAAAAGTTGTTATCACTTACTTGCCAGAATAAAAAGAGTTATACAATGACACAAGATGGTGTTCATTTAACTTCTGATTTCAAATCTCATGTTCATCTAAGTTGTACATACTAGTTTCCATTTAGAATCCTAGCTACAGAGAGTAGCATTTAGTTTTTAATATTTGAGCCAGTTCAGTATCCAAAGATACCTTTCAAAATGATTGAATTATAGATCCACAAAAATGCATTTACTTATCCTTGCATTGAAAATATCATAAGGGCAGGAATTTTTTGCTATTTTGTTCATTCTGTATCCTTAGCCTCAAAAACATTTAGTGGTTCATAGTAGAAACTCAATAAATATTTCTTGACTTATTAATTATTGTTGAATTCCCAATGTCTATTAGACTATATGATACACAATAAATATTTAATATTAATCTACTTTTTATCAAATTTGTATTATTTTCCAATAATTTATAGCTAAAACACACACAACACATTTATATAAAACAATTCAAAAACTAAATTGAGAATATCATTCTGTTATTTATGTTTATATATTTATTATATAGCCCTTTTATTTAATATCATTATAACTCTAAAAACAATATTAATATCCCTTATGTTCTTAATCTTTTTATTTATTTCCCTTCCAATAATACAATGTCCTTTGACCTTTAATATGACCTCTAAACTGCTAAATTCTCTTTTAAGTGTTCTTATCCCATTTTCTGATGTCTGATAACAACTCTTTCACTCTTTATACCAATACTTTTCAACACATTTCTCTCATGATGTATTGCTGCTTTGTACCACCTCATAATCTCAGATATCCACTGAAACTCCTACCTGCAGCTTATTACTGAGTCTTGACATTTCATTAAAGTGATACTGATCAGCTAGCCTATGCTCTAGAAACAGGTACCATGTGGTTGTAGCCTCCTACTGTCCTATTGATAAGAACTGACATTGCATTAAGGAAAGACTTAACAGTGCACAGATACAGTCTTATTAAATATAATATGCAATATAGTGGATACTTTTATTTTATAACTTCAATGTGTTACAGTTAGATTAAAACATCTTTGCTATTTTGGAGTGGCTCTACATATACTCAAGTGCTCCAGAAAGTCCATAAGAAACAACAGAGCCATATTTCCATTTCCTGAGGCCAAGAAATCATCTCTGTATTATCATATTTAATTTTGAGATACAAATTATTAAGCAGGAATTTTATTAGGGAGTATGATCTCAAGAAAACGAATGTGTAAAAGAAAACAAAAGACAGTAGTTCTGGGCTGTTGAAGAACTTAGACGGTAATACTATCTAGGTAAAGAATTACTACAACATGTCAGAAAATGCTAAAGACAAAATAGTTCTGCATTGTTGTTCTGCTATACAGAGAGGAGCAACTATGGATCCATTTTACATCCTCTATTTGTTTTGATGTAGTTTTCCCTAGCACCATATTATTTGCATCTTTGTTAACATCAGTGTATTTAGTCAAGTTGCTTTCCTGAATTTCCATTTTTCTTTTCCATTTTCATTTAAGAATATGTACTGAATATTGTTGCATGCTGCCTACATCTCTATTAAAAACTGAAGAACTTAAGTTCCTATTGCTGGGACTGTCAGAAGACAACTCTCAGTTTTTCACCCTCCTAATAATTGCTCTGAACTAGAGAAATCTGCCTCACCCTTTTTCCTTGGATAGCCTACCTAAAGTCACTGTTCAGTGAGGGAATATAAAGCTTTATCTCACTTGTTACAATGGATGACATCTCTGAAGAGCCACCCCAGTTTCAGAGCTCTCTGTGGGATTATCTGAAATCACTGTAAAACTAAATCACAACCCTACCTTTTCCCCATGTCTTCTCTCTTCCTCGTCCACAGATGTTTATCTCAATATAAATATCTTTATAATGAATACCTTGCAAAATACCTTGCTTCTGAGTTTATGTTCCAGGGAATTTGACTCACAAAATATCAAACTGTTTTCAGATTTGAGAAGTTTCTATAATTTGGAATGCAATGAAAAATAGAAGTAGTTAGTAAATAATTATGTGAAAGAGAATTATTGCACTAAAAATAGAATTTAAATCAAAATCTTATGCTGTAATGTTAAAAAAGATCATGTAGACCAAAACTGTTATAGAAATCCAGAGAAGGAGAAAATTATTGAAGGCTTTCAGATTCAGAGATTTTATGGAAAAGAAATAGCTCAGCCTTGATAAGTGCAAATGATTTTGATAGATGAAGAACATTTTGAGCAAGGTGTATATTACAGAAATGAGCAGTGAGTTGGTGAATTTCTGCTATTCATTATTCAACAATCTGAGTTGACTTGGTGGTACTTGAAAAGGTGGCAAATACCTCTTATTCAGTTGTTTTATTTTAATGTATACTTTTATGATTTTTTCCTTGAAAAGTTCTTAAATTGATTGTATCTCTTATTACAGTTTTTATGAAATCTTTATATTTAATGAGCTTATTACTGTTTTAAGTAAGCTGCCACTAGAGAGCTGTCAACCTAAAATAATCTCGTATGTTCTCATTTGAATAACTCTCCCAGGAAATGGATGATCAAGGAAATGATTACCCTTAAAATAAGAGTGTTTAATAAATTTCTAAAGGGAGATTATGTCCATAGTCCTTTATCGGTATCATTTCTCAGACTAGACCATGTCTTGAGCAATTAAGCCATAGTTAAATATATTCAGATTAACTTTAAATCATGGATAATATGCAGAATCAGTTTTGCCATACTCTTTATATATCTAGCATCAGTATTTTGGGGGGCCTACAATTCTAAATGAATATTAGTGAAGCTATGTCCTATCTTCAGGTACAGAAAAAAAACATCTTATGAAGTAGTTCAATATATTTTTATTGTAACTTATGTTTATTATTGTAATTGAACAGTCATTTTCAAAGTTTACAAAACAATAGACACTACTTTTAGACTTATTTTATTTTAGGACATCTGAAACATAGATAAACTTTCAATCAGAATAGTGGCTCACCATGATAGACATTCTTAAAAAGGACAGAGGAAACAAAGTGCTGCTGTGACATAGATAAGGTTTTTTTTTACATAATACTTTAAGATCCAAGACTTTTATTTAGCTTCTCCCTTGAACAGATAGCTAAAGTAGGGCAGCCACAATAGAATTAAGCCATGGACCAAAATAAGTCATTATCACCTCATTTACTGCCAGCCAAATATATTCAAAGAATTAAAAGAATCTTATTTGAAGAATACAAAGCAAAGAATGGCAGCCATTTCTACTACATTCCTTTTTCCCACCTCCATTGAAGTAGACATCTGTCTTTTGTATATGATTTGTTCAGGCTATGTGGGTGAGTTAGGTAAATGTTAGATTTTTTTTTCATATTATCCAATTTAAATAATTTGGAGACAATTTCAAGATTCTTGTGTCTTTCATCAAAACACATAAATCTGACCCTCCATACTTGATGTAGAAAATTATTATTCAACTAAAATCAGTTCAATGCAATAGAAAAGTAGTAAGTATTCACAATATGATTACTGTTCATACAGCATTATTTAGATATATTGGAGGGCGAAAAGAAGTAAAAGTACATGAGAGTACACTAAAAATTAGAGACACATTCTAAAATTTAGGAATGCAACTCCATACTTGACTTTCTGAAATAGAAAAATAAACTAAATTTGCATTCGTCTACTTCTACCTTGCAAATTGCTTTCAAATGCATAATATTTAAGACAAATCTTTCTTTTTAAGTAACCTTTAATAATATGGAGAAAATGAGTAAAATAATTATAAAAACAACACAAACTTCAATAGGCTCTATTATTTACTATTTACGTCAACACTGAAATAAACACTTTTATTTTAATTTCAAAGGTGAGGAAATTCTAAGAATAGAGGTTAAATTATTTTTTCAATATGATAAAGCTAGTCAGTATCAGAGCTGGGATTCAAATCTAGTAGTTCCGCCTTCTGAGTCCCTGCTCTTAACCTCTTTTAATGACTCAATATCAACACACATAAACTTGCAATATTAAGAATGAGAGGTACAACTATATTGTTAAATATATTCTTTTGGTACTGCACAAAATGCATTTAATCATTCTATTCAACTGGATATAAGTAGTTCAAAATCTTACAACGTTTCTGTTTCACAATTATTTAGTGTCTGTATATGTTATAAATTTTCTGGTAAGAGAATCAGGAATCCATAAAATAATAATAAAGATATTTTTAAATGAGCTAATTTATATATACAGCTTACCTAAAAGTATTAAGTGATTTATCAGAAACTATAGTTCTGGTTAGTAAAATCATAACTAGATTTTAGGTTCTCCAAACTTAAAACACTATGATTTTTCTAGCTTTCTATGGTGCTGCTATTAATATATAAAGCAATAGTATTTCAAAATCCTATTCCTGCATGTGTAAATAAGCATTTAATAATGTTTGAGATGATGGAAAAAATGATAAACAATGTTTCATGGCTTCTCTAATGTGTTTTTTGGGAGTCTGAATCTTACTGTTGGAATTTAAAAGAACTTTTAAGTACAAATTACTGCCGCTGATAGTTTATTTTCCACTTGAATGGATTATATTGTTATGCTCAAGAAATGGGGCATCACTATGAAAATATAAGAACAATTTTCATTATCTTGTCATTGTGGCTATTAATCATTTATATTAACATAAATCAGGTAACTGTGTAGCTGATAAGAGTAACTTATCATTTCAGGAATATAATAATATCCATACTACAGTATTGGAAGATTCCAAGATAATCTAAGATGGTTATCATTTATTATATATGTGCTCAGAATAAAAATTATTCTTCATTGTCTAAATACAGACTTTACTTGGGAACATAAACTATGAATTTTCAAAATAAATTTTGATTAGTTTCCTTCCCTTTAGAATTAGCTCATACAAACTATCTCTGTAAAATATAGTGTTATTTGACAAAACTAGAATTCTCTTTCTGTTAATTATAATTTCAAACATTGCTTATTTTTTCACTAAAACCTGTGTGTATTTTCTGATACATCCATTCTTAATCTACATTCAATCCAAAATGTCTAATTTATTATGTAGTAAAGCTAGTCATTTTTATTAGAATTAAACTTATTTTAATTTTCAAAAGCAAAATTTATGGCCCATCTTTAGTTCTTTTAAATTTTGGATATAAACTATTCTCGTCTTTCCTTTCCAATCACACCCCAGAACAGCATCTGCTACATTCCATGTTGTCTGAAATAGCTAAGGGCTTTTGTATCTATTCCTATACTTTTACTGAGAAGGAAATGATCACCTTTTAATGACAAAAGTTCTTTCTTAGCAAGTCAGAGAGAACCCTGTGCATATTTGAGTTTGGTGGATGAGCACTATTTTTGAAATTGCAGGTTGTAAAAGCACTTTGGATTAGTTTCATTCCTGACAATTGATGAAAAAGGATGGTAGAAAACCAGCTCTACGGGATTTTTTAAAGATGGTAACTGATTCTCAAATTAAACTTTATGTCAAAATATCCTTCAAAATGATGATAGATGACACATGATCTGCAAGTTACTGCTCAGCAATCTCTTTGTTTCATAGCAAAGTTCAGGTCTCTCGGAGCCTGTCTTAAAATTGGTCTTGGATATAAGAATAACATTTACAAATATTCTGCAAACTAGATTGAATATCATTCATTTCTTTTCTCTTAAATATTATGTATTCATACAAGATCATTTCTTGTTTCATAGAAAAATATAGAATAATTGA
Source organism: Saccopteryx bilineata (assembly GCF_036850765.1). Taxonomy (NCBI): domain Eukaryota; kingdom Metazoa; phylum Chordata; class Mammalia; order Chiroptera; family Emballonuridae; genus Saccopteryx; species Saccopteryx bilineata. Next base: position 83,390,381 of record NC_089495.1, read on the forward strand.
ACAAAAATAATTGTATTTTTGTGGAATGTGCAACACTGTTACAACTTAAGTTTTCTATCATGATGGTGTATAATACATATAAAATTATGTAGTGACATAAAAAAAACCTCATCTGTGATTAGAATACTCATTTTTTTTCCTCTGAGAGTTTGTTTTATTTTTACTCCAAATCAAAATAATGGTCTTCTAAAATGAGATTTAAAGTTTATTATTATATATTCCAAAATTTATTGACCTTACTATTTATAAAATAGTGAAACATCACTTTCTTAAAACTCTATTGTTGAAAATGGCACTTCAAATGATATCTAAAGAAAAAAAAATACATTTTTAAAAAATAATGTAATGCAATTTTTTTGACATAATAGTTTTATCTCTTAAAATCTTGCTAAATTCTACATTTGTATTATCTAAATAGTTCTTTCAGGTTTTGTTATGTGACTTGTTTAGCTTTGCTGTACTTTTAAGACGATTTTCCATTGTCATTCTGGTGTCTTAAGAATCCCTGATGTCTCATGTTCATTTGTGACTGTGGTTTTGAGGCTGCTTCTTAGGCTCTTTCGGTTTCAGCGGTCCAGAAGAGGTGGGGTTTTTTTCAAATTTGTGTTTATATTTTTAACCTTTTCTTACATCTCAAAAGTACTTTATAATCAGTGTATTAAATAACAAGTTTACCTTGCATCTTTAGCTATAATTATGTTAATTATGGGTTTTTTTTCTTATTTTTACTTTGTTTTGTTCTGTTTTTATTGTCATAAATGAACCACTGTGGCAAACATTTCTACTTATTACCAGAAATCAGTATGTTCATCTATATACTCCTCCCCAGAAACCTGACTTTTAGGCTGATTTCATAAGACAGTGTTTTGACCTGTTTGATTTGGGAAGGAGTAATTAAAGCCACTCACAGGCATGAGTGACAAAGACCTTTTGGAGTAAATGAAAAAAAAAGAATTAGAGCTTTTTAAATTTGTGAATAATTACCTTAAAACAGAAACTGGTATTAAAGAGAAATAGAATTTTATCAAAATTCTAAATATATTTATTATTTAATCAGGAAAGAGGTAGTAAGGAGTGAATAAATCACTATCAGGGGCTGGAAAGACCATAATATATGTTGTATGCTGGTGACATATTTGGTAAAAGGGACAACTGCAATTATTTGTGAGGTGGCCACATGTTTACTTCAGAGAAAATGTTTTAAAAACATCTTCGTAGAGTGTTGTCTATGATTGGCTACATGCAGCAAATTTTGCGAGGTAGAAATGAGCCTGTCTGCAGGCAAAAATGCAAAAAAAATAACATTACATAAATTCAGAATCTTGCAGATTTGGGAAAGTTGAGAGCTTTTTGACAGAATTTTAAAAATGTCTTCAATGATAATAACCCAATAAAACCTTTCAGTTAGAAAAAGTGACAGAAGTCAAAGCTAATATTAAGATAACCTTCCCATATAAGAAGACTCTTGTTCTCAAACGTAACCACACCAAGATGAGAGAGAAGCATGTGGGTATAAAAGAAAGAAATCAAATGGGATTTGAGAAACTCAAAGGGAAACCATTGAGAATGATTACTTGCACAAGGAACTGATTGGAAGTGAATAAATCAGAAACCTGTTGGAAAACAATATTAACAAAGAAACAAGCAGAGACTTAAAAAAAACTTTTAACTCTCTGAACTGTAAACCAGCTTTTAGGCTGCCAAACTGAACAAAAAATAGGCTTCAAAGGTAGATTACCCAAAGAACCCATGTTTTTCAACACCTTTTAAAATTAGTCCAAGATGAATAATGATTTAAAAAAAAAAAGTCTCTGAGAAAGTTGAGCCAGGTCAACAGGAAAAACCTGAAACAGAGTTTCAGCAAAAGAGCAGAATGAAACTCTGCTGAAAAAATGTTTTTACTTACTAGTCTTTTGTGTGTGTGTGTAATTACAATTTTCAGTGAAAAATTAAAGTTTAAATGAATTTTTTCTTTTTTCATTTGGTTTTATTGAGTCAAAAATATATGTATCACCACACTCTTATATATTATTGCCGTAAAGGAGAGACATGGTCACCTGAAATCTGTATAATTAGGTTAATCGGTATCACCCCAATAATTTTAATAAAAAATACCATAAGGAAATAATTTTTTGAAGAAAACACAAAATTTTTATTTTCTCTCATCCTGGAACCCTTTCAGGAAAAATCCACTAGTCCTTGTGCATATAGTCCTTTAACATAATCACATTTTTGATAAATAGAGATTTACTTTTTAAAAATATATGTAAGTTAAGTTGAAATGTATAATATATAAATATGAGTTAAATATCTATATCTACTGACAAGAGGAATTAGAAAATGAGCTAAAAGCTACTAAAAGGTTTCACATCACAATATCAATCACTTTTGAGGTGGCATTCTATATTGGTGAACTGAGAACGAAGCTCTCACTTTGGGGACAGATACAGAAAAGTATCTCACTAATTATATTCTTCTTTGCTATAAAATTAGGATTACATATCTATTTTGGTAGAACCATAAATAACAACATTACTCAAGATATCTCTTAAAATCCCGAGTTCATGTACAAATTGAAAGTACGCAGATTGTATGAGAGACACATTTATTTTTCCTTAGAGATATACAAAGCACTTTCAATATTACCACACAGACATGGAAGCACTGTTGAAAGCCTTGGGAATGCAGTTAATGGAGGAATATTGGCATAACTTGATTCTTAATGAAAGACCATCAAAAGTTGGATTTTTAAATACAAATGTTTGCCTTTTTAGAGGACATGGGATCTCAAAATATTATAAGTGAAATATGTCACAATTTTAAGTGTGCCTATTTGAGAAAATATGTGGAATGGATTCAGCACTGCGGAACCAACTAGGGGTGAGTAGAAGAAGCAGATGACCAAGAGTCCCCAGTGTCCTCTGCACTGCTTCTCTTCCAGAAATAGTATAGATTATGGTTGACCTTATTAACTCACATGACTTTTCAGAGACTTAATAATAAGTATCCTTTTTTTTTTAATCCACTGAGAGGAGAGGAGGCAGAGACAGACTCCTGCATGCGTCCTGACTGGGAATTATTCAGCAAGCCCACTAGAGGGCGATGATCTGCCCATCTGGGGTTTTGCTCCATTGCTCACCCATCAAGCTCTTCTTAGCATTTGAGGTGGAGGTCATGGAGCCATCCTCAGTGCCTGGGGCCAACTAGCTCCAATCGAGCCATGGCTATAGGAGGGAAAGAGAGTGAAGAGAGAGGGGGAGGGTTGGAGAAGCAGATGGGCTCTTCTCCTGTGTGCCCTGACTGGGAATCAAACCCAGAATATCCACATGCCTGCCCAATGCTCTACCACTGAGCCAACAGGCCAGAGCATAATAAGTATCCTTGAATGTCCTTTTGCATCCTAGTCAGTATCTAATTACAAGGTACTCCTCAGAAGCACATCTATAGTATACTGCAAAAAGGTCATCTGCAGCTAAAACACCATCTGGTATCACATTATGTCAGTTTACTGAATATTCTGGAATTAAAATTTATGTAGAAAATAATAATTTATAAATAGAAAATATTATAATTCTATTACATAAATACATATTTGAGTTTTTCTTATGGTGTGATTTTGATCTCCAGGAGTAAGTTGGTTTTCAAGTTAGTAGAATTATAGAAGTTGCCCTGACTCACCTACTCTTGTTTTAAAAGCAATTATTAAATCCAGTAGTTATAAGATCACATAATTAAGCAAAGGCCTTAATCACTCATTTAACAAATAAAAATAATTATTTTTTAATTATTTCTAACCTATCATATGCTAGGTATCATACCAGGTGCTACTGTAACATAAATGGATAACATGGACAGAATATTTGCTTTCAAACTAGTGGTGAAGTCAGACAAAACAAATATGTAACTCACACTAGTACTATGGAGAAAAATGTAGTCATTAATAAATAAAGATACGTTCTGTAGTAGTTCAGGACATGTACTATTTAGGGTAGGACTTGTCTTTAAGATTATATATGAGTAGAGACATAGAGGATGTGAATGAGAGAGCCTGGTGGATCAGGTATTGGGGAAGAAAGTTCTAGGAAGTAGGAAAAGCAAGTATAAATACTGAAGATCAATGTGTTTGCAGGTCAAGGAATAAGAATGGTAGTACAAGTGAAGAAGAATGCATAAGATGGGAATATGAGGCCTGGGTAGGTATGAGTAGAAAATAAAGTCAGAAACATAGCATATGTAAAGCACATACAATTTCTAGTAGGCCATGGTGAAAGCTTTGATCTTACACTGATTGTAATTGGAAACTGCAAGAGTTGTCTAAGCATAGGAACAATACTACTAGGTTTATATTTTAAGAGAATCTCTCTGGCTGCTTTGTTTGAGAATATACTAAAGAGGGACAGGAATAATAAGTAGCTTGAAAAACAGTTATGAAGCTATTACAATAATTACGCTAAAGATATCAGTGGCTTGGATCAGGATTGCCACAGTGCAAGTGGTTAGACATGATCAGACTCTAGATATTTTTTAATATATTTATATAATTCCTTGATAATATAAATATATACTATTTTAAAAATATTTTCAGAACTATATTTTTCTATAAGGTAAAATTAATTTCTCCATATTCAATCTAAAATCATAGTTCAGAAAAATGGTGAAATAAGAAGGATATAACTTTTATGGAAGTAAGAACATGTAACATGAGAACGCTAACCTCTCAGGGTCAGTGGTTTGTGCATGAAGGAAGATAGAAGTAGATGAAGGTAATGTGATGTGTGACCAGATGTGTTCACTTATAATCATTAATGGATACATTTGTACTTCTCCATCTCAGAAGATAAAAAGTGATTTCATTAAAAATATTCCACAACAGTTTGCATTAGTTGATAACTAATTTGTGGGACATGTGAATATCATAACTCCTAAGTAGTATAATTCTTTGATTCAATGGATTTTCAGAAATGAATTCTATACCAATGTAATTAACATAAACGCTATTTGAAATATTCTTTAATTAATCACACTTCTAAAACTTCACATGGCTGTGACTCCATGAATTGCATAATATAGGCTCCCTTATATTTATGTGTTCAGAATGTCATAGGTCAGTGGTTGCTAGGGCAATCTTCAACTCAGGCCACAATGAATCATTAGGAATCACAAGAGATTCCTAGATGCTTTATTTTTGTTACAGTCTGAACCAGGGGGATGTTATATATAAAGAAAAGTTTATGGTCCTTAAAGAAAAATTCCTAGAGAAATCTCAAGAGGTGACCAGGACTCAGAACATTATAGTGGGCAGACTAAGCAGGGATGTATTCATTTACTTAAAAAGGACTTACACCTTTGGCTAGTTGTATTAATTCTGTGTTGCAGAGAAACAAAATTTCAAATGACATCCAAATAATATGAGCAGCTTGGCTACATTAAAAATAAAGTTTGAGGTTCTGGCTGGTTGGCTCAGCGGTATAGCACAGCCTGGCGGGTGAAAGTCACGGGTTTGATTTACGGCCAGGGCACACAGGAAAAGCATCCATTGTTTCTCCACCCTTCCCCATCTCCTTCCTCTCTATATCTCTATTCCCCTCCTGCAGCCAGGGCTCCATTGCAGAAAAGTTGGCCCAAAGTGCAGAGGGTGGCTCCATGGCCTCCGCCTCAGGCACTAGAATGGCTCCAGCCACAAGGGAGAGAAGCCCCAGATAAGCAGAGCATTGCCCCCTACTGGGCATGCCAGGTGGATCCCGGTCGGGCACATGCTGGGGTCTGACTGTCTCCCAACTTCTAACTCTGGGAAAATACAAAAACAAAAAATACTAATAAATAAATTAATAAATAAATTAATTAATTAATAAAGTTTGGTCTTTGGATTTATATTAAGAGCTAGGTTTCTCTCATGCTAATGCAAAAGGTATAGCTATATTAGTTGCAATCTCTGAAACTAGTCTTGTCTCACGGGACAGTATTTCTCCATAGGATAATGGTTCAAACTAATAGCCAGGATATTATCATCACCTCCACCAAGAGGCATGAATTATGAGATTGGGCAGGTTATTTATTATGTGTATAAGGAGTATATAATTTCAAGAGAATTATCAAAAACTTTCTTCATTAAGAGCATTTGGTAGCTGTTGATTTGTCAATCATATTCAGAGTAGGGAGGGAAGGGAAGAAGTTCCTGCCTTTTATTTGATTGATGTATAGCCCCATGATATAATTGTGGTACACAAGATTATACATCTCATATAATGTTGAAGTTTGTAAAATTGTCATACTTCAACTATAACTTTTTTATACTAATCTAAGGAAACTTTAGATTTAGGTATGGCTTAATTCACATTTCTGCCATCTTGGCAGCTGACTTACTAAAAACTTAATTAAATCATCCTCAGGGAAGTACATGACATGCATTGCCTTATCACGTAATAGTTTTTTTATCACATCATATAGCATAGAAATTCCAAGAATATAACTGAAGACTCTCATTCTTTATAGTATTTTAGCCTTGCCTTCAGAGCAGTTAGGAGACAATAGAAAGGAGCTAGCTAATAGTGATGTGACTTGCCATCTCTAGGTAAGTTACCCTACATGTGCCCAGAGAAACCACCAATACTATATAACACAGGGGTCCCCAAACTACAGCCCACGGGCCGCATGCAGCCCCCTGAGCCATTTATCTGGCCTCCACTGCACTTCCGGAAGGGGCACCTCTTTCATTGGTGGTCAGTGAGAGGAGCACAGGATGCCGACCCAAAGCGCTGCATCGCTCACTTACAGTACTACTTCCGGTGACATGGCATGAATGCATCACTGCTCCGGAATTGCGTCATATCACTTGTTATGGCTAGCAGTGACAAATATGGAACTGAACATTGACCATCTCATAAGCCAAAAGCAGGCCCATAGTTCCCATTGAAATACTGGTTAGTTTGTTGATTTAAATTTACTTGTTCTTTATTTTAAATTTTGTATTTGTTCTCATTTTGTTTTTTTACTTTAAAATAAGATATGTGCAGTGTGCATAGAGATTTGTTCATAGTTTTTTTTTATAGTCCAGCCCTCCATTGGTCTGAGGGACAGTGAATTGGCCCCCTGTGTGTAAAAAGTTTGGGGACCCCTGTTATAACACATGCCATAAAGAGCAACTTTACTGTGTGTGGTCAAGTTGAGTAAAAGTGGAGATTTCCCAAGCTTAGACCAAACACAGGATAGTATAAGTGATGGGAACACAGAACCTGAAATTATTCAGATATCAATTCATGTGACTAAAGGAAAATGAATTTTAAAAATGAAATTAAAGTGACTCAAATAAGGAATGACCAGAGATAAAGAGATAATCTAATAGCAGAATTGAACAGACAAATCAAGTCCAAATTAAGGAATTTTTGATACTGCAACAGGTGCAAATAGGCAGAAACAAAATGATACTAGAAGCCACAGAGCTGTTTCAGGTGCTTTAGCCACGCAGTGTGCAGGCATTTCTTCTCCTGGACCGTTTCAAATGTATTCGGACTAACTTCTAGTGAAGGATAGTTAGTAGAGATAGCTTTACATTGTGTAAATGACAAGACTTGATTTATTGAATTAGTTATCCCCTGCTTATGCTTCAAAAATAACAAGGTTCTATTTAAGATCCTTTACCGTTAACAAGATAGAATATTTTGTGTATTAACTTGTTTATTTTGTTTTGTTTAGCTTCTCAGAGAATGAACTCATTTTTTTACTGAATTGCTCTTTCCAGAAGGTGTGTGACCGCATGAACACTTTCTCCCATCAAGTCCCCAAGAAAAGTAATTGCTGTTTACTTTTCCTAAGCATTAAAATGCAGCCCCCTACAAACTTCTCCCTAATTCCACACTTAACTCTTGGTTATTTTTACTTTCTTAGAATGTTTTGGCAAGTGTTTTTTTTTAATCAAAACTTTTTCCATCATTTCCACTTCCAGTTTGCTCAATCAACTTTGGTTTGCTTTCTGCTAAGCAATTTTCTAGATCATCCAAAATTAGCACTTATGTAACAATCTGTGTTTGTATTCATCATGTAGAGGCAATAGTAGTCTTTGGCAAGAGTCTCTACATTTAGAGAATAACAACTGCTCTTTCTACTATCACTGACTTTTATGACCCAGACTAGTAGCTATTATTATCTATGGTTTGATACATTCACAGAATAACTAAATATAGGTTTGTTTTGCAATCATATGTAAATTAAACACATATGTTTTTAAAGCTTTGTTATTCTATGATGTTGACTATTTTAATAACTTTATAAGACTGATCTTATTTGTAATGTTCTTAATAAAGGAGAGTCACAAAGGGAGAATGGCGAAGTTTGTTATTTAGAGACTAAAGTCATGGCTACTAACTGATTTTCTATAAAAACTGTCTATGAATTTTTTTAAAAAAAGCCATTTGCAGAACTCTGTCCTTCAGAGTCTGGGCTTTACTTCCAGGAGAGCAAATAAGCATGCCAATTTCTGCTTACTGACCTTTCTCAGTAAATCATTTCTTGGTAAAACTAAAAATCATGGTGAGAAACAAACAAGATGAATCATAGTCTAATCATTATACTTTAACTTTGTCTAAAAGTCAAAAGCAGGCTTTGCTAAAAGGTTTTGTGATAAAGCTTAAAACATTAAGAGACGTAGTTGTATGTTCTTAGCCTAGATATACAAATTGTTCTAAAATCTAATTGCAAAGAATTAAAACTATATGATTGCCTTTATTATTTTTAACTTTTAAAAAATTTTATTAATGAATTTTAGAGAGGTAGGAAGGGGGAGAGAGAGGGAGAGAGAAACATCAACGCATCACTCCACCCATTCGTGCATTCACCGGTTGATTCTTGCACATGCCCCGACGGCTACCATGGCACATCCACATGAAGCTCCAAAGAGCCCAGTTAACTGGCCAGCGCTGACTACCTTTATTTTTATTGATCACTGTAACCTCATGTAATTAAGTCTTCATCTCCAGCCTCAAATTATTCATGGATTTTTTTTACAACTATATCAAACAGACATAGACTTACATGTCCAATCATTCCACAGAAATTCTTGTCAATCAGTATTTCTTTCGGAAATTTTCTCTTCTACCTCTGTGCAAAATGCTAATGCAGAGAATAATGCTACCATTCACATAAGATGATCTGTCACAGAAATCCAGATGTGATTATGAATTCTTCTTTCTCACAATGATACTGAACAACGTCTTAAAATCAATATTCCAAACAGATTTTTAATACATTTATTTTTTTTCATCAAGTTGGCCACCATATTTATTCAGTTCCTCATCATCTCTGCTTTGAATTTTTCCATATTTTCATAACTTGCCTTGCTCTCTCCATTCTTCCTACCAGATGAATCTTTCTTGCCTCTAAAGTGATTTTCTACATATTACGCTAGCCCTTTAATACACTACTGTAGAAACTTTCAGGAGTTTCTATGTTACAGCTGGTGTGCTGACATGTGTTGCAGAATTGGGCACCTGTAACCTGTATATTTATGTTATTCAGTATCCTCTTAATAAGTTGAATTTTAAGAAAAGAGAAGTCAAAATTGAGAACAATCATGTAAAGATCTGTATCTAATATCTTGTCTCATGCAATCATAGCATATATGAGCATTTTAAATGGGTCTCTAAAATTCATTAGTAAAACAATCTATAATATGAAACATGATTTCACAAACATTTTGACCAAGATTTTGTGGAATCAATAAATATACTTTGTGGAAATTGTATTCACAAATCATATTTTAAAAGTGTCATCATATAAAAATATGTTTAATATTGTAAAGAAATTCAATTCTGTATGTTTACCCTTAAATAAACATTAATAAAACCACCAGTTGAGTACCATGTTAAAATTTTTTATTACTAAATATATAACTTACATGTGAGAAAAGAGTAAGAGACTTGGGGATCTCAGTTGACTACTGTATATATAACCCAGAAATATGTATATATGAAAAATAAACTATTAGTAGGTCTATGTATGTATGCCAATGAAAGTATAAAAACAAAACAAAACAAAACAACAAAGTTATTCATTAATTTAGAAACCTTGATAGAATATCTGTGTGTGCCAGGCTCAGAAATACAAGAATGAATAAGTTAAATATGGTTCTTAGGGAACTACAGTATATTATGATACATATACTATACCTTATTTATATTATATGTTACATTATATCATATATATATACACACACACACTTAAAAATAAATTTTTACCATGAGATATGCAGATGTTGTTATTTTTACATGATTTGGTATGTAATCAGCCCATGCTTGCTCAGTATCAATTGGCCTTCTGATTCTAAATACTTAATATGTGACCAGAAGCTGACCTGTGTTTTGGTTATAAGGTATAGATGATTTACTTTAGATGAAATTTTGCAGTCAAAATTAATAAAGTATAACCCCTAATTTTAGTTTAACATTATAAGCTAAAATACTCCTTATGTGAGTCAAGGGAACAAAAAATACCCCACCTTTGTGAATGCTGAGAAGTTACATTCTCTCTAGCATCCTTACCTTATGGAGGAAGCTACACAGAAAAGCTCTGAAGGAAAAGTATCTGGCTCAATTTTGCCAGGTGGAGGTTTCACACCTTTGTTCTCCAAGACACTTATTCTTTTCTGCCAGAGGCAGGAATGTCCTTTGGGAATTCTGAAAATCAGTCTAAGAGCATCAGATTTTCTTTCTCAACTAAAATACTTATATGAGATATTACTATTTTTTAAATTGAATTTATTGTGGTGACATTGGTTAACATACAGGTTTCAGATGCTCAATTCTACTGCACATCTCGGTACACTATTTAGTGTGTTCATCTCTCCAAGTCAAGTCTTTGTCCATCACCATTTATCTCACCTACACCTTCCCCCCTCCCAGCAATCACCACACTGTTGTCCATGCCCATTAGTTTTTTCTTTTTTTAAAAAAATGTATTGCAAGATCAAATCAATACAAGCCTGTGATGATGTTTAAAGGTATTTCTCTAGTTTAAGAATCTTCTTATAAGAATTACTATAGCAACTCTCTATTAAAAATATTTTCCACATATAAACAAATCCCCAGTTAGCTAAGTATCCTTGATTCCTGTTGTTCAGATTTTGGTTCCTCAGATAATCCTGACATTTAATTTCGCATTTTGTTACTGTCAAGTCTACTTTTTGTACTCAAGTTAAAAAACTTACTATCTCGGATACAGTATCTGTCCTTGCTTGATTATGAGTTGGGAAATTTACTACTGGTGAACTCTTGAGATAGTGTCACTTACAAAGATGTCTGAGCCATGGTCACTTAAGACCATGGAGTGTTTAATAATGAAAGTTATAATACTAAAAGAGGAAGGAGATCTGGGATGTGCTAAAGGTAGCTCTGTGATAACTGCAACTTGTCATAGACACCAAATGTAGGACACTCACAGAAGGTCCAGCCCAGGAGAGCTTCTCACTCATCTACAGATAACAGTTATCACTACTAGGAAAAGCACACTACTTCTCCAAATAATGATCAATGCTTTCGGGATTAGTCTTCCTAAGAAGAAAATACCTTTTCCTCTATGTACTGGAATGGCAAAAGGTAGTATTCAGAAAACTAGCCAGGAAGACAAATGATAAAAAGAAGGATCACCTATTCTTGGAGGCTTATATCTCTTTCACAAATATGAAACAATTCATATGTAGATGTTGGTTAAACAACATTACAACAATACATGTAATGTTGGTTAATCCACATTACATGGCAATATGGAAAACATCTGTGAAAGTGTGGAAACAGCAGTAGCTAAAGCTGCCTAAGTTACAGAGCCTCATAGAGGAGTTTGCACTTGATTGTTAAGAATGCTTTAAAAAAATCAGGCAGAGATATCTAAGTATTATTTTAGGGAGTGGAAATATGTGTCCAAGTATTATATGAAAAAAACACTGTATGAACAGAGAACAATAGGAATATAGGATGGAATAGTTTAAGCTGAGATTTGAAGGAATGATGGGTTCTAGCTTATAAAATAATTGATCAACTGTGCTATGGAGTTTAAAAGTAATCTTGTGTTAGGAGCCAATGAAAGCCTTTTAGTAGAGGTGGTGATGGAAAGGTCATGAACTAGAGATGAAAAAGATGCAGTCAATAAGGCAAGTTAAGAAGCTATTACAATTGTCTCAAAGAAAAATTATAAAAACATCATACCAAGAGTTTAAAAGGGGAGGGCACCAATTGTAGAAAAGAACTGTAAGTATCTGCTATTATACTTTAAAGTATACATTTTGTGTAAATAAATCACAGAGAGCCAATACATATTTATCCTACTATAACCTGTTCTATTTCATCGGTTCATTTTATTTACTTATGTCTAGCAACCTACTTATTCTGAGCTTCAGTTTTCTTATAAGCACAATTATATATTTTAAACTTTGTGATTTTGACTTTTTTTATTAAATCAAATTTGTTTTCTCCCAATCTATTCAACAGATAAAACAGTGAAATATTTTGGCTGAGATGAGAGAATAAAACCCAGAAATTGGTCTAGTTTTCCCAAGGGAGTCTCATTGTAGCATTTCTGATAAAAACTAATTCTCACAGATGCAATTAGAAAACTGCTGGATTAGATGATTACTAAGATCCTTCCAACTCTACTGTGCTATTATTCTCTGCGGATATGATTATTCCAGTGGTTGATTGCTATTTTCACACAAGGTGAAATTCCCAAGAATAATGTCACTTACCATGAAGTATGATGACTTACATAAGTGGATGAAAATAGCAATACATAATGATTTTCTTTCTAAGTTTCTGATTACATTCTATTGCAATCGGTCAGTAAAAACACTCCAAGTTAAAACTGCAATCAAGTTATTTTACTGTTATAGAATAAGCCAGTTCAATCAAGGATTGGTGACCACTATGTATTCTAATAAGCAAAATTCTGTATAAAAGAGGAAACAAAAATATAGTTATAGAGCCATTCTTTCAGATAATTATTATGTATCAAGGCTTATTATTTATTAAAGTCTTTTCTAATTTAGTCCAAACAAAGCTGTATCATTATCAAAGACCAATTCTAACTCAGCCACCTCTCCTTGCATAGCCAGTTTACTTATTTTTTAAAGGCTATTTCTCCTACTTTTAAAAAAATGTTTATTTTATTGATTTTAGAGAGAGGGAGAGGAAGAGAGAGAAAGAAAGACAGGAACAGCAATCTGTTCCTGTTTGTTCTCTGAACAGGGATAGAACTGTCAACCTCCGTGCTTTGGGATGATGCTTTAACCAACTAAGCTACTTTGCCAGTGCACTAGCTCATTTATAAACCATTGACTTGCTTTAGATACATTAGTTCAAAGGAAGACTCTAGTTCCAACTTCCAGGGGACATAAAAATGCACCCCTTAGATCCCTATTAAAGAAAAGATATTGTCCCAGTTGCCCATATACAATTTCCAGCTGCTTCATAATTCAAGGTTTGCTTCAACTTCATAGGACCATTTTTACAACAGGAGTGCACATCCCTTGGTAAAACTGATATCTTGTATTAATCAAAGGTATAAAGATGCAAGCATTTTGAGCCACTACAGGACAACTCTGATAGGCCGTATTGTTAAAGTTTCTGGTGGAGTTGACTGAGGCTTTGCAGGAAGAACCTGAATCACAGGATAACTTTTACCTAGAACTGCTTCACTTCCTTTTCTTTACCACAGACGTTATACTTAATAAATGAATGTCCTGAACACTGAAACCATCACAACATCTTCAGCCAGAAAACAAACTTGAAACATTCTATGTGGTAGTGTTACATTCATTTTGGATTTTAGCGTTTGTCATCCTGAGCATATAGCAAAAACTGGTACTGAAATGTTTCATATTACCATTGTGTGTGCACATACACACACATACATACACACATATTACTCAAATGTTCAAAAGATCTGTGCACACATTCCTTAGAACATAAGTAAACATCCCTTTAAGCCCCAAATTTCTGTGACTGCTGAGTTTTTGTACCTTGTATTCAGTCTTATGTGACCCTAAATATTTTGTCTTTTAATTGACTATTTAATATTTTATTTTTTTCTAGTAGCCTGATGATGTTATTTGCTTATAGTATTTGCTCAATAAAATATTTTGAATAAATGACTAAATGTCAAATAAGCTATTATACAGGCAGTCCCTGGGTTACAAATGAAATAGGTCCTGTAGATTTGTTCATAAGCTGAATTTGTATATAAGTTGGAACAGATACATTTACCTATTAAATGCAACTTAAACAGATATTTGTTTTAACATAGTATTTATTTTTTACCTCTCTGTGACTACGAATGCTTAAACATTATTAAACATTCAGAACCTATCTCATTCTTAACCCAGGGAATGCCTGTATACCTCACTAATATTATTTTATCTAAAAGCTCAACAGCCTGACCAGTGGTGGCATAGTGGATAGAACGTCAATCTGGGACCCTAAGGTCCCAGTATCAAAACTCTGAGATCGTCGGCTTGAGTGAGGTTCACTGACTTGAGCAAGGGGTTACTGGCTCGACTTGAGCCTTACCCTATTTCCACCCCCATCAAAACACTTTTGAGAAACAATCAACAAACAACTAAAGTGCTGCAACTATGAGTTGATGCTTCTCATTTCTTTTCCTTTTATCTGTGTCTCTCTCACTAAAAATAAATAAATAAATACATAAATAAAAACTCAACAGATTATGACTATGAACATAAACAGAACTTGTATGATACAATAATAATATAACTATATGGATATGTAATTTCATTAATATAGATATATAGCAGTACATTTTCATTAACAAAATTTTTCATTTGAATATTTAAAATTACCTAGATTTATTTATGCCTATATCTTGATAGATATTATATATTTTTAAAATAATATAATAATTATTCCATTCATTAATATTCAATATTTTTTCCTAAAATTTTCTAACATTTAACTTAGTTGTGTTTTATGGTCAGGAGAGCATGTACAACAAATTATCACCATATTCATTAGGGTAGGCTAATAGAAAAAGCTCAAAAGTTTAATGGCTTAAACACAAAGTAGTGTATTTCTTGTTCATGTAACCATTCATGGTTTGTATTTGTTTGTTCGTTTGTTTGTTTGTTTGTGTTAAGACTTGCAGGTGACTCTTAGTCATTTGTTGAATCAAACACCAAATTTTCTTTTGGAGGCTCTAACAACCTCCTAAGGTTTTGCTACAGAGAGTGCATTATGGACACTGGCTAACAACACTTAGATTTTAGCAAGTAAAAATAAAAGAGAATATTTAGATGGGGGAACTTTTTCTCATTAAGATCCTGGAGCAGTGAACACAGGGAAGACCATTTTTCCTCATATTTTATTGTCAGGTATTAAACCATATGGTCATGCCTAAATTGTATGAGGAAAGTGCAGCCAATAGCTGAACTAGAAAAAGTGTAAGAACAGATATCTCTCCCATCAACATCCTTAGTGCTTTAAATAAAGTCTACTTTGGAATACATTAAGCATTTATAAAAGTAACGGGTATAGTATAACAAACTCCAATGTATATAGCTTGAGTACTTGGGTAAATCTTATTTAATTTAGTATCTGCCTACTTTTTATTTATTTATTTACTTATTTATTATTTAATTTATTGTGTTTACATAGATTCTAGTGTTACCCCAATTGCATCCACCCTCCCCGTATTCCCCTCAACATCTCCCTTGTTCCCCTTCCAACAGCTCCCTCCCCCCTTCTTTTCAGATTTAATTCCATTCCTCATTTCATATTATTCCTTGGATTCTTCAAATGAGTGAGGTCATATGATATTTTTCTTTCTCTGCCTAACTTATTTCACTTAACATATAGTTTCCAGGTCCATGCATGTTGTTGCAAAAGGTAACATTTTATTCTTTTTCATGGTCCCATAGTATTCCATTGTATATATGTACCAAAGCTTTTTAATTCACCCATACACGGATGGACACTTAGGCTGTTTCCAGATCTTCGCTGTTGTGAACAATGCTGCCATAAACATGGGGGTGCTTTTTTTTTTGAGTCAGTAATATGGTATTCTTGGAATATATTCTTAAAAGTGGGTTGCCTGGGTAAAAAGACAGTATCATTTTTAATTTTTTGAGGAATTTCCATATTGTTTCACACACTGGCTGCACCAGTCTGCATTCCCACCAGCAGTGCAGGAGGGTTCCCCTTTCTCCAAATCCTCGTCAGTATCTATCGTTTGTTGTTTTATTAATGAGCGTCATTCTGACTGGTGTGAGGTGGTATCTAATTTTGGTTTTAATTTGCATTTCTCTAATGATTAGTGATGTTGAACAGTTTTTCATCTGTCTATTGGCCATCTGTATGTCCTCTTTGAAGAAGTGTCTATTAATTTTTTTGCTCATTTTTTGATTGGATTGTTTGTCTTTCTGGAGTTGAAATTTACAAGTTCTTTATAAATTTTGGTTATTAACCCCTTATCAGTCATATTGTCAGATATGTTCTCCCATTGTGTGGTTTGTCTTTTTATTCTGTTCATATTGTCTTTAGCTGTACAGCAGCTTTTTACTTTGATATGGTTCCATTTGTTTATCCTGTCCTTTATTTCACTTACCTGTGGAGATAAATCAGCAAATATTATATATTGCTGCTAGAGATGTCGGAGAACTTACTGCCTATGTTTTCTTCTAAGATGCTTATGGTTTCACGACTTACATTTAAGTATTTTATCCATTTTGAGTTTATTTCTGTGACTGGTGTAAATTGGTGGTCTAGTTTCATTTTTTTTTGCATGTAGCTCTCTAATTTTCCCAACACCATTTGTTAAAGAGACTGTCTTTACTCCATTGTATGCTCTTACCTCCTTTGTCAAATATTAATTGTCTATAAAGGTGTGTGTTTAATTTTGGGTTCTCTGTTCTCTTCCATTGATCTGTATGCCTGTTCTTATGCCAGTACCAAGCTGTTTTGAGTACAATGGCCTTGTAGTATAACTTGATATCAGGAAGTGTAATAACTCTCACTTTATTCTTCTTTTTCAAGATTGCTGAGGCTATTTGTGGTTTGTTTTTTTGGTTCCATATAAATTTTTGAAATATGTGTTCTATATCTTTGAAGTATGTCATTGGTGTTTTAATTGGTATTGCATATGGTTAATTTAGTATCTACCTACTTTTTAAACATACATTTAACATCTGTTTTCCCCCATAATACTTCTAAATCTATCTCTTATTTCTTCAACACCTTTTTGAATACATCATCACATTAAATTATCTCTTAACAAAATTAATAGTAATTTATTACCAACTAATAACAAATGCTATTTAAATTTATCTGATTTGGAAGAGTAAATGTTGAAGGAAAAGTAACAGCCTCTATCACTCTCACAGTTTTGGCTATAGACTATAAACTGATTATTTCAGAAACCAACTTGTGATTGAGAAAGATATAAAAGGCCAATTTGTGGTCAGTTTTAGAAGCTTAGATTTATTTTTGTATCTTGTATTCTTGCAAAGACAGACTTGCAGTGTTCAGTAAAATGTTAAGATTCTCACAGGGAACCTGTAAAAAAAATAAGCAGGTCCCCAGATTCTAATTCTAGATATTTGTTTCTGTAAGTCTGAGCTGAGGTCTGTGAATCGCTACTTTTAGCAAGTGTTCAGGTTTTCCTTAATTGAATTTAGTTAAAAACAATATGGATAATAAGAGAGTAGTAGGCAGAACTCTAAGATAGCAACCCAACTTGTATACACACAATTTCTCCCTTATGCAGCTAAATACTAGAAAATTTGGGGAAGGGATTTTGAAGAACAATTAAGATTCCGTATTAGTCTACCTTAAGATATGGAGTTAATTCTGGTGGGCCTGACCTAATCACATGAACCCTTACATTCAAAGTTTTCTCTAACTGGATAGTTTGCTCCATGTGGTCTGAAAACAAAACAAAACAAAAAACTGAAACAAAACAAAACAAAAATTCCATAATGTGAACTGCTATAAGTGTCATAAGGAAAGGAAATATGAATAGTTTTCAGGAGCTGAGTGCTCTACCACCAAAGCCATCAGAATACTGGTGATGCCATATATACCACTGTAAGGATACAAATTCTGCCAACAATCTGTAATTGCTATAACAAATAACCAAGAACTAGGTGGCTTAAAACAATAGACATTCTCTCATAGTTCTGAAAGTCAGAAGACAAAATCAGTATCACTGCATTGCCCTCTACCTTTCCTTTGATCAATAGAGACCACCTGTATAATTTCAAAATAATCATTTTAACAAAACTTTGCTAGATAGGGTGACATTTTCAGGTTCCAATAAGAAGGGAGTAACTGTTCATGGCCATTTTCAATTTGGCATAATCAGTGAGCTTAGAAGGACATCCGAAGGCCCAATGGAAACTACAGTTTCAGGCAACATTGGTTTCAACCTAATGAGACCTGAGCCAAGAATCCAGTTGTACTACACCTGAATTTTTAACTTCCATAACTGTGAGCTAATAAGTAAATGTTTTAACTTTGTTAAGTTGAAGATTATTGTTAAACAGTAATAAAAACCAATACAGAGATTGTGGGATTTTTCCTGAAGTGTAGGCTATGATCCTCCTCTTCTGAAAATGTCTTTTATGTTACCCAGTTCAATAAAAAGCGGCTTTGTTCACTCAGAAGTAAATTGTATTTTCTTAATCTTCAAATCTCAACACTTCCCTTCATCACTGCTTCCTTACATAATTTAGAGGGTAGGAAAAATCTAAGCTTTTTATGATGAATGTGTACAATTTGCATGTGTTTTTAAAGTGAAATGGGGAAATTTTGTTTCTAGTTATGAAAACACCTTGTATTGAGCCTGTGAGCCATTAGCCCCTGCAGTGGAATGTGCTCTTATGGAAAAATGGAAGAGTCTTTTGTGAGCCTGTTCTAAAAGTACTCTTAGTCATTACTCTTCCTCAACCTGTCCATGGACTCACCGGGCTAACGGTCAGGACTTGCACGCTCAAGTCACAAATAACTTTCTATAGAATCTTTCTATTCTACCTACAGGCTGCAACAGTCACTTCTTCTTTGCCATTATAGTTACTCTATCTTCCTCAGTAAATATTTACTTACCTAAGGTTCATGTGATGGTTTCATTCCCTATCTGTACTTGTCTAACATAGAGCTTGGCATGGATTTGTTTCTCAGTGTAATGCTGGTGGCCGAGGCCAGGCAGGTCCTCACTGGATTCAGGAAAATGGTAGAAAAAACTGAGGAACTGGAAAGGGTTAGGACTGTTAGGCCATTTTGTCATGGTCCAGCCACAATGAGTCTATTACAGGATCTTTGAATGGAAAAAGATATGTAATTAAATAAATTATATACAGGGACTTAAAGATATATGTATTTAGAAAGAAAACACTATATATTAAACAAAGCAGCAGAAAATAAAGACTATTAACACCCACAGAGATCTTTGAGAGATGAATAAAAATCCAAATATTCAGGCAAGGTATAGTAAGTGGCCCTCGTGTCCACAAGAAATGAGTACAGTTTACCTGCTACTTGGAAGAAATATGCTAGGCTTGTCCACAGTGACATGAGATGGGGCTGATGGCCCTGGGCACCTTTAGCCTTCAGTGGCAAGTCTCAGCAGGCTGGGCAAGGTTAGGTTACAGGTGGGTGGAACAGGGCTGGAAGAGACTGACCTCCCTTAGAGGAGTATAGGGGCAGCTTACCTTCCAGTGTCCCTTTTTTCCCACAGCAAAGGTATGTCCCTGGTAGGGGAAGAGAAGCCTGGCAGGCTTTAGCTCAATGTCCTTCTTTTCCACTCTTGAAGCAGTGCCCTTATAAATCCTATTAGCCCCTCTGGGGCATTTGAACCTTAAGATGTATGCCAAGACCTAGTATTTTTCCTGATTTCTTTTGGGCTTTGTCTGCTTTTTCTTTTTCTCTTGGTCATTACAGACCTTAAAAGCCATGCTCAGAAGACATCACTGAGAGTTTTGAGGGTCCACATTTGCCTATATAAACTTTTTGTTTATATCTGGAACTATTTAGAAAAAGACAAACAGTGTTACTAGCTGGATCAAATAAAAGAGAGTAGAAGTTTGCAGAAGGAAGAGGTTTGGTGTCTCCTGTACATCAGCATTCAGAAGAAATTCTTCAATGTAAATATATCTGCAGGAGTTCCAGGACATGACTCCCCCCCCTTTTATTTACAATTGACCCTTAAGCATTTGCTGAGACAACTCCACAACATCTTGACATCAAAAACTGCAAGAAACCTCCCTCTCAATGCCAACCTCTAACAAAATACAGCAAATTTACTTTCAAGCAACATTCCCACTCCTGTCAAAATACTTCTACCCAATCAATCAACAGGCAATTCAAAGAATAAAAAAAAAAAAACTTACACCTTTGTTAAGCAAATCCACCCTACTTTAAGCTTTGCAGCTGCAGTAACTTTATCTTGGAGCAGTTTGGCTAAATTAGAAAGTCTTTAGGATCTACATTTCATTTTATCTAAATTTCAATGAGCATGCTTTACTTGTTCCAATAAAAATTTTTAAATTTGTAGGGATGATATTTTATTTTTACAATATTAGAGCCAGCATTTCCAATTTTTGCATGCATAAACTTAATTTGGAGGCCTTGAAGACAGACACATTTAGACATTAAACAAAGACTTCACATACAATTATACAAATCAAGAGTGAAACCTGGTATTTTAGAGATTAGATTGTGGCCTGCTTCATCTTATTTTAATAGGAACATGATAACAATAAATACTAAACAGATATCTTTCTTGAAAAATCTCAAGTTGGCCATATGAGATTTTTGTTGAGGCATATCCAAACAGGCTCCCCCTTTGCCCTCTTTCCAGGCATAGAATAAGAAAAAAATAAAATGATAGTTTAGGGAAAGTTAGAGAATAATGGGGGAAAGCTGTAATTTTCCCTAACTTTTACATCTTTTTATTTACTAAAGTTCAAATTCTAATAGCTGCTGCAACTGTCAGCCTAGACTAATTATGCAAGTCGTGGGCCGCTGAAAGCCTTCATCTCAATCCCAGCCTAGTGAAAGACTTAGTTTACCAGGGTGGGGAAGGCTTCCCTGTTCACCTCCCTGCTTTACCTTCCCTTTGGCTGCAGCCTCTGCCAGTCTGAGCCCAACCCAGCCGCCACATTGGAAACAAGATTCACAGGCAGAAGTATTGCCTGACCTTTCTTTTGTTTGTCCTGCCTTTTATCAAAAATTATTGGAATCTTCACCTTAAGGTCTGTGGCAAAAGGAAGACCTTGCATATATGAAGTCTCAACATCAGCATATATTCTGATATAAACTTCTTTTTCTATTACTATTCTTTTAGCTGCCCAACTAGCTCAGTCGGTAGAGCATGAGACCCTTAATCTCAGGGTTGTGGGTTCGAGCCCCACGTTGGGTGCCAATTGTCACGGTCCAGCTACGATGAGTCTATTATAGGGTCTTTGAATGGGAAAAGGCATGGAATTAAATAAATGATAGACAAGGACTTGTCTATCAAGTATATATGTCTATCATATATATATATATATATATATATATATATATATATATATATATATTCTTGAAACCGGTAACCCCATGAGCAAGCCTAACACAGATGCCCCCACACTCAGTAAGTATTACAAAGTAAAGTGCATAAATAACCCATGAATATATGTTTTGTATGTTTGTCATTGTTTAGCTGGTTTTTAAAGAATATTTATTTTATGAAGTCTCAATCCTTTTGCTCTCATATATTTTTTTCATATTTTTTTGTTTTTCCAAAGTTACAGACAGACTCCGGTATGCACTTAACTGGGATCCACTCGGCATGCCCACCACGGGGCAATGCTCTGCCCATCTAGGGTGTTGCTCTACTGCAGCTGGCGCCATTCTAGTCCCTGAGACAAAGGCCATTGAGCCATCCTCAGTGCTCGGGCCAACTTTGTTCCAGTGGAGTCCTGGATGCGAGAGGGTTAGAGAGAAAGAGAGAGGAAGGAGAGGGGGATAGATGAAGAAGCAGATAGGAACTTCTTCTGTGTTCCTTGACCAGGGATAAAACCTGGGATTTCCACACACTAGGCAAATGCTCTACACTGAGTCAACTGGCCAGGGCCTCATTATTTTTATGTCTGCCTTTTTGTTGGATTTATCACACTGTAGTTAATGGTACATTATTGGTCAGACTGCTATAACTGATATACTAACAGGATAGTATTTCCTTTGGTCACACAGCCCCACCATCTAGAAGAATGTCCTGTGCATATTAAGTATTTAACTCAAATTTCTTCTTCAGAAATGTGTATTAAAAGGGAGTAATTTAGAAAATGTCCAAAGTAAGGAATAAAATAAGGATAGGGGACAAATGAGTGATTTGGAGGAAATTTGAGCTTAAAGGAAAAATGCATATGATGAGGTTGGAAGTTAAAAAAGTGAACTATTTTATGTTGTTTTTTACTTGTTCATTTCCATTTTCTATTAAAATATATGTTTATAGGAGAAAAAGGACTCATTGGCGGGTAAGAAATTGAAAATAAAATAAAGAAACTTACAACTGAGAAATCAAGTTTGCCAAAAAGATGCAAGGAGGTAAAATCAACTGTACAAAAAGGGACACACTTTCTTTCAGACAAGCTTAAAGGTAGAAAAGAAATTTTAAAAAAGAAGAATGTTTCAATGGATGGCCTCTGTTTTTTCTGAAAAAAGAAGCAATATTATCAGCTAAGAGGAGAAAATAGTGGTGGGATTCCTTGCTTAAGAAAATTTTTAGGAAAGAAATAAAGTAGTTTCTTTGGACAAAATAAAAGCAAAATGTGGTGATTAAAAACACAATAATAGAGCCTGAGTTTCAGACACTATATCAAAAATTATACAGAGCAAATTTCTACATTAGCCCTAAATCTCTGCAGTTAGTCTCTGACAAATCCTTTCTGCTCATGTTTGCCAGATTAAGCACAATAAAATATATTTTTCCTCATATTGTTTCTTAAGATATAGACTGTGCATTGCTGATATTGCTATAAAATTTACAAGATAGTTACTTAATAAATATTCTAAAATAAATAATAAAAACACAGAAAACATTTAATTTAGCTTACTAGTTTGGTTTATGTACAACCAAAAGATTATTGTGTTACACATACACACCCACACAGACACACATTTCCATTTTTATGTTATGAAATATCAATAAATATTGCTAATTAAGATATATTTAATGTAAAGCTAAATACAATAGAGACTATTAGAAAAGTGAACATGAAAACAGTTCTTATCAGTTAAGAACTGTACATATTTTCAAAGCTGGAGCCCAAATGTATCATATTATAAGCTTTATTGTATTCTCACAACCCAACTTTGTAAAAAGGCTTTTGGAGAGTACAGGATGCCATTGATCAAGGTACTGAAGGAAGAGAAAAATATTGGAGAATGAGATTTGGCAAACTGAGAGACTGATATTTAAAGTCATGGAATAGCTACACCAATGGGCGTCAATGCTGTTTCACCATACACCATACACATCTAGATATAAAAAGCCTTTGAGCACAATATGCTGATTAAATAGCAAATTATATTAGAATATAAGAGTTATTGGGATTATATAAACTCATTTTATGTATATGCAATCATATTTCAACATTTTATTCAAATTTGCATTTTATTTCTGTGCATTTGAGTGTTGTGGAGTATTTTAATGCCTACTCTACAGTGATAATTATTCCCATCACAAAGAGCAACACTTTATCAAGAACTTTGCAACAGACTTAGTGCTACAATTTCTTCATTAAAACTGCTAAGTGAAATTGTCAATACTTCCTTTATTAACAAGTGCTGTAAAGTCATTATTTTTCACTTAGGAAAAGTTTCTTGTTGTGAAAAATCAACACTTTCTTAGAAGTTAATAATATGTATATATTAATAAATTAAAATGATGATGTTATAATTATAATCCAAAATACTGTCCCATAGAGATTCTAGAAAGGTAGGATTTAGCAAACCTGTCTTAAAGGACTGACTTTTTCATTTAGGTAATTTAAATCATATTATTAAGCTGAAGTGCTCCAAAACTGTAGAACTAAATAACACTCAAATCAGCAAATAAATGGCTCATACTTAAGAGAAAGCACATAGGAAGTAAAGATTTGATGGAAAGATTTTATGTAAAAGAAGTGTTTAAAAGGCTATATATTATTTTTCAAAGTATTTATATAGTCAGTACCATAAATGACAAGATGTTTATTATTTATTTTCAACAAATATTAGACCACTATGCTACTAGTTGTTGGAAAAACAGCAATGAAAAAAAAAAGACTCTGCCTTTGATGCCAACAATTGCACTTCTATGGTGAGATTGTGATATTTCAGAAATCACCAACAATTCAACATTGCTATAACATAAAGACATAAGATTGTGGCAGAAGTTGGGACTGGGTAGATGAGCAAGAACTTTACAATGAAAGGCCCCATATAACATGGAAAGATCTTTATAAAGAGCTTATTACATCTATGGTTAAGGTACAATTGATCATAAGAAGAAATATGTCAAAATTAAGAGATATTTATTAAAAGAATTAAAGACATATGAAGTTTGAATGCATCCTCAGCATAGCAGAAATTAATACGATTAATGCAATAATGATGTATACATTATTATAAGTAAAATATATTTATACATATATATTATATAATATACATAATTATAAGAAAATCAGGATGATAAAACCAAAAGTTGAATAGAAATGGCAGGCTTATTTAAATATGAATGATGGTATGTAGAAATATATACTACCAAAGTTGTCAAAATGAGAACTGGATTAGAGAGAATGTTTACTGAATAATTTTTAATGAAATAAAATCCAGTAATAACATCAACTTAATATAAAGGACAAACAGTAAAATTAAAATATGGAAGTAAAGAGAGACTTAGAAAATAACTAGAAAAAGCTGCCTCTGAAGTCAACTTTTTTGTTTACAACTTATGTGTTATTTTACCAAAAAATATATTTTTATAAATCTAAGGAACTGAAGAAACAATTAGAAATAAGGTTCTGTTTCAGTTACTATAAAAAGGAGTAAAAAATGAATAATATTGCATCAATTCACAATATAAACAAGATATCAAGAAGAAATTCATCAATAAAGAGAGATAGAAAGAATTCCAGAGTTTAACTGTAAAACTAAAGGACTGATTAAATCAAATGTTTATATTATTGCAAAACAAAACTGAGCAGAGGAGTTACAACAAAGAATATTCAGTAGAGAGGAGTTATTTTTTAAAAGATTGTCTAGATTTGCAAGATTTAAAGGATTAAAAATAATAGAATCAACATAATAATAGTAAAAATTCTAGAAAATACTGGGGCACATGAAATGTCATATATAAGGTCTACTGGAAAGTTCTGTCTGTTTTTGAAATAAACAAAATAATAAATTTTTCTTACTGTCAATAAACTTTATTAAATAATATAATTGCCATTGTTATTAATGATTTCTTGCCAGCGTTAGGGCAATTTGTATATCCCATTTTTGAAAAATGTTTTATCTTTTGATGCGAGAAATTGAACCAGTGCTTGTTTGATATTTTCTTCATTTTTGAATTTTTTGCCCTTCAAAAAAAAATTTTTTTTTTTTTTTCTAAAGCTGGAAACAGGGAGAGACAGTCAGACAGATTCCCGCATGCGCCCGACCGGGATCCACCCAGCATGCCCACCAGGGGCGACGCTCTGCCCACCAGGGGGCGATGCTCTGCCCCTCTGGGGCGTCGCTCTGCCGCGACCAGAGCCACTCTAGCGCCTGGGGCAGAGGCCAAGGAGCCATCCCCAGCGCCCAGGCCATCTTTGCTCCAATGGAGCTTTGGCTGTGGGAGGGGAAGAGAGAGACAGAGAGGAAGGAGAGGGGTGTGGAGAAGCAAATGGGCTCTTCTCCTATGTGCCCTGGCCGGGAATCGAACCCGGGTCCCCCATACGCCAGGCCGACGCTCTACCGCTGAGCTAACCGGCCAGGGCCCAAAAAATTTTGTAAGGACAAAAACAAGTGATAGTCGGAGGCTGCTAAGTCCAGGGAATATGGTAGATGCGACAGACATGCTTCTGTAGCATTTCTTCCTTGTTGAAATTCATAAAAATTACAGTGGTGTAAATGAACTTTATCAGTAGCCATTGGTACACTATCGCTTCACACATAAGACTAACATGAATCAACTTTGTTTTAGTTAATTTGCTACATCAGTATGTATATATTAAGTGATAAAAACAGAGAGGCACACATGCGCCAAATAAACATGTGCTTATGTGTCGAAACTTGTGATAGAAACGAACAGAACTTTCCGGTAAACCATAAACATTGCCTTCTATAGCAACCACTGTTAGCTCAAACACAGCATTCTGTTGCAGAAGAAATAGCAGATGCCCCAGAGAATTCTGGGAATGACAGTGTGGGAATAACAGTATGGAAATAGAGCACAGTGAAAGAATGCAGGAGAGAGATAGAGATGAACAGTTGTCCTGTTTACAGAATCAGAATCAATTGACTTAGTTGACATAATTCTTTTCTATCATTCCCCAGTTTTAGGTATGTTAACTTTAAAATAATAAAGTCACTCTTCCTTCATGATAAGCACTTCTCTCTTGTTAAAACATCATAATGAAAACCACTAAGCAAGTTCAATAATAAGATATTCATATAAGATTATAAATATCCCTTGATGTTCTAATTTTCTACTTCCAAATATGTTTTAGCTTTTTCCAAAGGGAGGGTATCTACAAAGGCATAATTCAAATTTACTAGAGAAGGAAAGGGCTATATATTTTTAGTGCAGATTATCATGCCTTGAAACAGTTTAATGTCCTTAACTTTTACTTATTGACCTCTGATCAGTATCCTGTTGTGCTCAATATAGATACTTCTTGTGTAGGTTTTCAGCTTTATAGTTTTTAGAAAAACACATCTTAATTAACTTAATTACTATTCAGTTCACATATATAAGTAGAAGAATTTTTAAATTGGCATTTGTTGAGGCAAACAGAAATGAAGAAGCATGAAATTGGTGTTAAGAAACAAATTTAGTTTAAACACTATCTGTAACCAAGTGTTTAATCTTAGTTGAGGTACTTGTCTTCTCCAGGGTTAGTTGAGAGGCATGATACTATAAGGGTTAAGAGCAAAGAGTCTCAAGCTAGACTTTGCAAGTTCGTGTATTTTTCCATAATTAAATAATCATGTAAATTTAGAAAAATTACTCTGTTTGAGCTTCAGTTTCTTTATATATAATACTGAACTAACAGTACTAATAGCTGTTTTAACAGAGTTAGATAGCTAGAATACCTCCATATTTGTTATGAAAGGCAGATCAATTTTTTCATATAAATTGTTCTTAAAGGTGTATTCCCACAAGCATCTGTTCAATGTTAACTGTTTCTATAAGTGTGATAAAAAAAGAGAGTCTTATAACTATTCATAGTTATAAACAATATTTTATGTGTAATGCAACATAAGGAAAACATCCACACATTCTAACACATTTTCAGAAGGCTATGTGTTTTAGTTATTGCTGGATAAGAAACGTCCCTAAAGCAGTGGTATAAAAAAATTTTGTAATGTTCATGGATTCTTTGGAGTAGAAATTCTGACAGGGCACAGCAAGTTTAACCTGTGTTTGTACCATGATGCCCAGGCCTCATCTGGGAAGATCTGACAGATAGGAGTCATTAACAGAGGCTGCTCTGGTTGCCATTACTATGTAACACAGGGTTCCTAATCTTGTTGTGTAAGGCAGCACACTTTTTTATTCAACCCGCAGGTTTTGTGTACCAGGAATTCAAACAGGAAATTGAAACTAGAAAGACTCAAATGGCTGAGGGGTAGAAAAATTAGGCTAGAGGGTTTATTTCTAAGATGTCTTTGTCACTCAGCCCGAGCTATAATAGCTGTAGGGTGAGCTCAGCTGACACTGGGAACCAGAGAGCCAACATAAGTTTTCTTCATTGGCTTATGCTTCTCACATTGTGGTGACTGTATTTTAGAGGGACATAAGAGGCAGATTATGGAGAGCAAGCATTCTGAAAGAACCAGGTGGCCTTGGCAGTCACACAGTGTCACTTCTGCTGTACTCTGTTGGTCAAAGCAGTTGCGAAACAGCTGAGATGCAAAGAGATAGTCATATACTCCACTTCTCAATGAGTGGATGCAAAAAATTTCAAGGACAATTATGCGAAAAATTTCAAGGACAATTGTTTTAAAATTGCCATACAAATTTATATACATTATAAAGAACCACTTTTTTTCTTCCTATTTCTAAGAGTTTATGCATAATTTCTTTTTAAGTATGTAGTAGTAAGTTTTGAACATTCAAATTTATAAATTAGTTTGATCACCATCTAGAATTCTTTTCAGCCTCTACTCCTGCATAAATTGAAAAGTAAACTCATCAATATTTAAAAAAAAACAACTTATCTTTTTGACCACCTTTAAAGAAAGCATCATAATTTTTATCCTATTTATGTAATTAGCTACCTCCATATTTATAGCACCATTAAATATTTTCAAATCTTCTTTCCTAAGTTCTCTTACAAATGCCTTTTTTCATTCCATTCCCATTGACAATGGTTCCAATCTGTATTATATTTTCTAGAGATTATTAAATAATTTCCTTCCTGGTCATCCAGTTTTTGATCATTCCCCTCAATAAACTGACCCTCTACTTAAGCAAAATTATTTCTCTTAAGACAATGTGATGTAAATATTAAGCATTGATTAAACAGGTTTAATTTATTCCAAAGCTTACAGAATGGATTTGGAATCCCTTTTTCTCAGAACACTATTGTTGGAAACTTTCTGTCTAACTTTGCAAGTTCTGTTATTAATATATGATGTGAATGATTATTTGAATGGGCATTTGGGAACAGATACAGACACAGAACCAGAGAAAATACAAGCAATAGCCCTAGGCTCCTGCAGAATCAAATTCACTTCTGTTGATGTTTTAAGACTATATTGATGCTGACCTTGAGTTAAAAGAGAAGCTCATCTCAGAACTGAAAAATCATAGCCTGCTGGAACCAAGTTGACAACAATTTTAAAATCCATGTTTTTAAACTTGTTCAGATTAAACTTCTACCTGTTCCAGTCAAGCCAAGATTTTTTGCACATTGTTATTTTACAACAAAACCTATTCAGAATCTTTATTATTTTTCTCACATTTTCAACATACATGAAGTCTCTCCTTTCTCTTTTTCTTTTGGCAAGACAAGTGGCCACATTTGTATAAACAGCAGGTATTTCTTAATATTTAAAAGTTTTTTAAAATGTATATTTTTTTTAATACCAGACCTTTTAATTCAGATATGAGACCAGGGCTAAAACTCTGTATTTTATCAGCTGAAAATCTGAGTTTTTTATCTACCTCAGAAATTTCTAATGGGGCTGATCGATGACAGAAAGCTATTATGAGAAAATGTTCTTAAGGTAACTTAGTAGGTTTTTATTCAAAATGAAGTGTAAATATCAATTTTGTAAGAATCTATTTTCATCTTATGAAAGATGAAATTGAATACTCCATTATCCAACCTTTAAAATTCTTTCTAAGATAGACATTATATTAAAGAGCCAGTGGTCTAGGGAGAAATCAGAAAACTTTACTTTTACTTGCAACTTGGTATAAACATGGGGAGATAAATTCCTTTCTGAGCATTCATTTTTTAAAAATCTGAAATATAAGAATGATGATATGTACCTATTTATTCCCTAAATAACATAAGTCAATAGACTTATACATTTGAAAAATACCAGAAAGAAATGAAAACTTTTCAATCTAAACATATATTTACACATATTTAGAAAACGCTACTTATGCTTTTACTATTTAAATTTTGTTCTTATGTATTTGTTTGCTTATTTTGATTTTGTTTTTGGTTAATTTGTTGCCGTTCATCTTCTCACAATAGATTATAAATTCCTTAAGGGTAGAGATAGAGATTCTTTGTCTTTAAGAAATTTTCCTTTTTCAGCATGTTCTATCTGTATGAGTTTTTAAGATGACTACAATGCCAAGATTTGACAAAACTAGGCCAGTGTCCATGGAATTCTTTAGATCATAGAAGAATGTATGGTCACACTTCTTATTTCATTGAGAATGTGATGTTTTTCTTTCTTTTTAGTTTTTGGTCTTTAATAGTATCTTTGTTATGAGATTTTCTTATGAATTCAGAAGTAATATACATAATTTAACAATGCAAATAATACAGAGAAATACAAATAAAAATGTAATAACCTTCCAACAATTCTATTCTAATTATATCCCTTTGGGGTGTTAAGTCTGTTGTATTTCATCTTCAATCCTTCTCTAGGTTTAATATATATATTATCCATGTATAATCTGCACACACGTAAAATTAAGGTGGAATTCAAAGTGGTATAATACTGCACATTGGGAAGCACAGAATCAAATATCTACCTAACCAAGGAGGTAACATATAAAATGTGAAGTGGCTCTGAAATAAGCTATCGAAGTGTTCTCACAGCCAAATTTTTCTCTGTCTGAAGGAGGGAGTCTCCATGTGGGAATGCAGACCTTGGATAGCCAGAGCTTTCAGCTTTATAAAAGACAAAAATATGTTGAACCAAACAATTCAGCTGGGTCTTTCCTTCAGGATTTACTGAATCTACTATATCAATAGATTCTGGATCACCTTACTTCTCTACTAAATGAAAAGATTTAGGTATCTGAATGCAGAATGATTTGAGGCTCTGTTCATTGAAACAGACTCATGCCATTAAAATAAAAATTATTCCCCGACAGAAATTTCAAAACTGATACAGACTTTCTTATTGAAAACTTGGGTTATTGGAAATGGAATTAAGTTGCATTACAGGTACAATATTGACATAATATTTTCCTTTTGTGCAAAGTGCAGCTACATATGCTTTTGGGTTTATTATTACTTTACCACAATTTTTGAATTAAAATTATTTTGATCAATTCCTTATACAGCTAATACTGATTGAAATTTAGCATATTTAAAAAATTAGTACATTTTAAATTTGAAATAAATTAGCAATTAACCTTCCCTAAAAAAATGACCTCATAAGAGTTAATATTTTAGTGACCTAATAATAAAGCGCATTACTATTTATATACTCTGATATAAAATTTGTTAATATAAAATAGTGCATTTTTATGACTTATTTAGTGATATCAGATAGGTAAAATTCCTTTTTGCAATAAGCACCTATTTCATTCGCTTCCTTTCCTTTAGACTTTAAAAGAATAATTGCAGAATAAATTTAGAGAACTTTCTTCAAGATCGCTTTGAAAAGAAAAAAGAAAAAAAAAAACAATTCAAAACTTCTGAAAATGGTTTTCTCCCAATTGCCTCTGTAATTCTATTCTTCTTTATTCTTTGCTGATTTTCTCTTTTCAAAGATCTCCTTTAGGCTACCTTGCAGCATGCTTTATGGATCAGTGATTCAGCTGATTGTTTTTTCTCACCTAGGTTGTTAGTGGTTCCCTTCTATCTCGGTCTTCAATTTTCACACAGACTTTCATCTGTCTTACAATCCTTAAACTAATAACTGTGTATTTCCCGGGATCTTCAACTGGAGAGCCTGGATAGTTGGGGTTCGTTGACTTTTTATACTTAATTTACTGTCCTGTTGCTTATGTTAGCTCTCCATCAGAGTGAAACATAGCTAATATTGCTGAACATCTATTATGTTCCAGGAACTATAAAAAATATTTTATAATTCTTATTTCATTTAATTACTCCAATAACCCAAAGTGGAGGGATTACAATGATCTGATCTTTATAAATAGAAAAATTAAATATGATTCTTTTCAAAGTCACAAATCAATAATCATCAGAAATGAGATTTGAGCAAGAGTTTGATTTCGTTTTTTAAAATTTTACATTGATTTGAGAGAGAAAAGAAGGGAGAGAAAGAAATAGAGAGAAGCATCAACTTTGTTGGTTCACTTAGTTGTTCCATTTAGTTGTGTACTCATTGATTGCTTCTTCTGCGTGCCCTGACTAGGGGTCAAAACTGTAACCTCTGGCACCTGAAGTTGATGCTTTATCCACTAAACCAGGGCCAGTAGTCTGATTTTTTTTTACCTTAATACCCTAGCCATGCTTCTTTACTGCATTACTTTGTTATGTTAGATCTTATACATAAAAAAAAACATACAATTAAGTGTTTAAAAACAATTTAATCTATTGATGTGTTTATCAATAGTTTTTAAAAGGTAAACAAACTACATGATTCTTGAGTAAGAATTCCTAAATTCAAATTTGTGAAAAGATTTGATAAAACAGGTAATGAAAAAAAAAAAAGAAAATTAAAACAATTGGACTCAACAAATACTCTATATCCATAAAATAAGAATAAATTATGTTTAATTTATTTGATTAAATCATAGTTGATTTCTAGCACATTATAAAGAATTATTTAAAAATATTCTCCAAAATTCTCATCACTCCCTTATAATTTACCTTTCTTTTCCTCTTTATGGCAAAGGAGGAAATAAAAGGTATAATTCATTTGTATATTGAACAGTCATTTATTTTATATACTCTATGTGTGATTGCAAAGTTACAAGGAGAGGTATTATCCTTTTGTAGGGACAAATTGCATGAAGTGGATTCTAAACATAGAAAGAAAAATATTCACATTAGTAGGTAAAGAGATGCTTCTCTTTTCACCTTGTTTCAGGTTTGTGGATGGAACAAAGTCTATGGCATGCAGTATTTAGTCTGATAGAGAAGATGTGGAACTATTGAGCTCACCATGGAAGCCATAAAAGGCTTCCCAGGAAATATTGACACTAATGATTAATCAGGAGGATGATGGATAAGTATGACAATCAAGAAAACAGAATGATTTGCTTTTGAGAGCACACTTTGTGCAAAGTCATAGGATGAAAGAGCATGCAGTTTGATTTGCTTGGTTGTTGATTCTAAGAACTTTGGTTGGTCAGAGTCAGCTCATGGAACACTGTATTCTTTCAACACCTTTTATTGTTTATTTATTTAATTTAAATTTTTAATTATAATTTACATTCAATATTATTTTGTACTAGCTTCAGATGTATAGATTAGTGGTTAGAAAATCATATACTTTACAAAGTATTTCTTCTGATATTTCCAG
This sequence comes from Saccopteryx bilineata, assembly GCF_036850765.1. Taxonomy (NCBI): domain Eukaryota; kingdom Metazoa; phylum Chordata; class Mammalia; order Chiroptera; family Emballonuridae; genus Saccopteryx; species Saccopteryx bilineata. The sequence continues at coordinate 83,423,506 of NC_089495.1, forward strand.
TAATCACCTGGCACCACACATAGTTATTTCAATATTCCTGACTATATTTTTATGTTGTACTTTATGTACATATGACTATTTTATAACTACCAATCTCTACTTCTCAATCCCTTTACTTTTCTCACCCAGTCCCCCAACCTCCCCTTTATTTGACAACTATCATTCTGTTTTCTGTACCTATCAGTCAACACCTTTTAGAGTTTACCCTATTGTAACAAGAAACAACATTATGATCAGCTTGGCATCTGCTACCTTGTATCCAGAAGAAGAGTTTTTAAATAGTGCTATAAGAGCTACCATTGTGGCCAGACCAGGTGGTGGGGCAGTGGATAGAGTTTTGGACCCAGAGGATCCAGGTTTGAAACCCTGAGATTGCCAGCGTGAGCACCCAAGGTTGCTGACCCCCTGGTAAAGACACATATGAGAAAGCATTCAGTGAACAACTAAGGTACTTCAACAAAGAAAATAGTTGATACTTCTTATTGATACTTCTCATCTCTCTCACTTCCTGTCTGTCTGTCCCTGTCTCCTTCTGTCTGTCACACACACACACACGTTAGCATTGCTTTGCCACATGTTGCTTTCTGGTTTAATATACTTAGTGATATCTTTTTGGTTTCAGACACTATTGTATTGGTCAGCTTTGTCAATGTAATTCAAAATATTTTAGACCCTTAAAATATCATATAAAAACTATTTTGCGTATGCATGTAATATTAGACTTCCTACTAAGGTTCTAATTCTTCTGAGCATCATTGCCCTCGCAGGTTCAAAAATTTTTGAATGGTTGGCTGGATTCTTCTCTAAATTTTCTTTTTGAAAATTTGATGAGCCAGGGATTTTTAAAAGTAATATATTTAAGTAATTTATTTTCTCAAATATATTGCTGCACTTTGAATTAAATCTATAAACTTAATAATATATTAATGCTATTTTAATGCAACTCTAATATTGCTTAAATTTCATAAAAAATAAGAATAAAGTCAAAAGACAAAAGGCCTGGTGCCAAAAATTAAAAATAAAAGTGTGCTTGTGTGTGCATATACATATTATAGGAGTGGATGTGTTTTTGCATGTTTGTTTATTGTAAAAGTATTGCATCAGTAAACAAAGAAATTAGGGAAAATAACGTACTGTTGTAAGAGTGCAGTAAAACTCAAGCATAAAAGCCACCTACATATATCCAGATCAAAAGTTTACACGGAGAGTAACAAGTTTCCATGTAATTTGGCCTAGTAATTATATCTCCCGGTTGTAATCTACTCTGGAGGTCCATTTTTCTTGTTCCCAATCAGCGTCTATTTGAATTTAAGTTTAGAGTCAAAGATAAGCAGAGTATTGCCTGACCTCTTCTCCAAAGCCAACCCATATTGATCTCGTAGCCAATATTTTGGACTTGTACCTTTCATTCTTAAGTGGTTAGTGCTGGTAATATTTTATTGTTTCTGAAGAGTCCTTAACCATGCATAAAGCTATAGACCGCTCAATATATTAACTTTTTTTATTTTTGCCTGAAGCGAATACATCTGTAGTAAGAAACATTGCACTTATCAATGTACTTATCAAGGTACCTACTGGCAAGCACTGTTCTAGGCACTGGTAGTAAAATGATAAATAACGCATGATCCCTGCTTTCCAGCCTCTTACACTCAAAGTAAGGTTCTGAAAAGATCTATAGAACTGAAGTCTGAGAATCATTTGAAAAAGGATGTAAATTGTAGCAATTTGAACAAAAGGATTTACAGTTATTACCACATTGCTAATTTTTTTTTTCATGGTGTTCACAGATTCTTTTAAAGTACAAGGCCAAAGTAAACCACTATAGGTGATTATATTTCCATATGATGGACATATAGACGATACAAATGGGGGTTCTGAAGTGCAATAAACTAAAATCCGGTAAGTCATCCAAAACGTGTGCCTAGTTTAGAAGGTTTTATGTAATAGAGTATAAAAGTCCTGAAGCTCACATTTCATTTATGTGATAACAAATCTACCACTACTCATGCTGGAGAACTCATTCTGAATTCTCACAAAAATAATGATTCCAAGACCCTGATGTATAAAGTTAAAGTTGACTTTTGAATTCTGATTTTGTGGCATAGTTTTGAAAGTTGTATGGTGAAACATAATCCCAGGACCAGCATATTCCTGCTCTCTAAATTTAGATAAATTACTTTTTAAACTTTAATTTCTCTATCTAAGAAATTAGAATAAAACTGTGGTAAAAAAAATAAAAAAAATAATTTAAATGCTTTATATTGGTACACAAGATAGGAAATCAGTATATTACTTTTCTATTTGAGCCATTTATTTCAGGTTTATGGCGCATCTTTTACACACAAGCACACACACACATGCACACACAGTTAACTTGCCATAGTACTACTCTTCAGTGTAGACTATGTGAATTGAAGAATTTTTATTTTTACAGTTTCGTAGTAGCTTTAATATGCAAAATAGCAATATGATCTGTAGACATTTTCTCTTAAAATCTTATTTATCTTTTAAGAAATTGCCCTGGCCGGTTGGCTCAGCGGTAGAGCATTTGCTTCTCCACCCTCAACCCCTCCTTCTTCCTCTCTGTCTCTCTCTTCCCCTCCCGCAGCCAAGGCTCCATTGGAGCAAAGATGGCCCGGGCGCTGGGGATGGCTCCTTGGCCTCTGCCCCAGGCCCTAGAGTGGCTCTGGTCGCGGCAGAGCGACCCCCCGGAGGGGCAGAGCATCGCCCCCTGGTGGGCAGAGCGTCGCCCCTGGTGGGCGTGCCGGGTGGATCCCGGTTGGGCACATGCGGGAGTCTGTCTGACTGTCTCTCCCCGTTTCCAGCTTCAGAGAAAATACCAAAAATAAGCACATAAATATAAAAGCACCAAGAAGGAAATACTACTGTAGTTTGTTTTTATACCACTATCTGTTTACATATCACGGGCTATGCAAACTGTATACTGCTGAAATAAACATTGTTTTTTACAATCTTTAATGAAACTTCACCCAATTCATTGATTTTGTTCAATAAGTACGTAGAAAAGAATGTTTAATAAATTTTAAATTTACATTTATATTTACTCTATAGCTTCTTTGTGAACTAAAGTAACTAAATAAAAAGGCAAGCAATATGGGAGATTATTTTGTATTTAAAAAATAGTATTTTAAGATACTATTTTTTAATGTTTATTTTAGAAAAAATAAAAGTCTTTAAAATAATAAATGGACATTTTAGTTTGTTTTTATTCTTATGGAATGAAAAGTTAATAAAGGTAATGACCGAGATACTATATTTGCTGAATTTATATGCAAAGTTTAATTAATGCATCATTTTGAGCATTTAATATAAATGTAATCTTTCATTAATGCAATGTGAAGGTTTCTTATTGGAGCACACACATGCACACATCAGTGAACATAAAGAGCAGATGATATTTTTTCAAACAACTTTACATTTTATATAATTGCCCAAATGAAATTAGCAGCATGTATGAACCTATTGTGGGCAATAATAAAGATATAAACAAGCTAATTTCCTTGTCCTTGAATATTGTATAACTTATTTGTAGAAAAGAATGCATGTATAGAGAAAAGACTTATCAAGCAAAGCATAATTCAATATGCCAAGGAAAGGACTTTTCATAAAGCTCCAGCTATACCTAGAATACCTTTAGAAAGAAAATAATAGATGGAAGTTTACTTCAAGATTTCTGTCTCACCATATTTTTTTTTCCTTCTCATAGGGAATTCAGACATATACAGAAATAAACTGATTTGAGCCATAACACATTCTTCTTTATTCCCTCATATCCTTTATTCTGAAAATAACAAGAATAATAAGATAGAACATGTAGGGTCATATCCTGGCTCTGACACTTATTTATAATTATCTTGAGGAAATCAAGTAACTTGAAGGTCCTTACATTAACATTACTTAATGGGTAAATAAAAATTATCAAAACAAAGAGATAAAAAACCAATAACTAGATAGATAGAATCATGTAGATGATAGATGATAGATAGATAAGATAGATAGATAGATAGATGATAGATAGATAGATAATTGTTATATTATAAGTTAATGACTCATGTAGTTATTGATAAGTCTCACAATCTGTCATCGGCTTGGAAACTCAGGACATCTAGAGGTGTAGTTTTAAAGTCCTGAGAGTCAAGAGAGCTGATGGTGTTGGCTTCATTCTGAGGCTGAAGTTCTGAGAAATAGAAGCACTGAAGTTGAGCAAATATATGTTACAGCTCAGGCACTCAGGCTGAGAAAGAGTAAAATTTTCTTTCTCCACCTTTTGGTTCTATATAGGCCTTCAATGAGTTGAATGATGCCCACTCATATTAAGGAGGGCGATGGTATTTACTGGTCTATGAATTTAAATGCTTATCTCTTCTAGTTACACTCCTGCAGACACATCAAAATTAATGTTCGGTCAGATATCTGGGCCTGACCTGTGGTGGCACAGTGGATAAAGTATTGACCTAGAATGCTGAGATCATAGGTTCAAAACCCTAGGCTTGCCTGGTCAAAGCACATATGAGAGAGTTGATACTTCACACTCGTCACTCCTGCCCTCATCTCCACCCCCTTCTCTCTCTCTCTCTCTCTCAAAATATCAATAATAAAATATTTTTAAAAAGACATCTGAGTATCCTCAGATCCAACCATACTTATACACACAAACACACACACACACAAAATAAGGAGGAATACGCATGACAATCATAGTCCTCATAGACCTGTAGCTGGTTATGTTGTAACTAATAATTGTTAACTACTTTCTTTCATTATTCATCCTGTATTTCCTTTGTCTTAAGCAAGCACATTAGCTCGTTCTGGTTCTTTACCTGGTGGGATGGCCCACACTTTATTCTTTAAGGATCTCACTAGTAGTCCTGCGCAGATTGGGTTGTAATTTTTAACTAACCATAATATCATCAGGTCATGGTAACACTGAGAGACACACTAAGGTATCTCCTGTATTCCAGACATAATCTTTCTTAACTCTGCTGTGAAGTTGCCGTCCAGATTCTCCACTGATAGACAAGACCAATCACCCCAACCAGCACAGTAACTCTACTGTGATGCAAATTACTTTTCAGAAGCAATGCTATATATTATAAAAATATTCAATAAATATCCAGATTATAATAGTGGAAAGAAATTCGATTTTAAGAAAGCAAATAAAAATTACAAAATAATTGCAATTATGTGAAAAATTACTGACTACTCTAATATATGAGGAACGTGATATTAGAGATTGCTTCAAGAAAATTGTGCAATAGTTGTTCAAGCAGAGGCAAAGATGCCTATAATGAGAATAGCCCATATTGTTGAGCCCATTTGTATTGGAATTCTTGTCACAATTCTCATTTTGTTGAGGAGCTCATTAATCTTAATATGATTAACTTCTCTAAAAGATTTTTAAGAACCTGTTTTGAAATTTGAATTTTTTGATGAACATATAAACTCCATAACTAGCCATAAGTTCTGAATAATTTTCATTTATTTATTTAGAAATTAAATTTAATGAACTGACATTGATCAATAAGAATACACAGGTTTCAGGTAAACAACTCTATAGCATTTGATTTATTGATTGTATGGTGTGTCCATTTTCCAAAGTTAAATCATTTTCTGTTACCATATATTTGTTCCTTTTACTCCTCCCTTAACTTTTCTCCCTCTGGTAACCACTTAATTTTTGTCTATTTTGACTATTTAAACAGGACTATTTATTTTTTCTTCTTAAAACAACTTTGATATAAGCCATTTATTTTTGCTATAGATAAGTTCCCTAACATCTGGCTGGATAATTAGCCACTGCTCCGGAATTAGTTTATATATTACCTTATTTTAGCTCTCATTCCAGATAGTAGGAATAATAAATCTTTTTTTTTTTTTTTTGTATTTTTCTGAAGCTAGAAACCGGGAGAGACAGTCAGACAGACTCCCGCATGTGCCCAACCGGGATCCACCCGGCATGCCCACCAGGGGCGACGCTCTGCCCACCAGGGGGCGATGCTCTGCCCCTCCGGGGGGTCGCTCTGCCGCGACCAGAGCCACTCTAGGGCCTGGGGCAGAGGCCAAGGAGCCATCCCCAGCGCCCGGGCCATCTTTGCTCCAATGGAGCCTTGGCTGCGGGAGGGGAAGAGAGAGACAGAAAGGAAGGAGGGGGGGTGGGGGTGGAGAAGCAAATGGGCGCTTCTCCTATGTGCCCTGGCCAGGAATCGAACCCGGATCCCCCGCACGCCAGGCCGACGCTCTACCGCTGAGCCAACCGGCCAGGGCCAATAAATCATTTTTTAAGACATACATTTCCAAAAATAAGATGCACTAGAATAATTTGATGAAACCTCCCACTGAAAATAATAAAAATATAAATAAAGAATTTGGAAGTCTTATTAAAAACATAAGAATTTTATAAAAGGTAAATGAATCATGAGGTTAAAATTAAGAGGAAGCTAGATTACAGAGACTCAATGGAAAGACAGAAAACCACCTTTTTGTGAGAACATTTGCTAGTATTAAAGAATTCTGTGACAGTTTTCATGGCCTGCTAGAATAAGGAGTTTAGAAATCATAATTTGGAGACTATTAAATTGAGTAGCATAAAGGAGATCTTTCCCATATTAAGTTTGTACTCCTTAAAAGATGCATTCTCTTGGAACAATTAGACTAGTTGTAATAACCTTCCCATCGCACTTAGACTCTTTGTTGCTGTGTTAAGACAGGATTAAGAAAAACTTTTTAATTTATTCTTTCAATGATTTTATTTGATTTTAGAGAGAGTAATGGGCGCTGAGGAAGAATGGGAAGCATCAACTCATAGTAGTTGTTTCTCATATGTCCCTTGCTTGACCAGGGAAGCCCAGAGTTTTGAACCTGTGATCTTAGCATTCCAGGTTGATGCTTTATCCATTGTCCCACAACATGTCAGATAAGAAAACTTTTTGAGAAGAACCAAATACCTTTGGCATTTACATTGATTTAAAGTGCAAACTTGCTTTGCTAAGGTCTCATAAACTTTAAGATATTAACTATACAGTAAATTTATATTAATTTGAATCTGCCAGATGCATATCCAAAAATTCTCTTGAAGACAGTATGCAGTCCTCAATGGTATCACGTTAAGTAATACTTCAAAAATAATATGTAAATATAATAAATAATATCTTAACAGAGATATGTATAAAACATAATTGGACAGAAGTATTAAAAGGAAGAGACAGCAACAAAAGAAACATACTGCATTGCACTAAAACATTAGTACATAATGTACTTGAATATTGTAACTATTAGACACAAGTATAAAAAAACTACATTTACTAATTTTGAAAAAAAATACTATAAAATTAAGGATATGGATAGAATCCAGTGACATTTTGGAAGTAAAACAATAAAAAAAATAACAACACAGGACAGATTTAATAACCCACTTCACACTGTTAAGGAATGAAAAAACAGATTAGAATAATTATCCAGATACAGGAACAATAATGGTAAATGTAAAAAAGATTAAAAGACATGGTGTAATATATGAGATCATAATGGAAATCAGTAGTTTCATGAAACATGTAATAATACTGAAAAGAAACTATAAGTGACCTATAAGTTTGTAGTTAGCAAAAATATCACTCACGACTAAATAATTAATTCATATAAATAAAAAGTTTGAAAATAGCAAACACTCACTAAAATTAATTAAGACAGAGAACTAGATAGAGGGTGACGGAGGACAATCTGACTTTGGGCGAGGGGTATGCAGCATAATTTAATGACAAAATAACCTAGACATGCTTTCTTTGAATATATGTACCCTGATTTATTAATGTCATCCCATTACCATTAATAAAAATTTATTAAAAAAAAAGACAAAAATACATTATCAAACTAATACCAAATAGAATAAGTAAGAAAGAATTAATGCAATATGATATATACATAGGTAATTATAAATTATTGTCAATTATATGAAGCAGAAATTATAATGTTTAATGGTGCTAAAAAGAGTAAGTTTATAGATGAAGCAATATTATTATGTAAGAATAGATATAGTTAGCCTGTTCTATTTGAAAGAAAAATAGAAGTATTAACTTTGTACTTTAATAAGCTAACAATGCAGGGTGTAAGTTCTTGAAGTATTATGAAAGAAATAAAAAAATTAATTGCTTTTTTTACATAGGTCATGGTAAGAAATGGAATGATTAAAATTTCTTTAAAAATATAGAAATGAGTGGTTAAGGAAAGAAAAATAAAGCAGATCAAATAGAAAAGTTAAAAACATAGATGTTACAATAGTTTTAACCTATAGAAGAGTCAGCATATTAACTAACTTGATGAGGTTAAAAAAAATTATCTAACCAGATAAAAAATAAAATGCATTTTTTTCCAAGGAAACATGACAGATACAGAAGGATATCTAAGTTTGGCAAAAATGGAAAGTACAGTATGTATAATAAAAAACAGATGTAATAAAAATTATGTGTTTTAAATATATTTATATGTGGAGAGAGAAAGAAAAGGAGGGAGACAGGAATTGGAGAAAGACAACAGTAGAATAAGACACATCCCCAATTATATTGGGAGATTTAATTCATCATCAATAGTAATTGATAGAGACAAAAATAAATAGGTATAAAAATTACAAAAGAAAAATTATGTTAACTTAATATACATACATAAAAACTGCATCTAGTAATGATATAGTAGCATGGTTTTTATGAACACATAAACTATTTACAAAATTGATCAAATATAGAACAATATAGAAAGACCAAACTTCAAGTAATTCAGCATCCTACTCACTACTTAAAAAGCCTTTCTAAAGAATAATAATACTGCCCTGCCCGATTGGCTCAGCAGTAGAGCATCTATCCATGTGTGGAAGTCCTGAGTTCGATTCCTGGTCAGGGCAACACAAGAGAAGTGACCAACTGCTTCTCCACCCCTCTCACTTCTCTCTCTCTCCCTTTTTTCCACTCTTGCAGCCATGGCTTGAATGGTTAGAGCTGAGGATGTCTCCCTGACCTAGGCCTCAGGTGCTAAAATAACCCAGTTGCCAAGCAACAGAGTAACGGCCTTAGATGGGCAGAGTATCACTTGGTAGGGGGCTTGTGGGGTGGATCCCCATCAAGGCGCATGTAGGAATCTGTTTCTCAGCCTCCCCGCCTCTCACTTAACTAAAAAAAAAAATGAATAATATTAAAAAGTGTACAAGCATGAAAACAAGAGTGAATGTACGAATAAGCAATAATAGCAATGAGAAAGAACTATCACAACAAATGTTCAAGATACAAAATATCAGTGATGAGATATGCAACCAAATTAGTTAAAAATTAAGTGAACAAATACCTAGAAAAATAAATTTACACAACTGACTCATAAATAAATGAAAATGAATACTTCTATAATCTTTAGATAATTATAATCACTAATCAATCTTTTTACAAATAACATATAAAGTTAGATAGCTTAAATCTGAGGTTTCTACAAGGCATTTATGAAAACAATAATTCTAAAATTAACAAATTTTTCTGATAAAACATAAATATTTAAGATAGACTTTATTGCAATAACACATAGACCTGAAAACTGTATTATAAAAATAACAATATTTAAACCTTTCTAATCTTATATACCTGTTCTACTGATAAGTAAAGTAACTACCATAAATTTATTGGCAACTTAAAATAATGCCCAAGAAGAAAATGTTGGAAGACTAACATAACCTAACTTTATGTTACCTATAAGACTAAAGTAATTAAGATATTGTGGTATTAAAATGTAAAGCATAGCCAATTGATCTTTGGTAACAAAGTAAAACAATTAATTCAATGGAAAAAATATTCTTTTTAACAAATAGTTTTGGAAAAAAATGGACATCCACATGCAAGAAAAAGAATCTAGACATAGCAGTCTATGCCTTACAAGATTCATAAACATTTACTCAAAATGGAACATAGTTCTAAATGTAAAATACAAAACTATAAAACTTCTGGAAAATAACTGTAGAGAAAATGTAAGTGACCACCTATTTGATAAACTTTTAGATAAAACCTTAAGGCACAATCCATTGGAAGTAAAAATTGGTGCTTTGAGTATCATTAAAATTAAACAGTTCTGATGTGTGAAAATTACTGTTAAGAGAATAAAAACACATGCGATAGCCTGGGAGGAAAAAATTTAAAAACATAAAAGCAATTGTAGCCAAATAAAAAAAGTATTCTTTAAACTCAACAAAAAAACGACCAAATGCTGGGAAAACTGGAAAGCCACATGCAAAAGAATGAAACTGGACTACAGTCTCTCCCCCTGTACAAAAATTAACTCAAAATGGATCAAAGATCTAAACATAAGACCTGAAACAATTAAGTACATAGAAGAAGACATAGGTACTCAACTCATGGACCTGGGTTTTAAAGAGCATTTTATGAATTTGACTCCAATGGCAAGAGAAGTGAAGGCAAAAATTAATGAATGGGACTACATCAGACTAAGAAGTTTTTGCTCAGCAAGGGAAACTGATAACAAAATAAACAGAAAGCCAACTAAATGGGAAATGATATTTTCAAACAACAGCTCAGATAAGGGCCTAATATCCAAAATATACAAAGAACTCATAAAACTCAACAACAAACAAACAAACAATCCAATAAAAAAATGGGAAGAGGATATGAATAGACACTTCTCCCAGGAAGAAATACAAATGGCCAACAGATATATGAAAAGATGCTCATCTTCTTTAGCTATTAGAGAAATGCAAATCAAAACGGCAATGAGATACCACCTCACACCTGTTCGATTAGCTGTTATTAGCAAGTCAGGTAATAGCAAATGTTGGAGAGGCTGTGGAGAAAAAGGAACCCTCATACACTGTTGGTGGGAATGTAAAGTAGTACAACCATTATGGAAGAAAGTATGGTGGTTCCTCAAAAAACTGAAAATAGAACTACCTTATGACCCAGCAATCCCTCTACTGGGTATATATCCCCAAAACTCAGAAACATTGATACGTAAAGACACATGCAGCCCCATGTTTATTGCAGCATTGTTCACAGTGGCCAGGACATGGAAACAACCAAAAAGCCCATCAATAGATGACTGGATAAAGAAGATGTGGCACATATACACTATGGAATACTACTCAGCCATAAGAAATGATGACATCGGAACATTTACAGCAAAATGGTGGGATCTTGATAACATGATACGAAGCGAAATAAGTAAATCAGAAAAAAACAGGAACTGTATTATTCCATACGTAGGTGGGACATAATAGTGAAACTAAGAGACATTGATAAGAGTGTGGTGGTTACGGGGGGGAGGGGGGAATGGGAGAGGGATAGGGGGTGGGGAGGGGCACAAAGAAAACAAGATAGAAGGTGACAGAGGACAATCTGACTTTGGGTGGTGGGTATGCAACACAATTGAACGACAAGATAACCTGGACTTGTTATCTTTGAATATATGTATCCTGATTTATTGATGTCACCCCATTAAAAAAATAAAATTATAAAAAAAAAAAAAAAAAAAAAAAAAAAAAAACGACCAAAAGAATAAAAAGGGGGGGGGATAAAAATCCATACAAACATCAAAGAAGATATACAGATTTCAAATAAACATATGTAATGATAGCCAATATAATAGGTAATTAGATAATTGCATGTGCAACAACAAGCTCTTCTACATATTTATTCAACTGATGAATAGCTAAAACACAAATAGCACCCAATGCTGGCCAAGATGTGGGGCAATATGAACACTCATTTAATGATGGCGAAAATGTGAAATGGTACAGCTACTTCCTAAGATGAATTGACAGTTTTTTACAATGCTAAACATCATTTACAATCAGATCAAATAATCATATTCCTAGCTATTTGCCCAAATAAGTTGAAAATTTATGTTCACACCAAAAACCCATATATAAATGTTTACAGAAATTATATTTATAATAGTCCAAAATTAGAAGCAACCAAGATGTCATTCAATAGGTGAACAGATAAACAAACTCTAATGAATCTGGAGAATAGAATATCATTCAATGCTAAAAAGATATTAGTTGTCAGGCTGCCAAAAGATATAGATAAAACTTAAAAAAATTTATTGTTAATTGAAAGAAGTCAGTTTGAAAAGGCTATATATTATGATTTTAAATAATGACATTTTGGAAAAGGCAAACTATGGAGACATTAAAGAGATCAATGGTTGCTAGGTATTTAGGGGAGAGAGGGAGAGATGATTAGGTAGAATAGGGGATTTTTAAAGTAGTGAGGCTTTAAAATGTATGATACTATAATGGAGGATACATGACATTATGCATTTGTCAAAGTCTATAGAACACAAAGAGTAAACCCTAATGTAAACTATGAACTTTGGTTAATAATAGAATACCAATATTGGTTCATTAGTTATAAAAACAGTACCACACCAATACAACACATTAGTAGGAGAACATGTGTTCAGGATGAACTTTCAATGTATTCTGTCTAATGTTTCTGTCTACCTAAAACTGCTCTACAATATGAAGTTCATATTTTTTTTTTCTTATTTTCCAAGTGAGAGGAAGGGTGATAGAAAGACAGACTCCCACATGTGCCCAATTGGGATCCATTGCTCAAACCCTCTCTGGGGCCGATGCTCTACCCATCTGGAGCCATTCTTACAACTGAGCTATTTTTAGTGCCTGAGGTAGAGGCTCTATGTAGTAGTGGAGCCAATGCACTCGCATCAATCAAGCCATGGCTGTGGGAAGGGAAGAAAGAGAAGGGGAAGGGCAAGGGAAGAAGAAGCAGATGGTCGCTTCTTTTGTGAGTCCTGATAAGTAATCAAACCCAGGACTTCCACCTGCCATGCTGATGCTCTACCACTGAGCCAAACAGCCAGGGCTCAGTTTTTTAAAAAGTATACTTAGTTACCTGTACAAAAAGGCAAAAAATACTAAATTAAAAACCAACACAAACTGTGTTAAGTTAGAACTGAGGTTCTATATGGCTGGGTTCTCTGCTTAGGGTCTCACCAGACAGTCTGTGTTCTCATCTGGAGCTTGGGGTACTTTTCTAAGGTTATTCAGGTGGTAGGCCAAATCTAATTCTTTGTGACTGTAGAACTAGGATCCCCATTGCCTGGTTGGTTCACCTAAAATAATATCACTATCTGAAAGCCTACTGTGTTTGGAAACAAATTATATTTATAAAATATCATTTGTCACAGAATGCTATAAAAACCTGAAAATTATATCTCATATTTGTAAATTCTTTCTACATTCAACATTAGAAAGTTATATAAGTGAGATGGTCATTGGTGGTGGTGGGGTGTCATATTAGATTTCTACACACATTACACATCACACATATAAGAATCAAGATCAAGGATTTATGTCCGCAGTGGTTCTGTCCAACCCCCAGAGGCCTTTAGAAACACAGAGTCACAGAGTCTCTGCCATCTTCAACATACGGTCCCCCAGGTTGCCCTGGGCATCACTATCCTAGCCAAACTGAGCAGAGAAAGAATATGAGGAATAACACATTGGGGAGAATTACAGCTTAGGCATTGAAGTGGTACACACATTTCTATGTTCATTTTATTGGAGAGATGTCAGTGATACTGCCATTCCTAAAAGTTAAAAAACTTGTTTATGCCATCAAGCTCTGTGCCCAGAATGAAATGGAAATATATTCAGATGGTTACTGGTTTGTCCATTTGGGCTACTATTTAAAAACACCAGAAGCTGGGTAGCTTATAAACATCAGAAATTTATTTCTCACTGTTCTGGAGGCTGGAAGGCAGAGTGTGTTTAGTATGCCAGCATGGTGAAAGAGGGCCCTTTCTAGGTCACAGACTTCACACTGTATCCTCACATGGCTGAAGGGGCTAAGGAGCTCTGTAGAGCCTCTTTTATAAAAGCACTAACCCCATTCATGAAGCTTCCAACCTCATGAGTTAAGTCCCTCCTAAAGACCCTATGTCCCAATACAAGAACCTTTGGGGGATAGAATTTCAACATATGAAATTGGAGAGGGACACTAACATTCAGAACAGAGCAGTTACCTTTTAGTCTCTCATAAAAGAAACTTCTTTTGAAGTCCTGTTTTCCAGAGATGGCCACAACCCTAAGTCTATTTCTGTATACTATTCTGATATGTGACATTGTCCTTTCATCAAGAAATTCCACTTATTTCTCAGTCACGTGAATATGAGCAAACCCTGGGGCTGCTGCAACAGATTAGAAAAAAAATGGCATCTTGTCAACTCTGGGGATAGATTTCAATCAAGCTTGCAGCTTCACATATTTTTGGAATGCTACTTTTGAGTTGCTCCCAATTGGAACAAAGGTGCCATCCTATTTGAAGCCCAGCACACTAAGAGGCCATGTGTGAGGTCTCTAGTTGAAAGCTCCAGCTGAGCTGCTGACTGACAGACACATCAAATGCCATGGTCAGTGAGCCTTCTTGGTGACTCTTATCCCACTTGCCAACTGACTGATATGGATGAGAGATCTAAGCAAGGCTACTCCACTAGGCTGGGACAAGTCACAAAAATACAAAGGATAATAATAAATAATTGTTGCAACCTCCTAAATTTTGAGATGCATGGTAAAAATAAAAAAAGAAGACAAAAATCATGACTATAGAAAAAATATACAACTTTAACATAGACAATGAAGGTATAGAAATTGTTAAAGATATTGCTTACCTTGGTTCTGTCATCAATTCAGATGGAGACTTCAGCCATGAAATCAAGAGAAGGCTGACACTTGGAAGGAGTGCAATAGAAGACTTAAGATAGAACACAAAGTGCAAATATGTGTCATTAAAGACTAAAGCTATGATTATCCACACCTTCACATTCCCAATTACTGTGTACATATGCAAAAGCTAGATAGCAAAGAAGGTTTATAGGCAAAAAATATTCATTTGAAATATGGTGTTGGAGAAAAACTCTACAGATACATTGGACCATAAGAAAAACAAATAAATGGGTCCTAGATCAAATTAAGGCTGAAAAATGGCTGAAGATAAAAATGCAAAACTGCAGCTGTCCTACTTTGGACACATGGCATGAAAGCAGGATTCTCTGGAAAGAAGAATAATTCTGGGGAAAAGGGCAGTGGCAAAAGAGGGATACAAAATATGAGCTGCATTGAATCCATAGGAAGCCATATATAGGCATGAATCTATAATAGCTGAGCAGAACTGTTGGGACAGGATATTATAGACATCTCATTTATAGTATCACCAGCAGTTAGAGATGACTCAGCAGCATGTAACACAAACAATGTGAGTATGTTTCCAGGTAAGACTAACATTCGTATCACTGGACTCAGGAAATTGTCCTCTCAGATGTGGGTGGGCATTGTCAAATCTATTGGGAGTCTGAATAGAACAAGAAAGGAAAAGGAAGGAAGAATTTGCCCTTTTGCTCCCTGCCTGCCTGTGTAAACCGGGACATCCAACTTCTTCTCCTCTTGAATGTGGATTTACAGCATAGGCTACCCTGGTTCTCAGGCCTTTGGTCTGGGACAGTAATTGCATTATTGGTTTTCTTGGAACTCCCATTTGCAGAATATGTTTCTTCTCATCCTTGTAATCACATGAGCCAATACCTCAGAATAAATCTATCTATCATCTATCTATCTATGGTTATCTCCCTTTACCTGAATTTTCAGTTACTCATTGTCAACCATGATTCAAAATTATTAAATGAAAAATACAAGGAATAAACAGTTCATAAGTTTTAAATTGCTCATGTTCTGAGTAGCATACCGTAATCTCACATCATCCTGCTCCATCCTGTCTGAATGTGAATCAACCCTTTGTCCAGCATAGCTACACTATTATGTACCCTACCTGCTCATTACTTATTCATTGCCATTTCTGTCATCATATCGACCATCACAGTTTTTCAGTGATTGTGTTTATTAAATATATTTTACTTAAAATAAGAATTATTTTAGTTGACTCCAAAGTAAAAGAATAGTGATGTTTGAAACTCAAATATGTCAAAGAAAAGATGTAAGGTGCTTTCTTTAAGGGAAAAGGTATATATATATTAGAAAAATCATAGTATGTATGGGAATTGGTACTATTCACACTTTCAAGCATGTACGGGTAGTCTTGATACATATCCCCATAGATAAGAGGTGACTACTGTATTTAGCTACCAATCCTATTGGTTCTGCTTCTCTATAAAACCTTTATTAATTCTCCCATATTATGTAGTAATGGAATATTAACAAAATGATTGCTGGTAATAACATGGAAATTAGAAAATATGATTCACAAACTGGAGTCTCTAAAAAGATGTCAAAACAGTCGCTACCATCTCACATGCTGTTCTGAAACGTGAATTTGCCAGTACCTTATCAAAATATGGGTTTCATTTCTCAAGCCTCTTGAATCTATACAAGTTTGCTTTACAAGTGCTATAGTGACAATGGTAGAAGTAGTGTGTAGTGGCTCTGGAAGGAGCCGGTGATTTGTCAGTAGCTTTAGATTTCCGCTTTTTGAAGCTGTTGTTCTTAGACTATTTCCTCTCAGAACACATAATCTGTATTTTGAGAACCCAGACACATGAGAGGCCATGTCCTGAGTTCCAGCAAACAGTCACATCTGATGGTAAATCAATTACCAATCCTTTCAGCAAATCACCTGGATTGTCCAGACTAACAGAGAATTAAGGGAACATCAGACCTAGATGCATATTGTTTATAAGATTATAAGAAATCCAAACAATTACCATCAGCTGTGCCAAGTTAACTCCAGAATCTTAAGTAATAATAATTAATTGTCACTTAAAACATTAAGTTTTGATATAGTTTGTTCTGCAAAAAGCGGGGTTATCACTGCTCCTAGGGGTGCAGGGGACAGAACATAAAGATACAGAAAATTATTCTGAGGGATAAAGCCTAATGGAAATGCCCTGTTTGGTTGTGAACTGACTTTAGAGTGATGTTCTTTTTATTCCTTTAATTTTTTTTTGTTTTGAATGGCAATGCCTACTCTATGCTTGTTCCACCATTGTATTTTGAATGTGAATAACTTGTTTTCTAGTTTAATAGACCTACAGATAGAATTTTTTTTCCAGGATAGATTATACCCAGAGTCTCACCCATAAATGAATTAGATTTTGAAATTTGGAATAGACTTGATGATATTTAAATAAAATTTTGGATTCAAAGTTTGCCATGATGGGTTAAAACATTGGGGGAGGTTGAGATAAAGTGAATGTATTTTGCATGTAAATTATAGGGACCAAGAGGGCAGATTATAGTGGATTGAATAGTGTTCTACAAAAATTCATGCCTATCTATAACCTTAGAATCTGACCTTATTTGAAAATAAGATATTTTCAAATGTAATAGGTTAAGATGAGATCATGCTGGATTAGAGTGGGCCTTAAATCTAATGATTGAAATCTTTACACAAAGAGGAGAAAATTATGTAAAGCTAGAGTCAGAGAGTGGAAAGTAGCCACAAGAATGCCATGCTTGCCAGGAGCCACCAGAAGCTAGGAGAAGAAAACCCTTCAGAGGGAGCATGACCATGTCAACTCCTTAATTGCAGACCTTTATTCCCCAGAATTATGCAAGAATAAATTACTGTTGTATTAAGCTATGTAGTTTATAGTCTTTTGTTATAGCAACCCTGTGAATATAATACAAAACTTTATAAAATTAGAGAAAAGTTATTGATCATGTTATTTGCACCAATTTCAAGACCAAAAAATGAGGGTGATGCTAAAAATAAAAGACTAGATTTTTGCCTGCTGAATATTGAGAAAGGCGACAGGGCTGAGTTGTCAGGTACCAGAAACTGTGTCCTTTCTCATGCAGTCAGGAGGGAAGAACACTTACAACAGAGGCTTTTCGCAGGTGCTATCTCTTTGCCGTCAACAGACTGTATGCTCTGTTCTTTCACTGCGTCCCGGAAATATGGCCATTTGATTATTTATACTTATGGGGTTCAAAGGCAGTAGTTTTGAATTTGAATTTTGGGGACTGACTCAGCAAACAAGTGATCAATTTTTATAATAATCCATAGCTAAATTCCAATCTCATTTTAAACAATTTAAATGGAATTTTTGTGTCTACATTCAAAATGACATAATCAAATTTATCAAATATGTATTTAAGCTATACATTTTACAGTTAATTTAAGAAATGTTTTCTGTACCAACAAATAAAGCTTCCCTATAAAGTCACTGTGTTAACTACTTTTATTAGTAAGTTAACTTTTAGTTAGTAAGTTAACTTTGAAGTAAGTTCACTGTTGCCACAATAATGGTTATTAACAATCCCCCTGAAGCTTCACTGATATGCAACATTAAGCATTGAGCATTATCTTTATCTTCCCTTACTTTTTTTTTTCCATAGCTCTTCAATTCAGCTAATGTGCTTTACCTTCAAGTCACAAATCTGTAGGTTAGCTGAAATTTTCACAAACTCAGCTGACTTTGGATCTAGTCTTCAGGAATAGTGGTTGTCTGGAGTATTTCTTTCAAGTTGCAATAGCAAATATGCAGTAGAAGCACAGAAATACTCAATCCAAACAACTAATTTATTTCACACATATGCTTTAATCTTATTGGATAACACAAATTATATGGCCTAGATGAAATAATGTTTTGGGAAAATGGAAGTATACTCCACTCACAATGAAACCACTGCAAGTATATTACTTATTGTACTACCAGTGGAAAGAGAAGATTTGGGAATATAACCCAATCCATCAGTGTTATTTGTAAGAGGGGCCCAGGCCACCAAAAGGATTTTTTTTTAAGTATTTTAATTTTTATTTTATTCATTTTAGAGAGGAGAGAGAGAGGGAAAGAGAGAGAGAGAGACAGGGGGGAGGAGCAGGAAGTATCAACTCCCATATGTGCCTTGACCAGGCAAGCCCAGGGTTTCGAACCAGCGACCTCAGCATTTCCAGGTCGACGCTTTATCCACTGCGCCACCACAGGTCAGGCCACCAAAAGGATTTATTCTCAGACACCCCCTCCCAGTTAAAAATCTAAATGCCACACATTTTTAATATACTATCAGTGCAGTGCTGTTGGCACTGTAGATGTTTAAGCACATTCTACAAAATTGTAGAGAGTTGACATATCTCTGATACAAAGTGAAAAAGAGCTATAGCTACCTCAGAGAAGTTAAAATATATTGTGCCTGGTTGTGTTGTGGTTTTGTGCTTTCTTAACTTAGCTAAGATAGACCTACTGCTCACAAAAATTAGAGGATCAGGGAACGTGCAGATACTCCAGTACTTTCAGCCTTTTGGATAGTGTATTTTCACCAATAAAATCAAAGTTGGTTTTACATCCTATTTGGATAATCAAACAACTTTCTTTGACTTGTCACTTGCTTTTCTGATGTTCTTGTTTAATAAAAAATAATCAAATGCTTCTCTTTTTTATTGCTTTGTATTCATTTTGAAATATTCCCTGATTTTTGTGAGCAATATATATTTCCTAGAATTCTTTTATGTGAATACTTCCTGAATTGGGCTTACAATATGGACGAATACTTCTGAATTGGATTTACAATATAAACAAATTAAGCAAGATTTGTGGGAAAAAGTAAAGCAGTAGTTATTTTTCTGCTCTGAAGATCAGAGAAATGTATTCATCTTTGTGTCAGGTCACCCGTTGCTTGCTTACCTCCTCAAAGATGGCACCACCCAGCTTACACCTCCAGCTCCTAGGGCTTTTCTTCTTCAGATTTTCTGAGTCCTAGGTGAGGCAGCAGTGCTGCTCTGTAGTGCAGAGTACAACATGAGTCAGTTATATCCTGGAGTTTGGAAGTGGTCAGAGGTAGATGCAGTATTGTACTGATAAATATTTAGAAATTGGCTTTCCAGAAAATCAAATCTCTAATTAGAAAAATTTGCCAGTTTATATAGTAAAAAAATTCTATCATGGCCTATTTCAATCTACTGCTGTGATGTCAACTCTCTCTACAAATAATTTAAAATTTAACAGTTGGCACTCATGAGCTAATATGAGACAGCCTCATAATTCTACCAGACAAATATAAGTTAAACATTTTTATGTGATGTCCTGTTTTGTCTTTGAACTTTCCATACTATTCTGGGCTCTAGTTTTTCCTGTAGGTTTTGGT
Organism: Saccopteryx bilineata; assembly: GCF_036850765.1. Classification (NCBI taxonomy): domain Eukaryota; kingdom Metazoa; phylum Chordata; class Mammalia; order Chiroptera; family Emballonuridae; genus Saccopteryx; species Saccopteryx bilineata. The sequence continues at coordinate 83,443,622 of NC_089495.1, forward strand.
TTTCCATGCTCTGAATAGACAGTGGTGACTTAAACTCCAATATGGTATGCAGAGCCAACAACCTCTTAGAGACTTCACAAGCTCCCACAATTGAATAGGGCTTAATTTCTAAAAGAAACCCCTTATTTCAATATAACTGACTTAACATCTTCTTAATTCCTCCTCCTACTATTATATATATATATATATATATATATATATAATTAAGTAGTTAGAAGTGCTCCTTGGTATCCCCTGAATAATTTTTATAATACTTATAAATTGACAGTTGGTGATCTTTTTTCACCATCTCTTCTTCTCCAGATATTGATCATATGTTTTGCTAGACAAAGGGAAAATTTTTTCTAGATCTTTCTCTACTCCTTCCATCCAGCATCTATATTTTGTTAGTTTTAAGACAACCTTTGTCTGATTGCTCACTAATGAACCAATATGTCCATATATTACATTTTGATACAAGGATCATCTCTGGCCTCCTAAACATTTTTCTATTATCATACACAGTGTCAAACTACAGTCATGTTTCCAGACAAAGTTGTCAGCAAAACCCCAGTTTGGATTTTATCAAAACAACATACTCATATGACACGTTGAAGGTGGAAAAGACAAAATCATTATTCTCTGGCTTGAGGAGTAGACGTGAGGACTGATGACAGCACAGAGGTCGGTAAATATTCCCAGTGGAGTGCGTACATGTCAGCAGGTCTGCTGCTTAATGCAGAAGGCAGTTCGATCATTGATGACAATTTAGTGCGCTTCTGCTATTTTCTGATTTATCAAAAGCAAGATTCCTCAAACTAGAAGGTTGTGCTCATGAAAATGTTTTTCTGATGATAAATTTGAAGGTCTTTATATAATCAACCATGAAAGTGAAGATGAGAGAGTTCTGGTTTGTTTGTATCAGAGACTGTCCTGAGGGTCAGAAAATCTTGACTCTTTTGGAAATATAAATAAATAGCAGAAGACTCCTCAGTTTTTTTTCTCTTTTGCCAACACCAAATACTTGCTAATAGCTTTTTTAGTTATTTCTTGATGGTCTTCTGATTTTGCTTTCAAAATATAATGCATCTCTACTTCTTAGGATTTGAGGTGAGGTTTAGATCAAAACCTACTTTTCCTTCAAGAAACAGTTAATATTCATGACTTCATTACATAACCTATGTTGGGGGGTGGTAGTAGGGGGGGGAGACAGTAGCCATTTTACCTTGTAAACTTCTCTTTGGTTCTTTCTGAGCGTATGTACTTGAACTTGGCTGGTCTTTTTTCTCTTTTCTCCTCCTCTTTCTTCACTTTCTTTAGAAGGAACTATTTTAACACACATTTTTCTTTGTATATTAGTGCTACTCAGTATGGGCTTAATAATATTACACGTTTTTGTTCCCTAGGTCTCTCACATAAAATTCACAGAGGGAAATACAGAATGGGTCCTTCGTGAATTATTAAAATGACTGATATTTTCACTAAATAGAGACTTCAAGCATCTATTAAGATTTTAATGCATTTTTATGGTCTCATAATTCTTGGTTGTTTAGTGAATAAAATTATTGTTATGTATGTTCAATAAAGTAAGCTGTATTTCTTTTTTTAACAAGAAATGAATGACTAAATCTTATTTTAGTTTTGTTGTTCAAGCATTTGGATGTTTTATAAAATCATCTATGTGAGAATTTGGCAAATTTTACAACAAATTCACTTCTTAATAATCAAGACCATAACTCAAGTTTAAACTGTTTAATCTCAATGAATAAGCAGTTTCCATAAGTTTATCAAACAACTACATATAAGTAGTTTGTTTAGGACTGTCAGAGGTACCAGCAGATCTGTATCATCAGAATTGATCAAGGATCTGGGGGCATAATTTCTATTCCTTCAATGTGGCCCTAGTGGCACATCTGCCTGTAGACTCACATAAGGACTGGAAGGCTAGTCACTGCTAAAGCTCTGGCAGTGCAGGCTTCCTTAGCACGAAGTCAAGGAACTCCAGGTGAAGTTAATATTTCAAATATCAAAGTAATATTAGTATTCAGTTATGATTACCAGATTATATAATTATGTGTTTTTTGTTTGTGTGGACACAGAAAAGAGATTGAGAATGAGAGAGAGGATTGGAGATCAAATCAATTGTTTTGAATGAGATGAGAAGTTAAAAGAGTTTGATCATCACAATTGGACAGAAATTTAGGTTTTAAAATATTTTAAACATAAAACCTTGTTTATATTTAAGTAACATCATTACTAACAATAATACAAAACAATTATTTAGAGTTGAACTTTGTTTTTATTTGAGATAATTTGCCATTTGATGGTGCTCATGGAGTATATAACATATTAAGCAATATCAATCATTCATATCACAGAATAAATTGCTCTAATTGGAATCATATATGTATATATATAATCATTGTTTAACTTTGTACATATATTTTATTCTCTTCATTCAGTCTGTGTCATAAGACTGCTTTTTTAAAATATGTTTTTATTTTATTGTTATTTTAATTTTAACTGTTAATTCATTATGTTAATATATTTATTGCTTATGGTTTTTATACATTTTAAAGAACTCCTAGTGGAGTTGGTCTCCATCATATTGCAAAAATACGTGTCAGTACCTGTATATATCTATCTGCCTGGTTCCTGTAATTTAGCTGGCAGGTTACCTCAACTTTAATATACAGTTTATATTCACTATGGAAGAATATTTACAGAAATAATTGGTGCTGAAATATTCTTCCCATTTGTCTTAATTACCTTTTATATTATTTTAAAAGTTTTCCTCTTCTATTGACTTAAATGTTTTAAATACTGGTAAAAAATAATCATAAAATACTATTAATGTTTTCTATATTTCCTGGATTTGTTTTGTTTTAAGATATTTAATTTCCCAAGGAAAGTAGTTTTTCTTTGTCCTATAGAGACTTCTATTAAGTAGTAATCATGTCTATTTGAAGTAGACCTTGAAATGGTCATTCACATTTTTATTTCGGGAATAGATTACTGCAATCCTCTACTGGTTTCTGGCCAAAGAGAAATGTGCATAAACTCCAACTGGTGCAGGATATTCCTGCTGCATTCTTGCAAAGGACATCAGTCCGAATATATTTTCATACTCTTTTTTTTATTTTTATTCAAATTACAGGTTAAACAATATATTGATTATAAAATGACCTCTTTTCCTTGAAAACTTTTAGTGACATTAGATCACTATTAGCAAGTCTTTTTTTTTTTTTTTAAAGCACTGTTAAGCAACCTTTCTGCTAATTTCAAGGGTGGCTAGTAATCATCACATAATGAAGTCTTGTAAAATTGTTCTGCCTCTTGTATTTATAGAAAACCTTCAATAAATGTGAGTTTTGGAGTCTCAAATATGTGTGTGTTACATATATATATATACATATTTCTGATCAAAGTTCTATCTTAAACTTTTTTAAATATGAAAAATAACTTTAAATTATGTCTCAAGGTTAATGTTTTTGCATTTCCATCACTTTCTAAGTAGTCAGAAGATATGTTACATAAAAATATGACTACAATACTATTACACAGTGCTATATATTTTCTATTTTAAAACGTTAGATTTTGGGGAGAAGACAAGATGGCAGTGGAGTAGGCGGACGTACCAACTTCCAACTCCCAGAACCAAAGTGGATTACAAACTAATTTGAAGAACCATCATCTGGAAAAACTAACTTTGTACTAAACTAAGAGGACTCTTCAACCAAGGAACACTGAAGAAGCCACACTGAGACTGGTATGAAAAGCAGAAACGCAGAGAGGGCTTCCCAGCTCCCTGGAGTGAACGGCGACCAGGAGAGACTCACGTGGTGGGAACTGGGTTTAGCCAAGAGGGGAGGGTCCTGAGTCCCAGGAACAAAGCCCCAGCCTAGAGCCCCAGAGCCGAGAAGGGGCATATGAACAGTATTTAGCTGGAAACAAGACAGGATACTGTTTGTGAGAAAAATACTGATTTATCAGACCCAGGATTCTTCTTAAAGGGACTGCACAGAAAACCTCTTTCATAACCACTCACCTGGGGCTCTGGGTGATGGGGAGAGAGGATAGACAAAACTAGCAGGAAGAGAGTTATCTAGGAGGCACAGGACAAAACACTTTGAGGGACAGCCAATCTAACCCCTGGGCTGAGTCACTCCCCAAATCTGAATTGAAAATTTCCCCTGGAAACAGCAATACCAGCAAAGGGAAGCAGGACATCAGCCAAACAAGCTCTCCTGCAGCACTCAGAGCAGAGTCGCTTAGAAGGAGGGAGCTTTTGGGATTACAGTAGTGAGTATTAGGGTCTGAGCTGTGTCGCCCCCAACCACACAGCTGAGGGAGCGCCCAAGGGCGGGGGGGGTGGGACACAGAAAAGCAGTTCTGTCGGCAAGGGCAGAAGACGGTTGGCCACCACTGAGGCCCAGGTGTGAGCTCAGTCTTGCACGGTTGGGGAGGAGGGAACATACAAAAGTGGTCAAGCCCAGTTGCAGGCCGTCTGCAATCCAGCCTTCGGGGGAAGGGCAGGAGCCCCAGAAGGGGCAGAGACCCGCCCTTGAGCAATGGCTCAGGAACACAGCCTTGCCCCACCTGCAGAACCCAGGCTTGTGCCCTGACTTGGGAGCTGGCTCCTCCCATGTGGGTGAAGCCAAAAGTCCAAAACAGGCAGAGTCCTGTTACTGAGCATGGGCACACAGTCCCGCCCAGCCTGTGGAGCCAAGGATTGCAGCCATCCAATGAGCAGGCTTCTATGGCAGAGGCGGGGTGAAAGCCCGGAATCAGGCGAAGACCTGCAGCTGAGCAAAGGTGCTCACCCCTGCCCTCTGGGGCGAGCATAATGCCACCCACAGGGGTGATGCAATGGCCAAGGCCACCAAGTCCTGTGCAACCAAGCATGTGATCACAGCCACTCCCGTGAAGGAGAGGCAGAAACCACAGCAATAGCCCCAGGAGGTAGGCACTGGAAATGCTCATACCTGAATGCCCTAGGCAGCAACAGCAGAGAAGGTGATGGGCCTGCAGACAGACCACACCTAAGGAACACAGAGGCCAAATCCAGTGGACTCCAGTGGCCAAAACCTTCTATTACACAGACAAAATGAGAAGGCAGGAAAATGAAACAAAAATGAATCAAGAGAAATCCCCAGAAAAGGACCTGAATGAGTCAGATATATCCAAATTACCAGATGCAGAGTTTAAAATAACGATTGTTAGGATGCTCAAAGATATTAGAACAACAATAGATGGTTATGAACATCTAAATAAAGAGATAGCAAATATAAAAAAGGACATTGAAATAATAAAAAAGAATCAGTCAGAAATGACAAATACAATATCAGAAATGAGGAACACAATAGAAGAAATTAACAGCAGGATGGATGAAGCTGAGAATCAAATCAGTGAGTTAGAGGACAAGATAAATGAAAGCACAGAAGTAGAGTAGAAAAAAGAAAAGAGACTCAAAAAGTCTGAGTAAACTCTAAGAGAGTTCTTTGACAACATGAAGAGAAATAACATCCACATCATAGGGGTTCCTGAAGAAGAAGAGAAAAAACAAGGGGTAAAGACTTTGTTCAAACATATCATAGCTGAAAACTTCCCTTAATTAAGGCAGGAAAACATCTCACAAGTTCAAGAAACACAGAGAACTCCATTGAAGAGAAACCCAAAGAAATCTACACCAAGACACATCATAATTAAAATACCAAATCTAAGTGATAAGAGAAAATATTAAAAGCTGCTAGAGAAAATAGGTTATCACCTACAAAGGAGCCCCCATAAGGATGACTTCCAACTTCTAAACAGAAACACTTGAGGTCAGAAGGGAATGGCAAGAAATATTCAAATTAATGCAGAACAAGAACCTACAATGAAGACTACTTTATCCAGCAAGTTTATCATTTAAAATTGAAGAAGAAATAAAAAGCTTTTCAGACCAACAACAACAAAAAAAAAACTCAAGGAATTCACTACAACCAAACCAAGGTTGCAAGAAATGCTAAAGGGCCTGCTGTAAACAGATCAAAGGAGAAAAAAATACAGCAAAAGAAGGAATACAGTTTAAAGAATAAAATGGCAATAAACAATTACTTATCAATAATAACCTTTACTGTAAATGGATTAAATAATCTGATCAAAAGACATAGGGTAGCTGTGTGGATAAGAAAACAGGACTCATACATATGCTGCCTACAAGAGACACACCTTAAAACAGAAGATGCACCTAGACTGAAGGAAAAAGGTTGGAAAAAATATTTCATGCAAATGGAAATGAAAAAAAAGCTGGGGTAGCAATACCTATATCAGACAAAATGGACTTTAAAACAAAGGCTATAGTAAGAGATAAAGAAGGTCACTACATAATGATAAAGGGAGCAATCCAACAGGAAGAGATCAAGGAAGATATAACTGTTATAAATATCTACGCACCTAATACAGAAGCACCTAAATATATAAAGCAGACTTTGATGGATTTAAAAGGAGAGATCAACAGCAATGCTATAATACTAGGAGATTTAAATACCCCACTAACATCATTAGATAGATCCTCAAGAAAGAAAATTAACAAAGAAACAACAGACTTAAAGGATACTAGATCAACTCAATTTAACAGATATCTTCAGAACATTTTACCATAAAGCAGCAGAATATACATTCTTTTCAAGTGCTCATGGTACATTCTCTAGGATAGACCACATGTTAGGGAACAAAAGTGATCTCAACAAGTTTAAGACAATTGAAATCATATCGAGCACTTTCTCTGATTACAACGACATTAAACTAAAAATCAACCACAACAGAAAAACTGAAAAATACTCAAATACCTAGAAACTAAATAGCATGTTATTAAATAACAAATGCATTAACAATGAGATCAAAGAAGAAATAAAAAAAAATTCCTAGAAAAAAACGATAATGAGCATACATCAACTCAAAATTTATGGGACACAGCAAAAGCAGTCCTGAAAGGGAAGTTCATAGCATTACACGCATACCTTAAGAAGCTAGAAAAATCTCAAATAAACAATTTGACCCTGCATCTAAAAGAACTATAAAAAGAACAGCAAGTAAAGTCCAAAGGTAGTAGAAGGAAGGAAATAATAAAGATCAGAGTGGAAATAAATGAAATAGAGGCTAAATAAACAATAGAGAAGATCAATGAAACCAAGAGCTGATTCTTTGAAAAGGTAAATAAGATTGATAAACCTTTAACCAGACTCACCAAGAAAAAAAGAGAGAGGACTCAAATAAATAAAATTAGAAATGAGAGTGGAGAAATAACAACTGACACAACAGAAATACAAAATATTGGAAGAAAATACTATGAAGAAGTATAAGCCAAAAAACTTGACAACCTAGATGAAATGGACAAATTCCTTGAAACATATAATCTTTCAAAAATCAATCTGCAAGAATCAGAAAACCTAAACAGATCAATTACAATAAATGAGATTGAAACAATTATCAAAAAACTCCCCAAAAAGAAAAGTCCTGGGCCTGATGGCTTCACAAGTGAATTCTACCAAATATTCAAAGAAGAACTAACTCCTATCCTTCTCAAGCTATTTCAAAAAATTCAAGAGGAAGGAAGACTTCCAAGCTCCTTTTATGAGGCAAGTATAATTCTGATTCCAAAACCAGGCAAAGACAATACAAAGAAAGAAATCATATGCCAATATCCCTGATGAATTTAGATGCTAAAATCTTCAACAAAATATTAGCAAACTGGATCCAGCAATATATATATAAAAAAAATCATACACTATGATGAAGTGGGATTTATTCTTGGGAGGCAAGGCTGTTACAATATTCACAAATCAATCAATGTGATTCATCACATAAACAAAAAGAGAAAAACCACATGATAATTAAAGTAGATGCAGAAAAAGCATTTGATAAAATCTAGCACCCATTCATAATCAAAACTCTCAACAAAGTGGGAATATAGGGAACATACCTCAACATGATAAAGGCCATCTATGACAAACCCACAGCCAACATCATACTCAATGGGCAAAAATTAAAAGCAATACCCTTAAGATCAGGAACAAGGCAGGGGTGCCCCCTTTCACCACTCTTATTTAACATAGTCCTGGAAGTCCTAGCCACAGCAATCAGACAAGAAGAAGAAATAAAAGGCATTCAAATTGGAAAAGAAGAAGTAAAACTATCATTATTTGCAGATGATATTGTATATAGAAAACCCTAAAGTCTCAGTCAAAAAAACTACTGGACCTGATAAATGAATTCAGCAAGGTGGCAGGATATATAATTAATACTCAGAAATCAGAGGCATTTTTATATACTAACAATGAACTGTCAGAAAGAGAAATTAAGGAAGCTATCCCCTTCACCATTGCAACAAAAAAAAATAAAGTACCTAATAATAAATTTAACCAGGAAGATTAAAGACTTGTACTCAGAAAATGATAAAACATTGATAAAGGAAATCAGGGAAGATACGAAAAGTGGAAACATATACCGTGCTCATGGTTAGGAAGAACTAACATCATTAAAATGTCTATATTACCCAAAGCAATTTATAAATTCAATATAATACCAATTAAAATTCCAATGAGTTACTTCAAAGATATAGAAGATATAAAACACATATTCCAAAAATTTGTATGGAACCAAAAGAGAACACGAATAGCCTCAGCAATCTTAAAAAGGAAGAATAAAGTGGGAGTATCACACTTTCGGAGTTCAAGTTATACTACAAGGTCATTGTACTCAAAACAGCCTGGTATTGGCATAAGAACAGGCATATAGATCAATGGAATAGAACTGAGAACTCAGAAATAAACCCACACTTTTATGGACAACTGATATTTGACAAAGGAGGTAAGAGCATACATTGGTGTAAAGACAGTCTCTTCAATAAATAATGTTGGGAAAATTGGACAGCTACCTGCAAAAAAAAAAGGAAATTAGACCACCAACTTATGCCATTCACAAAAATAAACTCAAAATGGATAAAAGACTTAAATGTAAGCTGTAAAACCATAAGCATCTTAGAAGAAAACATAGGGAGCAAGCTATCTGACATCTCTCGCAAAAATATATTTGCCCATTTATCTCCATGGGCAAGTGAAATAAAAGACAGGATAAGCAAATGGGACTATATCAAACTAAAAAGCTTTTGCACAGCTAAAGACAATAAGAACAGAATAAAAAGACAAACCACACAATGGGAGAACGTATTTGACAGTATGTCTGATAAGGGGTTAATAATAAAAATTTATAAAGAACTTGTAAAACTGAATATCAGGAAGACAAACAATCCAATCAAAAAATGGGCAAAAGAAATGAATAGACACTTCTCCAAAGAGGACATACAGATGGCCAATAGGCATATGAAAAAATGCTCAACATCACTAATCATTAGAGAAATGCAAATTAAAATCACAATGAGATATCACTGCATACCAGTCAGAATGTCGCTCATCAACAAACAACACAGAATAAGTGCTGGTGAGGATGTGGAGAAAAGGGAACTCTCCTGCACTGCTGGTGGGAATGTAGACTGGTGCAGCCACTGTGGAAAACAGTATGGAGATTCCTCAAAAAATTAAAAATCGAATTGGCTTTTGACCTAGCTATACTACTTTTAGGAATATACCCAAGAACACCAAAACACTATTTGAAAAGAAGAAATGCATCCCCATGTTTATGGCAGCATTGTTCACAATAGCGAAGATCTGGAAACAGCCCAAGTGTCCATCAGTGGATGAGTGCATTAAAAAGCTTTGGTACATATATATTATGGAATTTTACTCAGCCATAAGAAATGATGACATAGAATCATTTACAACTACATGGATGGACCTTGATAACATTATACTGAATGAAATAAATAAATCAGGAAAAACTAAGAACTCTATGATTCCATACATAGGTGGGACATAAAAATGAGACTCAGAGACATGGAGAAGAGTGTGGGGGTTATAGGGTGGGGGAGGAGGAGAGGGAGGGGGTGGAGGTGGGGAGGGCCACAAAGAAAACCAGTTAGAAGGTGACAGGAGACAATTCAACTTTGGGTGATGGGAATGAAGCATAATCAAATGTCAAAATATCCTAGAGATGTTTTCTCTGAACATATGTACCCTGATTTATCAATGTCACCCCATTAAAATTAATTAAAAAATACAAAAGAAAAAAAACGTTAGGTTTAATAGACACAATTAATTAATTAAGTGCAGATTAAATTATTGTATTTTATTTGGGAACTGATTTATTTCTGTAAGCAGAATATGCTTCAGGTAAGGTCAATATCACAGTATTAACATTCAAAATGTATTTTTTAATATTAGAGGTTATGGTTAGAAAAATATATAACAGTATTGACCTTCACATTTTATTTTAAGAAAATATATGAAAAGTTTACACAATTTCAACGTAAAGGAATTTGTTCTGTGCACTGTGTAAGTATTATGCACATAATGCAGCACAAGGGATGGGAAAGATGAGGTTCAGTAAAAGTTATATGAAGGATTTGTGTGATATTTAGAAGATGAGGCAATTTTTATAGGACTGAACTGCTTGCTGTAGGGACAAAGTAATTCAGAATGAAGAAACAATGAGGTGGGAAAAAGCATAGAGGAAGAAATACCTAAGGAATACGAAGTCACGTATTTGGACAGGAATGCATATTTGGGGAAGGAAAATAGAGGAAGAGAAAAAAGATATATTTTGAATAAAAATAGTGAAAGATCTGAAACACTTGATCAAATAAAGAAAAAGTAATAAATAAGGTGGAAATATGAGGCTCTACAATATTAAATTAATGATGCCATATCAGATGCTACTGTGGCTTTACAAATCAGTAATGATGAAGGTATAATTTAGGGTTAAGAATAAAAATAAACAGCAGAAGCCCTGGCCTGTTGGTTCAGCGGTAGATTGTCAGACTGGCATGTGGAAGTCCTGGGTTTGACTCCCGGTCAGGGCACACACGAGAAGTGACCATGTGCTTCTCCATTCTTTCCCCTTTTCTCTCTTTCTCTCTCCTTTCTCTCTCTTCCCCTCCCACAGCCATGGCTTTTAGGATGACTCCATGGCCTTACCTCAGGCACTAAAATAGTTAGGTTGCCAAGCAACAACGCAGTAGTTACAGATGGACAGAGCATCACCCAGTAGGCGATTTGCCAGGTAGATCCCAGTTGAAGTGCATGTGGGAGTCTGTCTCTCTGCCTCCACAACTCTCACTTAATTAATTAAATAAATAAATAAATAAATAAATAAATAAACAAACAGTAAAGCCTCTGTATTCAGAGGTGCATATTCTTTGAAGGATCCTAATAAACATGTTAAGGGCTTTGCACACATTTTTGGTTTAAAATTATTATTAGAAATTATTGTTACACTCATTTTATCACTTGAGCAAATGAAGCATCACAAAACTTTAATAATGTAGTTGCTTTCTCTCCCCTTATTAAATATCAGAACCAACAGTCAAATTATATCTTACAAACTTCTAAGTCCAAATGATATCTATAAAATCATTCTCTGTCTAAATTGTAAAAGGTATTTAATAAATTCCTATACTTACTCTAGAAAACTATTATTCTATCTCTTTAAAATATCATTGTTACTTTAATAGAATGTGTTTTTTGCTGGTGTTTTTAAGTCCTCTGGAGTGTGGGGGAAGACAGAGGCCTTGGTACAATCCAAGATATTGAAAAATACTTACCAGATCTTTTTTATAAAATAGTGCTCATCTCATGTATATTCTTGCCATTTGTTTACTATCTACCATATTTCCCCATGTATAAGATGCTCCCATGTATAAGATGCCCCTTAATTTTGGGGTCCAAAATTTGAACAAAAAATGTACTTCCTAAAGTTATTGAACTCAAGTTTTATTCATCACAGAATTCATACAACTGCTCATCACTGTCAAAACTTCCATCCATTAGCTTGTTCTCATCTGTGTGTGATGATGAATCACTGTCTTCATATAGTGCCTGATCCTCAGTTCCATCTATGACTTATAAAATGCTAAACTTTTAAGTGACTTGACAAAGATCTCAATCTTGATATTATCTTCTCATTCAGGTACAAACTTCTCCTATAGTTGGTTTCTTCACTCTTCCTGCTGGTGTCAAATTGTCCCCAGAAGACTTCATTCCTTGATTCTGTTCATCTCTAATGGCAGCTTTGAAGGGTTTGTTAATACTGACATCAAATGTTTGGAGCTGAGATGTCAAGCCTCTAGGTATGATGGCAAGTTTTGCTTTTTCCTCTGCAGCAATCTTCTTTGTTTTTTGTTATGTGTACCCTGAACTGATCAAGCCCCAATAGGGTAGGTTTGCATAAAAGCCCACATGGTCTCCTTCTCCAAACTTTTTCAAGCCAGATCTTCACCCCATCCTGATCCACCCAACCTTTGTCATGAATGTGGACAATTACTCTTCAAGGAATATCTTCTCTTGGGATTGTTTTGTATTTGAAAATTAGCATAGGAGGCAGCTTGGTTCCATCAGCAGAACAAGCTAGAATAACTGTAGAATCTCTCTTTTCATGTCCACTTGTTTTCACAGTTACAGTTTTCACCCCCTTCTTAACAACAGTTCTGTTACTTGGAACATGAAATTGAAGGGGGACTTTGTCCATATTTGCAATCTATCCCAACTCAAACTGTTGTGTCTTCCGACTTTGAATGACAAAAAGGTGAAATTCAAGAACTTCTGCTCATAGCTTTCAGGCATTTTGGGGGCAAGTCTGGTGCATTTACGCTTACTTAGTCCATTAAATTTCATGAACCTGAAACACCAATGTGTCCCCCTTTGAAATCAGTAACTTCTTATTATTCATTAGCAATTCTTCTTGCCTCGCACTGAACCATCTTTGGGGACACAGGAATTCCAATTACCCTTTGCTCTTTCATCTATATCTTCAATTCCCTGTCTATATCAGGCCATTTTGTTGACTTGCCTCTCATGGCTTTCTTTGCCATGGTGTTTTTAGGAGGGTTTCTTCTTCCTGTAGCCAGTCTTGGTTTGATTTCTCAGTTGGAGGAGGACCAAACCTACATTCAGCAGAATGATTTCCATTCACTTTTGCAAACTGGATCACTTTTAACTTGAATTTAGCACTGTACAAAAATATTTTCTGAGCCATTTCTGGGCAGAATGTGGTAAAATGATGTAACCTATGATAATATACCGGTAACAAGTGCAAAACAATGAGCACAAAGACAACAAGTGCAAAAAAGCTGGCAATGCAAGTAAAAAAAATCTATAATCACTGTATAAGATGCACCCAGTTTTAGAACCCACATTTTTCAAAAAAGGGTGCATCTTATATATAGAAAAATACAGTATTTTAAAAAGACAAACTTTATATATCTACCATTATAAAATACAATTTTATCAAAATTCATCTATCCCTATACATTTGAAATGTTTATGTTAAAATTAATATATATAAAACCCTGATTTCTAGTTGAATTTATTACATGAAAGGATTTTTTTGTCTACTCTTTGAATAGCAAGCTGCAATATATCCCAGGTTGGTGGTAAGGGCTTTACATAATTTATGGACTGAAGCTGGAGGATGTATTGCAGTGTAAATCTTGTTCAGAGGACTAATGAGATATTGACCATTCTTCCTCCTTGCTACACAGTGCCTTTATTTGGTAGTCTAGCCTGGTGATAATATATAACAATTGTGGATTTTTATCCTTGACAAGGAGGGAATAGGCAAATCCTTACATAAAGAAAACTTTGTGTTTAGTGGCCATAACAACATGATATTTACATAACAAAGAACACTATTGTTGCATAATAGTTTGAAAATAGATTATATTTAAGTAAACACAATTTATTCTAATAAGTGGTTAAAGCATTCAGTTACTTGAAAATTCAACTAAAATGAACAAATTACTAAAATGAAAAAATCATTCTCAGTAATTTAATAATTTATTAGCTAAAATTAACCCATTTTATAGCTTTTCATTATTTAGTAAAAAGTAAATTTCATCTCATGTGAATTTATTCCTATATATTTATATTATAATGTAAATAAAGGTATTTTTTTAAATAAGAAAATTTGTAATATCAGAATGTTTTTAATGTTCACATATTGTAGCAATTATAAAGAGAACAATTTACTCAAGTCTGAAATAGGTTTCATTACTTTTTCTTAATGATCTACCATATTATTTTTATTAATTTATTTTTTTAAAGTGGGTACTTTTATAACTAAAGACTTCTCATAAGTTGAACCCTAACCAAAACTTTGCTTAAATTTAAAATTTTTACTTTATTGAATATAAGTGTGTATATATATATATATTATAATAACTTAGAAAATATGACTTTAAAAGCAGATACATATTATTGTTTTTCCCCTAAAATTATTGCTATTAAATTGAGCACTAATTCTATAACACTGTCATATAAACTGAGTGTGTACAGTTACTTCTTGTGAAATTGTGCCATTCTTATCTAAGTTATTTATAAAGCATTCAGCTTGATGAAATCCAGGTAGTATAGAATCCCGTTTTCTGAAAATTCACAAGATAGTGAGCATGCTTGTGAGGGAGGGGACGTAATAATGAAACTAACTACACTGGGATTTTATGACTAGAGTTCACTTTCTCCTTTTATTTTGTATAACATTAAACACTTTTAATAATAAAGAAATAAGATTGCATGAGAAATAGTTAACATACCTGAGAGAATATTCAAGTGCCTTATATTTATTAATGTGCAAATTAAGTGTTAATAATGTTTACCTATTCATTAAAGGAGTACCTAGAGGATCTCCACTTGGTAGCACTTTGTTATTGCTTAGAATGGGTAATATTGCTATAACAGCAATGGTACTGTTTTCTCAAACATTTTGTAACTCAATTTATATTTTTAATTCAGACAGACTTACCCAAATACAAATTTGGAATTTTTAGCTTACTATAAGAATATGATTAAAGAGACACTTCTATTACAAATATAGATGTCAGTCATTGAAAATGTTATTAAAGCAATAATATATGGCAGTGTGGAATTGCTTGCTAATATTTTGGCATAAATAATTGTATTAAATGTAAAGAGACTATAGATGAAACAATAATCACACAATAACAGTGGTTAAAGAAAAATAATGATTTACATGTGTCCTTTTGCAAGGCAACACAGTGGATGAAAAACAGGTTGAAACATAATTTTTGCTGTAAGAAATATACATGGGGCCCTGGCCGGTTGGCTCAGTGGTAGAGCGTCGGCCTGGTGTGCAGAAGTCTCGGGTTCAATTCCCGGCCAGGGCACACAGGAGAAGTGCCCATCTGCTTCTCCACCCCTCCCCCTCTCCTTCTTCTCTATCTCTCTCTCCCCCTCCTGCAGCCTAGGCTTCATTGGAGCAAAGATGGCCCGGGCGCTGGAGATGGCTCCTGGGCCACTGCCCCAGATGCTAGAGTGGCTCTGGTCGCAACAGAGCGACTGCCCCAGAGGGGCAGAGCATCACCCCCTGGTGGGCAGAGCGTCGCCCCTTGGTGGGTGTGCCGGGTGGATCCCGGTCGGGCGCATGTGGGAGTCTGTCTGACTGTCTTTCCCCGTGTCCAGCTTCGGAAAAATACAAAAAAAAAAAAAAGAAAGAAAGAAATATACATGGGATATAAAAATGAGGTTCATGGGCATAGATAAAAGTGGAATGGTCCCCAGAGGAGGGTTGAGTGGAATAAAGGACAAATATATGGTGACAGAAAATGATTTGACTTTGGGTGATGGGCACATAGTGCAATCAATAATTCAAGTGCAATAGAGATGTTCACCTGAAATCTATGTGCTCTTATTGATCAAGTCATGTCATTAAATTTAATTTTAAAAAAGATATGTATGTAAATCTTTGGCTTTTCCTCTCTGTAATGCCAGTAGTCATGGCCACCATCAGAGCCGCCTGGCCCATGCAGGTTCCCATTTAATGCGGGCAGATCGTAATGAAACAATGGAGCCAAGAACTGGTGGGCAAACCTTTATTCCTGCTCGCAACTGGTGAGTGAGAAAATACACACGGGGCACCGAAACCCACTCACATGATCTCCTGTTCTACAACCAGGAGAATCTTTCTGGCTTTTCCTAGAATCAAAGGCTCCCACCTCCATTTGCCTCAATTTTGGCTGCCTGCCTCCTCTGCAACCACGTGGCCTCTCTCCTAACTGGCCTCCTAGCTCCTCCTTTTAAAACTTTTCCTCGGAGACGACCCCTCCTTCAGCACACATTAGCATAACCAAGCCCCTTCCTAAGCAGGAAGGTAATTAATATTATCACTTGAATCATGGCCATTCACATGGGCAGTGCCATCTTTAACAAAGTGAACATAAAAATTACAGTTTACAAACTTCTTTGCTCAACACTCTCCAATAGCCTTTTGTTTCTATACATTTCATTATGGAACCATCTTAGGGGAGATATAGAGCTGAAGCCTAGAACCCAAGCACTTATGACCACGGCTGTCCTCTAGTCCCAGAAAATAAAAGAGAAGACTAGAGAAACTACTTAAGTTTTCCCCATTTTGGGACAACACTGGGAATGGAAGTGAAAAGGGAAACATTTGAATAAAAATGTTTTTTATTTTCTCCCTGTCTAGAAACTTGGGCCCCCAGAAATACTCACTTATTTGCCACTGCCGAAATATCGCTTCAAATACCAACTTAATTCTAAATCTTTTAAAAAAGTGAGCTCATTTTGATGCCCGCTAAAATGATGTAACACTACAATAATAATGGATGAGATGAATTTCCAGTTTCCTCTATAATATAAATGCTTTTCTAACTCATCCATATTGGATGCTATTTCCACCTTATTCTACATGACATGCTCATACTTCAGAGTTGAGGAGACTCATTGAACTCTCTGCAGAGTCAAGCTTCTTCCTTAACTGGCATATTAATTTTAACCCACAAACAAAATATTGTTGGTGGTCTTTGTATCCTCATTCATGTAAGGACCAAGAAAAGATCAGAATGTTTAAAGTAACAGGATGTAGTCTAGGCACTAATAGGACAGGGAAATTGAGTATTACAGGCAGGTCCTGTCCCTGACCGTTAGGAATGCCATGCCCAAGGTTGTTCAAGATGCTGACTCACTGACCACAAAATAACAATATATGTGTTTAGACTTTCAGAATTTTGAAAAATTCCACTCCATATTTGGATTGTTATGCTACATAAGTATAAATTAGCCAATAGCAAACTGCCACATTTGCTTCTGTGAATTGCTTGCTTGCTCAGCTTATAAAAGGTCTTAGCTGTAAGCGATAGGCGCGATTCCCGTTTGTAGCTCCTTGTGGGTACGGTGTCTCTGGACACCTGGGAATTTACCCCTGCGCAGGTTAAACTGGCCAATAAAGTTACATCTATACTCCTGAAAGTATCCGACGTTTGTTCTCGCACCCGGTGGACGTTACAATTCACAGTGAAGTGTTTAGATGTTTTATGGGCTCAGTGAAATAAAACTTTCAGGTTGGCTTATAAAACTAAGAAGACAATAAATAAAAATAAATTTTTCCTCATAAAAAGTATCAATTTTTAAGAAGTTCTTGAGATGTAACCAATTGAAAGAAATATGATGTTTCTATGCTTATAATCCTCAGCAAGTACTTTATATAAATATTAATCTTTTTTATCATTACCATTTCAAAATACAAATTTAAATTATGAAAACATTTTAATAGTGGATTGAGAATCAACCAGTATATGTTTTTCTTATGAAAAAATGTCTTATGGGAAGGACAGAATTTTAAATTCAAGCAGATATATAAAACTGCAATGTAAAATTTGTTAAATTGTGACATTTCCTAGAACATATTCAAAGTAGAAAGTGATTTTATCTTTAATATTTACAAAGAGTCAAATGTATTTTAAAGAAAATACTGACATTTGGTTTCATGAATAATTTTACCACTTATTAAGAACAGTTCAATAATTTCAAAAATTGCTGGATTAAGTAAACTGTGTTCAAGAAAAATATGTAAAACAAGAATGATCACAATATCATGATGACTTGTTTAAAATAATTTCTCATTATTGATTTCTTTATATCAGTTTTGTTGATAGTTTTGCCATTGATTATTTTATTTATTTTTTTAATTTTATTTATTTTTCTGTTTACAATTTTTTACATCAAGAGTTTCTGTTATTATTGTTTTTTATTTATTTATTTTTAATTTTGATTTATTCTGTGAACATGGATTCAACTGTCCCATGCAATATAACACCGTCAGCCCCAACCATGTTCTCCCATTACAACCTGTTTTTGTCCCGCCCTCTGCCTAACTCCCTCCCCCTCTTCTCTCTGGCATTTGCCATTCTGTTATCTATATCTATGCATTATGTATATAGGCTTTCACTAATCCCTTCACCTTCTCTGATCCCATCCCTTCATCCCTCTTCCCTTTGACAGCTTTCCCTCTGCTCCTTGTGACCCTGTGTCTGCTTCTATTTTATTCCTCAGTTCACTTTGTTCATTAGATTCCATATGTAAGTTAAATCATATGATATTTGTCTTTCTCTGCCTGGCTTATTTTACTTAGCATAATAATTTCCAGGTCCATCCATGCTGTTGCAAAAGGTAAGATTTCCTTTTTTTTCACAGCCATGTAATATTTCCTTGTGCATATATACCACCGCTTTTTAATCCAGTCTTCTACTGATTGACACTTGGGCTGTTTCCAGATCTTGGCTATTGTAAACAATACTGCAATAAACATGGGGGTGCATTTCTTCTTTTGAATCAGTGATATGATGTCCTTGGAATATATACCTAAAAGTGGGATGGCTGGGTCAAAAGGCAGTTCCATTTAAATTTTTTGGGAAAATTCCATATTGTTTTCTACAATGGCTATACCAGTCTGCATGCATTCCCACCAACAGTGCAGAAGGATTCCATTTTCTCCACACCCTCACCAGTATTTATTGTGCGTTGATTTGTTAATGAACACCATTCTGACAGGTGAGTGGTGGTATCTCATTGTGGTTATAATTTGCATTTCTCTGATGATTAGTGATGTTGAACATTTATTTTCTTATATGCCTATTGGCCATCTGTATGTCTTCTTTGGAGAAGTGTCTATTCAATTCTTTTGCCCACTTTTTAATTGGATTGTTTACCTTCCCGGTGTTGAGATTTAGCAGTTCCTTATACATTTTGGATATTAATCCCTTATTAGACCTATTGGCAAATATGTTCTCTCATTGTGTTGGTTGTCTTTTTATTTTGTTCATGGTGTCTTTTGCTGTGCAAAAGTTAGTTTGATATAGTCTCATTTGTTTATTTTGTCCTTTATTTCACTTAGACGTGGAGATATATCTGTAAAAATATTGCCAAGAGAGATATTGGAGAGTTTATTGCCTATGTTTTCTAACAAGATGTTTATGGTTTTTCGAGTTACATTCAAGTCTTTTATCAATTTTGAGTTTATTTTTGTGAGTGGTGTAAGTTGGTGGTTTAGTTTCATTTTTTTGCAGGTAGCTGTCCAATTTTTCAACATTATTTATTAAAGAGACTGTCTTTACTGCATTGTGTGCTCTTATCACTTTTGTCAAATCTTAAGTGACCATAAAGATGTGAGTGTATTTCTGGGTTCTTTGTCCTGTTCCATTGATCTGTATGCCTGTTCTTATGCCATTACCAAGCTCTTTTGAGTACAATGGCCTTGTAGTATAACTTGATATCAGTAAGTGCAGTATCTCCCACTTTAGTCTTTAATTTCAAGATTGCTGAGGCTATTTGTGTTCTTTTTTGGTTCCATATAAATTTTTGAAATATTTGTTATATTTGTTTTATATCTTTGAAGTATGCCATTGGTATTTTAATAGAAATTGCATTAAATTTATAGATTGCTCTGGGTAATGTAGATATTTTAATGATGTTTATTCTTCCTATCCATGAACACGTGTATGCTTCCAATATTTGTATCTTCCTTGATTTCTTTTTTTTAAATATAACTTTCCAAGTACAAGTCTTTTGCTTCCTTGGTCAAATTTATTCCTAGGTACTTTATTTTTTGATGTTGTTGCAATAGTGAAGGGAACTGTTTCCTTAATTTCTCTTTCTGACAATTTATTGTTGATGTATAAAAATAACACTAATTTCTGAACATTAATTTTACATCCTGAAAATTTGCCAAATTCTTTTATCAGGTTTGGTAGTTTTTTTCTGAGACTTTAGGGCTTTTTTGTACAGTATCATGTCATCAGCAAATAATAATAGTTTTAATTCTTCTTTTCCAGTTTGGATGGCTTTTATTTTTTCTTCTTATCTAATTGCTGTGGCTATAACTTCCAGAACTATGTTTAATAAGAGTGGTGAAAGGGGGCATTCCTGCCTTCCTCCTGATCTTAAGGGGAGTGCTTTTAATTTCTGCCCTTTGAGTATAATGTTGGCTGTTGGTTTATCATAGATGGTCTTTATTATATTGAAGCATGTTCCCTGTACTCCCACTTTGCTGAGAGTTTTGATCATAAATGGGTGCTGGTTGTCATCAAATGTTTCTGTGCCTGGGTAGTGTGGGAGGGGACAACCTGTGTAGAAGAATCTGCTTTCTCCTGGTTAGAGGTGACAGTAGCTTCATAAAAGCCCCAGACTTCGTAAGAATTGCCTCCACTCTTCAGCCGCTCTGCCTCCTTTTGATGCTGCCTTGTCTTCCCACAGAGTCTTCTGTAAAAGACTGTTATCTGGGTTCAGTCTAGCCTCACCCAACCAACCCATCTGTGGGTTGAAAACTGGGTGGGCTAATGCAGCTAAAGTTGGGAATACAATGTTAGTGGGACTTCCTACTCCAGGGGTCTCTTGGTCAGGAGCTTAGTACAAGGAAAGTAGTCCCTACCCCAGAGCCTAATCCTTCAGCCACTGCTGAATACTCAAATTTTATTTCTCCCCAGCAAGATGAGCAGCAGTTTCCAATCAAGTAGGGCTGACAGTCCCCTCTGCAGTAGTTCCTACAGCTTGTAAGACCCTGGTCTCAGGGAAGAAGGCTGAGAGAGTCCTCTCCTGGGGCTGATTGTGCCTACCCAGAAAGTGGCTTAGTCCCTTGATCAGCTCCAACAATGCTTTCAGGGACCCATACTTTAAATGTCCATGCTCCAAACCTCTCTTTCTTCCCCCTGTGAAATCTAGCCCAGTGGGACAGGAGATACAACACCCAGGTCAGCTGGCTGTGAAGTTCCACCCTGTCCAATGCACATGAGCCTCTTTGCTGGTGCTGACCATAGGGACCAGAACTTGCCTCAGCTGGACCAGATGTGAGGAACCCCTTCTTAGGATACCTCTCTTGCAAGGGTTGTTAAATCGTGAACCAATGCTCTCCACAGCTGGCTACTAGATGTGCCAGACCTGGGCCTTCCTGGAGGGAAGCCAGCATAGACCACTGGGAGACAAAATCCATGTCTGGCCCTCAGAAACTATTTTGGAGCTTAAGCAATTCAGAGTTTGTGGCTGCACCTGCTGGGCCCACATGCACACGAAAATACCAAGCTTTCACCCACACTGGCCTGAGGGAAGGTCCACTTAAAAGAACAAAGTTCCCTGAGTCCCATCTCCTGCAGCCTCTGTCTACTGGCCACTGAAAAAAATCTCTGTTGAGCTCAGCCACTGAAAAAATCTCTATTAGAGTCTAGTGCCTGCAGCAATTCAAGGATTAGAAAGGGTGGTGGGTGTATCTCTGCACCGGGTGTCAGTCTGTGCAGACTTTTTTTCACATACCTTAGTAAGGTGTAGCCCCAGAAGTCCATTGGGTGTGTCCTCTCAGACCCCGAGGTGTGGTCTGCCCACAGTCTGAACAGTTTCTACTGAGTTTCCTGTGAGATGGGAACACCAGTCATAGACTCAGGAGCATGGGGTGGAAAGTTCCACCCTCAATGCCAGAAAACTGAGTCACTGACATGCCCTCTACTTCCTGGCTTCTAAGAATGACCCAGTCTCCATAGGGTAGGGTAGGAGAGATTCCTGAGGGTTAGACAGTTGCTTTTCCCCAGGCTAATGCCATTCAGAGGGTACTGCTCCATCAAAAAAAGATGGTGACTGCAGTATTGGTGAATGATTCAGCACAGGGATTCCGGTGGCTGTCTTCCACAGTGTCTCTCCCTGGGCCTCCAACTTTACACTCTCCTCATGCAACACCAGTTCTCTCAGCTTTCCCTCCACTGGAGCCCCAGGTAAGTGGCTGTGAATGAGATTTTCTGCACAGGCCTTTATGATGGGGCTTGCATATGTGAGAGTTCTGTCTCTTTTTTGCAGACAGAAACTTGGTTCTTTTTATCTCCAAATGCTGTGTAGGCACCTCTTCTTGGCTCTGGGATTTATGCTGCAGCTCTGGGCCTGGGACTAAGGACCCACACTTCTCTGGGCAACCCTCCCCATAGTGAAAGTCCCTCTGGACCCTCAGCTGCCGATCACTCCTGGGAGCGGGGCAGCCATTTTCCATGTCTCCACACTTTCTACCAGTCTCAGCGTGGCTTCTTCTGTGATCCTTGGTTATACACTCCTGCTTATTTAGTCCAAAGTTGATTCTTTAAGATAATTGTTCTTAAATTAATTTGTAATACAATTTGGTCCTGGGAGGTGGCAGTTGGAACATCTGCCTACTCTGTCACCATGTTGGAGTATCTCTGATTATTTTTATTAAAAATGATTTTGTATCTCATTCTGGTGTTTCTAGAATAAACAGCAATTGACAATGTACAATAAACACCAGAATATCTGGCCTATGACTCTCTGCAACCTTATTTTCTTTGGATTTCACCTTTTGTTCACTGAACTGCAGCTATACTGGCCTCTTTCTAATCCTTAAATACTGTACATTAAATAGGCTCTCATCTTTTCAGTTCATTAGTCTCTACCTTGAAAGCTACTCATTCTAGTCATTCCTCTTTATCTTGTCTTATCTCAAATATCATCTCTTCTAAATGACCTTTAGTGATTTTATTTTCTTCTTCTTTATTTTAACCAAAAATAGAACAACACAACAATCTAGATTTCTACTATTTATTTTATAGCTCTTAGTACTGTTTACCTCATTGGAATGCTGATGGCCAAGGCCAGACAGGTCCACATTGGATTTGGGCTGACAGTAGAAAAACAGTAAGCCAGAAAGAGTTCAGCCATTCTATTTAATAAAGTCTCACAACGGCAGGCAAGCACATAGGCAGGGAAAACTGGCTCTCACTTAAACAAACAGCAAAGTGGTGCCTCACAGTGGTAAGCAGGCAATCTGCGCATCCATAATCCCCAATCTCTCTTGAGTACAAGCACCCATAGCCTTATATAAGCCATACATATGTGGTGCAGCTATGCACTCACACACCAGTCAGGCAAAATGCTTGCAGCCAGTAACATTGTGGAACAGCTGTGTTAGGCTTGCTCCCTGGTTTACCAGCTGCAAGCATTTTGCTTGATTATTGCATGATCACGTGGCAGAGGCACATGTGCAAAGCTTATGTAATTACATATCAGAGTCATGGTGAGTATATAAGTACTAGGTTAAACTATAAAAATTAATAGAATGTTCTAGGAATCTGAGTGTGAGAGAAAAGGTTAATTAGCAAGAAAATAACAACCTTTATATATATATATATATATATATATATATATATATATATATATATATATGAGTAAATATATATACATTCAACTTTTGAACTGGGTAAGTCTCATTTTCCATCCTGCCTTAAATAGGTATTAGTGTGTTACTCAGAAACATGAGAGTTATGCTAATTTGCTCTGTTTTTATTCACACTTAGTCAGCCATTAAATACTTTTTATTTTATTTTCTAAATACTTTCATATTCCTCTCAAGCCTCTTCCCTCTACTTTATCTAAATAGCCTTCTAACTTATCTTTGAATTGGTGTCTAGTTTCCTTCTTCCAGATTTATTTTCTACACTAAATGCTATAAATTTTTCTACATTGAGTATTTAGCATAAATAGATCTAAATTATATATTTTTAATTTAGTTAATTGTGTTTACATAGATTCTAGGGTCACCCCAAATGCATTCCCCCTCCCCTTTATTCCGCTCAACATCTCCTTTGCCCCCCTCCCTACAGCACCCTCCCCCCCTTCCCTTCAGGTTTATCCCATCCTATCATCCTCTTTCCCTCTGTCATCTTTTCCTCTGGTCTCTTTGATTCCTCCTACGTCTCAATTCTGTTCCTCAGTTCTCATTATTCCTTGAATTTCTCAAATAAGTGAGGTCATATGATAGTTCATATGATAGTTTTCTTTCTCTGCCTGGCTTATTTCACTCAACATAATAGTTTCCAGGTCCCTTCATATTGTTGCAAAAGGTAATATTTACTTCTTTTTCATAGCCTCATAGTATTCCATTGTATATATGTACCAAAGCTTTATAATCCACTCGTCCACTGATGGACACTTGGGCTGTTTCCAGATCTATGCTATTATAAACAATGCTGCCATAAACATGGGGGTGCATTTCTGTTTTTCAGTCGGTGATATGGTGTCCTTGGGATATATTCCTATAAGTGGGATGGCTGGATCAAAGGGCAGTTCCATTTCTAATTTTTTAAGGAATCTCCATACTGTTTCCACAGTGGCTGCACCAGTCTGCATTCCCAACAGCAGTGAAGTAGGATTCCACTTTCTCCACATCCTTGCCAGCACCTATGATGTGTTGTTTTGTTAGTGAGCGCCATTCTGACTGGTGTGAGGTGGTATCTCATTGTGGTTTTAATTTGCATTTCTCTAATGACTAGTGATGTTGAACATTTTTTCATTTGTCTATTGGCAATCTGTATGTCCTCTTTGGGGAAGGGTCTATTCATTTCTTGTGCCCATTTTTTGATTGGATTGTTTGTCTTCCTGGTGATAAGTTTTACAAGTTTTTTATAAATTGTGGATATTAATCCCTTATCAGATGTATTGTCAAATATGTTCTCCATTGTGCGGTTTGTCTTTTTATTCTGTTCTTATTGTCTTTGGCTGTGCAAAAGCTTTTTAGTTTGATATAGTCCCATTTGTTTATCCTGTCTTTTATTTCATTTGCCTGTAGAGATAAATCAGCAAATATATTGCTGTGATAGATGTTGGTGAGCTTAGTGCTTATGTTTTCTTCTAGGATGCTTATGGTTTCATGATTTACATTTAAGTCCTTTATCCATTTTGAGTTTATTTTTGTGCATGGTGTAAGTTGGCAGACTAGTTTCAATTTTTGCAGGTAGCTATCTAATTTTCCCAACATCATTTGTTAAAGAGACTATCTTTACTTCACTGTATGCTCTTACATCCTTTGTCAAATATCAATTGTCCATAAAGATGGGTGTTTATTTCTGGGTTCTCAGTTCTGTTCCATTGATCTGTATGCCTGTTGTTATGCCAGTACCCAGCTGTTTTGAATCCAATGGCCTTGTAGTATAACTTGATATCAGGAAGTGTAATAACTCTCACTTTATTCTTCTTTTTCAAGATTGCTGAGGCTATTCGTGGTTTGTTTGTTTGTTTTGGTTTGGTTCCATATAAATTTTTGGAATATGTGTTCTATATCTTTGAAGTATGTCATTGGTATTTTAATTAGTATTGCATTGAATTTTAAATTGCTTTGGGTAATATAAACATTTTAATGATGTTTATTCTTCCTAACCATGAGCAGCACGGTATATGCTTCCACTTGTTTGTGTCTTCCTTGATTTCTTTTATCAATGTTTTATAATTTTCAGAGTACAAGTCTTTAGTCTCCTTGGTTAAATTTACTCCTAGGTACTTTATTTTTTTGTTGCAATAGTTAAGGAAATTGGTTTTTTTTAATTTCTCTTTCTGACAATTCATTGTTTGTGTATAAAAATACCTCTGATTTCTGAGTATTAATTTTATATCCTGCCACCTTGCTGAATTCATTTATCAGGTCCAGTAGTTTTTTGACTGAGACTTTAGGGTTTTCTATATACAATATCATATCATCTGCAAATAATGATAGTTTAACTTCCTCTTTTCCCATTTGGATGACTTTTATTTTTTCTTCTTGTGTGATTGCTTTGGCTAGGACTTCCAGTACTATGTTGAAGAAGAGTGGTGAAAGGGGGCACCCGTACCTTGTTCCTGATTTTAGGGGAATTGCTTTTAATTTTTGTTCATTAATTATAATGTTGGCTGTGGATTTGTCATAGATGGTTTTTATCATGTTGAGGTATGTTCCCTTTATCCCCACTTTGCTAAGAGTTTTAATCACAAATGGGTTCTAGATTTTATCAAATGCTTTTTCTGCATCTATCGAAATTATCATGTGTTTTTTCTTCTTTCTTTTTTTATGTGGTGAATCACATTAATTGATTTACGAATGTTGTACCATCTTTACCTCCCCAAAATAAATCCCACTTGATCCTGATGTATGACTTTTTTCATATACTGCTGGATCCAGTTTGCTAATATTTTGTTGAGAATTTTAGCATCTAAATTCATCAGGGATATTGGCCTATAATTTTCGTTCTTTGTATTGTTTTTGCCTGGTTTTGGAATCAGAATTATGCTCGCCTCATAAAAAGAACTTGGAAGTGTTCCTTCCTTTTGAATTTTTTGAAATAGCTTGAGAAAGGTAGGAGTTAGTTCTTCTTTGAATATTTGGTAGAATTCACCGGTGAAGCCATCAGGCCCAGAGGCTTTGTTTTGGGGGAACTTTTTGATAACTGTTTCGATCTTTATGTTGTAATCAGTTTGTTTAGGTTTTCTGATTCTTTCAGATTAATTTTTGGAAGATTATATGTTTTAAGGAATTTGTCCATTTCACCTAGGTTGTTTAATTTTTTGGAATACAGTTTTTCATAGTATTTTCTTACAATATTTTGTATTTCTGTTGTGTTGGTTGTTATTTCTCTACTCTCATTTCTAATTATTTTTATTTGAGTCCTCTCTCTTCTTTTCTTGGTGATTCTTGTTAAAGGTTCATCGCTCTTATTTACCCTTTCAAAGAACCAGCTCTTGGTTTCATTGATCCTCTGTATTGTTTCTTTAGTTTCTGTGTCATTTATTTCTGCTCTGATCTTTATTATTTCCTTCCTTCTACTACCTTGGGGCCTTACTTGCTGTTATTTCTCTAGTTTTTTTAGATGAAGTGTTAAGTTGTTTATTTGAGCTTTTTCAAGCTTCTTAAGGAATGCCTGTAGTACTATAAACTTCCCTCTCAGGACTGCTTTTGCTGTGTCCCATAAATTTTGAGTTGTTGTTTGCTCGTTATTATTTGTTTCTAGAAATCTTTTATCTCTTTTTTGATTTCATTCTTAACCCATTTATTATTTAATAACATGCTATTTAGTTTCCATGTGTTTGAGTATTTTTCAGTTTTTCTGTTGTGGTTGATTTCTAGTTTTATGCCACTGTGATCAGAGAAAATGCTTTATATTATTTCAATCTTATTAAATTTGTTGAGACTGCTTTTGTGTCCTAACTTGTGGTCTATCCTAGAGAATGTACCATGAGCACTTGAAAATAATGTATATTCTGCTGCTTTAAAGTGAAAGGTTCAAAAGATATCTATTAAATTGAGTTGATCTAGTGTGTCCTTTAAGTCTGCTGTTTCTTTGTTAATTTTCTTTCTTGAGGATCTATCTAGTGATGTTAGTGGGGTATTGAAATCCCTACTATTATAGTATTGCTATTTATCTCGCCCTTTATATTCATTAAAGTCTGCCTTATATATTTAGGTGCTCCTATATTAGGTGCGTAGATAGTTATGATAGTTATATCTTCCTGTTGGATTGCTCCCTTAATGATTATATAGTGACCAACTTTATCTCTTACTATAGCCTTGGTTTTAAAGTTCATTTTGTCTGATATAAGTATTGATACCCCAGCTTTTTTTTCATTTCCATTTGCATGAAATGTTTTTTTTTTATCCTTTTACCTTCAGTCTATGTGCATCTTTTGTTTTAAGGTGTGTCTCTTGTAGACAGCATATGTACGGATCCTGTTTTCTTATCCATGCAGCTACCCTATGTCTTTTGATTGGATCATTTAATCCATTTACATTTAAGGTTATTATTGATATGAAGTTGTTTATTCCCATTTTATTTTTTAAAACTGTATTCCTCTTTTGCTATATTATTTTCCCACTTTGTTCTGTTTACAACAGGCCCCTTAACATTTTCCGCAGCATTAGTTTGGTTGTAATGAATTCCTTGAGTTTGGGGGGAAGCTTTTTATTTCTCCTTCTATTTTAAATGATAAACTTGCTGGATAAAGTAGTCTTGGTTGTAGACTCTTGTTCTGCTTTACTTTAAATATTTCCTGCCATTTTCATCTGGCCTCAAGTGTTTCTGTTGAGAAGTTGGATGTCATCATTATGGGGGCTTCTTTGTAGATGATAGCCTTTTTTTCTCTAGCAGCATTTATTATTTTCTCTTTATCGCTTAGCTTTGGTATTTTAATTATGATGTGTCTTGGTGTAGGTTTTTTTTTTTGTTTCTCTTTAATTGAGTTCTCTGTGCTTCTTGAACTTGTGAGACCCTTCTTTGCACCGATTTAGGGAAGTTTTCAGCTGTGATTTGATTGAATAAAGTTTCTATCCCTTGTTCTTACTCTTCTTCTTCTTCAGGAACCCCTATGATGTGGATGTTATTTTTCTTCATGTTGTCACAGAGCTCTCTTAGAGTCTCCTCAGACTCTTTGAGTCTCTTTTCTTTTTTCTGCTCTGCTTCCATGCTTTTGTTCATCTTGTTCTCCAAATTGCTGATTTGATCCTCAGCTTCATCCATCCTGCTTTTAATTCCTTCCATTGTGGTCTTCATTTCTGTTATTGTATTTGTCACTTCTGACTGATTTTTTTTTATTATTTCAATGTCCTTTTTTATACTTGTTATCTCTTTATTTAATTGTTCATAATGACTATCCATTGTTGTTCTAAGATCTCTAAGCATCCTAACAATCATTATTTTTAACTCTGCATCCAGTAGTTTGGTTATTTCCTTATCACTTAGTTCCTTTTCTGGAGATTTCTCTTGTGGTTTCATTTGGATTGCACTTCTTGTCTTCTCATTATGTCTGTGTGCTTGAGTGTGTTGTTTGTAGAGCTGGTTGAGTCTAGGTTTGGTGTTGTCTGCCTCCAATTTTCAGTTGTGTTATTTCTAGGTTCTTGGGTTGGCACCAGCTATTGTTTGTAATCCACTGTCAGGTTTGGATTTTCTAGTAGAGAGGCTTTGAAATCTTGATTTTTTTGTTTTCTTCTTAGTTTTCTTAACTGGGTTGTAGCCTTGTTTACTGATCTCAGCAGGGGGCTTATTTGAAACTGTATCTAGGAATTTGGTGGGTATAACCTGGGACTCTGAAGGCCTAAGCTGCCAGTTAATCTCTCTGGGGGCAGGGTGCTTTCTCTGCTTCCGTAGGGGGAAGTGTATCTAGATTTCCATGGACACCTGAGTTACTGCCCCTCCTTCCCACTTCTTGTTTTCAGCTGTGTCTTGTTTTGCTTACTTATTGGAGCTGTAGAGATATCTTGAGATTGTTGACCCGGATCCACTTCTCTTGTGTTATGTGGAAGGATCAGCCCCTCCCCCAGCTATGGCCGCCTCCAGCACTAGAAGAGTCAGCTTCTCAGGTCCTCCCTTGCATTCCTCTACCCGTCACTGTCACTGTCTGTATCTCTCTCCCCCCTTTCCTTTTGAAGATAAGCCAGCCCTTTCAACACACCTCCTTTCCAGGTCCCCAGGCAAGTGGCTGTGAGCGATATTTTCTACTCTTTTCCATGGAATGAGAGCCCTTTTCAGCTCTCAGCCTCACCTCCCCCCTTCATTCCTGTAAGTAGGGGAGACTCACCACTCCTTGGTGCTCCCTGCCAGGCTCGGTGTGGCTTCTTCTTTGCTCCTTGGTTTTTGAGAGCTGTTCTTGTAGTCCAGAGTTGGTTTTTCACCCTGATTGTTCCTAAATTAATTTGTAATCCAGATTGGTGGTGTGAGCTGGGAGTCTGCATCTGCCTACTCTGCTGCCATCTTCAGGTCTGTCACATAAATTATATTTCTAAGTTATAATACATTACCGGTATGAACTGTTCTTAGCTGTCTCTCAGGCAATACAGGCAGGAGTAGCTCCATGCCCACTACCAACATGTAGTGCTTTTAGCTTTAGAATCTAATTTCAAGGGTAACATTTCTTTTTTGCAAAGGAGAAGCACTGGGGACAGAGTGAATGTGGTTAAACCAACGTGTAACCAAAAACTAGAGAATTAGGGCTCTAATGAAAGTAATGTATAAAAATGCTCAGCCTGTGAATGAACAGTGTTGTGCCTTGCTGGGATTTGGGTCTAGGCTTGGAGAGCAATGCAATGATAGTAAGGATCTCTAAAAATCTGGCCTTTCAAGAGATCATAAGTGGAATGATGTTTCAGACTAGCCTAGTGGAAGGCTGCATGTGGATAGCTACAAATAAAATACCTTGAATTTGGAATGGGCAAACGAAGACTACTACTACATTCACAGTTCTATCTCCAGTGCTCTGACACTTAATAGGTGCTCAGTAAATGCAGCATTGAAAGAAATCAGTTTGAATTTCTATAGTGTGAGAATGAAGAGTGATTTGCATCTCTAAACTTTGATTGCTTTCTCTATAAAGTGAGTAGGCAATGAGGACATGCATATGAATCTGCCAGTTAAGTTCTAAAGCAAAATCACAAATGAAAAAATAAGGCTGTTTCTGTGTTGTTCATTTAAAAATATTTCTAGATATTAATATTAATTTTTATTATTAAGAGTGGTGCCAATTTCTCAGAAATGTTCTTTTATTCAAGAAAATAGATCATCCAAGTTATAAGAACATATATTATTCATGCAATTCAACTAAACTCTTTTCATTTGCAGGAGAAAAATGCAGGCCATGAACATTTTTATTTTTACTTAGTTACTCTCCCCTGCAAAAAGTCTTCTTGTCATACACTGCAGGCCACTTCCAAGATTTTGTCTGGGCATGAAAAACATTTTATTTCGTGACCACTCCCTCTCTTTACATCTTCATTCCACTTCCAAACTACACATTAAACGTACAGACATGGTAGCCTATATTGGTCTGTGCTAAGCTATCCTTACTTCCCTTATAGATTGAGTATATTGTCAATCTAAAACCCACTTTCTGTATCCTGTGACTCACACTTTTGTAATACTTCAGATAGAGAATATTGTCTAATGATTATCCCATTTTGCTTTACATGAGATATATCTACTTTACATGAGCTAGATATACTGTACTGTACAATATTTGTGAAGAAAATGTAAATGTGGGAATAGCAATTGTGAACACCAAAAATAATTTCACATACAGCAACATGTCAAAATTTTACATCTAATGTTAACTATCTGTATAAGGTTTTTATTTTGTTCTTTTGTTTTTTGTATTTTTCTGAAGTGAGAAGCAGGGTGACAGAGAGACAGACTTCTGCATGCATCCAACTGGGATCCACCCGGCAAAGCCCAATAGGGGCAAATGCTTTGCCCATTTGGGGTGTTGCTTCATTGTAACCAGAGTCACTCTAGTGCCTGAGGCTGAGGCTGTGGAGCCATCTTCAGCGCCTTGGCTAACTTTCCTCTAGTGGAGCTTTGGCTGCAGGAGGGAAAGAGAGAGATAAAGAGGAAGGAAAGGGGCAAAGTTGGAGAAGCAGATGGGTGCTTCTCCTGTGTGCCCTGGCTGGGAATCAAACCAGGGACTTCCACATGCCAGGCCGACATTCTACCACTGAACCAACTGGTCAGGTCCCCTGTATAGAGTTTTTTTTAAATATCACTTATCTTACTGGGTTTTTGTTCCTTAGAAAAAAAATGGTGGTTTAAATATAATCAAAGACAATTCAACAGCCTTTTCTTCTGTCAGTATTTCTCAAATAATGTTTCCTAAGATGTTATAAGAATTTACATTTTAAAAATCCCATGGTCATATATGTTTGAGGAAGCTGTATCAAACATAAATATTTTTTATAAATTCCATATAATTCAATACACTGATATACACTGGGGCAATAAAAGACATACATTAAGCAATGTTTCCCAAACTCTTAAGCATAGGATCATGTATGTAGAAATAATACCTTGCAAAAATACTGTTGTAGGCTTATTGATTTATTTTTACAGAAAAAGTAACAAAGTAATTCTGCCTTAAGAAATTTCCCCCCAAATAACCCCATATAATTAAGTATGTTCTAATGCCGGCAATTCTAATTTGAGTGCTTTTGAATTAAAGTTTTGTTTTCTGTTAAAATATCACTATGAGAGCAGCTCCAACTTATGTTTAGTTTATTAAGTACACTCCATGTTAAAACTGACTTTGGAAGTTAATGTTGAAAATCACTTAGATGGGTCATGAAAACCTTAGACATTTGAGAAGATGTCGCTACTCTAACAACAACATTCTGACAATAATAAAATAAAAGGTCAAATATCATTGCATTACTTCAACATTTTTCTAAGGGTCAAAATGTTACAACAGTAGAAAATTACAACTAGGTATTCTGGTCATCAAGGCTTCCTAAAAAATGCTATCTGTAATCTGCCTCAAGAATGAAGCCATTTCGAGTTAACCATTACCCAAAATCTATTTACAAGTGAAGAGTTCTCTAAGCCTCCAGCTATGGAATCATGATAGTATAATAGATGATGTGCATTGCCTTTGGAGAAAATGAAGGTTACTTACCTATAAGCCTGTTTTTTTGCCTATATACCATTACCTATCAGCCATTAGAAAGCCACTCATTGCCCCAAGTGGTTACCTTGCTGATTGGTTTCTGATTATTATATTTCCTTGGGCAACTGATTTGTCTCATCATTCCCCCCCCCCATTGTTGCCTGCAAAAAGATTTGTGTACCACAGATAATTTGCTCTGTATTTTCTGCCAGTAGGGGGATTTTTGTACATTTCTTTAAATTTTAACAATATATAAACTCTTTTGCCAGGAGGCTTAAACTATGTTCCAAAGGTAATGGCAATAATGGTTGATAAGTAATGGGAATCTCTGAGTATCCTTTTAAAAAGCCTCTCATGTAGCACAATGGCAGCTTCCTACCATCACAGCAAAGTTCTGACAAGCTTGGCACGATCATTACATTTCATTGCACTATCAATGATAAACATAACATGCCTTAAATTAATCATTTTAAACACAAGCATCATTCTTTTATACTTTGAAGATTATTGCCGAAAATGTTTTTTTAAAAATTAAAGTCTATATCCTTTGGTCAAAAAAATTAATAAATGGGATTACTAAAGTATATCTTTTTCTGACAAATTAAAGAAAGTATAAAAATAGGATAAGCAACTCGGCCTTAGAATCTGAGAGTCAATGAAAATTCTGCTCTGCTTAATATGCCTTAAAACTACACACAAAAGTCCTTATATTTGCCTGATTTTGTTACACTGATTTAAGATAGTATAACTTTTAAACATCTGCTTTTAAAATAAATATACAAATGCAAAGGGTAATAAAAATACACTACCAGCTTCATGTAACTTAGTTTATCAGACTACTTTGTTAATTGACAAGAGCTAAGAAACTAACTAAAATATGGAACATTGGATATGGAATTTGAAATAAGTAACTTGGACCATCGGTCAGATGAGATAGTAATTGTGTGGGGTGCTGAAGTGAGTGAGAAGCTGTAAAAAACAATAAGGACCCATGTGTGAACTAATCTTTCAAGGAGACCATGTGGAGGAATCTGTTAAAAGAAAGAATGTGAATAAGAAACTGTGAAGAAGAGCATGCTTCTCTCACTTTTCAACTTTGCAAAGGAACAGTGCAATTACACCACACTCCTGGAAATTCAACAATTATCATTCTCTGACAAGACACCTTTGTCATCAGTTTTAAAAATATACCAATAAAAATGTCAGTCATGTTTTTTTTTGCCTTATTGGCAATAAAGATGACATGTCTCTTTTCTTTTTCAAAGGTTACCTAGCTGTTCATATTTTTAGCTATTAAAATGCAAGGTATCTCTAGTCAAAATAGGATAAGTTTAAAGCTTTATTGAAAATTAATTAAGATTTACTTTTTTATCCTATTTTAATAACAACTAATAGCTTTTTAAATCATAGATTTATTTTAAGAAAATATTTAAAGTGTTTATAATCTAATAGAAACAAAATTAGAATTAGTTGGACTAACTTCATTGCTGATTGATAATCTTTATAAAGTTTTAATTTATTCATAAAAATCACATAAAATCTATGTTTTTTTAAAGTTGTATAGCTATAAACAAAAATCATAGTAAAATTAACTATAGTTTGTATTAGCTTATAGAAAGTTGAATATAGTAATTTGTTAAATAATTTCACTAACATTTTCTGAATTATTAAGATAGTTTCTGGGAATATTATATTTAGCAAAGATAATGTAATGAAATAAGTAGATGTGTTCTGTCTTTATGGATCTAACAGTCTAAAGTGAAAGACAGAAATTAAAAAAATAAAGTTACTGCCTGACCAGGCAGTGTTGCAATGGATAGAGCATTGGCCTGAGATGCTGAGAGCCCAGGTTTGAAACCCCACATTACTGATTTGGGCTCATAGGCTTTAGTGTGTGCTCTGGCTTGAGCATTGGATTATAGATGTGCACCCATGGTCGCTGGTTTGGGCCCAAGGTTGCTGGCTTGAGCAAGAGGTCACTTGGTCTGCTGTAGCCCCCTGCCACCCTCCCCCTATCAAGGCACATTTGAGAAAGCAATCAATGAACAACTAAGATGCTGCAATGAAAAATTGATGCTTCTCATCTTTTTTCCTATCTATCCCTGTCTCTATTATCTCTCTCATTAAAACAAACAAACAAACAAACAAACAAATAAATTCTTTAATAATTAGCAAATGTACTAAATGCCATATAAAACAATTAAGAGATGTTGTTGGAATATACAGCAAGAAACTTAATCTACCCTAGGGCAAGATTTAAAACAAGTTTAAAATGGATACTAGTTGCTTTCTCACAAGATATTAAAGGGATTTTTAAACTTTGGAAATCATTCATTTGTAAATTTATTGAGTTGTTACTATGTACTAGGCGTTATATTATGTGCTAAAATACTCAATGAGCTTGATAGACAGAGTCTACAGTTCAGTAAAGAAGAGTAGAGAGTAAAGTTCATGTAGTTTGTGGTTGGTTTATAAACCATTCTTTGTAGCTGAAAACATATCATTTAAAATCTGTACAGGCAATCCCTGGTTATGAACAAGACAGGCTCTGTATATTTGTTCTTAAGTTGAATTTTTATTTACATTAGAACAGGAACATTGTCTTAACATAATATTTATTTTTACCTTTCTGTGCATATAAATACTTAAACATTTTCAAATTTAACCTTAAACCATCTTGAATGATGCAGAAGATGATAGACTTGTTGGAGAGAGGATGAGACTGGTGTTAGAAAATCAGAATTTGATTCTGCTGCTGGAGTCAGTTTCTTGAAGTAGTCATCCATGGAAGTTTGTTCGGAGCTTTTCTTTTTTTCATCAGAAAGGGCCCTATATTATTACCTCAGGTCTTCAGTAACTGTACAGTAAACTTTAGTGAACCTCTTTGTTTCACCAAAGTTAGGATCTTGCTTCTCTAACTTTGCCATTCTTACTTCAGTGAGACAAAAAGCATCAGCTAACACTTTTGTAGAAAACTTTTGGCACTCCATTTGTAACTACAAATTCTACATAAGTTGGATGTTTGTAACTTGGGACCATACTATAATTAATTTCCTCTTGCCTGACCAGGAGGTGGCGCAGAGGATAGAGCATCGGACTGGGATGCGGAGGACCCAGGTTCGAGACCCTGAGGTCACCAGCTTGAGCCTGGGCTCATCTGGTTTGAGTAAAGCTCACCAGCTTGGACCCAAGGTTGCTGGCTCGAGCAAGGGGTCACTTGGTCTGCTGAAGGCTCACCGTCAAGGCACATATTAGAAAGCAATCAATGAACAACTAAGGTGTTGCAACAAAAAACTGATAATTGATGCTTCTCATCTCTCTCGATTCCTGTCTGTCTGTCCCTATCTGTCCCTCTCTCTGACTCTCTCTCTGTCTCTGTAAAAAAAAAATTCTCTTTATTATCTATAAGTTTAAAATACTAGTGTTTTGAAGAGACAGATGCATAGATGTGTAGTGGGAGAGAGAAGAGAAAATGTTTGACTGTAATGTACCAGTCTCATGACTCTTTAAACAACATTAGACAATATTTCTAGAATTTCTACTATAAGCTTTTCAAAGTTATATATTTTGTGTCATATATAATTATGATGTTAATACCAAGTAAATTTTATTATATAATTTGCTTATAATATATATTCTTTGGATGTTTGAAGCTAAATGAGGAGTGAAGGAGGCAGGAAAGAAAAAAAGAAGAAAAAATATTTTTATTATTTACCTTATTTTCACTTAGTAAAGCCAGAATACTGTGATTTCTCTATTTAATTTTCTATAGAAAATATTATAAACTTCCATTCAAACCTAAAGGAAAAAATGTTAACATAATTTTTTAAATTAATGATGAAAATGGTTTACTATAAATTGATTGTATAATAATATAGGCTTTTTTAGCTATAGAAACCATTTACCCCTACAATAAATGACCTTAAGCTTCTAAATAATAATTTTACATTTTTTGTCTGCTGCAACTACTGCACACAAAACTTAGGGGGTCAGAGAATGTGAAGATACTTTACCTTTTGTATATAGTGCATTTTCACCAATGAAATAAAAGTTAGTTTTGCATCTCATTTTTATAATCAAACAACTTTCTTTGACTTGTCATTTGCTTTTCTGATGTTCTTGTTTAAAAAAGAAATCAAATGCTTCTTTTTTTATTGCTTCATATTCATTTTGAAATATTCCTTAATTTTTGTGAGCAATATATTTGAAATTTAAATTTTTTTATGTTTTATAGTATTGTCTAAATTATAATCTACCTGTTACTGTTTCTCTCATGATCGAAATTTTTTTATGCTCTTGGTGCCATGATCATACTCCATGAAATTTAAAATGTTGGAGATGTGGGTCTTCCTGTAACTAATATTTTAGTGTTAAATGCAGAGCTCTTGATTAAGAACAAATTTATATATTGACTGAACTGTCTCAACTTTTTTTAAACATGTAAGATTGTTAAGTCATGTTCAATAAAATTATATTTTCAATTACATTTTTTCTATGCCATAAAATCTTAAATCAGAGGTAGCTAATGAACTAGACAAGCTTCATGTTGACTGAGGAGAAGCTAAAATGTTAAGCTGTTAACCACAATCAAAACAGCCCACTGATGTACTATATTGCTGAAAAATCTCTCTTTTGTAAGTTTAGAAAGTGGACACCATGTTTATATACTTTATAATAAGCAGTGAACTTTCACATTCTAGATAAGTTAAAAAATACTGCTTGTGATACCAGTGATCAAACACTATTTTAAAAAATTCAAATAATTATCATTTTTTTTCAAAATATATGGAACACAAGGTGTTTAATCATTTGTGTCAAAACTGGGTTACTAATAAATTTTTATCTTATAATTAAATAATGGATACTATTAAAACCAAAATAAGATCAAACAATTTTTAACTTCCATCAGACAATGTACCATTAATTTTACCTTTAATTGCTCTCTGTATTCTCTTTTTTCCATTCTAAACCAAATAATTTTGTTCAGGATGGCTAATAAGGGAGTATCAAGGTACCACTCTGAGTATATTTTACCTTTTATCCATTAAAAAACTTTAAAAAAATAGAAGGAATATATAGAAAAATACATCCTACACAGCTTGCAGTGACTTGCCATGCAACTCTAGAGGATGTGAAAAAGTCTTTACTTAAAGACTTCTAGCCTATAACATAACAGGCCTCTAAAAGATGAGTTTTGCTATTCTCTAAAATTATCATGTTCTATGAGGTTTGTCTGACTCATTTGTCACTGCCTGTTTAGAACACCTGCATTTGACCTGTACATTTATTATGTCTGACATTAGAAATAATATGTGTTAGTGGGAAGAGTGCTACTCCTAACATTTTAGTTTAATTAAGATTGTGCTTCTCTTGTCTCAAATCTCATCCATCCATCCATTCAGAATATATTATTGAATACTGACTATGTGCCAAATAGTCTGAGGGAACTGGAACACAGCAATGAACAAAATCAGTAAAAATCTGTACCGTCATAAAGCTTCTTTCTGGTGGTGCAAAGAATGAGCAATAAATATAACATATAAGCAAAGCAATGATATGGTATAAAGTATTACTTGTTGAGTGAAAGTAAAAGAGAAAAGGGGAAGGAGGTATATTGATTGAATATTTTATATTTATTATTCAAATTAAAACTGTAGAGTGGAACAATGTTTAAGTAAAGGAATGAGGTTTTGTTATTTTATGTTTGTTTCACAAATATGTTGCTTCATTCTGATGGTAATTTAATCAAAATGAGTTTTATGATAATAACAAAAAATAAGAAAACAAAAAATTAATTAAAGCACAACCATATTTTTCCTCTCTCTGATTAGAATGAAAAATAGTTTTACATAGTAGGAAAAAACAGTTGTCAGAAAATGTGGGTGTATTTTCTCTCTGGAACTGTGTTGCTTTAAGCAAAGTATAGTCTCTTAGATCCTTAGTTCCTTAGTAAGATGAAGAGACAGACCGAATATTCTCTTAATTATAACATTATAAGATTTTATTGTGTGGGTTCACCTCCTATTCATAATCTTTATTCTGGCCTCTAATTTTGATCAGCTAACCCTGTACAAGGGCATATGACTCTTGTCTGACTGCAACATAAGAGATTTACCGTTTATTTGCAGGTATGACATGGCTAATCTGGTCAGCTTCAAGGTCAACTTTTTCCCTTCTTTATATATCATATCTTAATTCTGTGATAGAAAAAGCTTTCCTGAAATAGAAAATCAGTTCTTTAGGTGAATATAAGGGGGAAGTTCTCCCTGAATCTCCAGAAAAACTCTCAAAGAGCATTTGAAAAGCTAGAAGAGTCATACTTCCAAGTACTAAGTGAAAACTAAAGTTAAAATCCCAAGAGATTTTAAAGATGAACTTTCATGCACAGAGAAAGGTAATGAGGAAGATATTTTATTTTAAGTAAAAATAATCTCCAGTGCTTTTAAATCACATGACATATTCAGTTGCCTACTCTGAATTCTTCAGAAGGCCTATTCATGAATAAGGCTTGACAGTTGGATTTAAGAATGCCACATTTGATTGCAGTTTCTGTGAAAACACAGAGAACAATGAGTAATATATCATTTTACCCTATTTCAGGAATTCACAAGTAAATGGAGACTTACCAAATTTATCTGTTAAAAAAGTTTGCATGACAAATAATTTTATGGTTAAAATCAGTATGATATATCAAAGTATTATATTATAATTCCTTTTTTGGTTCTCATTTCACATGCTCTTGGATAGCTATTTTTAACCAAATAAAAACTAAGTTATTTGATTTCATCAAATCCTGAAATTTATAAGGATATATGACTATTTTAGATTTATTAAGGGAATTATTCTTACATGAAAGTTATGATTTAAAATCATTCAGAACACTTTGTTTTACATTTTTTTATATTTAAGAAATTAATTAGAAAAAGAGGGCTTATTTTTGTATTTTAAGATAAAAAAGTTTATATAATTTGAGAGAATCACACTCAACAATAAAACACAAGTAGAAATGAAGTTATATAGTCAATATTTACTATATTCTTTTATTCCTCTAACCTGTGTTATTTTAATTCATAATAACACAAATAATGATGATGGTGATAATATTCATTTACTCACTTATTTATTCATTTATAAATTTTATATTTATGAGCTCTGCAGTTATTCAGAAAAATGCATTCATCAAAAACAGAAATAATATCTTGCTTGTGTGTGGTGGGAATAGATATAAAAATGTATATGATCATTTAAATTATTGACATATTATCTTTAGTAAATCAACAATTTAATGTGATAAACAGTGGTGGATTAGAGAGAATAATGCAATGGGTAATTATGAATGGCTTCCATAAAAATGTAGCAATAGAGCCAAGGTATAGCTGACAGTTACTAACTGAGAAATACCCCGAAACTTTCAACTATATCACTGTGATCGTGTAATCTCAACATGATTATATTTTGAAAACACATTGAATCATTCTATTTTGTGCCTTCAGATTTTACAAAATTGAAAACCTTTTAAATAATGTACAAAAACACTATATATAACATAGTATAGTGTAATGCAATATAATAAAGCCATTAAGAGTGTAAGTCAATGCTCAAATGAATCTAAGGTAACAAAAATAGCAAAGTAGCTTATGGATTTGTTAAATTTGAGACTAATTTATAGAAACTTTACATAAGTATGGATACAACTTTCTCAATATATAAACAGGAACAATAATTTTTTTCTGTGTTTCAAATACCAAATAGAAAACTGATTTTACCAAACTATAGAGAAATTTTATGTAGTATAAAAAAACGGCCCATGTTTTTGAACCTTACATTTAAAAATTAGATAACATTTCAGTCTGGAGTGAGTGAAAACAAGAATGTTTTTATGTTTTGGTTTCTTAGCCATTTTATTTTTATTTGAAAAATTCTCAGTAAGTAACTATCTACTACTAATATTCAAAACAATATTATTTTTGCTAAAATGTAACTTCAATAATGAAGATAATATACTGTATTGTTAGTGATGATCTTTGGTTTCACTTTCATTTTTATTCTTTTAAACTGACAAGTAGCATAGATAATAAGAACTCAGGCTTGATGGAATGACTGCCTTGAATGAATTTCAACCCTTTCTTGTACCAAATTATTCCTTCTGGGGAAGGTACTTTTAACCTTGTGGAAGAAAAAAATAATACAAACAAGTTCATCAGCTGAGACATTTAAAAAAGGTTGTATGTGGACAATTCAAGATGGCTGTTCTGGAGAAGAGCAAGAAGTTTAAAGATGGTAAAAGCTTGACCTTGGCCAGTTCGCTAAGTGGTAGAGCATTGACCTGGCGTGTGGTTGTCCCAGGTTTGATTCCTTGTCAGGGCACACAGGAGAAGTGACCTTCTGCTTCTTATCCCTTCCTCCTTCTCCTCTCTCTCTCTCTTCCCCTCCTGCAGCCATGGCTCCATTGATTAAAGTACTTTGGCTCCAGGCCCTGAAGATGGCTCCCTTGAGCCTCCACTTCAGGAGCTAAAAATAACTTGGTTTAGCTCATTTGTGATCACTGCCCCAGATGGGCAGAACACCAGCCCCAGATGGAGAGTTGCCGGGTGGATCCCAGTTGGGGCACATGCAGGAGTTTGTCTATCTCCCTTCCTCTCACTTAAAAAAAGAAAAGATTGTATAAACTAGATTAAGGAAAGTCAAATATGAATTGAATAAAATTCTATCTTTTAAATAATGTTTTATTTTTCAATTATGATTGACATAGGATATTATATTAGTTTCAGGGGTAAAACAGTGATTAGACATTTATATAACATAAGAAATGATCACCCTATAAGTCTAGCACCCATCTGACACCATACTTAGAAATTATATTATTCACTATATCCTCTAGACCAGTGGTCCCCAACTTTTTTGGGGCCACGGACCAGTTTAATGTCAGAAAATATTTTCATGGACCAACCAGCCTTTAGGGTGGGACGGATAAATGTATCATGTGACCAGACAAGCATCAAGAGTGAGTCTTAGACAGATGTAACAGAGGGAATCTGGTCATTTCTTATAAATAAAACATCATTAGACTGAAATATAAATAAAACAGAAATAATGTAAGTTACTTATTCTTTCTCTGCAGACCAGTACTAAATGGCCCAGGGACGGGTACTGGTCTGCAGCCCCGGGGGTTGGGGACCACTGCTCTAGACTCTACTTTACGTCCCCATGCCCATTATTATAATTGCCAATTTTCACATCTTAATCCCTTCTCCTCCTCCTCCTCCTCCTCTTCTTCTTCTTCTCCTTCTTCTTCTTCTTCTTCTTCTTCTTCTTCTTCTTCTTCTTCTTCTTCTTCTTCTTCTTCTTCTTCTTCTTCTTCTTTGTCTTCTTCTTCTTCCTCTTCCTCTTCCTCTTCTCCTCCTCCTCCTCCTTCCTCCTCGTCCTCCTCCTCCTCCTCCTCCTCCTCCTCCTCCTCCTCCTCCTCCTCCTCCTCCTCCTCCTTCTTCTTCTTCTTCTTCTTCTTCTTCTTCTTCTTCTTCTTCTTCTTCTTCTTCTTCTTCTTCTTCTTCTTCTTCTTCTTCTCCTTCTTCTCCTTCTTCTTCTCCTTCTTCTTCTTCTTGAAAATTGAGAAGGCAGAGAGACTCCCGCATGCACCCCACCGGGATCCGCCCAGCATGCCCACTAAGGAGCAATGCCTCAGTGCCCCAGCCAACTTTGCTTCAATGGAGCCTTGGCTGCAGGAGGGTGAGAGAGAGATTGAGAGAAAGGAGAAGGGGAAGGGCAGAGAAGCTGATGGGCGATTCTCCTGTGTGCCCTGGGTGGGAATTGAACCCAGGACATCAACATGCCAGGACCAACCGGCCAAGACCCCTTCTTCTTTTTCACTCATCCTCCCAAATTGCTTCCTATCTAGCAAAAATCAAAATGTTCAATGAATTTGATGTTATTTTATTTGTTCATTTATTTTATTTTTTTTTAATTTCACTTACAAGTGAAATCATA
Source organism: Saccopteryx bilineata (assembly GCF_036850765.1). Classification (NCBI taxonomy): domain Eukaryota; kingdom Metazoa; phylum Chordata; class Mammalia; order Chiroptera; family Emballonuridae; genus Saccopteryx; species Saccopteryx bilineata. The sequence goes on from NC_089495.1 coordinate 83,486,197, forward strand.
TCATAGCATACCACTTTCTAGGTCCGTCCATGTTGCTGTAGATGACAAGATATTATTCTTCTTATGGAATATTCTGAATAATATACCATTTAATATATGTACCATTTGTTCTTCATCCGTTTATCTATCAGTGAATACTTAAGTTGTTTCCACACCTTGGCTATTTTAAATAATGCTGCAATGAACATTAGGATACACATGTTTTTTTGAATTAGAGTTTTGGGTTTCTTTGGATAAATATGCAGATATGAAATTTCTCGATCCTTCTTTGTCTTTCTTGTAGGCTTTGTTTTATAGTCTATATTGTCTTATATAAGTATTGACAGCCTAGTGTTTGTGTATGTGTTTCCATTTTCCTGAAGTTCTTTTTCCATAGCTTTACTTTCAGTCTGTATGTGTCTTTCAATCTGAAATGGGTCTTGTGGGCAGCTTATGTATCACTTAAAATCAAAGGGAAGATAAAGAACTTCCCAGATGAAAAGCAAAATGAGTTCATTACCATTAAAACAGTATTACAAGAAATGTTAAAGGGAGTTCGTTAAGAAAAAGTTGAAAAAGATAAAAAAATTTGAATAATAATAAAATGACATAATTATATACTTATCAAGAATTCTTTTAAATGTAAAGGGATTAAATGCTATAATCAAAAGACAGTGTGGCTAAATGGATAAAAAAGTACAGGACTGAATATTATTCAAAGTGTAAATATTAGAAAATATTTAGCCTTATAAGTATATATATATGTATATAAAATATATTGATATAAATATAAGTATTGTTGCTGTTTTAGTTATAAGTGTAGTTATTTTGAAAAGTAAGTAACCTTATATAAACTTGTTCATATACGCCTTGTGATTTTTTAAAGTATTGTTGACATAAATATTAGTTTCAAATGTACAACATAGTGATTTGACATTTACATATTTTATTTTAAGCTTATCACATTAAGTGTAATAACCATCCGCCATTGTGCAGATATCACACTATTTTTGATTCTATACCCCTTCACTTTTTTCACACATCCCTCCACTTTCTCCTGGCAACAATCAGTGTGTAATTTTTAATGTGTGAACTACATGAATGTGAATTGTTTTCCCCCAGAAAACATATATATGGTGATATTTTTGAATTGTCTCTACTTATTTGGAGTGCTATTTTGGTTCCTTTTTTAAGAATGTTATGAGAAAAAAGTGGGCCTAATACTGTTTAGCTTCAAACTGAAAACTTCCTTATTAAAATAAAAGCTATTCCCATCATAGCTAAAGTAAAAATATCAATCATAATTTATCTTGTTACTATACTAGTGAGTGTATACTATTTTAGCAACCTTGACTTACATGTGGTTATATCTTACACAGTACAAACTGGTTATCCTTATAACATAATACTTTACAAATGGAAAGAGAGCAACCATGTTGCTTATTTAGTGTTTCTTTTTTTAAAATTATTTATTAATTGTAATTTATTGTGTTAATATGAATTTAAGTGTTCCATTTAATACAATCCCCTCACCCCAACCCTCTTGTCTCCCATTTCCCCCCTTCACCCTGAATTTTGCCATCCTGTTGTCTGTGTTTATACATTATGTATATATAATTTTATTAATCCCTTCACCTTCTCTAATCCCATTCCCTTATCCCCCTTCCCTCTGACAGCTGTTCCTCTGCTCCCTGTGGCCCTATCTCTGCCTCTATTCCATTCCTCAGTTAACTTGGTTCATTAGATTCCACATATAAGTGAGATCATATAATATTTGTCTTTTTTTGCCTGGTTTATTTCACTTAGCATAATAATCTCCAGGTCCATCATGCCATCGCAAAAGGTAAGATTTCCTACTTTTTCACAGCTGCATAATATTCCATAGTGTACATGTACCACAGCTTTTTAATTCACTTGTTCACTGATGGACACTTGGGCTATTGCCAGATCTTGGCTGTTGTAAATAATGCTGCAATAAACATGGGGGTGCAGATCTTCTTTTGAATCAGTGATTTGGTACTCTTAGAATTTATTCCTAAAGTGGGATAGCTGGGTCAAAAGGCAATTCCATTCTTAATTTTTTTGAGGAAATTCCACACTATCTTCCACAGTGGCTGCACCTGTCTGCATTCCCACCAGCAGTGCAGGAGGGTTCCCTTTTCTGCACACCCTCACCAGCGCTTATTGTGTGTTGATTTGTTAATAAGCACCATTCTGACAGGTCTGAGGTAGTATCTCATTGTGGTTTTAATTTGCATTTCTCTGATGAGTAGTGCCGTTGAACATTTTTTCATATGCCTATTGGCCATCTGTATGTCCTCTCTGGAGAAGTGTTTATTCAGTTCTTTTGCCCATTTTTTAATTGAATTGTTTCCCTTCCTAGTGTTGAGTTTTAGAAGTTCTTTATAAATTTTGGTTATTAACCCCTAATTAGACGAATTGGTGAATATGTTCTCCCATGGTGTGGGTTGTCTTTTTATTTTGTTCATGGTGTCTTTTGCTGTGCAAAAGCATTTTAGTTTGATATAGTCCCATTTGTTAATTTTTCTTTTATTTCACTTTCCCATGGAAATAAATTGGCAAAAATAATGCTATGAGATATATCGGAGAGTTTACTGAGCTATGTTTTCTTCCAAGATGTTTATAGTTTCACAACTTACATTTAAGTCTTTTATCCACTTTGAGTTTATTTTTATGAATAGTGTAAATTGGTGGTCTAATTTCATTTTTTAACATGTACCTGTCCAATTTTCCCAACACCATTTATTAAAGAAACAGCCTTTACTCCACTGTATGCTCTTACCTCCTTTGTCAAATATCAATTGACCATAAAGGAATGGGTTTATTTCTGGGTTCTCTGTTCTGTTCCATTGATCTATATGCCTGTTCTTATGCCAGTACCAAGCTGCTTTGAGTACAATGGCCTTATAGTATAGCTTGATATCAGGAAGTGGGATACCTCCCACTTTATTCTTCATTTTCAAATTTATGGAAGCTATTTGTGTTCTTTTTTGGTTCCATATAAATTTTTGGAATAATTGTTCTATATCTTTGAAGTATGCCATTGGTATTTTAACAGGAAATGCATTGAATTTATAGATTGTTTGGGTAATACAGACATTTTGATGATGTTTATTTTTCTTATCAATGAACACAGTATATGCTTCCCCTTGTTTGTATTTTCCTTGACTTCTGTTTTCAATGTCTTACAATTTTCTGAGTACAAGTCTTTTACCTCCTTGGTTAAATTTACTTCTAGGTACATTATTTATTTATTTATTTTTGTTGCAATAGTGAAGATTATTTCTTTAATTTCCTTTTCAGACAGTTTATTGTTGGTGTATAAAAATGCCACTAATTTCTGAATATTAATTTTATATTCTGCCACTTTGCCAAATTCATTTATCAGGTCTAGTAGATTTTTGACTGAGATTTTAGGGTTGTCTACATACATTATTATGTCATCAGCAAATAATGTTAGTTTTACTTCTTCTTTTCCAATTTAGAAGCCTTTTATTTGTTCTTCTTATCTGATTACTTTGGCTAGGATTTCCAGAACTATGTTAAATAAGAGTGATGAAAGGGGAACCCCTGCCTTGTTCCTGATCTCAAGAGGATTGCTTTTAATACTTGTCCATTGAGTATGATGTTGGCTGACGGTTTGTCATAGATGACCTTTTTTATGTTAAGGTATGTTCCCTGTACTCCCATTTTGCTGAGAGTTTTGATCATAAATGGTTTCTGGATTTTATCAAATGCTTTATCTGCATCTATTGACATAATTATGTAATTTTGTCCTTTCTTTTGTTTATGTGATGAATCACATTGATTAATTTGCAAATATTGTATCAGCCTTACCTCCATAGAATAAATCCCACTTGATCTAGTGTTTCAATTAAACTTGAAATATCACAGTATAAAATATAACATACACTAGTTATATATGTAGTATGAATACAATTTTATATTTCCTACACAAAGAATTATCTCCACCAATTTATTTTGATACATCAAAATATATCAGGGCCCTGGCCGGTTGGCTCAATAGTAGAGCATCGGCCTGGCATGCAGGAGTCCCGGGTTCGATTCCCAGCCAGGGCACACAGGAGAAGCGCCCATCTGCTTCTCCACCCCTACCCCTCTCCTTCCTCTCTGTCTCTCTCTTCCCCTCCCGCAGCCGAGGCTCCTTTGGAGCAAAGATTGCCTGGGCACTGGGGATGGCTCCTTGGCCTCTGCCCCAGGTGCTAGAGTGGCTCTGGTCACAACAGAGCGACGCCCCAGAGGGGCAGAGCATCGCCCCCTGGTGGGCAGAGCGTCGCCCCTGGTGGGCGTGCTGGGTGGATCCCGGCCAGGCGCATGCAGTAGTCTGTCTGTCTCTCCCCGTTTCCAGCTTCGGAAAAATACAAATATATATATATATATATATATATATATATATATATATATATATATATATCTATATATATATCAGTGCATTAGATTATTATTATCTTAATAAAATTTATAATAAAAGTTCTTGGGGTATTCAATAACTATCCTATGTACCATTGAGAGTAATACCTTGAAAAGTAAGGAGGAAGAAAGATGAACTGAAAGCAAAAAGAGGAGAATTACCAAAAGAAATTAATATTGATAGTATTAAAAAACTGCGTTTTCCTGAATTATTGAGAATGATTGAGAATGATGTTAAAATTTGATCAATAGAATATTTTGTAGAAATTATCGACAATATTATTAATACTAGTATATACTTTGTGTCTGTTATATGTTAGACAGTGACTTAAAATATTTGACTGCATAGTGTTATTTAATTTTCATAAGACTGGTGTGAGGATTAAAGGGTTAATATATTTATTTAACAGCTATTGTTAGTAACCTAGTTTTCTGCTAAATAAATAAGATAATACATGTAAAATACTTTTAGAAGTATCTGAACCATAGTAACCTCTTAATAGAAAGATTATCTCCATAAGAGCAATGGCATGCAATGGGAAGAATAAAATTTTATAGTTAGTCTATAAGCTCTGTCACTTCCTTACCCTGTGATTTGGGTCAAGTGACTTTACCTATGTTTGCCTCTGCTGCTTCACTTGACAGATGAATAATATTTGTAATCTATTAGATTATTTACCTAATAATATTATTTTAGATTACAATTCATTCTAAATGCTTCTTATTCTTTTTTAGAATAATAATTTCCATATGTGTTAATTTGGTTTAGTTATTTATAATATATTTAATTTTCTTACTGTTATTTGTTTTTTTTAATTTTCTTTTAATTGTGGTAAAATATACATAAAATTTACCAGTTTAACCATTTTTAAATTTATAGCTCAGTGGCATTTAAAAAAATAAGTACATTCAGGCCTTGGCTGGTTGGCTCAGGGGTAAAGTATCAGTCTGGCATTTGGTTGTCCCAGTTTTAATTCCTGGTCAGAGCACTTAGGAAGGGTGACCATCTGCTTCTCCATCCTTCCCCTTTCTCTTTCTCTCTCTCCTCTTTCTCTTCCTCTCCTGAAGCCATGGTTCAGTTGATTTTGAATGTATCAGTCCTGGGTGCATAGGACGGCTCCGTGGAACCTCCGTCTCATGTACTAAAGATAACTCTTTTGTGAGCATGTCTCCCGATGGGCAGAGCATCAGCCCGAGATGGGGATTGCCAGGTGGATCCGTCAGGGCACATGCAGTTGTCTGTCTCTTTCTTCCTGCCTCTCACTTGGAAAAAAATTCACAATGTTGTACAAATATTGACACCATCAGTGTTCTGGAACCTTTTCCATCTTCTCAAATGGGAACTCCATGCCCATTAAGCGATAACTCCCCATTCCCCACTCCCTCACCCCCTGGCAACCATCATTTAACTTTCTGTTTTTATGATATTGACTACTCTTGGTACCTCATAAAATTGGGACTTATTTTTTGATAAAAAATTTCTTATTTATTCAGTAGACTTTGTGTTTTTATTGTCCACTTGATTAGTTTTAAAGTATGCTTTCTATTTGAGATAAGCTTTAAAGAGAAATTAAAAGGATGAATAGAATTGACCATCTTATTCTCATTAAGAAAACATTTACTCTACTTTCATATTTTGTGTTTACTTCTGCAATACGTTCTTAAATAGACATAATAAAATTCCTGTGCTGGATCTTAAGAAAGTAATATACCTATCAAGATGTTAAAAACTTGATCTGTTTGTTAACATTTCTTGTGCAAATGAGGCCAAGAAACTACAATAAACACATTGAAATTCAGAGAGGAAACAGATAAAGACAAACACTAGTGAACTGAAATCAGCTGATGACTTCTTACTTTAGTCTTTCCAACTACTGTATTATTATTGGATAGCTCATCATTATAAAAAATTGTGTTTTGAAAAAAATTATATGATTTTAGCAGAGAAGACATAAAGATAGTAAATCTTATGGTAATTTTTTTTTCTCTTTAGACTTGGATTTTAAACATAACTGTATATGCTATCTCCAATAATCCTGATGCATGATAAAAATCAATAAGATATGAATTTCTTTGAAAGAGATTAATTAGTCTTTTGTTCACCTTCTTGACCCTGGTAGGCCAAGAATAAGTTTTTGGGGAGACAGCCTTCTGAATGTAGGAACTGAGAATATTAGTTCGCTGGCCTGTTCAGATTCCATGGAATAGCTATCAAGGAGGTTGGCTCTGGGTAGCAGTATATTTCTCTACTAAGGGAAAACAGGAATTATACAAATTCAAAGCAGCAATTTATTGAAAGTTTGCTGCTAAGCAACATAGAGTATATATGGAAGACTGTTGCTAAGCAGTACACCTAATCTATTCCAGTGCTGAGAGGATTTTTTTGTTAGTTCAATGAAAAAAATAGAACAAAATTCATCTCTCATAAAGCTTTTTACATGTATAAATAAGTTTTTTTTATGTATAAATAAGTTTATATAAAGCAGAATCATTTTAAGTATAAAATAGATTAGGAAAGGAGAAAAATTCTACCATAATTTGGAGACTGGCAGTACTATGGTTGATTGATTCACCTTGATAAATGTCAATTTGACAGTCATGGAAAATCAACCACTATTGACAAAAGACAATGAAAAGTGTGACAAATAGAGTTGATATTCTTAATATACAAAGATCTGGTATGCACAGATGGAAGAATCTGTAAAACTTCACCAGGGAAGGAAAAAATGTCATGATCAGACATAATAGGAAAAATAAAAAGACAAGCAGAGACTATTAAGACTGTTCACAATATCTAAGTACATGCTGGTGTTACACAGTTTCTGTTGCATTTCCTGTTATTTGCTTGTTTATTCAGTCACCTCTTGTGAGATGTAGAATCTGCATTAGTCTGCCATAAAAAACACTGCAGACTGGGTGGCTTAAACACAAGCATTTATTTACCTAATATTCTGGAGGCTGGCAGTCCAGGGTGCCAGTATAATCGGGTTCTGGTAGGGGCTCTCTGGCTAGCAGATGCCTGTCTTTTCCCTGTGTGCTCTCATCTCTCATGGCCTTTGTTAGTGCTGGCACATGGAGAGAGAAATGGAAAGAGGGAGAGAAAGAGAGACAAAGAGAAAGAGCAAGAGCAAGAGAGCACAAGAGAGAGAGAGAGAGAGAGAGAGAGATCTCTTCTTCTTCTTCTTAAAAATCTAAAAATACTATCTGATTAGGATCTTATCTATGTGACCTTATTTAACTTGAATCACCTTCTGAGAAGCCTATCTCTGAATTATGGGTCTGTGCTTCGACATATAAATTTTATGGGGACACAATTTAGTCCATAACAGGCCTGGCCTGTGGTGGCACATTGGATAAAAGCATGGGCCTGTAACACTGAGGTTGCTGGTTCTAAACCCTGGGCTTCCCTGGTCAAGGCACATATGGGAGTTGTTGCTTCCTGCTCCTCCTCCCCTTTTCTCTCTCTTCCTCTCTCTCTCTCTCTCTCTCTTTTTCCTCTCCCTAAAAATGTATAAATAAGCCTGACCTGTGGTGGCGCAGTGGATAAAGTGTCGACCTGGAAATGCTGAGGTCGCCGGTTCGAAACCCTGGGCTTGCCTGGTTAAGGCACATATGGGAGTTGATGCTTCTAGCTCCTCCCCCCTTCTCTCTCTCTGTCTCTCCTCTCTTTCTGTCTCTCCCTCTCCTCTCTAAAATGAATAAATAAAAAAAAATAAAAAAAATAAAAATGTATAAATAAAATCTAAAGAAATACAATTTAATCCATAACAAAGTCAAAATGCAAGCAGCCTATTTTGCATATCCTCTTAGATATCTTACAGGAAAATTAAAAAATACTGTGCCACAAGCTGAATTGTTTATAATATTTCATTTCTTCTTTTTCTTTCATTTTGACTTACTTCCCAATATAAAATCCATCACCAAGTTAAGTAATTTTCAAAACATGTTATTTTTTGCCATACTTCTGCTCCATGTCTAGGTTTTTCCCCACACTCGCCCATCAAGGATATCACCACAGCCTCCTACCTCCATCTCCATGGAAGTCTCTCGGGAGACATGTAGTGGGAATGGTCTTCCTAATATACCAATCTCATAATGGCATTCCTCACCTTTAAAAATAATAAATTTAATGAATCTTTATTGCTGTCAGAATGAAGTTTCATGCCCTTAATTTGGCTTATAATTTATATTTTTTAGCTTTATATTCCTTAGCTCCTGCTTATTACATCAGGCTTATATTGGGCTATCGCTCTTCACATTGTGTGCTGTAAACTTTGTAAATATCTTTTACGTTCCTCGTGTGTTGGCTTCAGGTTGCCAAACTTGTAATGTGTAATAGACAAACTCTTTTTCTTCACTCTCTGAACTATGTTTCCTACTCTCTGTTTTTTTTGGATAATTGCTTGGCTCTCAGGCTGGACGTACTTTTTTTTTCCAGGAAGCAGTAATGACTGTGTGTGCTTTACCTGTGCTGCTCTTACCACATTTTCCCCAGAGCATCATCTAGACTTGTAGCTCTTAGCATATAATTGCTTCATGGGAGTTCTGTCCTCTATGCTGTATGTTCTGAGAAAGAAGAATTAATTTAGTCTCTTTTTGTCAATGTATACCCAATACTTAATAAAGTCTCAGCACATGTAGTACATATTTTAAACATATTAACTTCACAAATGGTCAAAGTAATACAAATTAAAATACACATTGTGCTTTTTTTTCTATTAGAAAAGATACTCTACAATGTTATCATTAGATGAGAATTTAAAAATGGTATCTCACACTATTGGTAATTAACTTGTCAAGAAAAAAAATTAAGCTATTCAGGAAATTTAAATGGTCTATTCTGGTCCAGGCCAGTTAGCTCAATGGAAAGAGCATCAGTCCAGCATGTAGACATCCTGGTTTAATCTCCAGTCAGGTCACAATAAAAAAGTGACCATATGCTTCTCTCCCCCTCCATCTCTCCCTTCTCTCCTTTCCCTCCTACAGACGTGGCTTGATTGGTTTGAGCATCAATCCAGGGCCCTGAAGAATATAGCTCAGTTGATTTGAGCATCAGTCTCAGATAAGGGTTGCCAGGTGGATCCTGTTTGATGCGCATGCAAGAGTCTATCCCAGTATATCTCCTCCTCAGAGGTCTATCTTTAAAATAATTTTCTTCTGATATTATCTATCCTAAAAATAGTAAACTTATAAATTTTTTGAGAAAAGTGGTCTATTTTGTCATCATTTATAACAAAAAAAGAAAACAGCTTATAAACTAAAGAAATATGTAATTAAATGTTGAAACTTTTAAAAAAGAAATAATATCCAACATAAAAGTTATGTTTTAATAATGTTCACTGTTCTTGATGAATTGTTTAGTTAAATAAACATGATACAAAATTAAATCTATTCATGCAAGATCTAATTTTATGAAATAAATGTAAGTTGTAGATATATATATATAGACATATATACAGTATACACACAAATATATCCTTACAAATTAAAAAGGACCAGAAAGAAAAACAATATAGTTGTGTTTAGTTAGTAGTTAACTTATAAATCTATTATGTTTTTCTCTTTGTAATTTTCTGCTTAACTTGTTTTTTTTATAGCATAACGAGCCAGTATTAATTCATATATTACCAAAAGAAATTAAGTTAAGAAAGAAAAAAATGTTTGGATTTATAAATATGTATCTATGAAACACCTCTGAGCATAAACAATATCTTAATTTAAGGGAATGCTCTGTTGTTAGACCCCCACATTGCACTCTGGAATGTTTAGAGGCCTGATATATTTCCTTCACCTAGAAGACACAGGTTTGAACCTTGAACATGACCTACACTTGGCCAGTCAAATAATTTGAACTTTGAATCTGTAGGGAAAGATGACAAAACATCATTTGCCAAATAAGAATTAGGTATGTTAAGGCTACAAACACAGTCACTCAGTCATGGTTCCTGCCTGAGGAAAAGTGGCCACAGAGGTGGAATCTTGCCCAAAAGATCCTACAAGAACCTAGGCTTGGTTTTATGTTCAGCTACCCTTCCTTTCTTCTTCCTCTTTGTCATTTGTTTTTTATATTGTGTCCCCTTTCATCAAATCTGGAGCAACGTTGTCTCTTCAGATAAGTTCATCTATGCTTCAGATTTCCAGGACTTTCACATGCTACCTGATTGATTATCTGGTTTTGATTATTTCAAGCATATACTCAAATAAGATGCCATACAGCGATATAAAATTGAATTCTTAACAATGGTATACTGTAAGTAGTACAAAATTCACTTAAAGCATTTTCAACAACTTATTCAATTATATAAATACAATAGTTGTCAGGAACAATTTTTCAGCACAGAAATGTATTTCAACATGATCAACTGAAATGTACTCAACATGATCAGCACAGAAATGTATTTCAACATGATCATGTGTGCAACACAACCTTTGCACAATATGTAAGTTCTAGTAGTTGTGTACTGAAAAATATATGATATATGTAATTCAGACTTTTGTTAAATGATCTAAAATATTAGACAAACATAGTGGGCATAATTTTTCTAATCTGTCTAATGACATTTTTACTGAAAACTTATTTTTGTTGTTTGTGAGGTGATATAAAATACCACATTACTTTGATATGTGCTTTAGTTATTACATTTTTAGATGCTGATAGATATTTGGCCTTATAACAATAAAGTAGATTACAGATTGGAAAGAGAAAAAAATGAAATTAAGTCAAGATATATTTCAAGTCAAGAAAAATCTAAAGCTGAATCAAAAGAAGGAAAGACTTTTTACCATACCGTTTTATTCTAAGCAGATGTCTGTTTAAATATAGATTTTTTAATCCTCCCCTAAAAAGACATAGTGCATGAATAATAGGACATAATTTCTAGAACCAATAAATTTGTATTCAGTTACATTTTGTGATGTCGTGTTATCTTTTAACTTTTTTGTTTATCCAGTTAGCTTTATCATAGTGTATAGGCCACTGTCAAAATTTGTCAATTTCAGACAGTTGAATAAAAGTGGAAGATAAGTAACACTGGCCAGGTAGCTCAGATGGTTAGAGCATCTTCCCAGTACAGCAAAGTCGAGGGTTCAATCCACAGTCAGGAAATACCCAATAAATGCACAAATAAATGTAACAACAAATTGATGTCTCTCAAATCAACAAAAAAGAGAGAGAGAGAGAAAGAGGAAGATATGTAAGAGAAAATAAATTAGTTCACATAGGTTAAATGAACCTGTGAAAATGTTAAAGAAACAAAACTATAAATAATATAATTGATTCACATATAATGTTATCATACAATGAGAATAAGGAAATATACTATAAAAATATTTTAAATTATGTAATAACCTGTATTTAGGTGTTATAATAACAAAACCTTTCTCCAATGCACAATAGCGTATTACACACTTTTAAAGTATTTCAAAATTTGCTATTTTCAGATGGAAATGTTTCTAGTATATAGATAATAATTTTAGTCCATTGACTCTTAAGTTTAAAATATCTCAAAATAAAACATTAGTTCTTAAAAGTATATATACATAACTATTCTTTATTATTCTAATATTATTCTAAAATAATAAAGAATGTAGGAGTAATTAAAAGGAAAGATATTTATGAAACACCTATTGAAGATCTGCTGCAAGATAGACATTGCACTAAGCCAGTAGTTCTCAAAGTGTGCGCCAGGGCACACTGGTGTGCGCTAGAAGATTTTCAGGAGCACCCTATGATATTCCAGAGAAATATGTGCCTGTTGGGGACCAAAAAACCAACAGAATTTTTGGAGTTTAGATTTTTGGGGAATAGAGGTGTGGAGAATTGGCTGTAAGCTGACAGTTTGCCCAACACCCCACCTCATTTGCCTGATTAGGTTACAAAAGGCTGTTAAACTGTGGTGCTGGATTGTTTACATTACCCCCCATGTTCTCTGGAAAGACTGGAGGCAAGTTTCTTCTATCCTGTGTTTGAGTAAAGTTAAGATGATATGCATGGTGGGGGTTTCCTGCACTCAACACAATTAAGAGTAAAAAGAAAGGAATTATTGGCCCTGGCTGGTTGGCTCAGTGGTGGAGTGTTGGCCTGGCGTGCAGGGGACCCGGTTCGATTCCCAGCCAGGGAACATAGGAGAAGCGCCCATTTGCTTCTCCACACCCCTCTCCTTCCTCTCTGTCTCTCTCTTCCCCTCCCGCAGCCAAGGCTCCATTGGAGCAAGGATGGCCCGGGCGGGCGCTGGGGATGGCTCCTTGGCCTCTGCCCCAGGCACTAGAGTGGCTCTGGTCGCGGCAAAGCGATGCCCTGGAGGGGCAGAGCATCGCCCCCTGGGGGGAAGAGCATCACCCCTGGTGGGCGTGCCGGGTGGATCTCAGTCGGGCGCATGCAGGAGTCTGTCTGACTGTCTCTCCCCATTTCCAGCTTCAGAAAAATACAAAAAAAAAAAAAAGAGAGGAATTCTTCAATGTACTGATGAGGAGATGAGAGTTTGCCTTTCAAATATATGCCCAAACATTGAAGAAATTGCTAGCACACATCAAGCTTATGTTTCTCATAAACACAAGAAAGAAAAAACTTAACACATTCGCTCTGGGTCCTGCAGAATTTACTAAATCTTACTAAGAATGTATCTATATATATAAAAAGATAATTTTTTTGTCTTCTTTTTATTTTTTAACCCCTTTTTTATGAATTCTAAAAAGCATAACTCAAAAAATGTAACAATGTCAGAATAAATTTAATTTTGTCATATTTATTTTATTTTATTACAATAAAAGCATGCTTGGTTTCTATACTTTTTTATTTAATATTTGACTTAATTATTATAACATATTTCTCAGAAATGTGTATATAGTCTGCCTACCATTATTTGTAGAATTTTAAATGTGCCCCAACTTCAAAAAGTTTGAGAACCACTGCACTTCAGAATTTTCTTTAGTTAACCTAAAATCCTGTGATATGGTTGCTTTAACCATTAAAGATGAAGAAAATGACATTAAAAGTTAATTATCTTTTTTTTAGTAAAACGAATTCAGGAATTTTAGACAATTTGAATTCAGGCATGCCTGAGTATTTTAAACACATTACAAAAATGTCTCATAATATAACTCTTACATTAAAAATGAATTATATATAAAATAAAAGAAATACATTAAAATACAGTTCAATATGTTCTTTATAGTCATTCTACAACATAATTTAAATATCATATTTCATTCTGAAGCAACTTTGTTGAATAAAAAACAAATGTTTGTCATTTACATATACAGGGTTCCAGCTTACTAATGAATTGAATGTTTTGCAGACTTCAGGGTTAAGTTAGCAAACCTTTACAAATGAAATAAATGAGAAGTTACATTTCTATTCTATGCATTTGTGCTTAAGAATACAAAAATCTGAAAAGCAATTGAAAAGGGCTGTCATTTCACATTGTGTTTTATTCCCATGACTCAACTGTGAAGGATGCAAATATATTGAAAAATCCACTCTCAATTTAAAAACAAAGAATGTCACAAAAACTACATTTTTAAACATAAAAATCATTAGTTTAAAGTTGAGTGATTCTTCTAAGTTATAAACATATATATATACACATATATATGAAATAAATTTTATTAATACTATATATACAGATAGATTAAAATAATATAATGATACATTTAATTTTACATAGTAATACAGTATAAAATATGGATTTGTGCACAAGGCAACTTTTAACAACAGAGTCTCTCAAGGAGTTAATACAGTTGAGGCTTGAATAGAATTTTATCTACAAACTTCATCTCCTATACAAGTTGAGAATCTTCTCTTACATCCCAGGCAGTTTCTTCTTGAATATAGTCACTTAAATGAAAATGTCACATCAGAAAATTAACAATTCCATTGTTCTATAACACTAAGTTTTAGACAATTCTTTCTTATGAGTGAACAAAATCTTCCTTTTTATGGTTTATTATTTCATCTCTTTTGCCCTTCTAGTACACCACATCTACTTCCATGTAATACATATTGCTTCAAATATTTTTCTATAGTATAAAATTTTCACTCTACTGATTCTCCATGTGGTGTGGTTTCTAGTTATCATAATGTTTTGTTCATCCTATTATAGATGCATCTTAAATGCCAAAGATGCCGTACATTGGACTGTCCAAACTGAGTCAGAGCATTTCAAATGTTGTTTAAGGAAGATAGTATAGATGAATTATTACCAAATATGTACTTGAAATACAGTTGAAGATTGTACTTTGTTTCATTTTAATACCATTTGTACTATTATACTGATTTATGAAGAATATTGTCATCAAATTCCCCATTTCATTAATTATTCACTACTATGAAAAATCTTCCAAATTGTATTTTATATATAGTTTATAGGTAGAAATCACAATTTTATATATAGTTATAGATAGAAATCACAATTAAGTCTGTATTTATTTTAAATCTCATTTGTCTTTACTCATTTTTAAAGAGCAAGTCTTTGAGATAACCTTTTACATCCAATTGATTTTACAACTACAAGTTTGATGAGAATATTCTTTAGGTCTTATCCAAACAACTGTTTAATAGAACAGTGCAATAAAGAGACACTTGAAGAACCTATGAGTAAAGCCTATGTCTATTAAAAATAGGCTTAGTTCTCATTAGGAATAAAATGCAATGTCATCCAGAATAAATTTCCTGATATCAGGTATTGGGCACACAAAAATCATTTATTGTGTATTTTTTATAGATCAGGCACTGTGGTATTTCTGCTAGTCAGTAAGTTATCCAAGTTCCAATAATTAACATTTTTTATTCTCTTTGTTTAAGCAATTTATTGAGAAATTATGCTAATAGTCAATAGTCACTCGCCTATGGTTAGTGAACTATATGACCTATTGATTCGTATCTCTAAGGTTCAACATTTTTCTCTACCTCACTACTTTTTATCTTTAGTCATTTCCTTATCTTCTATAATTTTTCAGAATCTTCAAGTTGAATTTGGACAATATCTAAACATTCTTGCATTAAATTAAAATTTAAAAATATAAATTGATATAAAGCATCTTAAAAAAAACCCCAGCAGCTTGGCCTGTGGTGGTGCAGTTGGATAGAGCATAGATTTGGGACGCTGAGGTTGCTGGTTAGAAAACCTAGGCTTGCCCAGTGAAGGTGCATATGACAAGCAATCAATGAACAACTTAACTAAAGCAACTATGAGTTGATACTTCTCACTCCAAAATCCACTTTGTAAAGTCAATAAATAAAATCTTTAAAAAAACTGCATTATTTTATTTCAAACATTTTCCATAATAGTGAAATAGGTTTACTTTTGTAAGTTGAATCAATTCAGTCACTTAGATTGACTGCAGGCTGTCCTTTTCATTAAAAATAAATCTATATATTTGTGGTTTCTTTTCTTTTTTTTTTTTTTGGACTTTTTACCATCTACCCTTTGGTCATTTAATTGCCCATTAACTCTTCAATTTGCAGGTCAAGAAAAGATAAATGAATCAAAGCACACGAAATTTCAAAGCTCTGAGCATCTTGGAAAATTAATGTAGAAAATCAACTAAGACCAATGAATTCCATCAATATAAATAACTTACTTAAAAATTTTACAACTTTACTTAGAAATTTTACAACTTTCAAGATTAGAAGCAATTCACTCTAAAATAATATAATTATATCAACCGTATATATCTTCTACTTAATTGGGTAATAAATAATAACACGTTTTTTGAGGGGAGGACACCATGTAATGTAGCTACAGCTTACTTTCATTTTACTTTGTGCTTGATAGATCTTTACTATTAGTATAAATATGAATATTAACTTTGATAAAGAGTAAGTGTTTACTGGCTTCTATTAACAATTTTTACCTGATTTGTACAGATAATTGTTTAAGTTCTTACTTTTGACAGCACAAGTATATTGGTTAACAAAAGATAATAGAAAAATGTATTATCTTGTTTGAAAGATTTAAATGATAGAGCTTAGATAGATGAATAAGATAATATACTTTAAACACATTAATTTTATTTAGTGTCATTATTCTTATTTATATTACGATGATAATTTTTTGCATTATTGTCAATTGTATTATGTGAAAAGCTGAGATTATACGTAGAGAGCTTTGACAATTACTTTGAGATTTTGAAACTTAGCTAAAACTTTTTTAATTGTATAAATTCCCCAGTAAAAATGAATAGGGTAGGAATATAACATCCTATTTCTCTTATTAAATTTATTATGGCATAATTATTATTATTAATTGTTCTCTGTGTAGTAGAAAAACATTGTATATTCAAAGACATGTTTGCTTTTCTAAGGCTTTGCTATAAGTTAACAGATAATAAAATGCGAATATAAAATATACTAGATGAGGAGTTTAAATTTCTGAGGTGTAGGGTAGCTTAAATCTCTTCATAGACACAGAACCCTATTGTAATTTCCAAATTTGAGGAAGTTATTCATCAAACAGTATTCTGTGTTTCTTTTTCTATTTTCTGAAAAGACATAAAATTTAGCTATATAAAAAAATACGATACAGGGTGAGCAGAAGTAGGTTAACAAAAATATAAATAATACAGTAATTAATTAATAAATAATAATACAAGAATAACCTGTTTTATGTAGTGACACATGTAAACCTACTTTTGTATAATAAAAGAGAAAGCCTTCAATGAATAACTTAAAAAACAAAAACAAAAAACCAGAAAGAATTTGCAAATACACTATCAGCAGTAATTTTTTAAAGTGTTTAAGTTTTGTATGCATTGAGGACTCTGCTTTTAGTAGCCTACTATTTGAAATAAACTATATGTATGTTTTTAGACCTTATTTATTTATTTATTTATTTTTATATTTTTAGTGTGAGGTGGGGAGGCAGAGACAGACTCCTGCATGAGCCCCAACTGGGATCCATGTGGCAAGCCCACTAGGGGGCAATGCTTTGCCCATCTGGGGCCCTTGCTCCCTTGCAACAGAAGCTATTTTTTAGAGCCTGAGGCAGAGGTCATGAAGGTATATCCTCAGTGTGGGGGTCAACTTGCTCTGTTCAAGCCATGGCTCCAGGTGGGGAGGAGAAGAGAGAAAGAAGGATAGAAAGGGTGGAGAAGCAGATGAGTGCTTTTCCTGTGTGCCTTGACCTGGAATCAAACCCATGACTTCCATACACTGGGTCAACGTTCTAACTCTGATCCAACCCATCAGAGTCAGGTCAAAGTTATTTTATATACATACATGTTTCTGAAAAAAATATTGAACTTGAATATTTAGAGTTGAATTTATTAATCCAAACTCTTATTGTCAGCAGTATGCTAGCTACTGGTGTGGTCACTGAGGATGGGTGGTCATCAAGATAGACAAGGTCATTGCCTCCCCTCAGGATCATAGTTATCAAAGAGCAAATAACTTGATCTGCTAGAGTAATCACTGGTACTGGTAATACAAATGACAATTTCTCTGTACTTAAATGTATAGCAAACTCATAACAGAGTCTGGCAGCTTAATTCACATGCATGACATCTATGCATAAAAACTCAAAGATGAACATGGTATAATTGGAGGATTTGGGAATACAACCCATACCTATTTAGCCTGTCTTTTAAATTCTAACAAATATATTTACTGGAGGAGTTGATTCCTTGTCTAAATCAAAATATTAAGTTTGTAGGCAGATCTTTTAATTAAAATGCATAATTCAGACTATTTTTGCACATATCATTTATATGGCAGCATGTCAGATGACAGTTTTTCAGAAGCACCTTTAGATATGATTCTATAAACAAATCATCCTATCAAAGTCATATCTGAATAACTATAAATATAGGAGACAATTTAATATTTTAAACATGTAGACTCTACTCTTTACAAGTGTTACTATTATAAGATTGTGCTTTTTCAGAGACACATGACAGGAGGTTAAATAAAATATAATAAACATGTTTTTACATGCCAATATATTATAGAAAAATTATTATATCAAAATATAGTCTGAATTATATGTAATTATATTCCATATGTGTGTATACATATATACACACACACATATATATATACATACATATATATATATACATATTCATTAAATGACTCACGAAGAGACAACAGTTCAATACAAAATATGGATAAAAACAAGAAGTTTACAAAAAAAGAAGACAAAAGTAAAAAAGTTTATAAAAGTGATTTCTCAGATTCATTAAAAAGTCATTGGTTATAATAATATTATATTTTTCACTGCTAAAGTTAATAAAAATGAAGAACACTTTGTATTGGTAAAAATATAGGAAACTAAGCATTTTCCTAACACTGTGAGTGGGTAAATAAGTTGACATGTTGTGATAATTTGATATTTTTTAAAAATAAAAGTTTTCTCATACTTTGAAGAAAGGTTTATGCTACTTTTACACTATAACCTTCCACTGTTAAAGATGGTAAGTTAGATCTAGATATGCATAAAAGACTGCTAAGAAAGAAAAACAAGTGGAAAATAAAACATTTGTAGTACTATTTTTTTTTTACAAAAAAAAAAAAAGCAATATACATTAGACGCATATGTTGAAATATATATAGAGGCATATTCTCCAAATTAAATTATGATGAATTCCTTGCACATAAGGTCCAAAGGTAGGGATTTTAACTCATACAATAGAATATCTCTGGCACCTAGAACACTTCTCAGAATGCAAGAGGAGCTCAGTAAATATTTATTTAATGAAGGAATCATTATTAAATTTATCAAAACTACTTATATTGACATCACTGTTCAATACCTCAGTCTATGACACAATTTCTTTATTATCTAACTTGAAACTTAAATTCTCACTAGTAATTTTCTTAATCTTGTTGAAGCATTCAGACATTTTATTTATTCTTATTTTCTTCTTTCAGCTTTCTCTTTTTCCTGTTTTACCCAAATTAATACTTAACAGCTTATTATTCAAAGAATTGGTATTCTTTTGCCAGTATATTCAACTAAGAGGTTTCATTGCTTTTCTATCCCACCAGTTAGTGAAAAGTCCCTTTGCTTCACCAATTCAAAGGTCTTACATCTCTAATCTACACTATAGAATGACACAACTATAGTTCTGAGCGCTGACGTAGGAAGATCACAAATTTCAAAAAACCTATTGTTTAAAAAATAGGGTCAGAATTTATTTATTTAGTTAGTTATTTACTTATTTATTTTTAAAAAGGACTTCTTTAAAATTCAAGGTTTTCAACATCAACTCACCTCTCAAAGTATTCAACCATCCTATTGCATATGTTTAGAATGCTATATTGACTGTTCTTTCCTTTTTTTCAAATAAATTTATATTTAATATTATTCTCTATTAGTTTTGGGGGTACAGTAAACTGATTAAACAATTATATATTTACAAAGTGTTCTCCCTGAATAGCAACCCTTTAAAATTTATCCATACCCTCACAACTTGGACTGTTCTACCTGTTTCCTCTCTCTGCTGATAAACTCTCCTTTTTTTACAGCTCTGAGCCAATAGATCTTCTCTCTTCTTTTATTATTCACCTTTTTCTACTTCCTTGGTATACCGTAGAAAATATTACCTAAAAGCTAATATATTCTACCATTTTTAGAAGCATTTCTCAATAAATTCTTTCATCGTTTCCCACATAAACACAAATATGCTCAAATATTTTCCACTTAAGAACTAGCCTTCTTGGCCCTGGCCCGTTGGCTCAGTGGTAGAGCGTCAGCCTGGCGTGCAGAAGTCCCAGGTTTGATTCCCAGCCAGGGCACACAGGAGAGGCGCCCATCTGCCTCTCCACCCCTCCCCCTCTCCTTCCTCTCTGTCTCTCTCTTCCCCTTCCGCAGCGAGGCTCCATTGGAGCAAAGATGGCCCTGGTGCTGGGGATGGCTCCTTGGCCTCTGCCCCAGGCGCTGGAGTGGCTCTGGTCGCAATAGAGTGACGCCCCGGAGGGGCAGAGCATCGCCCCCTGGTGGGCAGAGCATAGCCCCCTGGTGGGCGTGCCGGGTGGATCCCAGTCAGGCGCATGCGGGAGTCTGTCTGACTGTCTCTCCTGGTTTCCAGCTTCAGAAAAAAAAAAAAAAAAAAAAAAAGAACTAGACTTTTTCTTCTTATACTCTTCTTCACTATTATATCTCTTTCCTTTTCTTTTTAAAAAAATTTTTCCCATTGATTTATGAGAGATAGAGAGAAGGGAAAATAATAGGGAGAGAGGGAGGGAGAGAGGGAGGGAAGGAGGGAGAGAGAGAGAGAGAAAGAGAGATAGAGGAGAGAGAGCGCGAGCGGGAGAGATTCATCAACTCATTGTTTCACTTAGTTGTTCCATTTAATTTTGCACTCTTTTATTGCTTGTCTTCTGTGTCTTGACAGGGGTCAAACCACAACCTCTGGTGCACTGGGTTGATGCTTTATCCACTGCAACACCCTGCCATGGTGGCTTTTCTTCTAAACATCTTCTTTAGAATCCATTTATTGTGTAACATATATTTTGGATTTATACTTCCATAAAGTCCATAAAAACTGTCTTAAAGTTATCAGTGACCATATTGTTGTCAAATATAATGCCAATTTGATGTTTTAGCATGATTTTGTAGAGCACTTTCCTTTTAAATCATTCTATTGCCTGCCTTCCTGTAGCTTCAAATTTTCCTTATTTTTTGTTTCTTTAAAAATCATCCTTTATATCCATATATGGTTCTACATTTTGTTTTATAAATTATTTTAAACCAGTCTAGATATTTACACTGGGATATCTGTTAGTTTTTTATATATTGAATTTTAATCTAAAAATCTCTAATATTTTGTCTATCTCTTGTCAACAGATTTACATATAGAACTTGTTACTGGTCTTCTTTTCATATGTTGCTTTAGACATTATAAATTCAACATTTCTAGAACAGACCTTGTTTTATTCTCCCTTATATTCATACTCTACCTTATACCTCCTATCCCAGTGATCTTGTGTGAAACAGGTCAAAAACCATAGAACTCTTGCTGACCCTCTTATTTAACCACTGTCTGGAACTGAGGGTTTTGAAATTTACTTTATTTCCAAGCTAACAAACTAGTTTATGACTACTTCATAGATATTAGCAGAGGATATATGATTCCTGGGTCAGAGAAAAAGACTTTAGCACTCAAGACAAAAAAAGTAACCAGAACTTCTGGTTCATACCAGTTTTCTGTACCCTCCAATTTCTAGAGGCAATGTACATCAGTCTAGATAGATACCTGCACACTCAGTAAGTTGTGTGAGAATGGAGGAAAGTTGAATTTTATAGTGAGTGGTAAGCAAGCTCTTTTTCTGGGGGGCTGCTATTATTTCATTCATAAAGGTGTTTTCTGCACGTAAAAATCTCTGGGCCTAAAATGGGATGCTTTCCACAACAATCACAACCCATATCCAATCAATTACCAAATCCAGTTGACCCCAAATCCTAAATATCTTTTAAATTAATCCATTAGTTTTAGTCTTCACTGTTACTAGCCTTATCCAGACCACATTGTACCATCTCTCACTAGCTATACTGAAAAATCTCTTTACGTATTTTCTTACTTATCAGGACCTTAACTCACTCTTCACTTACCCAGTCAGCCTCAATGAATCTCAAACCTGGAGCCAAACTGTCATAAATCTTCATTCCTATTTTGCCCCCCATTTTTTTTTACTATTTTTCTTGCTTTCAAAATTTTAACAGCTACTTAAATTAACTGATATCAATGCCTTTCATTTGGCTTCTACTTACATTTCTAGATAAATTTATTACCCAGCTCTCCTTTGCCATTTTATTTTCCCTTAAAAGTAATCCCCAAGCCTTCACCTATGTCAGTTCCCACTACCAACTCTGTACTAAGCTATTTTTTTTGAGACAGGGAGAGAGACAGAGAGAGAGAGAGAGAGGTAGAGACACATAAAAAAGAAGAGAAATGAGAAGCATTAATTCTTCATTGCAACCTGTTAGTCTTTTTAGTTGTTCATTGATTGCTTTTTTATATGTGCCTTAACCCGGGGCTATATAGCAGAGCGAGTGATCCCTTGCTCAAGCCAGTGACCTTGAACTTCAAGCCAGCGACCATGGGATCATGTATATGATCCCATGCTCAAGCTGATGAGCCCGTGCTCAAGATGGCGACCGTGGGGTTTCAAACCTGAGCGCTCTGCAACCCATTCCAATGCTCTATCCACTGCTTCTTTACCTGATCAGGCTGTACTAAGGTACTTTCTATGTCTGTCTTTTACCTCCAAGCCTTCGGATCTATATATTTTTTTACTGTGTCCACTCAATTTCCACTTGGAGAATTTTTATTCACATTTCTTCCAGTTTCAGCTTTAAGGTCTTGTCCACCAAGACATTATTCTAACTTGTAAACAGTTAATACATGGTGCATTTTCTATGTGTTTCAGTTTTATCTGAGCTTTCCAATTCAGAGTATCACACTAGTAGTCTTTTCACTGGCTCATATCCCTTACTGGGACCTCTGTGAGAATAGGAACCACATATTATTCTTTGATCCCTGATATATTCCCAAAAATAAAACAAGTAACACATTCTTTTATTAATGAATACTTGTTTGAACAATGAAGAAAATAAGTTATAAAACATTTGTGACAATTGAAGTATCTCATGTACTCAAAGATTAAAATCTCTATGAAGGAATTGACCAGGTTTTATTTGACTTTATCTTAGCAGCAAGAAGAGTGGCTCCTAATAAATGGTTACTCCTCTATTTGCATATGTTGTATTGTGAATTCATCTACTTGCTAACAGTTATCTTAACTCCAAAATCAATACTATGTTTTCAGGTCATCCATGAACATTTGCATTCACAGAGCAGCAAAAAGATTTAGTCACTCAATGCATGCTTTCTTATATGAGGTCAACATGGTCATGTTTGTCTTCTAGATTAAGATCTTATACTGTAAATTGTTGTCCTTTTAACAATGTATAGTGCCTTCTTTTTGTAATTTATTTTATTTTATATTTTTTGTGACAGAGACAGACAGAAAGGGAGAGAGATGAGAAGCATCAATTCTTCGTTGTTGCACCTTAGTTGTTCATTGATTGCTTTCTCATATGTGCCTTGACCAGAGGCTAC
Organism: Saccopteryx bilineata; assembly: GCF_036850765.1. NCBI lineage: Eukaryota > Metazoa > Chordata > Mammalia > Chiroptera > Emballonuridae > Saccopteryx > Saccopteryx bilineata. Next base: position 83,509,687 of record NC_089495.1, read on the forward strand.
AGCATACCGAGTGACCCCTTGCTCAAGCCAGTGACCTTGAGCTCAAGCTGGTGAGCCTTCTCAAACCAGATGAGCCCACGTGTAAGCTGGCAACCTCAGGATATCAAACCTAGGTTCTCCGCATCCTAGTCCAACGCTCTATCCGCTGTGCCAATGACTGTTCAGGCTGATTTCTCTTATTTTTTTTTACATTTAAGTTAGTCCAAAAGTGAATCCTCAAGTTTTTTAAGTGGAAACAGCCTGTGATGTGCCTTCATGAGAAAATACCCGTGTTAGATAATCTTTAATCAAATATGAATTATAGTGCTGTTGTCAATGATTTTAATGTTACTGAATCAACAGTATATATTTAACAAGGTGTCTTTAAACAGGACCACTTATAAAACAAGGTTATGCCTGACCTGTGGTGGCACAGTGGATAAAGCGTTGACCTGGAATGCTGAGGTCGCCTGTTCAAAACCCTGGGATTACCTGGTCAAGGCACATATGGGAGTTGATGCTTCCTGCTCCTCCCCTCTTCTCTCTCTCTCTTTCTCCTCCTTCTCTTCTCTCTAAAATGAATAAATAAAGTCTTAAAAAATTAAAAAAACAACAAGGTTATATATCTACTGATTAACGGAAATATTGTGACGAGAAATTCTCAAGAAACTAACCTTGTATTTTCTCCAAGGGCAATGAACCAGTATTTACTAATTCAGTGTCTACTGTGACTTTATAGAAATAATTATAATAAATAATGAGAATAGACTATTACTATTTTCTCATAAATATTTTACAATTAATAAATAGTTGAATAAAAGAACCAAGAAATGTAAAAGGGAGATACTAAAAGTGTGTTTCTGAAATTGAATTACGAGCTACATACCTTGTTCTGTATTTTCTTCAATGATTTGGGTAAAGATCTTAACATATTTGTGTAGTTGGTGCATGAGGCATATTGGTGAGATATAAATATGCAAAAATAAAAACAATATTATTAGGCTGAGGAAATTTATTGAAAATCAATGAGTGAGTTAAAATTTAACAGTGACACAAGGATTCACCATTTAAAATCTACATGTCAGTTATCTAAGAAGAGAGAATTTTTTTTAATTTTAGAGAGAGCAGAGAGAGAGAGAGAGAGAGAGAGAGAGAGTAAAAGCAGGGGGAGAAGTGGGAAGCATCAACTCTTAGATGCTTCCTGTATGTGCCTTGACCAGGCAAGCTCATGGTTTTGAACTAGAGACCTCAGAGTTCCAGGAGAAGATAGAAATCTTAACAGTTTTATATAAACTTACCCAGAAAGTTAATTTTATTTGATTTTAAGAAAGTTAGGAAAAAAATGTTGACATACATAATTCTCAAAATTGAAAATAAGAGATCAAATTAAAAGATATAAATAGTAATTTTAGTTTAGCTTCATTGTAACTGCAGATTGAAAACCACATCAAGTGTGTTCTAGGACTTTAATTTTTGTTGTTGTTGGTTTTATTTTGAGATTCTGTCTATTAAGTTTATTAAACCTGAAGAGAGTGAAACATAGGCACCGCTTACAATAAGAGAACCAATGGGAGGGAGCCAAGGCAGGGTTGCTTCTGCTCTCTGAAAATCTTACAGGAAAGAAGTGAGCCAAAGCCTGGCTGCCCATCACTCACTGAGAAGTAAATTCACACTGACAGGAGTGAACCAAGGGGGGCTGCTTTGGCTGGCTGAAAAGTCAGAGAAAAGGGGACCTTGGAGACAGGTTCAGGGTGTTAGCCTGGGACAAGTCACTGCTGCCTCTGCTCCTCTGAATACAAGTCTCGTGGGGAATCTTATAGTTTAGGAGAAAGTTCCCACCAGAGAAAGAAAGGGTTTGGTTGTGCTCCTGAGAAAGCTTGCCTCTAGGGCTTTAATTTATTAAATAGGTATCAAATAAGCAGATTCAATTAAATATCTTGCTTTTCAAAGTGGATATATGTTTTTTGTTATTAACTTAAAATCTGCTATCTATTATTAAAATTCTCATCTTTATTTTCACAGTGTTAAACTCAGGAAGAAATACTTGAATTGACTACAAATGACAACTGAATCAATATTATTATTAATGCCACTTTACATACACTCCCAAAATATACCTAAATATGCAAAGTAACATTCCAGTTCTCTTGGAATCAGTATTACTTTATCTAGATGTATTTTAAGCTAATAAGTTGATTATAAAAACCTAACACCTTAAGAATATTCTAAACTATAGCCATATCTCAATATTGTTTTAGCGGAAGATATAAACTGTATCTTAAGTAACAAATACTATTTCTTCTTGTAAAAATGACACTTCATTTATTCAAATAACAGTAGTAAAAATATTGTGGCTGATTATTTGGTTTGGTAGTAACAAAAAGATTGTAGTGACATGGACTGCTTGCCCTAATAATCAAACTCTTTTAGGTTTATCTAAATTTTTACTGATCTGGTGGATAGATCCTTTGATATTAGATTTTATCACACTTTTAATACCATTTATGTTTTGCTTCAAAGTTAGCTCAACCCTGAAAATATTCTACTTGACCTCCCACTTCCAGGCCTCCTGTTGGACTGTTTTAAACTTCTAAGTCTCTTTAACAAAGTTAAAACTTTAAAGCAGTATATCTGTCTCTGAGGTCATGCTGAGAGTAGAGAAGGAATACATCACTTACTTTAAAATTTACCCTCTTGAGGAGTAGGCTTAAGAATCTTTAAAAGAAACTTGAGCTTCTCTATTCTTGGACTAACCACCATATTTTATTTTATAGAAGTCCAGACATTTTATAAAAGGAAGGACTTTTTTGAAACATATTGAGCATGCTCTTTAAACAGCTAGATAATTCATGCTTTTGAACTATAGATTATTTCTACCTCCAGAGACTAAATACCAGTAACTCTTAAAGTGATACTGTTCTTCTTTTAGAATATGCATGATTCTTTAGAGAATGTGGCCAGTGTCAAAATATATATAATATTTATAAAAGAATGATATTGTTAACTTTCAAATACTTTAAAATCATCATGAGTGATTATGATGAATGCATCTTCTTTTTAATGTAGAATAAGCTAGTGTATTTTATCTATACTTATACTTGTTAACATAAATACATGCCTCATCAAATAACTGATATGTGATAGATTCTATGAAGCATACACTTCCAGAAATATTATTTATTTTAAAATTAGTGCTTAATTTGAAGATCCTTAACAATGGCTAAATTCCTAGTTCAACTATATAAGATGATTACATTGAATATTATTCCAAAAAGTAATTTGGTGTGTGTGTACATATGTGTGTGTGTGTGTGTGTGTGTGTGTGTGTGTGTGTATATATATATATATATATATATATATATATATATATATATGTATTTTTTTTCTTTTCCAAGTGAGAGAGGGGGGGATAGTGAGACAGGCTCCTGCATGTACCCCAACCAAAATCCACTTGGCAGCCCCATCTTCAGCTGATGCTCAAATCAACTGAGCTATTTTTAGTGCCTGAGTCTGACATCCTGGAAACAATTGTGCCACTGGCTGTGAGAGGGGAAGAGAAGTAGATGGTCCTTTTTCTTGTGTACCTTGACCAGGGATTGAACCTGGTCGTCTATACACTGGACTGACGCTCTATCCACTGAACCATCATCCAGGGCCAGTTACATATTCTTAATATTATTTTTGAGAATCTATTCAAAAGTATATTTTAAAATGATTATGATTATTTAATATAATATCATATATCATATTTATAGCTGTAGTAATGATTTAAGAATTTTAGAAGGTAGAATACATTGTTCAGTATTAAATGACTTTTACATTTACAAATAGTGTAATTTCAGCATTAATTTCTTTCAGAAAAAATTTTAGGACTGGTGAAAATAGTTGAATAATTTTGCAGGTAAGGTTTAGTTGGAAGTTTTTAGAGAAGAAGTTGATATAGTTCTTTGTAGAGGTATAAATTATGAAAAGTATATCATAACATTTTATCAGTTACAAACATTCTAAAATTCCACTGACAATATTTAGTTATTTTTTCAAATTTTAGATAATATAAAAAATCTTTAGCATCACCAAATAGTTTACTAAATTTTATAACTGGCAGACTCTGGAATTACTATAATATATACCCATACATTTATATTTGATGTTAATGTGTTTTCATTCTCTGCCTTTTTTTCTTTTAGGTGAAAGAAAGGGAGATAGTGAGGCAGAGTCTTGCATACACCCGGACCAAAATCCCCCTGGCCCGATGCTCTAGTACTGAGCTGTTTTTAGCTCCTGAGGCTGATGTGCTCCAGTGGAGCTATCTTCAGTGCCAGGGACCACTCTCAAACCAGTTGAGTCACTGGCTACTGGACAGGAAGAGAAAAAGAAAGGGGAGAATGAGAGGGGGAGAAGTAGATGGTTGCTACTCCTATGGGCCTTGACCAGGGACAGAACCAAAACGTTCATTCGCCAGACTGACCCTCTATCCCCTGAGCCACTGTCCAGGGTCCTGCTTATTGTTTAAAATAAAAATATGACTAAAATGTGAGTGTGATTATAAAAACCACATGTACTGATATATATATATCTTTTCAGTTTGGCCTGAATTTTCAAGAGTAACCATTGAAAATAAGAATGACCTAAAGGTTTTTAGGATGTAAAAAGTATAGAGAAAGATATTTAGCAATGTAGAATTTCAAAGATAATCTTTGACAAATAGTGGAATCAAGGTTTGGGCATGTTTGCCTTAAAATACCACAATATACCATAGAGTTGCAACACTTAAATCTGTCTTGGAAGTTTCCAGGCAGACTTCCTTCCCCTCAGCCGTGTCACATACCCCCAGCGGGGTCAATGCTCAGGTGATAAAAGAATAAAAAGTTGAGTTATATATCTCAAATCTTGATTCAAATATATTTAGGAATTCAACATATAACAAAAATAATTACTAAGGTAATATAAAAAATACAAATTAGTCTGTAAATAATATGGAAAACATTGTCTATTATTTGGAAAAAAATTGCTTAAATTTTTAAATTTACTGGAGTGACATTGGTTAATAGACTACACAGGTTTCAAGTATATCTTTCTATGATACATGATCTCATATTGCATTGTGTGCCCACCAGCCAAAGTAAAATCATCTTCTGTCCCCTGTATTTGAACCCCTTTACCCTTTACTACACCCCCACCCCTCTTCCCTTTGGTTATTGCTATACCATTCTCTGTGTCTTTGAGTTTTTGTTTGTTTTTCTTGTCTGTTGATTTGTTGTTTTCAGTTTTATATGTCACAGATGAGTAAAGGCATATGGTTCTTAACTTTTTCTTTATAAAGAAAAGGTTAAAATAAAATTGGGAAAGAACGAAAGTTCAATAATATAATATGTTTTTAAATTATAAAACTACAAAAAGTTTTAACAAATATGAAATATAGTTACAATGTTCTTAATGTTTGAAAAGTAAACATACATATACAAAAATAGGAAGATAATAGGGCTTCTAAGGAATAAAGAAAAGAACAAAAAGATCAATGTAATATATAATAATAATTCATTGAATAAATGCATGATAGGAAAATACCCAGATATTAGCAATGATTATTTTGGGTCATTTAATTAAAAGTAATCTTAACATTTTAGATATCATTTTTCTAATTTTAAAAAATTTAAAGTGTTAATATATTGCTTATAAAAATTATACAAGAAGATTAATTTTTTAAGCCTGTGGTGAGATTATTCATTTTTTAAAGCCATCTGTTATTCAAATAAGAATTTATACATTTCACACAATATGCTATGCAAATAATTTTTGTTGAAATCCAACATAGCAAATAGGTTATACAGTCATCCATGGCTTAAAGGAGTTTGCTTACATTTTTTAAAACTTGTAATAGTTAGTAACTTCAAATTTAAAAGAGAAACGGAAAGAAACTTGGAGATCATTTAGTTCAATTTCCTCTATTGTTGATAAAAATAAGAGCCAATTAAAGATGAAACAATTTATCCAATATGACACAATTAACAAGTGATAGTAAATATAGTGGACATAGGTCTCCAAATTCTCAGCACAATACTCCAACCATCACTGTGAAAACATTAAAATACTTTCAAATCTATGCATGCCAATGTTTGTTTTATATCTAGCAATAAAACTCAAACAGTTTTTAATATTAAATCATTTTGAAAAGAGTAAATAGAAAAAATATTTTGTTTTAAATGTATGAATAACTAATTGGGATATGCAATAAAAGAGAATTCTTACTCAGTATAGTGTTGCCATTTTGAAAGTAGATTTTTATAGGGCAATACTATTATTCCCACTTTTTTATGATTTTTTCTGTGTCATTTTACTTACCCACGGTCAATAGAACTTCAAAAATATTAAATGGAAAACCAGAAATAATCAATTCATAAGCTTTATATTACTTGCCATTCTGAGTGTCATGATGAAATCTCAGGTCATCTAGCTCTGTCCTGTCCAGTCATGAATCACCAATTTTATTCAGTGTATCCACACTTTATATACTACTTGAGCATTTTGTCACTTAATGTCTATCTCAATTATTACATCAACTGTCCATGTGTCACAATGCTTGTGTTCATGTAATCTTTATTTTACATAAAATGGCCATCTAAATTCAGTTTGGATATGCTATGAGAAACCATAAAGTGCTCCTTTTAATTGAAAAGGTATGTATGTATGTATGTATGGGGGGGAAAGTATGTATATGGGTCTTGGCATTTCTGTTGTTCCAAGCATACATTCAGGGTCTTGGATCATATTCCTTGTGGATAAGGAGGGCCTGTTGTGATGTAGTATAATCACATGTACTTTCATTAAAGAAAGGAACTAAAAGCAACGTGAACATGAAAGCTCCTGCATACTATGTATTTTCTTTTGTTTGTTTCACTACATTTTTAATTAAATAAAAACTAAATAAAAAATTATAATCAATCATTTATTTTGAGATGCAAATGTCAGAAAAATAAATATCACTCAGTTTTAATTATTGACCTACATAAACCATATAAGAGTTATCTCCTTTGTGGACTAGAAATATTTTTGTCTAGTCATTGTAGTTTCATTCAAATTCAATATTTTGATGTTTTTAAGTAGATAATTATTTATTAGAATAAAGTAAAATTTTCATATTCAATATGTTTTGCATATATACTATTTTGAGGTTCTGGTATAGAATTTACCAATAAAATATAACTAGCTTTCTAATGTATCTAATCTAAGAGTCAGTATAAAATAAGCATTGAATATTATATTTTAAAAATATACATTTTTGAAAAAAATATTTTTAATTTATTAAAATATTCAATCAGGGATAAACTGAATAAAGGTATTATTAAGTTTTGTTCATTATGATTTAAAGGTAATGCTTTATAAATAAGAGGTATTAAACCATAGATATTATTTGTGTTTGATAAATACATTTATATAAAGGGGTTTTATTATTTTAACCCTCCCTTTTTATCTATTTACTAAGACAAAATTAGATACAACAGTAAAAAATGGAATTAATCTGCTATGATAATGTGGAAATAAGCATAACAAAATAGCAAACTACATAAAAAAGTATTGAATTTGTTCTGTCAACTATCAAACCTGAGGTATAAAAATTAATTTTGACAAATAAAAACAATAAACATAAATATCATAATTCATACTGTTATGCATAAAGTGATTTCAATTGAACTCTGCAGAAGTCTGAAAGTCACCTTGGAGCAATTGAAACTCTTCTATAAATGTGTCTAGACAGAGAAAAGGAGCACTTATCTGCCAAGAGAAGGTTGCAATAGAGACAGCGGTGGAATCTGAGCTATAATCACTACCCACCACCACCATGCTAGTCTCCACTAACAGAGCCTTGCATTTACAAATCACTTGTCCATATGCCTTTGAATGATTTTGATGCTGTTTTGGTTATTATAACTGTATATTCACACAGTTGAATAAATGTAAAGAAGTGCCAAGTCAAAGCACCACATCCTTTCAATATAATTGAAAGTACTAACATTAAAAATATATTCCATATACATGGTTTCATTTTCTTAATATTTTTTTCAAAACTCACTAAACCACTTAAAGGGTTGCTAAGGGTTTTTACTGTAATATGCCCTTAAGAAAATATTGTATTTCACCCTGACTTCCTTCAGGAATAAAACTTCACCTTTTGGAGGATAAAGTTGTCAGTGGCTAGGGGTTGGAAAGATTCTTTTCCTTTGAAGGAAAAAAAAAAGGCATATGCTCAAAGTCTGAGCTTACAATACCTGGTTGTGCTTCTTTTGAACATGTAGTTCTAACTTCTCTGAGTTTCTTGTTACACTTAAAGGAAGTGAGACAGATGATCTCTAATGCCTTTCCAAAAAAAATTTTTTTCATTGAAACTTACAGTCCTTTTATATATCTGCGTAGTGTAATGCTCTTTATTCACTCCCACAGTAGAGGAGGGAAATCCTTCTGAATTAACACTAACCAGAAGCTACAGACCTGCTGATGTCTTATCATGCTGGTCATCCAAGCGTTAATAGTCAAAAAGCCACATATGTAAAGATTCCAGAGACTCCTCTCTTCTTTATATGAAAAGAATGATTTTTTCTCTTTTAAGAGAAACCCATAATTGACATTTTATTATAATAAATTTAGTCTCTAATCTGAGAAGCTTTTCCCTTTGATTACTGTTTAGTGATAGAATTTTTACTGTAAAGTAGTTCTTTAGTTTATGGTTTTTTTAGTCTAGTATTGAAAAGAAATTCAAATAACTTATTTTAACTGATGAAACAAGTGCAGATTTACTCTAACTTTCTAGTTTTTACAAAGAATAAAGGATGTTTTTTAACTGGGTGGGAAGGGCAGTATGTGATGCTCCTCTTCATTCTGTGCCATATCTGGGCCAGCCTGTACCAGTTCTGACAGCCTCGTGGATCCAACAAGTGATGCACTTAAGACACAAGGGGCCTGAATCTTCAGTTCTTCCCATTCCCTGTTTTCCTCACACAGCAGTGTTGACTAATTAGGAGAACAAGTATGCCATATGGCATGCTAGAAAGTGCTCTTTTTATCATACTGGCTGATGTCAAGTGGAGAAGAAGTTCTGTGGGCCTCAAATGTCTGGGAAATTTTTGCCTGAGTTTACAAATATGTATAAAAAAATCTGTACCTTCCTCTTTTGTTTCTTCTTTTACTCTTTGTGCATATGACTCATTTTCTCCCTGGGGTAGTAGTGAAGGTTCAAATTCTACACCCTGACCCCTCGCTGCTACAAAATTCTGTGAGTGGATTACACCTGAACATTCACATTCTCATATTATCGAGCTGTTACTTTATAGTGTTAGTTTAGTGTCTTAAGTGAGCCTAATTTTTACTTGTGTGTTTCTTCTTTAGAGATAACTTTTATGTTTATTGACTTTTCCCAACTATAAACACACAAAATATTTAGCTTCTGTGATTAATTTTGAACAAGGAACCAGGACTTTACTTTCTTTTTATCTAATTGTTTATGATTCATTATGAAACAATTAACTTTTATATTTAAATTGTCTTTTTCTCAATTTTCTATTTATTTAATTATTAAATATGATTTGTTCTTGAGCACACTAATATAATTTGTATAGTTTGACATGGACCTTAAAGAGCAAATTTTTGTTTTGTAAAAACTGCAAGAACAATACAGGTAGTGGAGAAGGCATACTCAAAAGCAAAGAGGCTTGAGAAAACTTCGAATAATTAGAAACATTGAAACATCATTTCACATAAGCCCACTTTCTTCAAACGGCTGATATTACAGTCCTGGCTGGTTGGCTCAGTGGTAAAGTGTTGGCCTGGCATGTGGATGCCCTGGGTTCGATTCCCTGTCAGCGCAAACAGGAGAAGCAACCATCTCTACCTTTCCCCCTCCCTCTTCTTTCTCTCTCTCTCTCCTTGCTCATTCTCTCTCTCTATTTGTCTCCTACAGCCATGGTTTGATTGATTTGAATGCATCGGAAGCTGAGGATGGCTTTGTGCACCCTCCACCTCAGGTGCAAAACTCATCTGGGTTGTGAGCGTGGCCCCAGTTGGGGCTTGCCTGGTAGATGAGGGTGAATCGGGGCACGTGAGGAAGTCTTTCTATCTCCCCTCCTCTCACTTGAAAAAAAAAAAAAGAAGAAAAAAATATTTAAAGAAAATGTCTGATATTACTTAATATATGATCCAAAATACAAAAATTAATCAAATAACTATAATGCTAGGTATTTAAAAAACATCTCATTTAATAAAGACTATGGAACCATGTTATGAATATCAATCCCAACTTACACTGATTTTTTTTTTTCTTGCCTAAGATATAAAAGCCATGACCCCATCATTTCAATTCTGAAAAAAAAAGAAATCACATCTTTATATGTATTAGTCTACAAGAGATTTACCCCCCTTCACAATAGAATCATACTGCTTCGGACACAGAAATATATACCCTTCTGCAAGCCACAGGACAATCAATAGAAAACTCCAGTGAGTGTTTCACTGGCTGTTTGCCAATCTCTTAGAGGAAAAAAAAAATATTACTGATGTGCAGAGTGATATCAGTTTCCTCTATAAAGAATATGAGAAGCTCTCCTCCAACCAACATTGACAAAAAACTCAGACATCTCACAGTCTAACCTTATAATATACTCTCTCCTGGGGCATTAGGAGACTTTATCAGACAAACATTTGAGAAGAGAGAATTAGTGGTAAATAGAAAATCAAACTAGAAATATACTGAGTGCTGAAAAGAACAGTACATTTTAAAAGTGAAATAACTGAAGAATTTTTCATACAAAACAACTCCAGGATAGAGACACTGGGTAATGCAGGGTAAAAAAGAAAATTAAATTGAACAGACATTATATATATTTTAGTTTGTGTGAGGTGCTTAGCTATGTACAAAGAGAGTAAATTAGTATTTTCCAAATATTGTATAACAACACACATAGACAAATGAGCCAAATTAAGCAAATATATTCTGTGCATTCTGACAGATAGTTATTTGTCTCTTTTGGTCTGGGGAATGGGAGGGACAGACACATGCTGGCGGTCAAAAAATTTTATGTCATCTTGCCATTTACCCATGAATTTTATAAAACCTAAAACTGTAAACTGACAATAAATATCCCATTTTATTTGATAAAGCCTTTATTTAATGTGTCATCTTTACCATCCAATGATGGTTTGAGAAATCACTTTCATTCAGTTCGATTTTAAAAAACTGAAAATTTTGGCCCTAGCCAGTTGGCTCAGCAGTAGAGCACTGGCCTGCTGTGTGGAAATCCTGGGTTCAATTCCTGGCCTGGGCACACAGGAAAAGTGCCCATCTGCTTCTCCATCCTTCCCCCTCTCCTTTCTCTCTATCTCTCTCTTTCCTTCCCACAGCCAAGGCTCCGTTGGAGCAAAGTTGGCTCAGGCACCAAGGTTGGCTTCATGGCCTCTGTCTCAGGCATTAAAATGGCTCTGGTTGCAATAGAGCAATGCCCCAGTGGGCATGCCGGGTGGATCCTGGTCAGGTGCATGCTCGAGTCAGTCGCTCTGCCTCCCCGATTCTCAGTCCAGAAATATATATATATATATATATATATATATACCTGAAAATTTTACTTAAGCTTATTAGAGTATAGGGTCTGATATATTCTGTACTGTGAAATCAAACGTAGTGTATTGTTAAACATTATCTCGTACAAATACTTTGTTCTTAAGATACACTGTGCTATATAACCTTGTAAATGTTTCTGCTTTAAAGAACATATAAGCAAGAAGAAAAAGAAGAAAGAGAACAAAGAAAAGATGGAAAGGAAAGAAGGGAGGGAGCGAGGGAGAAGGGAGGGATGGAGGGAGGGAGGGAGGAAGGAAGGAAGGAAGGAAGGAAGGAAGGAAGGAAGGAAGGAAGGAAGGAAGGAAAGAAGGAGGAATTAAGGCAGAAAGGACTATTAAAGTGCTTTAGAAGGTGGGCTTTACCCATAAGTTACTGGATAGCTAAAAGGAAATAATCATTAGTTCATCACAGGCAGTACCTGGGTTATGAACAAGCTAGGTTCTGTAGATTTGAAAATGTTTGAGTATTTATATTCACAGAAAGGTAAAAAAAAAAGTAGTATGTTAAGACAAACATCTGTCTTGCATTCAATAGGCAAATGTACCTGTTCCAACTTACATACAAATTCAACTTAAGAACAAATCTGTAGATGCTATCTTATTTATATCCTGAGGATTGCCTGTATTGCAACTCATTTTATTTTATAACATGCGCTAGAATGCTAAGACACATACAATTCATTTTTCTTAAGTGAGAGGAGGGGAGATAAACAGACTCCCACATGTGTCTGAGCAAAGATCCACCCAAAAATTTCTGTCTGGGGCCATGCTCCCAACCATGCTATTTTTAGCACCTGAGACAGAGAATCAAGGGAACTAGCCTCAGTGCCCAGGGTCAACACTCTAGAACCAATCAAGCAATGGCTATGGGAGAAGAAGAGAAAGAATGAGAGAGAAGAGGGAGGAGGAGAGGGGGAGAAGCAGATGGTCATCTCTCCTGTGTGCACTGACCAGGAATCAAATCTGGGACTTTCATATATGCTCTAACGCTAAGCCAACTGGCTAAGGCTGGAATCCATATATATATTTACATATATGTTATCTGGAGTCTTCCTAAAAAGCTCACTCTTAGGTTTTACCCCTTTTTTATTGAATTTATTGATGTGACACTGGTTAACAAATTTATACAATTTTCAGGTGCATACCCCATCCACAAACTGTGGTAGTTTAAGACTCCACAAGCCTTTCTCAAACTTCCTAAGAGACTCAGTTCACCTCAGTCATCAGCACCCTAGACTTATTTTCACTGAAATCCTTCCTCTCTCAGTTATCTCACATTTTATATGCGATTGCCAGTTATAAAGCAAGTAACTTCAGTCATACAAATAAATTTCTTCAACAACTGGCAGACACATGAAAATAATCTGGGTAAGTTGGGAGGAGAATAATTCAGTTCACAAGAAAACAAAGGTTATTAAAAGTCTCTTCTGTTAAAATACTTGAATCTGGCACCACTAGGTCATGTTCACTGGCTGCTTTTCTCCACGCCATGTTCCAACCTAATCTCTCTTAGACAGTTCAACCTAGGATTCTCTATGAGTCGCCCCTTACTTTCCTATGTTGTTCCCAGGAGGTAATGCTTCTTCCTTTCCTAACGTAGTAATTCATCCTTAAGGTCTTTGAAATGATAGGTCTAATTTCTTTTTAATACACGGAGTTATCTAGTTGCTTACATGACAGAAAAATCCCATATAATAACATTGACCCTTCTAAGCATGTAGTTCTAGTTGCACTTACTCTTCAGGTACCTTTAATGTGTAAGTGTAACTTTAATAAGGGAAATGGAAAGAAGAGGTGATCCAAGTTATATAACTATATTTATTAAACTTTCCAGTGATGAACACAGTTTATATATTATAGCCTCCTGAGTTTCATCCTAATGTTTTTTTTTTTTTCCAGTACAGTGGTTCTCAACTGGGGACATTTTGTCTCTCACAGAATGTTTGACTATGTCTGGAGTCATTTTTGGTTTTTACAATTGAGGTACAAAGATGCTACTGGCATTTTTGGGTAGAGAACATAAATGTTGCTAATCATCTGAAAATGCATAAGACAGCTCCCACAATGAAGCATTCTCTGGTCCAAAATGGAATTAGTGTTAGCATAGAATCCCTGTGTACTGCACAGGTGAGCATCACAATTTTAAGAGCTTGTTATGTTTCCCCATTCATACCGCCTATTTGAGTCTCTCTGGAAAACATGAGGGTCCTTAATCTCATGTACACCATTAACTGGATGCTTTATCTCTTGCTGCTCCCCTAACTAAAAGAGGCTTTCCCCCTTATCTCCATAGCATTACAATGCAAGTTATTATTAATAATCTTAGATAAAATTATTTCTAAATATGTTCTTCCCAGAAAAGTTACTTTTGTTCTGTCCTCTGTGTTCTCATCAGTCCTTTTAAAAGCTTGATTATTATTCTGTCTTTGATAGCTCTTCTGTACCTGTTTATTGGACTAAGGTTTTCATTTATTTATTATGTGTGTAAGTACATGTGTATATATATTTAAGTTCTTTTTTGACCACAGTCTATTGGTCTCTCTCTCTCTCCCCCCCTTTTTTATTTTATTTATTTTATTTTTTATTTTTATTTTTTTACAGAGACAGAGAGAGAGAGTCAGAGAGAGGGATAGATAGGGACAAACAGGAACGAAGAGAGATGAGAAGCATCAATCATCAGTTTTTTGTTGCTACACCTTAGTTGTTCATTGATTGTTTTTTCATATGTGCCTTGACCACGAGCCTTCAGCAGACCGAGTAACCCCTTGCTCGAGCCAGCGACCTTGGGTCCAAGCTGGTGAGCTTTGCTCAAACCAGATGAGCCCGCGCTCAAGCTGGCGACCTCGGGATCTCAAACCTGGGTCCTCTGCATCCCAGTCCGACGCTCTATCCACTGCACCACCACCTGGTCAAGCTCTATTGATCTCTTGCAAATGAAGTATTTGTTACTACATTTTTAAGAATATGAAAGAAACAGAGAAGATAAAAAAGGTGACAAAAGAAAAAATATCTTGGCATGAGGGATAGTTATACATTTATTCCAAGGGACCAAGCATAGACTCAAACAGAGACTGTAGAACTGAGCTTGGCTTCCGCAGCAGATTAAATGGAATGCACAATTATATTTGATTCATCCTGAAGGCAGGGCTCATGTCATTTTCTTCACTATGGTGTTTCTAAAATCTGACACAGTGCTTAACATTCTAAATAAATAAATGCAAGAATTAATCAATGAAAAAAAAACTAAAAAATGTTTGAGATTTAGAAATAAAATTGTACACCAGAATCCTATATAATTAACTATTGTCACCTCAATAAATTTAATACAAAAGGAAAAAATAAGTGTGAATGCTTTGAATATATGTAGGTTTTGGCAAATGTAGAATTACAGTTTTAATGGAAAAGTGCATGCAGGTTATGATTATTACATTACCTTTATTAACTCAAAAGAATGTCACAATGTAACTGTAAACATACTTTTGCCCACTCATATATATATGTATCTCCAGGATTCAACCCCTTAACACACTTTTACAGAGAACAAAACATAGTAAAACAGGGCTATGGCAATAAAATGATTCAGAGAGAAAAATGTGTAAGTAGGTTTTGTTAAATTATTACATAAATAACATATATCAAAAATTAAGTTCAAAGAAGAGTGGTAATCATTGGCAGAGAAACTTAAAAGGCAATATGTTGATATTTAATATTCCCAGTTTCTAATTTGTTATTCACTGTAACTGTTTCCATTTTTGTTTCTTTCTTTGTCTTTGCACATTTCAGAATAAAAACTGCATTTTTGCTCTTTTTTTTACTCCTAATAATTGATGAACATTTTTGAAAAAAAGAATCAATATCTAATTTCCATAGTGGATAATCCATACAGATTCATTTTGCTTCTGCTTACATCATGCTCCTTCCTGAGGTTTAATTGTGTATAGAGAACCAAGTACAGATAAAAAGGCTGGAATGACAATCTAAGTCATCTGTGGCTTGATTGTATTTCTTAGTGCAGTTAGTGAGACACTTCCTCCAGGCATGGATTATTGTATCATAAACATTATTGGAAGAGATATATAGGAGGGAGAAAGAGAGAGGAGAGGATCAGTAATATTTGCATTTTAATGTATACTTTGGTATTTTTATAAAGAGAGGATGTGATGATTTTTAAATAGGTCATGCATGTCCTTTTTGCTTGACATTATTGCTTAGAAAGAAAACATATATGAAGAGTTATTCAACATCATGCCTTCTCTTTGAAAGTACTAACTGAAAAATAAAAACTATGTCCATAGTGATATAACCAAATGTAGATTAATCTTGCAGAGGTTTTGAGAAAATTTTCTACATTTAAAAATAATATTAATAAATATTTCACATTAAACTTTTTATTTTTATTGGTAAAAATTATTTAGTTCAGTTTTATTCAAGTGTCTACATGTTTTATGAATTTTTAAGAACATTTTACATTGAGTATCATATAAACTAAAGTTAAACGTAAAGTCATTTGAAATACTGTAAGGTAATTTTCAGCACTAAACTATTTTTGTATTGACATTTTCTAAAGGTAAGTGAAGCATACACAGAAACCCAGAAATATCATACACAGACATTAAAATAAATGGTTGAACTTGTTGTTATGGGCAAAAAATAAAAACAAAAAAAGAAACTAATAAAATCATAAGAAGCTGTTGATTTCAATTTCTTTGCATCATACAAAAGCTTTTAGCAAAGCACATGGCTTTCTGAACCTGCCAAAAAACATTATTTAGAAAGTGGGAAAGTACATCTAGCAGTTTATGTCAGTCAGAATGAGAAGACAAAGAAAAGCTCCAGCTGTTGTATGTATTATCTTTGTAATGAGATAATTTGTTATGGTTTATTCTTTCCCACAGCAGTCACCGAAAACAGACAATGGCTAATGGATGTCAGAATTCTGGTAAGAGATTCAAAGACTCAAGTAATGTGAAAATTGAATTCTGTTAGTTTATTAGACACTGAAATGATAAATATATTTTAAATGGCTTACGAATGGTTGAGGTTATCCAAATAGTGTCAGTCTATTAATGCTGCAAGTCTTCTATAAGAAAAAGCTTTAAATCTATAATACCACATTTGACACCTCCTGGGATCTCAAATTTGCAAAAAGAATTACACCTAAAAATCTCAAGTGTAATTGACTTAAGTGATTGAACCTAAAACGAACTTAAATCTTTAGCTAACTGGATAATTTGTTCCACTTCCTTTCCTCCATTTCTCTAAAAAAATGCAACATTTTAAAATACATCAGACAGTCTTTAAAGCTCAATTTATTAACTGTTTTCCCACAACTAAGAGGACAGTCTAGAGCAGGGGTAGTCAACCTTTTCATACCTACCGCCCACTTTTGTATCTCTGTTAGTAGTAAAATTTTCTAACCATCCACTGGTTCCACAGTAATGGAGATTTATAAAGTGGGGAAGTAACTTTACTTTATAAAATTTATAAAGCATAGTTACAGCAAGTTAAAACATATAATAATAATTACTTGCCAAGTACTTTATGTTGGATTTTCGCTAAGTTTGGCAGAATAAATCTTTATAAAGCAACTTACTATAGTTAAATCTATCTTTTTATTTATACTTTGGTTGCTCTGCTACTGCCCACCATGAAAGCTGGAACGCCCATTAGTGGGCGGTAGGGACCAGGTTGACTACCACTGGTCTGCTGGTCTGTAGGATTCAAATGTGAATTTCAACCATTAAAATATAAAGACCAGGCAATACAATAGGAGAAAAATAAATATAAATTAAAGACTTGGCTTAGAAAATATATATATAGTAATTATAAAAAATGTTAAAACATTAACAGAATAATTTGCTTAGTCTACTAATCAGTACATAAAAAACGCTTTTCTGTGCTCTTGGATAATTTTGTTTGTTTAAAAATACCAAACTTATAGAACAATTTATGAAGGTAACTATCATAATAAATTTCTTTTATTTGTAAATATTTATCTCCCTTTGTATCTGATTAATCATAGCATGTGGAAGATGTAAGTATCTTCCTCCAGTGCTGGGGTTCTTTCCAGAGGCTTAAAAAATATTAATGTCTGATCTTTTAAAAAATATTTTTTCTCAGTAAAATGCTATTCTATATGCAGGAACATTGTGAAGGTACTCTTTGTACATTTTAAGATAAAATTAAATTTGTTTATACAAGCATGAGCTTTCTCAGAATATTGTAGAAGCTTATTAAATATTTATTTCAAATTTTATTGGTATTTAAATGTCAAGTATTACAATTGGAATTAACCTGGAGGATTTTATGTTTAAGAGAGAGAGTAGCTCTTCTAAAATCCAAGGCTCAGGAAACAGACACCATACCTTAAAAACAAACAAACAAACAAATCCAAAAAACAACAAAAGCAAAAGCCAAAACGTGCTCTGTGTGCCCCTTTTGAAAGACGTTCATATGAAGTAACACACTGAAATAAATCTAACTATGAGTTGACTCAAGCAACTTAAAATTAAAAAGAAAAATGCTCAATCATATGAATTAACAATTTGAAAAGTGCACACTACTGCTCATTCATCTTCCTATTAAAAGTTTTAATTCATCAAAACTTGAAAAATAAATTTCATTCTTTTTAACTTTTCTATTTTTTTCTTTCAAAAATACAGTGATGGCCCTGGCCAGTTGGCTCAGTGGTAGAGCATTGGCTCAGTCTGTGAATGTCTCAGGTTCAATTCTCAGACAAGGTACACAGAAGAAGCATCCATCTGCTTCCCCAGCCCTCTCCTCTCAGTTCTCAGTTCTCTCTCTTCACTTCCTGCAGCAATGGCTCAATTGGAGTGAGTTGACCTTGGCACTGAAGATGGCTCCATGGTCTCTGTTTCAGGCACTAAGAAGAGCTCAATTGTTGAGCAACAGAGCAACGCCCCAGATGGGCAGAGCATCACCCTCTAGTGTGCTTGCCAAGTGCATCCTGGTTGGGGTACATGTGGGAGTCAGTCTTTGCCTCCCTTCCTCTCACTGAACTAAAAAAAAGGAAAAAAAATGTAATGATGTTCCTGTTCAAATACCATCTTATCAGAAATTCCTGATCGACTAAGTTAAAGTCACCCCCACTTCAGACACATAATTTTATTTTTAATAACATGCATTACTGTAAAACTGTTTTATTGTTTATTGTCTGTTTCTTCTTATCTTCCTTCATGTACAATGAAAGAAGTACCTAGTAGTTCTAGATTGCTCAGAATTCATATGCATATTTTGAAACTACATTTTTTGCAGAAAATGAAACACAATAAAAATTGTAAAATAAATGAATAAATAAAACTTAAAGAGCTTTTGATTAATTCAATTCATTCTGTTAACAGTTTTAGAAATAAGTATGTTAATTAATTACTCCATAATTATTATATGGTAAGCTCTGTATGCTGCTATGTATGTGTTATGAAAATCTTTCCAAAGGGGCACACAGAGCTCATGTATTTGTTTTTGCTTTTTTTTTTTTGTATTTTTCTGAAGCCGGAAACGGGGAGGCAGTCAGACAGACTCCCGCATGCGCCCGACCAGGATCCACCTGGCATGCCCACCAGAAGCGATGCTGTGCCCATCTGGGGTGTCGCTCTGTTGGGACCAGAGCCAGTCTAGCACCCGAGGCAGAGGCCATGGAGCCATCCTCAGTGCCCAGGCCATCTTTGCCCCAATGAGCCTTGGCTGCGGGAGGGGAAGAGAGAGACAGAGAGGAAGGAGAGGGGGAGGGGTGGAGAAGCAGATGGGCGATTCTCCTGTGTGCCCTGGCCAGGAATCGAACCTGGAACTTCCGCACACCAGGCCGATGCTCTACCACTGAGCCAACCAGCCAGGGCCTGTTGTTTGTTTGTTTGTTTGTTTTTTAAGGTATGGAGTCTGTTTTCTGATCCTTGGACTTTAGAAGAGCTACTCTCTCACTTCTACACATAAACATAAAATCCTCCAGGTTAATTCCAATTGTAATACTTGACATTCAAATACTAATAAAATTTGAAATAAATAAATATTACATTAGCTCCTACAATATTCTGAGAAAGCTTGTGCTTGTATAAACAAATTTAATTTTATCTTAAAATGTACAAAGAGTATCTTCACGATGTTCCTGCATATAGAATAGCATTTTACTGAGAAAAAAATATTTTTCAAAAGATCAGACATTAATATTTTGTAAGCCTCTGGAAAGAACCCCAGTACTGGAGGAAGATACTTACATCTTCCACATGCTATGATTAATTAGATACAAAGGGGAATAAAGATTTACCAATAAAAGAAATTTATTATGATAGTTACCTACTCAAATTATTCTATAAGTTTGATATTTTTAAACCAACAAAATTATCCAAGAGCACAGGAAAGCATATTTTGTGCATTGATTAGTAGATTAAGCAAATTATTCTGTTAATGTTTTAACATTTTTTATAATTACTATATATAAATTTTCTAAGCAAGTCTTTAATTTATATTTATTTTTTCTCATGTTGGATTCGTTGGTCTTCAGAGGTCAATTACCTATAACACACATAGCAGCATAATAAAAAAGTTACAAGGAAGTGCTATAAATGTTGAAAGTGGCGTCACAATTATTCCTTATATACTCTAATACATTTAATAAGCATTTCTTCTATGAGTCAATGTATAACAAAACTACTGCAAATTTACAGTCTTAAAATATGAGAACTAAATAGTAAAACAAATTTGGAATAGTACACCTAAAATCTATGTAATTGTTTTACCATAACATTAGCATATTAAAATATTCTAGCATATTTACGACATGTGAAGTTTCTAGGAATTTCAAAATTATTCTTAAAATGGCATTTACAAATGATAAAGAACATAGACTAATTAATTATGAAAACAAAGGCAAAATACACAAAGAAGAGAGAGCGCTGGAGAATAAACACTAAGGTATAATGAGGCTGAACAAATTTTCCAGAAATAATGTAGCAAAAATGATTTTTGTGAATGTGAAATGGCCTTCTCCAGTATCTTCACCACTACTTAGTGCTGCAAAATATTACTGTGTGAGGACAAACAGTATGGGAATGAAAGTTATATCTGTATTACCTTAACTGTACTTCCTTGTTCATTTATTACAAGCTAATTGGCATTATAAAAAAAACCAAACATTACACCACATTATACCAGGACATAATTTACTTTGTTTTTAAAGTATATGAATTAATATGCATTTTCTGATTTTCTTTCTGTATAAGAGTCTTATGATAGAGAAAAGCACATTTTTACATTAAATGGAGGCAATGTTATTTCACCAAAGAGCAAAACATGAATTTTATTTTATTGATAATATACCAGTTTAATAAAAAAATTCTAAAAAAAATTCTTATATACTCAACCTTAGAAAAAATTAGAAAATACTAAAACAAGTGAAATAAAAATTGTAATTTTTAATGTTATTCTTAAGCTATAACATGTTATTTTTTATTAAAACCATAAGTAAATAAAACTAATAATATTTCTAGTATAGTTACTTGATTTTTTAATGACAGTTCATACTCATCTGTCAAGACACTAGAATAAAGAATGATATAAGAATGGGCATCAATGTCAGGTACATGGTTAACTCTGGAAAGAAAAGGTTCTTAGAAAAGATTCACATAACTTACTTTGGATTTAATAGTATCATTTTTTTAAACTTTTTTCTCTATAACTAAGCCTACAAACACTTTTGACTGCTATTACATATTCATTCTTCGCAGGTATTCTATTTGCCAGTCCCAAAGAATTTCTAATTCACTATCTTTCATTTTTAATTCATGACTTTATTGCTCTAATGAATGAATATTTGAGAAGCAGTACTAGGAACATATTTTCAGCTAAACCTGAAAGGCAGAAGAAAAATAAAACAAAAGGCTAAACTGTTTTATTATATAAAAAATAATTCTTCGATTTAAAAATAATAAACATACACTTTTTTTCTTCATCCTTTTTTATTATTTTTTTTAACAAACTACATTTTGAAATTTAAAATGTTTCATTTTTTTTCTATTTATTTATTTTTTATTTAGACAATTAAATTTGACAGGGTTACATTGGTCAGCCAGAGCACATGGATTTAGAGAAAATATCCCAACATCATTTGGACAATCAATTATGCTGTATAGCCATCACCCAAAGTCAAATCTTCTGTCACCCTATATTTTGTTTCTCTTTAAGCTTCTCCCCTTCCCCCCACACCCCTTCCTCTCTACCCATTTCTTCCCCCTAGTAACCACTGCTCTTTTATCTATTTTCATGAGTCTCAATTTTGTGTCCCACCTATGTATGGAATCATACAGTTCTTAGTTTTTTCTGATTTACTTATTTCATTCAGTATAATGTTATCAAGGTCCATCCATGTTGTCATAAATGGTATTATGTCATCATTTCTTATGGCTGATTAGTATACCATTATTTATAAGTACCACATCTTTATGCAATCCTCTGTTGAAGGACATTTCAGCTGTTTCCATGTCTTGGCCAGCGTGAACAATGCTGCAATGAACATGGGGTTCATGTGTCTTTACGTACCAATGTTTTCAAGTGTTGGGAGTATATACCCAGTAAAGAAATTGTCAGGTCATATGGTAGTTCTATTCTTAATTTTTTAAGGAACCACCATACTTTCTTCCATAATGGTTTTATTAATTTACATTTCCACCAACAATGAATGATAGTGCCTTTTTCTCCACATCTTTTCCAGCACTTGTTATTACCTGTTTTTTTGATAATAGCTAATCTAACAGATGCAAAGTGGTATCTCACTATAGTTTTGATTTGAATTTCTCAAATAGATAGTGAAGATGAGCATTTTTTCATATATCTGCTGGCCATTTGTATTTCTTCTTGGAAAAAGTGTCCATTCATATCCTCTTCCCATTTTTTTATTGTATTGTTTGCTTGTTTGTTGCTGAGTTTAGTGAGTTCTTAATATATTTAGGATATTAGCCCCATATCTGAGATGTTGTTTGAAAATATCATCTCCCATTTAGTTGGCTGTCTGTTTTTTTGTCAGTTTCTTTTGCTGTGCAAAAGCTTCTTAGTCTGATGTAGTCCCATTCATTTATCTTTGCCTTTACTTCCCTTGCCTTTGGGGTAAACTTTATAAAATGTTTTTTATGGCCATGGTCCATGAGTTTAATACCTATGTTTCCTTCTATTTAATTTATTGTTTCAGATCTTATATTTATGTTTTTAATTCATTTTGAATTAATTTTTGTGCAAAGAGATAAACTGTAGTCAAGTTTCATTCTTTTGCATGTAACTTTCCAATTTTCCCAGGACCATTTATTGAAAAAGTTTTCTTTTTTCCATTGTGTGTTTTTGGCTCTTTTATTAAAGATGATTTGACCATATATATATATATATGGTTTTATTTCTGGGCTCTATATTCTGTTCCATGGGTCTGTGTGTCTATTTTTCTGTCAGTACCATGCTGTTTTGATTATCATGGCTCTTCAGTATAGTTTGAAGTCAGGTGTTGTAATGTCTCCAACTTCACCTTTTTTTCCTTTGTAATTCTTTGGTTATTTGAGGGTTTTTTCTGGTTCCACATAAACCTGATGATTTTTTGTTCCATTTCTTTAAAAAATGACATTGGAATTTTGATGGGAATTGCATTAAATTTGTATATTGCTGTGGGTAATATGGCCATTTTAACTATATTTATACTTCCTATCCATGAGTAAGGAACATTTTTCCATTTCATTGTGTCTTTTTCAATTTTCTTTCAGTATATAGGTCCTTTAAATTCTTTGTTATTTTTATTCTTAGGGGTTTTTTTTGTATTGCAACTGTAAAAGATATTATTGTTTTGAATTATTTTTCTGCAGTTGCTTTGTTAGCATATAAGAAAGCAATAGACTTCTGTATGTTAATGTTGTATCCTGCGACCTTAATGAATTGGTTTATTGTTTTTAGTAATCTTTCAGTGAAGTCTTTGGGGTTTTCTTTATACAGAATCATATCATCTGCAAAAAGTGAAACCTTTATTTCTTCTTTCCCAAAATGAATACCTTTTATTTCTTTCTCTTGTCTGATTGCTTTGGCTATAACTTCCAGCACTATGTTGAATAAGAGGGGAGAGAGTGGGCAACTTTATCTTATTCCTGATTTTAGAGAAAAAGTTTTCAGTTTCTTACCATTTAGTATGATGTTAGCTGATGGTTTGTTATAAATGGCTTTTATTATGTTGAGATATTTTCCTTCTATACCCATTTTGTTGAGTGTTTTAAACATAAAATAATGTATTTCATTAAATGCTTTTTTTACATCTATTGATAGGATCATATATTTTTTGTTCTTTGTTTTGTTGATATGGTGTATTATGTTAACTGTTTTATGTATGTTGAACCATTCTTGTGTTTCTGAGATGAATCTCACTTGATCATGATGAATTATTTTTTTGATATGTTGTATTCAATTTTGTTAGTATTTTGAATGGGATTTTTGCATCTGTATTCATTAAAAATATTGGCCTGTAGTTTTCTTTTTTTTATTGACTTTACCAGGTTTTGGTATGAGAGTTATGTTGTTCTCATATAATGTGTTTGGAAGTATTGTTTTTTTGTGTTTTTTTTTTAATTTTTTGGAAGATTTTGAGAAGGATAGGAACCAACTCTTTTTTGAATGTTTGGTAGAATTCACTAGTATAGCTATCTGGCCCCAGACTTTTATTTTTGGAGAGATGTTTGATAGTAGTTTCTATTTCCTTCCTGATTTTCAGTCTATTTAGGCTTTGTACTTCCTCGTGATTCAGCTTAGAGAGATTGTATTGTTCTGGTAGTTTACTCACTTATTCTTTTCTTTTCTTTTCTTTTTTATTTTATTTTTTTTACCAAGACAGAGAGAGAGTAAGAGAGAGGGATAGACAGGGACAGACAGACAGGAACAGAGAGATGAGAAGCATCAATCATTAGTTTTTCTTTGCGCGTTGCAACACCTTAATTGTTCATTCATTGCTTTCTTATACGTACCTTGACCGTGGGTCTTCAGCAGACTGAGTAACCCCTTGCTCGAGCCAGTGACCTTGGGCTCAAACTGGTGAGCTTTTGCTCAAACCAGATGAGCCGTCGCTCAAGCTGGCGACCTCAGGGTTTCAAACCTGGGTCTTTCACATCCCAGTCCAATGCTCTATCCATTGCGCCACTGCCCGGTCCAGCTCATTTATTCTTGATTGTTGAATTTGGTGGCATATAGTTTTTCATAGTATTCTGCAATAATCCTTTGTATATCTGTGATATCTGTGGTAATTTCTCCTTTTTTATTTTGGATTTTGTTTATATAAGTCCTTACTCTTTTTTCATTACTGAGTTTTGCCAGAGGTTTTTGATTTTACTGATCTTTTCAAAGAACCAGCCCTTTGTTGTATTAATTTTTTTATCCTTTTTTTGTTCTCTATTTCATTTATTACTGCTCTAATTTTTATTATTTCTTAACTTCTGCTGGTTTTGGGTTACCTTTGTTCTTCTTTTTTTAGTTCCTTAAGATGTAATGTTTAGTTCTTTACTTGAGCTCTCTTTCTTTTTCATATAAGCATATAATGATATAAACTCCCCTCTTTTTACTGCTTTTGCTGCATCCCAGAGAATCTGATGTTTAATGTCATCATTTTCATTTGTCTGTATATATATTTTGATCTCTTTTATTTCTTCTTTGACTCATTCATTTTTTAGAAGTATGTTGTTTAATTTCCACATTTTTGTGGGTGTGTTTACTTCTTTTTTGCAGCTGAATTCTAGTTTCAAAGCTTTATGGTTAGAGAATATGTTTGGTATAATGTTAATCTTTCTGAATTTGTTGGTGTTAGTTTTGTGGCCCAGCATAAGGTCTATTCTTGAGAATGTTCTATGTTCACTGAAGAAAAATGTATACTCTGATGTTTTGGAATAAAATGTCCTGTAGATGTCTATTATGTCTATTTTTCTAGTGTTTTATTTAAGGCCAATATTTCTTTATTGATTTTTTGTTTGTATGAATGATCTAAAGCCATCAATGGTGTATTGAGGTCTCCAAGTATGATTGTATTTTTTTTGGTTTTTATTTTTAAATCAGTTAATAGTTGTCCTATATATTTTGGTGCTCCCTGGATTGGTGCATATATATTAAGGAGTGTTATGTCTTCTTGATACACTAACTTTTTTGTTATTATAAAATATCCATTCTTGTCTTCGGTTACCTTATTGTCTTGTAGTCAGCAATGTTAGATATGGGTATAGCTACTCCTGCTTTTCTTTGGATATTATTTGCTTGGAGAATAATTTTCCAACCTTTCATTTGAAACTATTTTTATCCTTGTAACTTAGATATGTCTCTTGAAGGCAGCATACTGTTGGGTTTTGCTTCTTGATCCAATCTGCTACACTATGCCTCTTTATTTGTGAGTTCAATCCATTTACATTTAGTGTAATTATTGACACGAGGATTTCCTATTGCCATATTATATACTGCTTTCTGATAGCTTTGTCTTGTTTGGTTCTTCTTTTTTTGTTTTGTTTTGTTTTTTTGTTTTTTGTTCTTTGTTGGTATTCCATACTTCTATCTTCTGTTTTTTTTCTTTTGTTAGGCTATGTGTTTCAGTAGTGGCATTTTCAGGGGTGGTTACCATTAGGTTATTAAAATAAAAATTATCATATTTTTAGAGTTCATTATCTCATGAATGCTTCTGCACTCCATCCTCCTTTGTTAATGCTGATCTTTATCCTCTCTTCTTTTATGTTATTGTTGGCACAGATTATCTTTATTTTTATTGTGGTTTTGTCAAAATGTTTTACTTGTAATTTTGTTTTGTTTTGTTCTTTGTATCTGGTTCTATAACCCCCTTTAATATTTTCTGTAGTGGGGGTTTTCTGGTGTTAAATTCTCTCAGTTTCTGTATGTCTGTAAATGTTTTTGTTTCTCCTTCATATTTGATAGATAGCTTTAATGGATATAGTGTTCTTGGCTGATAGTTCCTCTCTTTCAGTGCTTTAAATGTTGGGGTCTACTCTCTTCTGGCTTCTAGAGTTTCTGCTGAGAAATCTGATGATAACCTAATGGGCCTTCCTATATATGTTATATTCTTTTTCTCCCTAGCAGCCTTGGTATTTCTTTCTTTGTCATTAATTTGTGATAATTTTATTACGATATGCTTGGAGTAGATCTGTTTGGGTTGAGGTAACTTGGTGTTCTGTTTGCTTTTTGGATTTGAGGCTCTAACTCTTTCCACAGGCTTGGGAAGTTCTCATTGAGTATTTGTTTCAATATGGTCTTCATTCTCTTTTCCCTCTCTTACTCTTCTAACATTCCCATTATTCTTATATTGCTCTTCCTGATGGAATCAGAGAATTCTTGTAGGGCTTTCTCATATTTTTCTAAATTTGTCTCTCTCTTCTTCTCTCTGAAGTATTTCTGGTTGCCTGCCTTGCATGTCACCAAATCTATCTTTCTTCTATCTGTCCTGTTGTATTGGCAAAGCTTGTTACCTCATTTTTTAGTTTGTGTATTGAGTTTTTCATCTCTGTTTGGTTCTTTTTTATAGATTCAGTTTCCTGATGAAGTACTCTTTTAGTTCATTAAGTTGTTTTATGAGCTTACTAAATTGCCTTTCAGTGTTTTCTTATATCTTATTGAGTATTTTTAGAGCTTAAATTTTGAATTCTTTGTCATTAAGCTCCAAAGATTCCATGTAATTGAGATTTTTTTCCTGGAGATTTTTCATCATTTATCTGAGCTATGCCTGTGTTGTCTATCCATATTTGATTTTACTTTACTTGATGAAATTTGCAAGTTGTATTATTAATAATCCCAATAAGAGATAATTATTCCTTTTTCTGGCAGGGGCACTGTACTACAAGATTTGTCTTTGAGATATTCTTGGGTGTTCTCTTTTTGCCTTTGTAGTGATGCAGGCAGGGCTGTTGTGTTGGTAAGAGAGACTTTTTATTAAGGCTTTGCAATTCTATGGCTCTAGAAATGGCCGATGAGGGGTCTTCCAAGGTCCTCTCCCAAGTCCCAACAGAGCAGAAAATCAAGCATCCTGGTTCCCTAACTTTCATAGGGGAGAGCCTCCTGAAGACCTAGTGGAGGAGGGTCCACTACCATCACTGTTCTCATGGCAAGGGGTGCAATCAGGCACCAGAAGGCTGGGGTGACACAGTCAAATCCCTCCTTCAATGTCACTCAAAGCAGTCAAAATACAGCCCTGGGCAGGGCAGGGGCTGCGAGCCACAAGCCAGTGTCTGAGCTTCAGGAGCAGTTGTGGCAGAGCTCACAGATCAGGGATGTCTGGTGTCACAAGGCCAAACAGCCAGCAGATTACATACACCCCAGTGTCCCATGGGCCAATCTCCCCAAGCTATTCACCCATAGTTCTTGGGAGTATGTCAACGGCTTTGTGTTTGCCCGGTGCCTGTATTGTCCAGCCCTGCAATCACAGTTGTGGCAGATGCGGGAAAACAGCCCTGCTCCCTGTTCTTGGTCATCACCCCTATTTCAGCTCCTTCCCCCATACTGTCCTCTTCTCCTGGCTCCTGGTCTGAGACAAAGCATGTGGCAACAGTGATTCCCTCCCTCAGGTCTATGAGTAAAGAAAAAGACTCAGTCCTCCAGTATTATTTTCTTCTTCTGTACTTTAGCCTGCCTTCTTGTGATCAGGAGTATCTCTCACACCGCCATTTCTCTGATGTCACTCCACTTCTAGCCACATACACTATTTTTAATTAATTATTTTTTTCAATTCACTATTAGTTTGTATTAGTTTCAGTTGTACAGCATAGTGGCCAAATAATCATATACTTTACAATGTTTTTTTATATATATTTCTAGTACTCAACTGGCACCATCCATAGCTATTACAACATTATTGACAATATTTCCTATGCTGTATGTTACATCCCCATGACTATTTTGTTATTA
This sequence comes from Saccopteryx bilineata, assembly GCF_036850765.1. NCBI lineage: Eukaryota > Metazoa > Chordata > Mammalia > Chiroptera > Emballonuridae > Saccopteryx > Saccopteryx bilineata. The sequence goes on from NC_089495.1 coordinate 83,538,184, forward strand.
GCAATCTGCACTTCTCAATTCCTTTACCTTTTTTCACCCAGTCCCCCAACCTCCTTCTCCTGTGAGAACCATCAATCTGTTATTTGTATCTATGAGTCTGCTTCTGTTTTGATTTGAACATAAACTTTTCTTTTTCCATTTGACCTAAAATTATTGGTTTTAAAGATAGTTGTATGGTTCTGGGGAGTAACTACATAAACCCAACATGACAAATCTACTGCATATACACAAATACCACTAACTATAAATGCCATCCTACATCTTTTGTTATCTGTTTATTTATTTTCATTTTGTCTCTTTATTTTTTAATATAAATTCTTAACTACTATCTAAAGTTCAATTTCATTTTAACAAGTTATTTTTATGAAATTATTTCATTTATTCTGGAAAATTAATGATGTAATGTTTTATTATCTATAATTCCTAATAATATTAGAGTAGTGACAAATGTTTCATGTATCATATTTATTACAGGATTTAACAAATATAGGTGAAGATAATAGATTTATCATTTATCTGTATAACAAGGTTTTTGTTTGTTTTTATTAAGTGAAAAGAAGGGAGGCAGAGATAGACTCCCACTAGTGTTCTGACCAGGATCCACCTAGCAAGCCCACTAGGGAGCTATGCTCTGCCCATATGGGGCATTGCTCTGTTGCTCAGCAACTGAGTTATTCTTAGCATCAGAGGTGGAGGTGAAAGAAGTCACCCTCAGCATCCAGGGCCAACTAGCACCAATTGAGCCATAGCATGAGAAGAGAAGAGAAGTGAGAGAAGTGAGAGGAGGAGAGATGGGGAAGCAGATGGCCACTTCTCCTATGCACCCTGACCTGTAATAAAACCCTGAACATGCACATGCCAGGCTGATGCTCTACCACTGAGCCAACTGGCTAGCACAAGTGTTTCTTTATACAATTATTTTATATTATAAAAACAATATTTTTATTTTATTTTTTCCAACCCCTAAATTCTACTATATTTTATTTTCATTGGTAAACATTTATAAATGTAACATATAGCCAAATAGCTTTGAAAAGAATATAAGTATTTCACATGCTTTTTCTTTAATATGTTTGGAATTTCTTTTGCATATTTACTTATGTATCAGTAAGAAATACTAGTACTGGCACCTGATATGTTTTCTATATTATAAATTTGATTTATAATTAAATGTATAAGCAGTAGTCATGGTACATTCTGTAATTCTCTTCATCAAGAACAATATATGGGTTAGAGATGAATAAAGGCAAAATGTCTATAAAAATTCAAGCTGTGAAATCAAAGAAGTTATGGAAATCAACCTATTTTATACTTTCAAAAATTAGTCAATTTCAAGAAATTTTGATGCAATGGCCTTAGTTGTTCAACTTCTTTGAAAAGCACAAGTTTTATTGATTAGGCAACATAGTCAGCAGCAAAGCCAAAAAAAACCTGCCAATTGATTTTATAAGAAATACTATGGAGATTGAGTCACAACTTCATTTTGAAGGTTAGTCAATACAGAAAAAGCAAGTGTCTGGAAATAGAAAGTCTCTTATGTGATGATAGAGGAGGAACTAGACACTTAATTTTTGTTATAAAAGTCTCTCTATGATTATTTTATTCTGTTTGTTCGTTAAATATATAGTATATTCCTAAAGTGAGAAAATACATTAAATATATTTTTTCTCAAGTTCTTTTCTATTTAATATGTTAGTTAATTCTTATCCTAAAAGGTAATATGAGCAAATATGTAAATAAATTTAACTAGTAAATAGCAGTCAAACAAGCAGGGAGTCATTTTAACTTTATTTCATGAATATGGGTTTTAGATACCAATATCCTGGTTTTTAAACCTAGGGTTTACATCATATGACTATTTAAATTTGGATCAGGTACTTCATGTCCTTGAAAGCCTAAGTTTTCTTAGAATAACAATAATAGCAACAACAACAACAAAACGATGATAATACTAATTACCACATATATCTTTTTTTCAGTATAAAATAACTTGGTAATAACAGCAACTCTTTTATTATGCTTAATATTTGCAAGAAACTATTGTGTATTAGAATGTGTTTAATTTTCTTAATAATCCAATATGTAGTTACTAGTACTTTCCCTAATATACAAATGTTCAGATAGATAAGTAGAACTTTCCAATCTTAAACAGTTTGTACTTGGAGACTAGGAATTAGATATGGAAGTCTAGCTTCAGAGTTGTTGAGTTTCTCACTAGAAAACTAATTTTATCAATGACGTTGCTTTTAACAGCTGAGTGATTGTTGATTTAAAGGTCGGGATAAGACAAGGGGTTTCTGGGAAAATGGGAACATGGTAACCAGATGGTGTTTTTCTCTTACTCTGTTTCCACTTTCAATATATTTTTCTTTTCTGATTCAAAGGACTTCAGGAGCTCTCAACAAGCTATAAGCATGAAAGAACTGATTAAAGAGGATTTTTGAGCCAAGATAATTGGTATAGGGTTCTACTCAGTGTGCTGAGCAAACAGTTAAAGTTGCAAGGTTTGACCATAAAAGATCTGTACCTTCCTAGGTGATATCACGATTATTGCTGTGATTACATTCCATAATTTTTTTTATATTATTCACAGTTTTATTTTACAGGGTTTGTGTTTATAGCTTTAATTGTTAGAGGCTGGAGTTATGTAATTTGCAATTTTTCTTAGTTGACTCACTAAGGCTCCCTCAGGTCTGATGGATATTGTTGGGGAAAAGAAAAAAGATGGTGAAAGTCAATCTGTTTCTATATCTGTGTCAAAAAAATGTTATCTATCAGGCTCTTCTGAACCTTAAGAAGCTTTCTTGATTCCTTATGTTTGGATATCCATGTATTATAGGAATTAGAACAATTCAACTTTCAGTTTCTTCACTTCTTGAGTTCCAGAAAACCAGGACACACAAATAATTTAAATAAATTAATGAGGTTGATGATGATATCACTCTTGACTATTAAATTATTCACAAAAGAATATTTCTGCAACTAAAAAATGTGATCTATCAACTAAATAATTTTGTACAAATAATGAGATACATTGTTGAATTCAACATAAGTAACCTAGATTACTTAATATGATAAATATCTCAAAAAACTGACAAAATATATAGATGAAAATTCTAAAAATATATAAATAGAAGAGATAATAATTAAATATATTAAAGAAGCAATTTATCCTGACTGAAAAATCTACAAGTTAAAAAGGCTCAATGAATTTAAAAGGATAAGGATCAAAGATACAGATCAAGAAAAAATTTTAAATTCTATGTAGAAGGAGGAAGTATTATAATAACTTAAGACAAAAAAGAAATTTACCTATAATGAAAAGAGCATCAGAAGACATCTGATTAACATGCACAAAGCAAAATAGAAAACCGAGAGATTGTGTATTCAGACAACAAGGAGAATTTTATCTTCATCCAAAATATCACTCAATTGCCATAGCAAGAGAAAGCTATTTGAGGATATGAATAATTCAGAGAAAAATCACACATAAGTACTCCACTAGAGGAAAATATAGCTACTTTTAACTGTCTGAATCTGTTCGTTCTTGAGATTAGATAGTGAATAAAGCTGCATTATTCAGATCTATTTAGTTTCTGAGTTTTATATATTAAGTGGATACAGTTCCCTTCTTTGAGTATTGTCTTAATACTTGAAACTTGTAAATATGTTTCCAATTTACATGTGATTTTGAAGATCTTGAGATTAAGAGATAATCGATGATTATACGAATGATTTTAATGTAATTACAATGGTCCTTTTAAATGAAAGAGAAAGGAAAGAAAGCCAGAGAACAAGATGTAGAAATAAAAACAAAAATTAGAGTGAGAAACTTGATGGCTTTGAAGATGGAAGGGGCCACAAGTCAAGGTTTGTGAGCAGCCACTAGAAGCTAGAAAAGAATTCTGCCCTAGAGCTTCCAAAAACAATGCAGCCCTACACACATCTTGATTTTAGTCCATTGATATTATTTTGAACCTCTGACCTCTAGACCAGTGTTTTTCAAATTCCAGTCTGCCAGAGATTTCATGTCAGTCTGCGAAAGAGTTAACCACCCTGATGTTGTATGAAGATTATAGACTCAGTCATCTTTGTTGAATTCACTATGCTCAGGGTGATTTCTGCCTTAGCAGTCCCTGAAATAATTCTCCTATTTGCACAAGTCCCCAACTTGTAAAAAGGTAGAAAACCACTGCTCTAGACTATAAGATAATAAATTTGGTGTTATTTTAAGCTAGTAACTTTGTGGTGATTTTTAATAACAGCCACAAAACCTAATATAAGGGTTATCACAAGTGGGAAAATAAACTGGTACAGCAACTTTGGTAAACAGTACAAAGGTTCCTCAAAAAATAAAGAATAAAGTTAAACATATGACCAAACAAACCTCCCTCTGGGTATCTACTTGAAAAATTTAAAAACGGTTATTAGCAAAGATATTTACACCCTAATGTTCATTGCAGCATTATTCAGAGTGGCCAAGACATGGAAACAACAGATGTGTGCCTCGATAGATAATTGAATAAAAAATATGGTGTACATATATACTATGGGATATTACTCAATCATTAGATGAGATACTGTCATTTCCAACAACATGGATGAAGATTAAGAATAAACATGCTGAGCTAAATAAGTCAGACAGAAAAAGCTAAGAACCATATGATTTCATTCATAGATGGGATGTAAAACTGAAGGTAACAAATAAAAGAACCAAAAACTCAAACACAGACAACAATGTGGTGATGACCAGAGAGAAGGGGTATTTGAAGGTAATAAAGGGTAAAGGGGTTCAAATATATGATGATTAAAGAAAATTTGATCAATTAATCAATATCACCCAATAAATTGAATTTGAAAATGTATCTTAGTATATTTAATTGCTGAGTTTAAGAGAGAGAGCATTCTGTAATGAGGGATGTTTGTACTCTATCTAGTCAGTTTCAAATCAACCATCGAACCAGAACAAATGTGTGGCTCCAGATAATAAAAAGCAATGGAACTACCAGTGAGCAAAATATCTCTCCTCTTTCTCTACTTTTCTCTCTTTCTCACTCACGTTTTGACTCATCTCTTTGACTTCTCTTTCTTTCTTATTATAAACACCAACTCACACACACACACACACACAATTGAACTGAAATAATAACAATATACAGACAGAAAGTGATAAATGAGAAATCTTGACATAGAAGGCAAATACTATTAGTGGAGTTCTAATAATGTAATTCTTTTAGTTAAAGGAAGAAGTCCTTACTCTAAGACACATTATTATTTTGTGTAACCAAGAAAACTAAATCTCTCCATTTACAAAGCATACATGTTATATACACAATCCAAAAATATGATCTTACATAAGAAATATATGGTTTTACTTTATGAATTTTATTTTCAATTATAAATTTATATAGAGGAGCTGAAATATATAATTATTACTTTGGCATAAAAATAGCCAAAGTAGTTGATAAAACTGAATATGTAATTTAGGAATAAATTCTATAATATATATGTTTGTTTAATATATGAGATATGTACATTTTTATTTTAGTAGGAAAATCCATTTAATAATAGCATTGACACCTTTGGTTATCTGTCTGAAAAAAAATAATAGTACTAATATGTTAAAAAATACAAAAACATCTTACAAGAAAATCAAAGAGATTGTTCTCATAATAGTAGGGGAGAGGAAAACTTCTCAATCAAGACTAAGATATCAGATATTATAAGAAAAAATTAAACATGTTAAGATATATAACTTTTTAAGTGTTTTTATGGTAAAATATACCTTAAAGAAAGTCATCAGAGATACTAGATATATTAGGAAAAATATCTGTATTGCTAATAACATTTATATTAAATATTTAACATATGAAATCTAAAATAAACAATAAAAACACAAATAGTTCAATATAAAGCTGTGCAAAAAATATGATTAAAAAATTTATAGACGCCTGACCTGTGGTGGCGCAGTGGATAAAGCGTCGACCTGGAAATGCTGAGGTCGCCGGTTTAAAAACCTGGGCTTGCCAGTCAAGGCACATATGAGAGTTGATGCTTTCTGCTCCTCCTCCTTCTCTCTCTCTGTCTCTCTCTCTCTCTTCTCTCTCTCTCATTTCTAAAATGAATAAATAAAATTAAAAAAATTAAAAAAAATTATAGACAATGTTAATAAGCACAAGAAAATATCTTCAGCTTTACCATATTTAGAACAACATTAATGAAACAAAATTGACAAAAATTAAAAATACATTAGATTTGACTCCTGCCAGAAAATTTTTTTCAGTGGTGGAAATATATTTAAAAAACATTAAAGCAATCTAACAATATTCACAAATAATCAAAATATATACTCTTTAAGCATTCCCACTGACAAATATGTACTTAGAAATAAACCATACCAACATATATATTATATATATAGTATATATGTATGTATATACATATATATGTATGTTTGCACACATATTTATTATACCATTGTTTATAAAGAAAAAAAAACTAAAATAAAATATATGTCCAGAAAGAGATGAATTAGAGTTCTACCAGCTAACCTGGGAGAATTTCCAACAAATTATATTGAATGAGAATTTCAAATTATGTGTACAAGTGTATATGTATACATATAAATTAGTATAGAATATAATTATAAGGAGACATGACTAATAAAAGGTGTTCTAGATTGGTAACATGGGTTATTTTTGGTTGGGTATTGGAGAGGTCTGGATTGACAGATAAAGTAGTAGAAGCTAAAAAAGATAGGACAACCTAGAGACTTGGTTGTCTTCCCAACATTCCATCTTCCAATCTGGCTACTAAAATTGCTGGTACTACCTTTCTCAATGGCCTTATGGCTAAAGTAAAGGCAACAATACTCACATGACCATAGGTAACAGGGAAATTTAAATTGGAATAGCTTGAAATCACCGTCTTCTCTACTAATAAAAGGTCCACAGAAGAAAGTGCACATCATTATATTTTAAGATTTAATTATTTATGTATGTGATACCAGGAACTGCAACATCCACATTGTAACCATTAGGGGAGAAAAAGACATCACTGGTTGTGGGAAAAAAAACTTTAAAAAAATTTTATATATATATATAGGCCTGATCTGTGGTGGTGCAGTGGATAAAGCGTTGTCCTGGAAATGCTGAGGTCGCCGGTTCGAAACCCTGGGCTTGCCTGGTCAAGGCACATATGGGAGTTGATGCTTCCAGCTCCTCCCCCCTTCTCTCTCTCTCTCTCCCTTTCTCTCTCCTCTCTAAAAATGGATAAATAAAATATATATATATAAAACATATCAGAAACAGATGCTAGAAAGTAGATACCAATATCAATTAAAGACTGAATAACTATAGAACTTATCTTATTTCTGATCTCCTTATGTAAGGTAATAAATGTTATTATTTAAATTCCTTAAAATTAATTACATGCCAATACATCATAAAATTTTCAGCTGAAATAAAGTACAAAGGAAAAGAAAAAGAAAATGTATGAGATAATTTTATTTAGACATTATTTTCACATTATAGATATGTATGTATATGTAAATACAAAATTGAAATAGTATTATTTTTATTATCATTTAATAAAATTAGAGTACTAAAATAGTTAATATCAATAGCAGGATAAATAAGGAGCTAATTTCAAATTGTATACTTAGTTTCAAGATTTTCTAAATGATTATCTAGAAAATGTTAGTTGTTGATCATCTTTTTAATTCAATTTTTATTTTATAATTACAGTTTACTTTCAGTATGATTTTGTATTAGATTCAGGTTTACAGCTTAGTGATTAGGGAATCATATACTTACAAAGTGTTCCCTCTGATATTTCCAGTAATCACCTGGCACCATACAAAGTTATCACAATATTACTGACTATATATTTATGCTGTACTTTACATCCCTTTAACTATTTTGTAACTAATGATCTTAATCCCTTTATCTTTTTCACCTAATCCACTGACCCCTCTTGCCTCTGACAACTACTAGTCTGCTCTCTGTGTCTATGAGTCTGTTTTAATTTTGTTTGTTCATTTATTTTGTTTTTACATTCTACATAGAAGACTTTTGGTAATCACATGGCATTTATCTTTCTCTGACGAACTTATTTTTCTCAACATAATACCCTCTAAGTTCTTCCATGTTGTCACAAATTGTAAGACTTTATTCTTTTTTATGACCAAATAATATTCTATTGCATGTAACTTTGTTTTTATCTAAAATGTTTTTACTGTTCTTCCTCAGCACTAGAGGAAACTACATTTTTCAAGCTCTCATACTCCTAGTTTCCAGGTAGCTTGAATTATTGAGTTTTACTGGCAGAACAGTTAAGACTGGAAAATGGAAGAAGCCAGATTCTTCCTCTTACTATCTTTTCTTCTTGTGGTGCTTTCAGTAGTGGTTGTATCATCTTCATAGCTCCAGTCCATTTGCTAACTCCCACCCATTTCCGGCACTTGATTGTGATTTATGGGCTATGGAAAAACCACTTCCTTCTGTTGTACTTATCCCATTGGATGACAACATCGACTACACCTTTTATTTTAGAATTCCAATGCCCAGCCCACACTGAGACTGATTGAATTGGAATTTCTGGGGTAAATTATAGGGATGATATTTTAATATGTTTCCAAGATTGAGTCTTGTTTAATTTCTCAACTTTCCTTTCATTTGAAAGGTATAGAATGGTTAGTTTTCTTGCTAGATCTGACTCATTATTACTATTGTTACTGTTCTGCTAGAATTAATAATGTATTAATTAAAGCATTGCTCACAAAAATTAGGAGATATTTCAAAATGAATATGAAGCAATAAAAAAAGCATTTGACATATTTTCATTAAACAAGAATATCAGAAAAGCAAAGAACAAGTCAAAGAAAGTACAGTTATGCAAATGAGATACAAACTCAATTATTGTGATTCAGTAGCAAGTGACATATTAGTAGGGGTGAGCAGAAGCATGTCAAACTGGACGAGAGTGCCACACATTGACTGTTCAATAGGCAGTCACCTAGGACTGCACCTAAGACTGCCAAGACATACTGACAGTGATGGGGCATAGATAGTATCAAATTGTCCAGCAGTTCTTGTGGGATCCTCTGCCACTCTTGCTCCAGGGCAACCTCCAGCTCAGGAAGTGTTGTGGGAGGCATTGAACGTTTTCCCAGATGTCTTCCCAGTGCATCCCAAACATGTTCAATGGGATTCAGGTCTGGAGAATGTGAAGGCCAGTCCATGTGTTTGATTCTTTCCTCCTGAAGCATGTTGACAAAATGCCCACCGTGGAGCCTTGCATTATCATCCATGAAAAGAAAGTTGTTTCCAACTGTTTCAGCATAAGGTACCACCATAGGGTGCAGGACCTCATCTCAATATCTGACAGTAGTCAGCAATTTGTTTTTGATGATATGGAGGTTGGTATAACCACCAATGCTGATGCCAGCCCACACCATGATTCCACCACCAATGCCTTTTTTGCATAAAACATGTATTCTCCCCTGTTCCTCATTCACTTTAGATCAGGACACGATGATTGTCAGGCTGCAGTCTGAACTGTGACTCAAAAGAGAAAAGGACAGTTAACCACTCATCACGAGTCCAGTGGCGACGTTCATCAGCCCACCTTCTTTGGGTGCTATGGTGTTCAGCAGAGAACAGAATGCATACCATTGATCACCAGCATGCAGCCCAACACGATGAAGCCAATTATGTATGGTCTGGGTGCATAGCCACCATCTAGTAGCAATAGGAAACTGTCTTCACAGCTTTATTGCCTTGCTGTGTCTTTCCTTCTTGCCAATAAGGTCTAAAAGTGGTCATCTCTTGATGTTTTGGCAGATGGGTGACTCTGTCTTCATTTTCTTTGTACTGTGCCAGTCTCTTGAAAGTGATTCCACAGTCTGCTAATCATGCTTTGGGATGTTCCAAGTGCTGTTGACACTGTCATCTGTGTTTGACCAGCTTCAAGATGTCCGATGGCTCTCTATACTTTGCCTTGGGGCAAATCATGTTGCAGGGGCATTGCAAGGGCTGGGAAATTACAGGATGTGCACTTTCAAGATCAGAGAACATGTAGACACTCCAGTACTTTTAGCCTTCTGTATAGTGCATTTTCACCAATAAAATAAAAGTTTGCTTTGCTTCTCATTTGCATAATCAAACAACTTTCTTTGAATTGTCATTTGCTTTTCCAATGTTCTTGTTTAATAAAAAAATTAAATACTTCTTTTTTATCACTTCATATTCATTTTGAAATATCCTCTAATTTTTTTGAGCAGTATATATTTATAATACTGTATTGAATATCTGAAAGTTTCTAAAGAGATCTCAGAAGTTCTTATCACAAGAAAGAAATTATAACTATATAATTATATAGTTGTGATGGATGTTAATTTGACTTGCTGTGGTGATTGTTTTGTAATATATATAAATGCCAAATCATTATTTGTATACCTGAAATGAATATAATGTTATATATCAGTAACATTTGAATTACAAAAATAAATAAATAAGTAAATATTAATATAAGAAAGCTAGATGACTGGATACCCAGTAATTTTCACATTTCTGAATACCAGAATACATCAAAATAGTTAGAGGAAGGATTGCAGCACTTAGCCTGACATGGTCAGGCTGTGTTTCAATGCAATTCAATCCACATTTATTTATTGTGTGTTCTCAAAGACAATGTAGAAAATGATCAAATAGAATAACTGAAACTAAGTATGACAAAACTAATAACTTCAGGAATTCATTTTACCAGTCTACCATTTTATTTTTTTAACTGACTTTGTAAATATGAAACACATTATACTTTTGGGCTAAACCTAAAGCATTAAGTAGAGAATAACTCTAAAAACTAAGAAATACAAATAAAATAATCTTGGTAAAACTGCATCTTTGTGTGTTAAAATTTTCATGAAAATTTTGGTTTTTAATGATAAAAATTGCTATACAAATGGCAATTAAAAATCATCTTTTCCATTTAATATAAAAATAAAACCTGTTAATAATTAAGTTATTTCTTCAAATAATAGTTTTTAAATTATTCAAGCTAAAAACATCAAAGTCATCCATCAACAACTTTACATATAGTGTTTTTTTTTGTTTTGTTTTGTTTTTTTTGCATTTTTCTGAAGCTGGAAACAGGGAGAGACAGTCAGACAGACTCCCGCATGTGCCCGACCGGGATCCACCCGGCACGCCCACCAGGGGGCGACGCTCTGCCCACCAGGGAGCGATGCTCTGCCCATCCTGGGCGTCGCCATGTTGCGACCAGAGCCACTCTAGCGCCTGGGGCAGAGGCCACAGAGCCATCCCCAGCGCCCGGGCCATCTTTGCTCCAATGGAGCCTTGGCTGTGGGAGGGGAAAAGAGAGACAGAGAGGAAGGCGCGGCGGAGGGGTGGAGAAGCAAATGGGCGCTTCTCCTATGTGCCCTGGCCGGGAATCGAACCCGGGTCCTCCACACGCTAGGCCGACGCTCTACCGCTGAGCCAACCGGCCAGGGCACATATAGTGTTTTTAAAAAGATACTATTCTTTCCAAACCACTGTGTCTAATCAACAACTGCTTTAAAGCACTTTTGATTAAACTAATCTGTCATAATTCATTTTTATTTTTATGCAGTTTTTATATGTATTTTATGTAATATTTAACCTTGACAAATATCCCATCACTGTCATAACTAAAAACAGGCTATTGCAATACAGTACTATTTCATTGTTTTAGTTTTAAGATACAAATATTGAAACACAAACACATTACCTAACCTGTAGAGAAGCTGAGATTAAAATCCAAGGAGGCACACAGCAGGACATATTATAATTAAAATGGCAGAGATTAAAGACAAATAGAGGATCTTAAAAGCAGAAAGACAAAAGCAGTTAGTTTCTTACAGGTGAGTGACCCATAAGGTGGTCCGCTGATTTCTCAATGGAAACTTTGCAAGCTAGAAGGAAATGACATGAAATATTCAAAGTGATAAAAAGCAAAAACCTATAATAAAGATTCCTCTACCCAGCAAAGCTATCATTTAGAATGAAAGTGCAGATAAAGAGCTTCCCAAATAAGAAAAAGCAAAAGGAGTATAGTACCACCAAACCAGTATATGAAATGTTAAAGAGCTTCTACAAAGAAGAAAAGAATCAACAATATTAATAACAAACTGGCAATAAATACGTATCTATCAACACTTATTTTAAATGCAAATGAATTAAATGTTCCAATTAAAAAACACATATGGTGGCTGCATGGAGGATAAAACAAGACCATTATACATGCCATCTATACTAGACTTACTTCAGATAAGAAGACACACACAGGCTAAAAGTAAAGAGACAGAAAAAGATTATTTCATTAAAACTGAAACAAACAATAAAAAGCTGGAATAACAGTATTTAATAAACATTAAAACCAAAGTTATGGCCCTGACCAGTTGGCTCAGTGGTAGAGCGTCGGCTGGCGTTCAGGAGTCCTGGGTTTAATTGCCAGCCAGGGCACACAGGAGAAGCCCCCATCTGCTTCTCCACCCCTCCCCCTCTCCTTCCTCTCTGTCTCTCTCTTCCCCTCCCGCAGCCGAGGCTCCATTGGAGCAAAGTTTGCCTGGGTGCTGAGGATGGCTCTGTGGCCTCTGCCTCAGGTGCTAGAATGGCTCTGATTGTGGCAGAGAGATGCCCCAAGATGGGCAGAGCATCGTCCCCTGGTGGGCATGCCAGGTGGATCCTGGTCGGGTGCACGCGGGAGTCTGACTGCCTCCCTGTTTCCAACTTCGGAAAAATACAAAAAAAAAAAAGTTAAAAAGTTAAAAAACCAAAGCTATAACAAGAGATGGAGAAGGATTCAGCAATTTCACTTCTTGATATTTATCTGAAGAAACTTAAAACACTAAATTGAAAAGACATGTGCACCATATATTCATTGCAGCATTATTTCTAATAGCTAAAATATGAAAGAATCCAAGTGGCCATCAAGAGATGAGTGCATAAAGAAGAAGTGTATATATACAATGGAATATGACTGAAATATAGAGAAGAATAAAATCTTGCATCTCTGACAACATGGATGGACATAGAGGATATGGTATTGAGTGAAATATATCAGACAGGAAAAGACAAATGCCAGACTATTTTCCTCATATGTAGAATCTGTAAAACAAAATAAACATGCAGAAAAGAAACAGACTTAAAGATACAGAGAGAATTTTTATGGTTACCAGATGGGAAGGGGATGGAGGGTAGATAAAAAGGGAGAAAAGATTAAGAAGTATAAATTGATGTTACAGAGTAGTCAATGGGAATTTCAGGTACAGCATAGGGAATATATCAATAACATTTAAATGGCTACGTATAGTGGCAGATAGGTACTAGATTTATTGGGTTGAATGCTTTATAAATTATATAGATGTCTAATCACTATGTTGTACACCTAAAATAATATTGTATGTAAATGTAACTGAAAATGAAAAAAATATTTTAAAAATAAACATGTTGTTTTACCCTACCTCTGTCACAGTAGTGCACTGTGAACTGCCTTCAGTTTTATTGCCTCAGTCCGCATGGTGGATGCTACAGAAACAAACACGTAAGACACATGCCTCATGCTAAGGCAGATTCTGTCTTTCATGCCCATTACACCTAGGCACATACTTGGATACCCTGGTGTACAAAACCGTACAGAGAGGCGAAGTCGCTTTTGATAACATCAATGTTTTTTGTTGTTGTTGTTGCTACAGTGTGAATTATTCCTGGAGATTTGTTGGAATTCACCTGTAAATATAAGATTTAAATTTTGTTAGGAAACCTAGCCAATCTGAATCTGAAGGTTTTTCTCCATAAATGTCTCAATTTAATAATGCCAATGGCTAGTTAAAGGGGTATCCTGATATTATTACACCACCGTACCTTAAAGGAATTTTTAGCTAACGTTTAGAAGTACCTGTCTTGACTGACATCAAATTAATTCACTGACTTATTTTATAATATGACGGTGAAAGACTGTGGGTTATAGGAGATTGCCAGAAATACTTTTTTCTCTGAGAAAAATACCTGTGTATTCTACTTAAGAAGATAATTAATCATTAGCCAGTACTTGCTGCTTGTGAGATTTCTCATTTTTAACGAATTGAAGCAAAATTGGAAATTAATTATTTTATTTTAAAAGAACAATTTAAAAGTACAAGTTCATCTACAATCAAGCTTGTTAGAAATGGCGTTATTACTTGCTTGGGGTTTTCTTTCCCAAAAAATGGCCTGCCTTCTTTTGTACCCTGCATGATTGACAGAGAAGACATACAATTATACTTTTGTTTTTCTTTTGGGATTCTGAGATGGATATTTTCACCTGTTAACAGAAATACTAAAAAGTAAAAAAAAAAAAAAAAATCAAACTTGTCAAGATATATTACTACATAAAATTAGAAGAAGCCACGTGTTTATTTTCTTTTTGTTACAATTACAAAAAATTATTGCATGATGGTAGAACGACCTTAGCCTTACTAAGACATGCTTTCAGAGTAAAGGTGGATTAACCCCATCCATTCAGAAGAAGAAAGGATTTTTTAAACGGCAAATGACTAAAAAGCCTCCTTGACCTAGTGAGGCAGTTTTCCAGGCAGGTAATTTTATCTTCAATGTGTTTCCCCAACAATTTCTGATCAAAATTCTATTTTATAAAGACTGAAAATCTTGGAACATGTCAGAGAAATGCCTTATAAATATCCACATATGATAAACTTCAGTTGTCCATATTTGGCTCTTTCAGCACATGTCTCTGTCCTAAGCTGGCCTCTCTTGTCTCCTTCCGAACCAGAATAGCTTCGAGAGCATTAAGCAGGGCTGCCTTTGAACCTGATGGCTATCACTAACAGCATGCTGTAGTACAGTGTGCTTCAGACGTGTTCTTGGAGGCCTTGAGACCCCTGAGGCGATTCAAGGGTTCCAACACATTAATTTGTAATATTAACATTTGGTTGTACGGTAATTAAAGAAAACACTTACATGTGCTGTCAAATTTTAACACATTGGAGACCACTGATGTGTTAACTTCAGCTGTAAGGTTAATTTGCTTTTTTGCCTTCCTCGATAAAAGTTACCCCTGCCATCTCTATAAATATATTTAAAGGTCTTATAATGTGTACTGATTAGTGAAGCTGAAGCTCTGTCCTAACGTTTTTAATTCTTATGTGAGCATTTCAACACCTTTAAAATTAACCAGCAAGCCCTTCATTAAAGTATTCACCTTCTGCACCCAATTAAGTAGTAAATAAAGCTAAGAGACAGAAGCTTGTTGCTTACTTTCCTCAACAAGTAATGGTCAGTTATACAACAGCTGCCAAATGCAAGCAAGGTAGATTTTATGCATAATTATATAAGCAGTTTTAGCTTTTAGTGAAAATAAATCTGGAAAAACTGGAACGGGAGGCTGTGATCTCCCTCTGATGACACTGCTTTTGTGGACTAAGGACGTCACTGTACAGGAGAGGCACATGCGTAAGAGACATAATGTGGCCTTGCTATTTAGGCGTTAAAGGTCTGACATTATTTGCAGTGTTCCAGGATCAGACTATTCATTGGAAATGAGGTGATATTATAAAGCACTGTTTTTTTTAATATTAAATTATGGTAGTAGAATATAGTTTCAATTCTTTTGTCTTTGCATGATTTCTAAAAATCTTCATGTAGATTGAATCAAATTCTGGTAAACAGCTATAGCGATGGAGGACAAACTTCAAGGTTCCTAGTAAAATTCAAAGTTTTCATAGCCGACAGATGGCTAGATGAAGGAAGTTTGCACTTTCGAGAAGATCTCAGAGTGTAAGATGGGAGGCAATTTACCAAGGGAAGAATAAAAGCTACGGCTGCACCTACAGTTATTAAGATTGACTTTGGCATTTTGGCATTTTTTTTATACTTCCTTGCCATGTTTTATGATAAAAAAGAATGATTATTTATTGAAGAAAGAACCATACAATTATTGATAAAATTATAGTGGATATTTGAGAGGTATTTGATGCAAATATTTAAGATTATTTTTGTGTGGATTATTATTCTGCTTTCGTGTGACTCTTTGCCAGCAAAGTGATGACAAAGTCTTCTATGTTACTCCAATATATCTGATAAGGTAACCACAAGATATAAAGGGTTAAGAACTTCTAACTAAGTAATCCTAGCTTCTATACAAATTGCATTCTTTACTAGTACTCCGTTAAGCTTTAATTAACTTTTGTACTTTACTTTCATACTAACAAACAAGCTAAAACTATAATCCTAAATAACAGAACGTATTTTCAGGGACATTTCAGAAATTAATCTTTTTACTGTAAATTGATATTTCAATTAAATTTCAATTAGTCTTTACAATAGTTGAAAAATCTTTTCTTGAATATTTTATTTTATTTAAAATTCCATATGTGCAATTAAAAATAATTTACAGCTATAATAAATATTTATATTAAAGTATACCATAATAGATTGTGTCCAGGCTTGTTTCAGGGTTTTCTTCTGCCTCAATGCCAAATTATGAATATTTATGATTCAAACCAGCTGTCTCACTTCCCACTCCCTTCCCTGTTAAATTGACTGCTTTTAATCTATACTGGATCAAGGAATCCTTACAATCAAAGCTGTTTATATAGATAAAATATACAGTAAAAAAGGCTGTAAGTAAATGCCTAAACATATTTTTTATTGCTAAATTCCTTAGAATTAAAAATCAATGGTAACTTTTATTTAAAAATGTTATTGTTTATTCAGAATTATTTCCCAAGCAATTGGAATTGAGTATAATTCTAACAGTTGCAACAGAATTTACCAACTGCTCTTAGGTAACCTTTTTCTCTTTCACTGAGTAGTATTTTGCCTCTACCTCCGTGTTGCTAACTGTAGTTATGACTCTGTCAGAGTCAAAGGGAGAAGCAAAGGGTGAAAAAATATTTTGTTCTGGTGGTATTGTCTCAAGATGGCAAGTATTTACAGTTAACTTTCATGACATTTTAATAAACTTTTAATTTTCTATGAATGCTGATGTTACTTTTTACTCTGGCTATTTCCCTTTCAGCTACTTTTTTTGTTTTGTTTTGTTTTTTTCTGTGACCAAGTCTATACCAATTCTCTGTCTTCTAGGATTCCATGATCATATCCTTTAAGAGATTTCTTTGCCAGAATGTAAAATGATCTGAGCTGCTCTATATATTTTCTTAAGTATCACAAAACCTTTGATCTAATAAATTTATGAGAGTATAATCTCCAAACAGCAACCCTTTCCTTAGCTCCACGTCTAAATCATTTATGGTTGTTTTCTTATCCTCTAGAATCTAAATCTAGATCAAGGATCAGTAAAAAAGGGCTCAACAGCTAAATCCAATCCACTACCATTTTGTGTAAAGATTTCTACATGCATGCGTGATTTATTTATATATTATCTACAGCTGTTTTTGGTGATGAAAGGAGGTCCTGACCTGGGGTGGTGAACATAAAATACAATACAGAGAAGATGTATTATACAACTGTACACCTATATAATTTATTAACTAATGCAATGCCAATAAATTCAATAAAACATTTCAAAAATAAAGGTGAAATTGAATAGTTATGACTGAGATTACATAGCCTGCAAATTCTAAAATATTTACTACCTAGCTATTTATAGCAGTTTGCTGACTCTGACCTAGACAGTTAGGATTGAAGTTAAACTTTAGTCCAATGTGCTGTGCAAACATCCAGGGCCACGTAATGAACTCTGTGAGTGAGCCCACTGAAGATTCATTGGGAAGAATATGAACACTAAGTAATTCCAAAAATCATCTTCTCGTATTATTTTTCTCCACTATTTATCAATAATGTTTGTGAGGTTTGAAGAGGGATTTAGATACTTGCTTTGACTTCTTCAGAAGGTTGTCTGCATTAGAACTTATTTTAACATCTATTATTTAGTAATGTAACACAAGTAGAAACCTTCAGATTGACATTATGATACAAATAAAAGCATATTCAGCAAGATGAACCACATATTACTTCTCTCTGTGTTCATACTCAGTCCTATTAACCTGGAACTTGTTTCATCAGAACTAATCTGTGCTCTGTTACTCTTTTTTCTAAAATTCTCCAAATTGAAGTCTAAATGATCATTTACTTGGAATGAAGAGTGACACGTGTTTGGAAAATTTGGAGAAAGAATAGCAGTAAAGAAAGCTCAATTAATTTCTTTTTCTGTATTTTATATGCCTGTTCAAAGACAGTGATGGTTTTCTTACATCTTGTTTCATTTTTGAGGCTATGTGGCCAAACCATATACATTCTACAGGAAAATCTAGGGACTGATTCTCATCTCTTCTGGTAAGAGAAGTCTATTTGAGGTACTAGTTTGACGGTGTTTATGTGTTGCAGTACAAAGCATTCTATTAAGTGTAACATCTAAGGATCTAGATTTGAGAGAAAGCATTAGTGGTCTTACCTGTGCCATAATAGATACACTGGGTTCTTTATTCTTATCAGCAATAATCTTTAAATCTCCATTTGCCATTTTCTTCTTTTCTGCTCTGTACTCAAAAGTGTTGTGAGTCATTTCACTTTTCTAATTCAACACAGCTGATGTACTATGTATAAAGAAATTAACTCAAGGCCCTGGCCGGTTGGCTCAGCGGTAGAGCGTCGGCCTGGCGTGCAAGAGTCCCAGGTTCGATTCCTGGCCAGAGCACACAGGAGAAGCGCCCATCTGCTTCTCCACCCCTCTCCCTCTCTTTCCTCTCTTTCTCTCTCTTCCCCTCCCACAGCCAAGGCTCCACTGGAGCAAAGTTGGCCCTGGCGCTGGGAGTGGCTCTATGGCATCTGCCTCAGGCACTAAAATGGTTCTGGTTGCAACAGAGCAACGCCCCAGATGGGCAGAGCACCACCCCCTGGTGGGCATGCTGGGTGAATCCCGGTCGGGCACATGCGGGAGTCTGTCTGACTGCCTCCCCGTTTCCAACTTCAGAAAAATTCAAAATAAATAAATAAATAAATAAATAAATAAATAAAATAACTTAACTGACACCAGCTCTTTCTTTATTGCAAACCATTGGTTCTGATTCTATACCTTAGAATTTGCAATTAGAAAAAAAGAATATCATTCAAGGTGAATAGAAATTTTTTCTTCACTTACCCTTTCACTCCCCTTTATTCTCCTTCACTGTTACCTGAGTATTTCAAAAGTAATTCCAAAACTTTTTGAAGTTTTCTAGACTTAATAGGTCCTGACTAGGTATTACCTTAAACTTTTAATATTGCCAAAGGCAAAATTTAAATATAGTAACTGAACATTATTATATTTGTATTTAAATATTTATATGTGAATATGTTCACATGTATATAATTATTATCAAAAAAGAAATGATCCTTATTAATATTTTTAACATATATGTATATATAGAAAGAGTGTGACTAAACTAAAACAAACAGAACAATGTCAAAGATTTCTCATGAACATTTATTTCATTATTTTACCACTATAAATAGTATGTCATAATTTATGGCATTTATTCCAGTTTGGCACATACAAAATGCTGTTTTCAAATAAATATGTTTTAATAAATTTAAAATTAAAACTACCGTATTATTCGCTCCCTAAGATGCACTTTTTCCCCCAAAAAGTGGAGAGGAAAATGCCCGTGCATCTTATACTGTGAATGCTCATTTTTTTTTAGCTGCTGCGAGGCACTGTGCTGGTAAACATGTGGAATGAGTGCGACAACAGGAGCATAATCATACCCACCACAGAGGCGTGTGGAACCCTGGCATCTGCTGAGTAATGTTTCCACAGTTGCATGCAACTCAGGAGGGAATGCAAGTGATGTTGTATGGGGGCATTTATCTGGCATCATCGTGGCCAGATGTAAGAGGAGTGCTGTAGTGGTGGAGGGCTGTGGTCCAGCTGTTGGAGCTCTGTGTAAAGTGCTGACATCACTTGCTGCCCTATTAGTGCTTGACCAGTTTAGAGCACATATTAGTGAAACCACACACACGCACACAAAAACTTTAAAGAAATGAAGACTCGCGGTGGCGCAGTGGATAGAGCATCGGACTGGGATGTGGAGAACCCAGGTTCGAGACCCTGAGATCGCCAGCTTGAGTGTGGGCTCATCTGGTTTGAGCAAAGTTCACCAGCTTGGACCCAAGGTTGCTGGCTGGATTGAGCAAGGGGTCACTCGGTCTGCTGTAGCCCCACGGACAGGTCAAGGCACGTATAAAAAGCAATCAATGAACAACTAAGGTGTCGTAATGAAAAACTGATGATTGGCCCTGGCCGGTTGGCTCAGCGGTAGAGCGTCGGCCTGGCGTGCGGGGGACCCCGGTTCGATTCCCGGCCAGGGCATATAGGAGAAGCACCCATTTGCTTCTCCACCCCTCCTCCTTCCTCTCTGTCTCTCTCTTCCCCTCCTGCAGCCAAGGCTCCATTGGAGCAAAGATGGCCCGGGCGCTGGGGATGGCTCCTTGGCCTCTGCCCCAGGCGCTAGATTGGCTCTGCTCGCGGCAGAGCGACGCCCCGGAGGGGCAGAGCATCGCCCCTGGTGGGCGTGCCGGGTGGATCCCGGTCGGGCGCATGCGAGAGTCTGTCTGACTGTCTCTCCCTGTTTCCAGCTTCAGAAAAATACAAAAAATACAAAAAAGAAGAAAAACTGATGACTGATGCTTCTCATCTCTCTCCGTGTCTGTCTGTCCCTATCTATCCCTCTCTCTGACTCTCTCTCTGTCTCTGTAAAAAAAAAGGAAAAGAAAAGAAGACTCATGTAGCTGTAATTCCTGGGGGTCTTACCAACCAGTTGCAACCTCTCCGTGTTTCCATCAACAAACTGTTTAAAGTCTTTATGCAAGAAGAGTGGAACAAATGGATGGCTGCTGGTAATCATGATCTGACACCAACTGGACCAATGAAGAAACCTACTATCACTCAAGTTTGTGAATGGGTGAAAACATCATGGCAGTCAGTGAGAATGAAACCGTGGTACAGTCATTCAAAAAACGTGACATTAGCAATGCCTTAGATGACACTGAAGATGGTATCATATATGAAAATAGCAAAGACAATGATACCAGTGATTGTGAGCACTGAGCTTCTTAAATTCTGACACTAGCAATGATGAGTTTCTTGGGTTCCCGAACAACTGGAAGAGTATTTGAACATTAAACTCTCTTCTCATTTGTTAGTAACAGTGTTAATGCATTAGTTGTTAATGCTGCTGTTGAGTTTACATTGTTGAAATATTATTATGGTATATTTTGTTAAATATTTTAACACAACATTTGGTTCAGAATTTTTTTTTTCTTTTTTTTCTCCTTAAAACCTTAGGTGTGTCTTATGGTCAAGTCCATCTTATGGAGTGAAAAATACAGTAGATATATGTTACAGATATATATTAAGAGTTTTCAAAAGTTGACACTGCATTTTTATAAATGGCTATTCTTCTAAATAATCCTTATCTTGAATGCAATGGATCTAATCTTTTTTTTTTTTTACAGAGACAGAGAGGGAGTCAGAGAGAGGGATAGATAGGGACGGACAGACAGGAAGAGAGGGATAGATAGGGATGGACAGACAGGAACGAAGAGAGATGAGAAGCATCAATCATCACTTTTTCATTGTGGTACTTTAGTTGTTCATTGATTGCTTTCTCATATGTGCCTTGACTATGGGGCTACAGCAGACAGAGAAACCTCTTGTTCAAGCAAGCGACCTTGGGTCCAAGCTGGTGACCTTGCTCAAACCAGATAAGCCTGCGCTCAAACTAGCGACCTAGGGGTCTCGATCCTGTGTCCTCCGCATCCCAGTCCGAATCTCTAGCCACTGTGCCACCGCCTGGTCAGGCAATAATAATTTCTTAATTTTTTGGAAATCTCTAAATCTAGTCACTGCACCAAAAATGTGTACACTGGGTTCAGTCAATATTTTATGACAGTGTGACTGACAATAGCATTAACTTTTATTTGCCAGAAAAAAATAAAAACAGTTAATGAACTTGAGTCAAAATAACATCTGAAGTACTTTAGTGACAGCTGGCACTTCTTTTTTTGAGATGCTTTATATCTTAACAGAGTCTTTAGCACGTTCTAGAAAAATGTGAGACACACACACATACATGTGTAAACACACTAAAAATCACATTTATATCTACACAAATAATGAAAGAAGCATTTAAAGATTGCCTCTAACAACAATTTTATTTCACACATGGAAGACCCTTTAAAAAATAATACAGTGAAAAGCATCAGCATTGTATATCCCAGTTTTGAAACTTCATGTTGAGGTATCAGAAGGTTTATAAAGTATTTCTCAATATCATTTAAACATGCTTTAAAAGTGGGGCAAGAGTGGCATAATTAAATAACAAAACAACAATATATTTGATTATGTTAACTCTGAGCTGAGGATTTTCATAAACTGTTAACCCCTTATTTAACATTTAAAACAAATGCAGTGTTGTGACTTGACCAAAGAAAGAGACCCAGGCTTTCTGACACTTGAGACTATGCTCTCCATTACCTAATTCTTACAAAAAGTCAGCAAATACCATGGGTACCGGTGATATTTATGTCAATCATATCATTATTTCCAGATTTTCTTCATTAGCATTAACAAATATTTTATTCAACTATTTTGTTTCCATCATTCCTTCAAACACAATAATTTTCTTGGTAAATAAAACATCCAAATGCACACTTGGGTTTATCTCTGTGGTTTCTGGCAATTAGCATTTTAAGATAAGAGTATAAATAAAGGGAGATGGCTTTAGGGCAAGATATCTTGGCAATGTTTCAATTTTTGTCTCTTACAAAGGACCATGGCTTCATATCAGGAAGTTCCACTACAATACAAACGTTAGAGCAATTATAAAAGCCTTTTTTTTTTAATCATTACAAATGATACTGAAGAAAAAATATTCTATATTTTCTCCTCTACATATCTGTACAGAACTTTAGCTTAGAGCAATTTGTAGTTTTAGCAGAGTATTTGTTGTTTGTTAAAAAAAAAACCTAAGGCCCTGGCTGGATGGCTCAGTGGTAGAGCATCGGCCTGGCGTGAGGAAGTCCCGGGTTTGATTCCTGGCCAGGGCACACAGGAGAAGCGCCCATTTGCTTCTCCACCCCTCCCCCTCTTCTTCCTCTCTGTCTCTCTCTTCCCCTCTCGCAGCCGAGATGGCCCGGGCACTGGGGATGTCTCCTTGGCCTCTGCCTCAGGTGCTAGAGTGGCTCTGGTGGCAACAGAGCGATGCCCCGGGTGGGCAGAACATCGCCCCCTGGTAGGCGTGCCGGTTGGATCCCGGTGGGGTGCATGCGGGAGTCTGTCTGACTGCCTCCCCGTTTCCAGCTTCAGAAAAATACACACACACACACAAAAACAAACAAACAAAAAAACCTAATATTGCAACTATATAAGAATAATTTAAAATACACGTTAATACATTACCTAAATAATAGTAGAAACTATGCATGTTTTCAGTTTATTGCTTTCATACAAAAAGATGTCTCTAAAATGCCTAACAAGACATTTCTCTCTTCTTTCCTTCCTTCCTTCCTTCCTTCCTTCCTTCCTTCCTTCCTTCCTTCCTTCCTTCCTTCCTTCCTTCCTTCCTTCCTTCCTTCCTTCCTTCCTTCTCTTTTTCTTTCTTTTTCCCCTCATCTTTTTTTTTTTTAATTTACTCTTTTTTCTTTCTGAAGTTTGAAACAGGGAGGCAGTCAGACAGACTCCTGCATGCGCCCTACTGGGATCCACCCTGCACGCCCACCAGGAGGGATGATCTGCCCATCTGGGGCGTCGCTCTGCCGCAAAGAACCATTCTAGCACCTGAGGCAGAGGCCACAGAGCCATCTTCAGCGCCCAGGCAAACTTTGCTCCAATGGAGCCTTGGCTGCTGGAGGGGAAGAGAGAGACAGAGAGGAAGGAGAGGGGGAGGGGTGGAGAAGCAGACGGGCGCCTCTCCTGTGTGCCCTGGCCGGGAATCGAGCTGGGGACTCCTGCACGCCAGGCCAACGCTCTACCACTGAGCCAACTGGCCAGGGCAAATTTACTCTTTTTAAGAGACAAAATACATTATTATTTTTAAAATTGAAGACAGATTTCTTGATGCTAAATATAACTTCCCATCATTTGTTCCCTCAGATTCCATGCTGATAACAGTGAATAAATAGAATGAATTGGTGATGTTGAAGACTTGCAAAGAAAACAGTTTGACTTCATATCCAACATTACATGTATATAAAATATGAATAATTTCTTCCTTACCAATATTGAAAATTAATTAGAACCTGGCTTAGCTAAAACTTCTCTAGATACACTATTCCTCTAAAGTAGAAAGAAAATCTCTGAATTTAAATTGAAATAAAAAAAAAATTATTTTGGTAAACTTTTCCCTTCATTGCCCCATACCTACATTGCCAGTTTTAAAGCACAGATTCATGGAATAAACAATTCTATGAAGACAGTAACATCATTATATGTAATTTTCAGAAAGATTATTAATATACTGAAAACATTAATTTAATCCCAATTGCAACATTGAATTTTACTTGAAACTGGGTAAACACACGATGATCTTTTTGCTCAGTTATTGCTTACAAATCACCAACTTGATACAATGGTTCATCTTAATAGTTAAAATACCTGGATTTCTATTACTTTCCATCAAGTGCATAAATATTTTGAGAGCAGAAGAGAAAAACTGTGTAGCAGAATTCATAATACACTCAGATTTCAAATAAATATCTTAAAAAATAATTGCATTTTGTTAATCTATTCTTTATAATTTCTACCACATAGAGTAGTTAAAAATAAAACTCAAAATAATACTTAGACCTAACTGGTAGCTTTAGTGCAACTTAATACATTTTTAGTATCTTTTATAACTTACCTTGTGTTTGAATATATTATGCAAAATTCTTATATTTTTAGAATTCTGGCCACATCTGGTAGTACTACTAACCAAAATGTTGACTGGATGACTGTTAAGTGGGTTTGTACCTAATATGTCTGTCTTGGTGAAGAATAAGAGAATTAAAGTATACAAATCCATATCTTCTGGAATCTCTTTCAGATTTTTCTTTTTATTATTCTGTGAGAGAAGCAAAGGCAGAGAAACAGATTTCTACAGGTGCCCTGACCAGGATACACCTGGCAAGCCCACAAGAGGGCAATGCTCAGCCCATCTGGGGCATTGTTTTATTGCTCAGCAACTGATTTCTCCTTAGCGCCTGAGGCTGAGGCCATAGAGCCATCCTCAGTGCCCACAGCCAACTCGTTCCAAATGAGCCATGGCTGCAAGAGGGAGGGAGAGAGAGAGAGAGAGAGAGAGAGAGAGAGAGAGAGAGAGAGAGAAGCAAGAAGGGGAGTGATAGAGAAGCAGATAGGTGCTTCTGCTGTGTGCCCTGACCAGGAATCAAACCCAGGACATACACATGCTGGGTGACACTCTACCACTTAGCCAACTGGCCAGGGCCCTCTTTCTGATTCAAAATGATATATCTTGCTTTTGGCCTGAAAAATATGCTTTTGTCTAAAGCTAACACCTGGAGTCCTAGGCACTTATCTCTGTTCTTGATGTTCCCATATATAGCAGTCTCTTTACCGTGACCATAAACATTACCTCTACCTTCATATTCCTTTCAGGCGTACTAGGAAATCTGGATTCCCTGCACATCACAGGCAATGAAGAACAAAGGTCATCTATATTGTTTTCTCTTACCAAAGTCAGTCAACAATTTTCCTGCATACTATTGAAAATAAACTATCGTGGAATATCTCCCAAAGGCTTACAAACATCGTTTACCATCAGCTGCTCTACCGCCAGGTGTTTCTTGCCTTGTCCTTTTTACTTTCTACAGTACACTAAGATAAAAAGTTGAAATTTGTTATTTTCACACCTTTATAATCATGTCTTCTTTATTCCTTTACTGGGCATGTAGTAAGACCCCAGAATGCCCCTTGACTAGCATAGACACAGCAATTTGAAAGTCCTTAATTTCCCAATGAAATCTGACTTTCAAGTTTCTTATCTATTGTTTAGTCAGTCAGAAACTAAATAACTCCTTTTTTTATGTGTCTAAATATCTGGTCTAGCACACTTAAAGCTTTCCACTATTCATTAGCCCCCTCTCCAGTCAGAGGGTGGCTAAGAAAAGAGCATGAACACCAAAGTAAAAATTATATATAAGAATATATTTAAATTAATTTTCTTATTATATATTTTACTTCTAAGTACATAATTTCTTTAATTAAATATTAATATTGTACACACTTTAATGTTTACAGAAAGTTTTATTGCTTAGACTAGTATAGATAGGAGTCTATGACCTATTCCATCTCTACAAGGAAGCTTTAAATATGAAGAGAAATGTAAATTAAGTAAATGTAGTGGAGAAATATTTAGAAAAATGATACTAAGAAAACTGAAACAGAATACAAGTCATATAGACTATATGACTATATATTCAGTAGACTATACATCAGATTTTAACTGTATTTCAATAATGAACAAATTGGTAAAAATCACTTCTTTGTTTTCCACACACTACTGCTCCAGAGCAGACCTTCACTATTGCTTCCCTGCACTAAGCAGCATGCTTCACATCCTAGATCCCTACCTTTCTTCCTATTACCCTTTTTCTCCCCTGGACAAATGCAGGCTAAGTTTTCCCAAACTCAATTCTGTGCTTAAATTGCAGAGGTACCATTTCTTTTTCTCTAATATTATAGAGTCTAAATGTGTTTTTCTGGTATTAAAGAGTGATTGGCATTTGAAGTTTGCTCTTGTTTATCTTCCATCATTTCTTTTTATATCGTCCTCTACTAGATATTCATCAGTTTGTTGTACCCAGAGGATTACACTGCTCTGTCTCTTCTCTTTTTATGGTCTTCACAATTATAATGATCTTTTTACTAATAACTCTTTAACTTGCTATCTCCCATCCAATACACTGGACAGCTTCAGTCATATAACCAACAGCTTGCAATGTAGATATTTTGAAGCTGAACCCCAAAAGTAAAAGAATATTTTCCTAACATCTGCATGTTTTCCTGTTATTACTGAATCTCTATTAATGGTATCACAATTCACAGAGTTCCAGTCAATAAGGTCATATAATAACTTTATGTCAGTTCTAATTCTAATCTACAATTCATAAAAAAATTTCCCTTTTTAGCTTTACTGAGATATAATTGACAAATAATATTTAATGGAGAAAATGTTTGCTCATAACTATGTATATGATACAATATTTTAGGTTTGTGATGTGAGGGTTCTAACAAATTTTGTTGAACTGTCTTTATGAACTGTTAAGTAAACTGCTTTACAGAATTACAAAGTACCACAATGGTTAAGCACCTGATTTCCCAGATGAACAAACTATTTTCATGAAAAAAAGAAATAAAAAGGTTTCCAATTATTTCCTATAAAGTTATTAATATAGCTTTACTTCCTAAGTAAAAAAAAAAAATATTTGAACAAGCAATTATTTTGATATTGTTGTTCTCAAATCTGAGTCCCAACATCTATCATGATGCTGATGAGCTGAATTCTCAGTCCCCGGGCTTGTACATTAGCCAATCTGAGCAGATCCAGTCAGTTCTTATTCACTTGTAAACTGAGAACCAAGAATGCCCTAATTGTACCAGGAGAAAAGATTCTACCCCAATGTGAAGAGACTGCAGATAAAATATATCAGCCAAATGACCTAATTTAATTATTTGTTTTTCTGGACCTTTTTCATATTACCAAAGATCACAGTAAGGTTCAGGTTTATAAGTACTACTGAGTTCTTTTCCTAAGATAGCACATGCTCCTTCTTAAGAAGTCAATATTATAATATAAGGTTGTTCAGTTTTGGTCAACTGCTTGTGCATTCAAATCAAGTTCTAGGGTAATTATTTCTCTGGCCTCAATAATCTTGTCTGGCATTTTAGTCATGAGCTGAATCACAGAATGAAGAAAATTTTCTCATTTTCTTGGTCCCTAGTGAAGTGTAAAATGAGGAGAGTTGAAGAAAGTCATGAATTTCTTTTTGTTGTTTAAATTTGGGGATTACAGATTAAGGGGTAGATTTTTTTTCTTGAATCAATTTATCAAATAATCACCCTGTTTTTGTTTTTTGGGGGTTTTAAAATTAATTTTAATGGGGTAACATTAATCAATCAGGGTACCCTGGTTTTTTTGATAGAAAAAATTAATATGCAAAAAAATGGCCCCTGAGCTTGACCAGGCAGTGGCGCAGTGGATGTACCATTGGACTGGGATGCGAAAGACCCAGAGGTCGCCGGCTTGAGCGTGGGCTCATCTGGTTTGAACAAGGCTCACCAGCTTGGACCCAAGTTCGCTGGCCTGAGGAAGGAGTTACTTGGTCTGCTATAGCCCCATAGTCAAGGCACATAAGAGAAAGCAATCAATGAACAACTAAGGTATCGCAATTAAAAACTGATGATTGTTGCTTCACATCTCTTTGTTTCTGTCTGTCTGTCCCTATCTATCCCTTTCTCTGATTCTCTCTCTTCTCTGTCACCAAAAAAATAATAAATAAATAGATAAATAGATAAATAAATAAATAAATAAATAAATAAATAAAATAGTGGCCCTTGTGTTCACGTGAATATGAGAATATCAGGAAGACTGGCAACAGTCCAATGAGATAAATCCCTGCTCAATATTTCTGAAGTGGCCAGTTGATAAAGATCACCTAACTTCATGTATTTTAGCAAGCACACCGTTAACAGTAGCTGAATTACATTGTACATTTTCAATGTCAGTCATGTGGTGAACCTTTCTATTAAAGTGTATAAAGATGAGAAAGCTTTAATGTATATATGTATACAATATTTTATTTTTTTTTATTTTTTTTTCATTTTTCTGAAGCTGGAAATGGGGAGGCAGTCAGACAGACTCCCACATGCGCCTGTCTGGGATCCACTCGGCATGCCCACCACAGGGCGATGCTTTGCCCCTCTGGGGTGTTGCTCTGTTGCATCCAGAGCCATTCTAGAGCCTGAGGCAGAGGCCACAGAGCCATCCCCAGCACCCGGGCCATCTTTGCTCCAATGGAGCCTCGCTGCGGGAGGGGAAGAGAGAGACAGAGAGGAAGGAGAGGGGGAGGGGTGGAGAAGCAAATGGGCGCCTCTCCTGTGTGCCCTGGCCAGGAATCGAACCTGGGACTCCTGCATGCCGGGCCGATGCTCTACTGCTGAGCCAACAGGCCAGGGCCTATACAATATTTTTCATAGTATCTTTCTAAGTTTTATATTTCTGAAAATTTGGTTGCAGACAAAGTTCTAACAAAAAGGCCCCCAATTTTTTTCCTATGTAAAAATGCTAGAGGAATTTATATGTATTTAACTGTCTTTTTGTATTTGCTTCTAAAATTGTTTATTAGTTGAGAAATTAAAACTGAAGCTATTTGTTTAACAATAGAGTTGGATGACACCCACACAACGATATAAATACAGACCAAAATACTGATTGAATTGCAGCTGTTGAGCAAATCCTAAGCTAAGTGTAGATGCTGGACTTATACCGAAGAGTAGCTAGGGATATGACTAGCAATATTAAGAAAAAGGGCCTTGTGGCATGTTAGTTAAGAACTCATTAGTGTCTGCTGAATCAAAATCTTAAACCTGCAAAGAGAAACTAAAATAAAAATAAAGAAGATTACCATGCATTAATACTCTGCTCTTTTATGATCTTATTCTCTGGATCTTTGGAAAAACTTCAGCTTTTATATAGTTATCTATATGAGCCTGAAGGTGTCAGCTTCTGGATAATTTCTAAGAATTCTCAGTTTAAAAGCTGCAGCCAGATCATGCTTCCACTGTTATAAGAATAGCTCATGTCTCTTAAATAAATAGTTGTGATTTCAACAACTCACCTCTTTCAGTTTTGCTCACATGCTGGCCACATCCTCTCTATGACTTTGCAGGCTGTCTTTCTTGGATTTCTCTTCCAGATATCATCAGGTCTTCAGGAATGAATCATTCAAGAGTTGTTAAAACAATTTTGAGGGAGGTTCAACCGCATGTCCTGATAAGAATGAATATTTTGCACAAGTCCCTTGCATTATTTAGGCATGCCTGTTGGCAATGGAGCAGAGTCATAATTAAAGTGGTATACCTAGATGGGTGGGTTGACCTATTACTAAATAATAAGGAGTAGATGAATCACAGGAGTTAACTTCTTTGACATTAAAACCCATAGCAAATTTTAGTCAATAGAAGATCAAGATTTGTTAAATGCTTTGCAAATTTTAGTTTTAAAATTGCATAATTTCTTTTTTAACTTTACTGGAGATTGAGTATAATTTGGACAGTGAGATTTCTGAGTAATGCTGTAGCAAGGCTTTCAATTCTCAGTCACTCTAAACTGGTGCTTCTCTCACTGGAGAGAGAGACTGGAAATCCTCAGATTCGGAAGTTGTTGTAGCAACAACAAACTACTTACTCAGAGACCAGATGACACACTTTGAAGGGCTGAGGAAAGGCAACAGCCACGGACAGCAGAGCCAAGAACTGAGGCCCCATGCCCAGCCTTACTAAGATATTTATTAGCTAGTACAAATAACTCAAGGAAGTAGACAACAGAAATTTTCAGTGGGTGAAGCAAAGGACAGGGAATATGCTGACTTCTAATCTCTGTTCTGAAAGCCTACACATTTCTGTTTTATTGAATCTTATCTTGTTGTTTTGCTGTTTCCAAGATGGGTCAGAGGGGCCCCTAGACTCTAGTCTGCTCAGGACTTTCACCCTAGGACGCCTCACTGTCTTTGATTGTTATTCTAACTCTGCATATTTTCAGAGCATATTTCTACATATCCCCCTTTTTTGTTTTAGTAAATATTAACAGAGGGGTAAATGGTTAGGTGGTTGCAGTGGAAGGTGAAGGGTAAGCATAGAGAGAAACAGGTTTTCAGGGGTCATAGGAATGTCTGTATTTTGCAAAACTTCTTTAGCACACTTGATTAGATGTTACAAAGTGTTCCAGGTGATGTCAGGCACTCCCTGAGTGCTTGGGAGTGAGTTAGGTGTCCTTCTCTATCTTGAGTTTGTTTCTAGAGGTGGATTCACTATCAGCTTCTGGATTACTGGAACCAAGTTGCTTTTTAGGAGCTGGTGCCAACTCATGATAAGGCTTCACATTTCTTACTGGTATTCAAAGAGGTACTGTTGATGATAAAATCGGGACTTACTCTAATCCAAGTTTAGCAATTTGACTAGATTTTGTTACTCAGGGACAGCTAATATATCTGGGTATAACATGAGAGGCTTAAGCCATTGTTCAACTGGTATAAAATTTCTTTTGGCTGCAGTAAATTCGAATGAGAAAATGTTTTAAAAACTTAAGAGTAAAAAGCACCCTATATAATTGTTCTTGTGGGTTGAGTCTCTCCTCCTGACTCCCCCGTTTTTGTTTGTGTAGTTGGGGCTTGAGAAGGTTATTGGCTCTTTCTGTAATACTTGTAAGTTAGGGTAAATTCCTCAACCTCCTGAGGTTCCTAAGAATGTCCTAATGTTCCTTTTTATTTTCCTTTCAGAACAATCCTATTTCTAAAGTCCTTTTCTTTTTTTCCTTTTCTCACCTTTGTCTACTTTCTTAGTTCCTTCTCTCTCTCTTTTTCTGTTTTTGGACAAACCTTCTACAACTTACACAAACCTTCTTTACCATTCAGAAATAACTAGCTTTCAGAACAATTTACTTTCTTTCTTTTCCTTTCAAAAGTACCTGCATACCTTATACCTTTTATTATCAAAACCATACAATTTCTTTCTAATTAATCAGAATTCTCAAACCTTAACTTTTAGTGAGGACTAAGTCAGTAATTAGCAATTATAGATTGATAGTTTTATAAACATATTTCATGACCTTTAGAAATAGGTTCTTTCCCTGGAAAACAAACATATTTTAGAGGACATAACAGAGATAACAAAAACCTCTTGTAAACCTAGGCAAAACAAACATATTTTTTGTGAAGAACTTTAACTTTGCCTGGAAATTTGCATAAATATAACAAAAATAGTAATTGATCATATTGGCTTTTTACGATCTGCTTTGTTGGAACTTTATAAGGAATTTTTAGACTGAGTTTTAAGTAGCCTCTCCAGGCACACACAAAAGCCAAGTTATATAGTTGCTGTTAGACTCAGTAATATTTCTGAAAATATCCTTTCCCACAGTTGTAACAGGTTTGTGGCTTTGGTCGCAGACTGTCTCCCTTTCCCAAACCCCAGGTCTTTCCTGAAGGCCTGGTCCCAAGGACACTTCCAAGAACCTTCCCAGGGTTGGGGCAGTTGCTTAAGAGGAGGAGAGAGTTGGGTGAGGGAAATTTGAGTTTTTAAATAGGCTCTGGATTTAAAGGAGCCCTGGACCCAAACCTAACATTTCAGCCTTTTGTTGTTTAAGGAAAAGGAGTGAAGGTCTCTTCTGTAGCTACTTCTTGCTGGTTAGGGTCAGTAAAAGAGCTAGGGGGAGGGGCTGGTCTGAGGTTTTCACTAGGAGGTGAGAACAGTTTTTATAAGCCCTTTGCAATCTCAAGGGATCATTTTATATCCCATCCCAATTGATTCAACCATTCCCTTGGTAAAAGTGCTTTCCCAATCTTCTAAGTCTAAACTTCCCTCCTTTGAATACCAAGGACATTGTTGTCGGGTTGTGAGCAAGAGAGCAGTTAAATTCCAATACAACACCCTGCAGCTGTAAGGAGTCCCCTTAGCTATAACTTAAACTCCACTATTCAGGGGTAAGGCAATTCCCCATGATGGAGAGATAAAAAGAAAGGGTTATCCTCTGGATCCCTAAAAGTGAGCTCGCAGGAAGCATTCAAGGGCTATTCCTCTGCTGCTTGTGTCCCTTACCAAATGGAATGAGTGGACATCCTTTTCCTTTGTTGACTTTGGGAGGTCGTTTCTTCTGCTTCCTCACATGGGGAGCCACTTGTCACAGTGTCAATAAACCACTCAAAGTAGCAAACATGCCATCTGGTTCCCGTTCCTCATACTGGGCACCACTTGTCATTGTGACAATGAACTACTCAGAGACCAGATAACATACTCCATGGGACTGAGGGGAGGCAACAGCCTCAGACAGCAGACCCAAGTACTGAGGCCCCGGTGCCCAGCCTTACTCAGATATTTAATAGCCAGTACAAATAACTCAAGGAGGCAGACAGCAGAAGTTTTCAGAGGATGAAGTAAAAGTCAAGGAGCATGCTGACATCTAATCTCTGTTCTGAGAGCCTAAACATTTCTGTTATTGAATTTTATTTTGCTGTTTTACCGTTTCCAGTACAGAGTCAGAGAGGCCCCTGGACTCTTGTCTGCTCAGGGCTTTCACCTTAGGGTGCCCCACTGTCTTTGATTGTTATTGTAACTCTGCATATTTTTAAAACATATTCTTACAGGAGTGAATTAATATTTTAGCTAACATTAAATCAGTAGCCTGGCCACAGCAGGTTGGCTCAGTGGTAGAGTGTTGGCCAGGTATATGAAAGTTCCAGGTTCAATTCCCAGTCAGGGCACACAGGAGAAGCACCCATCTTCTTCTGCATGCCTCCCCTTTCTCTATCACTCCCCCCTCCTTTCTCTCTCTCTTCCCTTCCCACAGCCATGGCTCAAATGGTTTGAGTAAGTTGTCCCTGGGTGCTGAGGATGGCTCTATGGCCCCAACTCTAGCATTAAAATGGCTCAGTTGCCACGCAACTGAGATGAGCAGAGCATTGCCCCATATGGGCTTGCTGGGTGGATCCTGGTCAGGGCACATGTGAGAGTCTGTCTTTGGCTCCTAGACTCTCACTTAATAATAATAATAATAATAATAATAATAATATCAGTAACCTTCTATTAAGTAAAAGTTGAATCTATTGTAAATAGACAATAACAAAAACATTTAAAATTTATTGCAGAGAATAGTATATGAAACTCATTTAGCTATATTAAAATATATCTTTTTAAAAAATTTTATTTAGAAAATTAAATTTAACAGTGACATCAATCAATAAGAGCACATAAGTTTCAGGTAAACATCTCTATGGCATTTGAACTGTTGATTATATTGTGTACCCATCACCCAAAGTTAAATAATTTTCTGTCACCTTACATTTGTTCCACTCTACACTCTTCTTCCTATTCCCTTTCTTACATGTCACTCCCCCACATCACCCTCCTCCTGCTAACCACTTCATTTTTATTTATGTCCATGAGCTTTTTGTTTATATCCCATTTATACAAGTTTATTACAATAATGATAATGACAGATGACACAGAATATTGACTTTGGTGGGAAAACATAATGCAATATACAGATAATGTATTATACAATAGCACATTTGAAACCTATAAAATTTTATTAACAAATGTCACCTTAATAAATTTAATAAAAAATAAAAAACAATGAAAAAGGTAGGCTTTTTTCAGTGAGCAATAGCAATATGGAATTTATTAAGAGATTCTTTTAACAAGCACTGATATTTTTAAGAAAAATTTGATCATGTTTTGTACTATCTTAATGAAAAAGGCTTTTATTTACCTCCTTTGAAGATTATTAAAATCATTTTAAAATTATATAAACATTGTCTTTGATTTGGAGTTTTCTTCTATTTTTTAATAAATTCTGATTGAAGTGAAAGTTTTTAATCAAATTTTTAAACAAAATATTAGATCTCTTCATCTTGTTTTCTTTTTCTTCAGTTTCTTTTCTTCTCCATTTTCTTAGGAAAAAAATTGTTTTTCCTCAGTTACAAAGTGTGAAAGCTATTTATCTGTAAAGAATAACAATAACAAGAAAACTCCTTAGCAAAACGTGATAAAATTTAATAAAATATTTATAAAAATATCATAATGAATAAAGCAATAACACATTCTTTTTAATGTACATTTGGTAAATGAGTTATTAATGCTACATTTTATTTCACATGAGTTTATCCATTTAACCACAGGATTTCTTGAAACTTTGTGCCAGGCGGTGGCACAGTGGATAAAGCATCAGACTGGAATGAGGAGGACCCAGGTTCGAAACTCTGAGATCACCAGCTTGAGTGCAGGTTCATCTTGTTTGAGCAAAGCTCACCAGCTTGAGCCCAAGGTCGCTGGCTTGAGCAAGGGGTTACTTAGTCTGCTGTAGCCCCCTGGTCAAGGCACATATGAGAAAGCAATCAATGAACAACTAAGGTGTCGCAACCAAAAACTAATGATTGATAGTTCTCATCTCTCTGTTAACTGTCTGTCTGTCCCTATCTAACCCTCTGACTCTCTCTCTGTCTCAAAAAAAAAAAAAAAGAAAAAGAAAAAGAAACTTTGTAAAAGTAAAATATGATAAAATAATAATTTTTTTTACCTGGCTCAAATAGACATCTTTCATAAGAAAACATCTATCATATGACTCAAAGAATTTACTCTTATCAGCAGCATAGCCATAATGAATTTCTATTGAAATTTTCAGTTTCAGCTAGCAGGAGTTAATTTTTGTTTTA